>NC_138911.1:11432862-12632862 GCF_965231255.1 Vanellus vanellus | reverse complement strand
AGGCATCAATATTGCGATGCTCAGGGAGACTTGTTCTCTTTTCTGATGTTTGTTTACTTCTTGTAACTTGTAATCAATTACTGTAATTTTCCAGCTGGAAAATTTTATATTTTTTATAAATAACATCACAATTTCATGGTACAATAAATCCAGTTTTACAGCACCTCATCATCAAATCAGAAATACGGTGGCAGTATAAGCATATTTGCCTCAGCATATATTCTTCCATGTTCAAATTTATTTTTTAAAAAAAAGTTGTCTTTATCCTGGCAGGCTTTACGTTGCTTAGTATTCCTGAAGTTGATATAAAAGCCACAAAGCAAGCAAATTCTATATCGAATATTTGATGAAAATGTGTATGTACCCATTCCTGTTCAATTAAAATTTGCATTGATAAGTAATCTTGCATTCCATAAAGACTGTAGTACTGTTTTTCATGCTTCAGTTGCGATCCTCTTGATATACCTTTTTATAAAAAAAAATTGTTCTGAATGTTAGTATTGTTATAATGATTTATACTTCCCATGTTTTTTTGGCTTATTAATGCCAAAGCACTAAGTATTTTAAAGGTATATATTGAATTTCTTATACTGTAAGAACGTAAATTCAAATATTTCCACTTGTTTTACAGCTAAAGAATATATTACTCCATTCATTAGACCTGTAATGCAAGCTTTACTTCATATTATAAGAGAGACTGAAAATGATGATCTTACTAATGTGATTCAGAAGATGATCTGTGAATATAGTGAAGAAGTTACCCCAATTGCAGTAGAAATGACACAACATTTGGTAAGACTTCCTGGTGACTTAGGAAGATGTTTAATATGTGAAAGATTGGTATTTAAAATTAAGATAGTTGTCTGTCAGTCAGTAGCTGTTGTTACTCCAGTCTGCTTAAGTGCATTGATACAGGTAGTTTTATTCTACATTTAGACTGTTTTTTCTCTAAAGTGGCTTCGTAACTCGAACTAAATGGAAATTTCTAAGAACGATTGTAGAAATGTTTGAAAAATCTTGATACTTATTTTCTCCTGATAGTGTTAATAATGAATTTTCTGTTTTAAAATGGGAAATTTAAGAGCAGATTTTTAATAAAAAAATTGGTGTGAAAATAATGTTGTGTAGGATGTGAAAATAAAATGGAATCTGCAGGAGAAATTCAGAGCTTGAATGGCTGTATCTAGCAAGTTGTACTAATGGTTTCAAAAGCAGAGGTCAGCTCAGTGCTTCCCTATTAAAGGCTCTTGCCTTGGAGGTAAAACTAAATTGTTTGCACGTCCTCTGTGGGAATGCCTGCAAAGTGGCCCAGTCTAGTTCAGCTACCAATTAAACCTTGCGTCAGAAAAATTTACTCATAGAAAATGTGTTCTATTGCAAGGGAGTAATGTAATTCATATCTTTTTATTCATGAATGGATAAAGGATGACAGCTGAAATGGCTTAACATTCAAATTTTATCAACCTTGAAGACAAACTCTGGAATGGAGCAGTCACCTTCTAATATTCACACATGTTTTCTTAGCAGAAGTCCTCCTTAAATTATGTAGAATACCAAACTTGCACAATGGCTTTTCATCTGCAAGCATGCCCTCATCAAATGACATATTTATGGGTTGTTTTGCTATTCCATGCAGGCAATGACATTTAACCAGGTGATCCAGACTGGACCAGATGAAGAGGGCAGTGATGACAAAGCAGTGACAGCAATGGGAATCTTGAATACTATTGATACACTTCTCAGTGTAGTTGAAGATCACAAGGAAGTAAGTAAAAATTCCTTTAAAGCTAATATGTATTGTCTTAAGACACTGAAAGTCTTTTGTAGTTCCAGTGTTCCTGACATTACCTGAAAAACTGTCCTTTCAGGAAAAAGTATCTTAAAACAGAAAACAGTGAAGTACCTACCATGCAACAAAGCTGTAATGGTGGGTCATACTTCTGACACAATATGTGTAGTAATAGAGCATAAGTGTTGCCACAGTATTTCCCGTAAGAATCCAGGTTCTTGTTCATATAGGTGGAAGCAACTTGTCTCTAACTGGTGGAACTCTCTGAGCTCAGCTGGAGAAACCCATCTGATTTGATGAGCTCTGCCCTTCAGAGAAAACAGATGGAATTTCAGTTAGCTTTGAACATTGACTGTGTTGACTTAGTTTGCTCTCTGCAACAGAATCAATGTCTGTAAATACAGCTGTTGTGGCTATGCTAAATGATAGTTTTGTTTACTCGCCTAATCTGCACTGTAGAGTTCTCCAGTGTGGTGAAAACTTGTGTTATTTAGCTCTGATGTACGGAATTGACTAACTTCTGTCCAGAGTACAGCTTGTTCAAAAGATGCTATTGCTGATTAAAATCCTTCTTGACAAAGTCAGCTACTGTTTTTTGATAAATACATTATAGTTTTTTAGTGACTAAACAGTTCAGTAATAAATTGTACTCTCAGGGCTCTGAAGATTTTACTAAGGCAGCAACATAATACAAATTCTGAATGCCCAAGGTCACAATCCAGTGCTGCCTTGCAATAAACCAAGGACCAGTTTGGCTCATTTACTTTTTGGTAAAGCTGTTCAGCCAGCTTTTCATATACTTGTTTTTGTCGGCAAATTCTTGGTATCTAAATGGAAAGTTTGTGTAACAATATGCTAGTCCTTAGGACCTCAGTTGTACAGTGTTGATCAGTGAACATTTATATTTAGAGACATCTCACAGCGGATGACCAGTGTTCCAAGAGATAAGGTATTTAGCTGGTTAGTTTCAAATCCTGTTCTGCATAGCTAAGACCAGAAACTCAACCTTTATTTGTCCCTATGCAAGGTAAGTGCCCTAAACAGGTTAATGACTTTTCTTACCTGTTCCAGGGACTACTTAAGTACTAATTGGGAGGAGTGTCTCAATCTGTAGAGCAGCATTTAGACTGATTGTCCACATACCATATGAACATCCTAAGCTAGGTTTGGGAGGTGGCTTAGTATTTGTTTGGTTTTGTTTTTTGAAATTTCACTTTTCCAGAACAGCAAATACTTCCTGCAACTTCCATTGCTTACCCCTTGATATATACATACTTACCGTGTTTTGATGGGACTGAACTGTTGCATAGGGTTACTGTCAGGCTTTTCTTTTTAAAGCATACTCTATAATGAGATCCTCCCAATATTCAACGAATATTCCAAAACCACCTTGTGTTAAAAGCTATCTTACAAATCCTTAGCTAAGACTGCTGCTCTTAGACATTTAGTCTTCTAAAATGTGAGAAGTTTTGAATTGTTTTTAGAAGACTGTATTGTCTAAATGGAAACAGCTTTGAGTAATTTTATTTAAAATGTGTTTAATTTCAACTCCAAAGTATTGTAAACAGTCATAAATTTCCTTTTTTCAGATTACCCAGCAGCTGGAAGGGATCTGTTTACAAGTTATCGGAACAGTTTTGCAGCAGCATGTATTAGGTATCTGTACTCTTGTTTGCTTATTTTTTAAGTGTATGTGATTGGCATTAAATTTACCTAGATTCTGTTTGGTTTAGAGTTCTATGAGGAGATCTTTTCCTTGGCTCATAGTCTGACCTGTCAACAAGTTTCTGCACAAATGTGGCAGCTTCTTCCTCTTGTTTTTGAAGTCTTTCAGCAGGATGGCTTTGACTATTTTACTGGTAAGTTATACAAATAAATCAGAAAGCCCATGTGGTTTCATACATGTGATTTCAACCATACAGTGAATTGTATTTGATTGAAATGTTAGGAGAACACTGACTGAAGTGAGGTTATGCTTGAAGTATTTTATTCTGATGTTGCTGTGACCAGACTTGTTTTACTAAGGCATCTATGACTAGATGCACGCTTACCTTGACAAACATTAAGCAAGAACTACAATTAATTTATCAATACACAGATTTCAACCTGATTTTAACAGCTCGTCTAATAAAACATGCAAACACTAACTGATCATTTTTCTTTTAATACAGACATGATGCCTCTCTTGCATAATTATGTTACTGTTGATACAGATACACTTCTGTCAGACACAAAATATCTTGAAATGATCTACAGTATGTGCAAGAAAGTAAGTAGATTCCTTTGTGATAACAAAACCTGTGGTCTCTGAAGTATTGCACTGTTAAACTGGGTACCTTTTTCAACAACAGCAGACTGTAAAACTGAAGAATTTTGATGTCTGCTCTTAAAGCATTATGCTATTTAACATCCTCTGTGATTCCACAAATTAAAAAGTTATTGCAGAGAAATTTAAAGAGGTTGCATCAAATTTCAGATATATATTGCTGCTAAAAGGGAAAAATAAATTGTACACAACAAAAGCAGATTAAACAAGCCAGGGTTTTGTGCATGCATGTTTTGTGTAATACACTTTGTGGATACAGGCATGCAAAACACACATGCATATTGCAAAAGGTAGATGGTTTATTTTATCTGAGATTCGTAGCCTCACTGTGGCTAGGGTACCACATACCATATGTTTGCTAAAGATCTTAAACAAGTAGAGTAGGGATGGAAATGGAGGGATAGGAATAGGAAGTTATTTTCCCAAATTCATGCCAAGTCAGTGACGAAAGCTGGGAGCAGAATGCAGTTGTTCTAACTCAGTCCAGTCACTTCTGGGGCAGTGTTTCTATATTTAACTTAGCTTCTCGGCTCCTGTGTATTATAGGTAGCTGTCAACTGGGCTGTCTTTATCCAATCGATATGTAGGATACAAAGCTTTCCATAATGTTAGCCCTAAGTGAGGAAATTAACACCATTTTATAAAGAAGTATTAATATTTCATAATCCGTAATAGTAATCTGTGGAGATTGCAGTTTTCCATTTCTGGATATCATGTGTTGTGTCTATACAAGGACTATGGTGAACCATCAGCTGCCCTGACCGTGGTATTTCCTGAGTAATTCTTTTGAAGATGTTTAAATATGATAGCGAATAACTCTTGCCAGCCTTTATTTGAAAACAAGTTTCAACCAGGCTGATTAGGCTGATTGTAAATACTTGAACATTTTATAGATATATGTAATAAAGAAAACAAGCCTGTTATAACCTCTTGGTGATTAGTGTTTTATTAGCTGAGCACAGTGACTCTTTAGCACAGAAGTTTTAGGTATTGTGTGGTGTCCCACTGGATATCTCAAATTTGTAAATATAATATTTACAAAATTCAGTATGTGAATGCATAAGAAAAAATTTTGGTTTGTGTATGGAAATAAACCTTTGCAAAATGTCAGCTGATGCCTATACAGTTACTGTTGTAAGCTCTGTGTCCATAGAGTTACTGAATATTTGTACATGTAGGTCAGTTTTACCCACTTTCAGCAATGTTTCAGTCTGTAGTTGTGATACTGAGCCATTGCTGCAGACTTGGCTGCTTCACTGATGGATGTTTACACTAGCATTATGATAGCGTGGGTAAATTTATATCAGCTTTTCAAAGTAAAGCAGTATGTAGAAAATACTTCTTGAAGGGATAGCATCAACAGGAATTGTTATTTTTCAGGTCCTTACAGGAGTTGCTGGAGAAGATGCAGAATGTCACGCAGCAAAGTTGTTAGAAGTAATTATTCTTCAGTGTAAAGGGCGTGGCATTGATCAGGTTGGTAACAACTTTGGTTGCTATAACCAATATTTTAAAAATATTTTTATTCTCAAATATGAATTGGTTATCTATTAACATGAGCTCTGTTCTGAGAAGTTTATGTAGTGTGACTAATAATCCTGTCTTCTACTTCAGTGGCACAGCAGAGAGAGTTATTGCATGCTTTGTCTCCAGAATTTAGGACACTGCAAAATGCAATGTAAAGTATTTTCGTGAATCTGGAAGAGCACTGTTTTAAGAGCATCTTGGTTCTAAAAGTCGATTAATTATATTCTAAGTTAATTCTAGTGAGTATTTCATGAACATTATTCAATCTGTCAAGTTAATAGCCTTGAAATAAGTAAGAATGAAAATGAAGTTCCTAGAATTGAAATTAATGTCATAAAGGAACCAAGGACCTCATTATGCACGTGTAAGGTGGAATTTGAGAGATTAACTTGTGTGCTTTCGTAGTGTACGTAACAAGCACTGTATAATAGCTGTTTAAACATTTTTTGCATGCTTTTTAATACTTGTGGATATGGTCCCTGGAAATTTTTAATTTATTTGACAGAATCTTCTATAAGGATTTTTATTTTTAGTGTGGCATCTCTGAAGAGACTACTCTGTTGAATAGCTGTTTTCTTGGAATGTTAGTAATACCTCTTGACTTTATGGGTGTTAAAATAAGGACTAAGTTGATTTTTTTGTACTTTCTAGTGTACACATTTCCTTTATTTTTCATTTTTAAAACACAAGATCATAGAACCAGGAATTGCATCTACTGTGCACGATGTCACAAAATCCACGTGTTCAGAGTAGATTAAATCTTTTCACCTTTTCATTTCATCTTTATATATGACTTCTGCTGGCAATTAAAAATTACTCTGTATTTATGTGCCAGACTGGTTTTATGCCATTTCTCAACTGTACTGTGAGAAACGAAAGTAAAAAAAAAATATTTTTTATCACTAAATTTGTAACGATTCTCACTCTTCAGTGCATACCCTTATTTGTGGAAGCTGCATTAGAGAGATTGACCAGAGAAGTGAAAACAAGTGAACTGCGAACAATGTGCCTCCAGGTTGCCATAGCTGCTTTGTATTACAATCCTCATTTACTATTAAATACATTGGAAAATCTTCGTTTTCCCAATAATGTGGAGCCTGTCACTAATCACTTCATAACACAGTGGCTTAATGACGTGGACTGTTTCTTGGGGTAAGTGTTTCTAACTTTGAAGATTTTTCTCTGTGACACACCTTTGTGTTACCTGCTTATAAATCATAACAAAATTTATAACTTACTTTACTCTTGTTTTCTAGACTTCACGATAGAAAGATGTGTGTGCTTGGTTTGTGTGCTCTTATTGATCTGGAGCAAATACCACAGGTTTTAAATCAAGTCGCGGGCCAGATCCTGCCAGCTTTTATCCTTTTATTTAATGGATTGAAAAGAGCATATGCCTGTCATGCAGAGCATGAAAATGACAGTGATGATGACGATGAAGCTGAAGAAGATGAGGAAACAGGTATGGAAACTGAAACATCACTGTCACTTTGTGTTTTTCTTTTTTTTTCTGATGGAGATGCTTAGTTCCTTTGTGGGATTCTTCAGAGTTCCGTAGTTCCAAAAATGAAAAGCTGTGGTAGAGTACTGGACATCTTTTGATGACTTTCAAGTACATCTGACTTACTTTCCTGTCTCTCTTAAAAACTAATTTCCTACGCGGAGCCTCTTCTAAGTCACATCAGGTTAGCTTTTCTGTGTGGATGCTATTATTACTGAAAGGAATTATTACTGGGGCATGTTTCCCATTTGAGTGAGAGGTAAGAGTCAGTAAAAGCAATTTCCAGGAATCCTTCTAATCCATTGTACAGTTTGGACTATATATTATAAACTGTCCCATGAGCGGCTGGTGTTTTAGATGTGTATTGAAAATTACAGTTCTTGTGGGTTTTTGTGTGGGTTTTTTTTTTTTTTTTTTCTGGACTCTATAGACTTTCTTCTTCATACAGTCATTTCACAAACTTTCACATCTTTTGCCATCGTCTTTATGTGAAGTTCAACATTACCTATAACTTCCCCATACTTCTTTATTCCACCTTTCCCTATACTCTGCTTAAGCTTTTAGTTTTCTTCTCTGTTTTTCTTTCCATCATCAGCCTGGTGTCTTTGAGTGATTGTTTGGAACAGTTTTCCACACTCAAAGGAATATCTGTAGGTTTTCATCTATCTACTTAGAGCCCAGTTTCTTTTTGATCTCTGCTGTTGAATTCTGGACTCTCCAGACTATTGTCGTTGTACATCATTCATACTATTATATTTCGTAGTTCTCGAGCATTCTTTTCAATAACCCTTTAGAATGTGCCTTTGAAAGTGTTTTCATCAAATGATTTCAAACTTTGTTTGGAGCACAAATATTGCTTTGCTTAAAGTTTTATCAAGTGCTGCTCCAAACCATCTGTGTATGCATTTTTTCTGTATACATTTTTGTGACAGTAAAATTTTCATTTCCCACTTACACACTTGCTGTAAGTAAGGAAAGAGTGGGGGAGGAAGACCATGGCGCTAGGAGAGGAGTTAAATGAGCTTCTCCCTTTCTAGTCTGCGCTGTACTGTTACCAGTTGCGTTGCCTGTTTTGCACAATCAGCCATGTTCCTAAAGAGTTGTTCTTGCTATTCTTGAAATAAACTTTTTTTGTGTGTGATATTTAACTCAGAGGAATTGGGGAGTGATGAAGATGACATTGATGAAGATGGTCAAGAATATCTAGAAATTCTAGCAAAACAGGCAGGTGAAGATGGAGATGATGAAGACTGGGAAGAAGATGATGCTGAAGAGACTGCTTTGGAAGGCTATTCCACAATTATTGATGATGAAGACAACCCTATTGATGAATATCAGATATTTAAAACAATTTTTCAGAGTAAGTAACTTTATTTCCTTTCCTGGCCAACAATTGTATACTTTGAAATTAAGTTAAAATACCATTTGTAAACTAGAACCTGTTAAAAGCTTCCAAACAGGCTTTCCAATATGTCCTCTGAACAAATTCTTTCTTTGGAAAGAGGAAGGCATCATTAAACTTTCAGAGCAGGGGGAGATGCTTGAATTAATTTATGGTGAGAAGGAAGAGGTCACAGGTTGTGTTAGTGGTTTTTAAACATCTCGAATTATGTAACCCTAACAGAAAATTATTCTGATTAAAATGGCAGTGAGTTAGTAAGCTTTGAGTTACAGAAGATTTTAATGAACACTTTCCTTTTGCTTACGTTTTCTTTCTGTTGCAGCAATTCAGAATCGTAACCCTGTGTGGTACCAAGCTTTGACACAGGGTCTTAATGAAGAACAAAGAAAACAATTGCAGGACATAGCAACTCTGGCAGATCAGAGGCGGGCAGCACATGGTATTTTTCCCCCTTTATACCATTAATTGCTTCTTCTGCTGTTTGAATGCTGTTTATGTGCTCAAGAAGCATAATACAGAAAATTGTCTGTAACTAATGCCTGTAATTCAAGCCTGATAATGTCTTCATCAAAGCAGGGTTGTTTACACTCCAGAGACGTTTGAAATCTCTTAAGATTTTCAGGTCACAAAACTTCGATGTACAAATTATATGGCATACCACAAGTGTAAGGAATGATAGAAACATTTTAATGAAGTGGCCAAGTAGTTAAAAGCATATTTGTCATAATAGCTTGGATGTGAAAACAATTGATTTGATTATCTGAAGGTGGATGAACTCCTTAAGTGGCTAATAAATTATTTCCTGATGTGACCTAGTCCAGCTGGGATAGACTGATTCTATGGGTGGGAAAATACCAAATTATGGAAGTTGTATCTATCTGTAAAGCTACATTATTAAGCCTATTAAATACTTAAGATTGTTATTCTTCAATACAGATAATACAGATTTTAAAATATAGGAAGTAGGCAGGTCTTCAGTTTGGGGGTTTTTGCAAGTTTTCCCAGGTGTTTGAGAGTAAGCCAGTATAGATCACTCTCTAAAGTCAAGGCAGAATTTTGAATGATCAGTCCAGTCTTATATTCTGCAACTTACTGAGCAATTGATACAAGATGTTTCAAAATAGAAGTTCAGAAATCTTTCAATAAAAAGATTGGTAACAAAAATGCATATTTTATAGGTAGTTTTTGTCAGAAAACAGCCTAAATTACATCACAAAGCTTGTAAGTGTGCAGAATGATCTGCTTTTAATGGTTATAAAATACAGCTTCACCATGACCCCCTGTCAAGCACTAGACATCATACTGATGAGATTATATACTACTTGTGCATTTTATGCAAAATAATGGGTTGTTTGGTTTTTGGGGGTTGTTCTTTTTCAGCTGCTTATTCATAGAACAAATTAGGTTCAGGTTGTGAAGTTTTACTTAAGCAACTAGATCCTTACAGGAAATTCTTGCATACTATCAGAACATACTGACACTCCATTTAGGCTACCTACCATACATGGGGATATCCTGTTAGAAGGATTTGGAATATAATTGTCTCATTAATGTAGCTAAGCAGAATTTCCATAAGCTAAGAGCTGTCTGTGCACTGTGGAGCCAGGAGGGAACAAAGCGATGCTCCCCAGGTCACGTTCGCCCCACGGTCCTTCATCAGCCATGGCAACATTTTTCTGGCCTGTTTCCAAAGAAACAGAGGCAAAATGCAGATCCTCTAGATAACACAATTCCAGATTCCCAGAAAGAGAGAGTAATTACAACTATTGAGGTAGGAGAAAGCTCTTAGACTGGAAATAAGACATTCCTAAGTGTTATATTGAGCTGGGAATAACATAAACCTGCATTATCTAGACTGTAGTAAAGGTAGATAGAAATACACATTTCTATCTGTTCTTTACCAGCCTAATTTTCAGTTCTGCATATATTAGAGCTTGTAAAAAACAGTCTTATAGTTATCTTTGGAGGACGGAATATGCAGCTATGAAAACTAGACAGCTTAACTATCATTGTTAGTTACAGCGATGGATACGCGGACCTCAGATGCCTAAAGATCTTAAGGTTTGGTTGAAAATGAAAAGTGATAAACTGGGTAGTTTTCTTTCAAAATTATGTTATATGGTCTAGTAACCTAAACTCTAAATTACCTGCTTGGGTATTTGGAGGGAAATGCGTGTATCCTAAAAAGGCTGTTTCTGGTGCTTCAGTGGCTATTTCTGCTTATATTGTTGAATTGAGATATGAACGCTGAAAATGTAGCTAATACCTGTGTAATGCTTTTGTGTACAGGTGTTCTCTTATTGATTTGACTGAAAAGTCTATTGATGTTGATTAGAAAGAACTGGGCGCCTGTTAGCAAGTTCAGAAGTCCAGCGTTCACAGCTCCTGTTTCTGAAATGTGAAAATTACATACTTGTATCCAAAAGCTGAAGTGTGGACTTTTAAAAATATAAATTCATTTAAGCATAGCTATAACAATATTGAAAAATGAAAATAATAAATAATCAGTCCATCTGTTGTTTGGGGCCTGTCACATTTCCACTTTGTGGGTGCTGATTACTTTCTTGGGTAACCCCAGGTTAAACCTGTATCTTTGAGAGATTCAAAATGGTCAGTCACAAAATCTTCCCTGTCTTCCCTCTACGCATGCGCTAAAATATCTTCCTTCTGTTTGTTTTTTTTTTTTTATTTTAGAATCCAAAATGATTGAAAAGCATGGAGGATACAAATTCAATGCTCCAGTTGTGCCAACTTCATTTAATTTTGGAGGCCCTGCCCCAGGAATGAATTGAATTACCACTTTTCCTGCTACTGTGTGATTGTAGTGAAGAGCTTGTGTTCCTCCCAATAGTGGTTCCAGAACTGGTTCATGTTATCTACAACTCACTCTAAACTAATTGATAAATAGATTGGACAAAAGCCCCAGAAGTGGGACCTGATCATGCAACCTAATACTGGAAAGCAAACCAGAGATTTTTTTGAAGATAGGAAGAATCTGAATTTAAAGCTTCAAATGACACACTTTGGAAATCGGAAATCAAGAGGGGATGTCATGAAGGCAGCTTTTCTTTTTCTGAGGAAAAAAAATAAGCATGGGCTGCAGGACTATTTAAAATGTCTCATTTACAGTACAAGCTAGAAGGCAGACTTAATTTTTACACCTGTGGCCGTATAAGTATTTGCCCAATTTATTTCCCTTTTCTCCCTTCCTATTGGGTGTCTATTCTTTTAATGTAAATAAGATAAGGTAATCAGATAGCCTTACTTAATCTTCATCATTTCCATTTATCGAGATTGTTCATATGTAGAATATTGGACACTTAATGTAGCACTACATAACTGATAAATCTGTAAATGAATTAGCACTTTCATATTGAAACAAGCCTGCTAGCCTATGTACAAAAATAGCAAAATGTTTGCTGTTTATAAAAAATTGAAATAAAAAATAAGGGATGTATTGGGGAAAATAATTTCAAGTTATTAATTTAAAATGAACTAGCAGTTTTGTACCTGGTGACTTTGTGGTGCAGTCACCTCTGGTTGTGACTTGAATTCGGTTATGTAAAAAGGGGTTAGTGATACTTCATTGCTGCTAAAAAAAAAAAAAAAAAAATAGCAACACCCTCCGTGTCCTTTGTTTTTCTTAAAGATCTCACTGTACAAGGTGAAATTTGGATACAAATGTGTACTGTAAGCACTGAGGAAAAAGTTACCTTCGCTAAAGCAGGTAAATAAGATGTGAAGTTCTGCTCTTAAAAGTAGATTTGAAGTGTGTGGATGAAACATCTATATATGCAATCTATTAAAAACACAACAATTTAATTTGGCTAATCTGGGCTATGATCTATGAATGCAATTGTTTCCCCTAGTCTTGCAAAATATTCTTTTTCCAGCATGTGGTAGTGCAGGTGTACTACTCTTGCATTTCATTCCCCCTCTTTTTGCACTCCCAGCATTAGTGCATGCTGTTGTCTGCCTGATCCAGACAGTGTATTTGAAGTTTTGCCAATCTTTCATTTTTGAAGCCACAATTTTCTTCCTTCGAAGTTGCTATAGTAACTAGTATTTTAGCTAGAGAGGCAAAATACAGTTCCCTCTGGGACCACTATCAAAACCACTGTATGAAGAAGCCAGCAGGGAGATGCTGTGAATGGGTTGGCTTAAATGCCCCCTTTTTATTTTCTAAAAGCAAAAATCCATAGGTTTTTGATCTTGCCTTGAGATCAATGGTGTCAGGTCTTTTAAATCAAATGTTTGGGGTTTGGTTTTTTTTTTTTTTTTGGCTGTTTTTATATAAAAATGTCACCTGCTGTTACAATTGATATTAAACAAGCTACCTTAATTTAATGTAAGCCTCCAAAATTTAAATACAGGTTAAAAATAAACTGAGTTTATATCTGTAAAAATGAAATGCACATATATATATTATGATACTCAAAATGCAGTCTTCAGAAAATTGGTTTGTGTGGTGTGTTTTTTTGCATCAGCAGAGTAGCAGGAATTTGTGGTTTGGGGTTTCTTTGACAAGCTGACCAGCACCATGCTCTGCCTTCCATTTGTTGCACAACCGCTAGCGCTTCTCTGGGCAGGTATAATGGGTTTTTCAAGTCACTCCTCTCTGGTCTGCCTTCTTCGGCAAAGAGAGAGTGCTAATGTGAGAGACTGAGCCAGAACTATAATGCCACGTTGCCCTAGCCAAATACCAAAGGGATAACTTTAAAAGCAAAGTGTGGACTTAAAAGGATGGATATTGCACCTGATGTGAAAAAGCTTAAAAGATTAAGCCTCAAATCAGAGTATCCATTATAGCGGTGCTATGAGAACCACAGTAGAACTTTTGAATCTTTAGCTGACTGGCCAAGTACACATAGCAGAACTGGTTTTTTGTAAATGTGTAACTCATGAGCACGTACAGGTGTACTCCGGCCTCAAGATAATCTCAAGTCAAGGTTTTATTTTTGTAGAAAAAGGTGACAGACATAATTACAGCATGCCTTTTCCTGTGCATTCCCTGACTTTGAAAAATGCCCAGTTTGACATAAATAATTTCTGAATATCTGCTTGTTGGGTATCTGCTTATCTTGTTATGCATCCCAAAAAAATCTAAGAGAACCTTTTAGGATAGATGAGAGAGACACTTTTGCCTCATGGCAGAAGATAGAACAGAGCAGCAGTGAGAAGGCTCTAGATACAAAGCAGATGAAAAAATGAGGGGAAAATCACTGATTCAGTGCCATTGTCATTTCTGGAACAGTTTATATTTTTCAAGTCACGAGTCAAGGGAAGAATTTTATCTCAGTATGAGGAATACAGTCCTACTTCAAGGGTGCTTTTATGTGTCGCTAGGCTGGTTAGCAAGGAGCATCTTTTTTAAGAGTGGATCTAGAACTTTGCTTTCCTTTGCTCCAAGAAATGTATTTATATAAATTGCAAAACAATTTTGCATTGTTGTTGGTGGTGATAGTGCATTTTGTGATGCAATATATCAATTTCAGTGATACACTTATGTCAAAATTAAAATTAATCTTCCTTCTAGAACTTGCACTTATCCATTCCATTTTCAAGGATAATGCAACTCTAAAGGAAGAGCTGGGAAATTTAAAGCCTCTGTTTTTTTCTATTATGGAAGATCTCCTTGGATTAATAAACATCTAAAGCAAACCCTTATCTTCACTTATTTCAGTGTGGTGTTTTGAATGTAGCTGTATTCTTGTAGTACTTTGGAGTCCTGTTCTAGTTGCACAGCTCTAAGCTTCGTATTTTCCTCTAAAATATTTCTTCAAGCAAATATTAAGCACAATCACAGTTTTCTTCACTGTGTTAAATATAAAAGGCTTGTGTCATACACTTTATTAAAATGTTGACATTGGGTAAATTTAATACCCCTTTTTCCTAAATCATTATCTTAAAAAAAATATTAATAGCTGTCAGCATAGTACAGCAAAGCTCTGTTCAAATCTATTGTAGCCTAGAATTACTAATGCAAGATTCAAGAAGTCTGGAGTGGATTAGTTATAGAATACCTGACAAAAACATGCAGATGGTTTTAATTGTGCCTAGTAATCCATACCAAACATCCATAAGTTTTATGGGTTGTTAGATTATTTTTTTTTTTCTAATGAAAATTTCCTCCTCTTATACTATCAGTTCTTGAAGTAAGAGTAGAAACATGAAGTTTCTCAGCACGTTTTATCTTTGCATGTTTCTGTCAAGTTCCCTTTCAGTCCTTCCTTATATGTACTTTCTCTTGCTAACCGTTTTCACTTCCTGGGCCTGAATTTGTCCCCCTGTAACTTCCTTGATGCTGTTGCTCAGGAACTGCAAGCGCTTTGCACTTGAGCAGTTCATACTGTAGGCAGTCATACCCCTGGTGATGTTCTCTGTGTGTTCGACACCAAGATACAGAGCTGCATCCTTCTCTGGAGTTTCAGCAATGGGACTGATGCTTGCTGATGGCTCTGAGCTGTGCAGCCGAGGGGACAGCTCCTCAGTGGGTGCTGCAGGCTCCCAGGGGAAGGACGTGGTTCCAAAGTCAGTATTGGTGGAAGACAGTGTTATCTAGCCATGCGTTTTGATTTAACAGACATGGCCAAGTTCAGCTAACACTGGCCCAAACTTTGTTTGTTGGTTAAGGCTCTACAATGACTTGGGCTACTAAGTTTTTATCTTTGGTATGTGTTCAACAGAGGATGAACAATGCTTCTGAAAATCTATGCCGAAGTGGGCATCCTGTTTATTTTCAAAAATGTAATTGGGAAGAGCACTACAGTTCTGCATTTCTGCTCAATCCACTGTTCAAGTTCTAACCTGAATGCAGTAGTTAAAAAAAAAAAAAAGTTTTATCAAAATTTGAGAAAATTTCGGCAGGCCCAAGGCTCTCTATATGCTACTGTTATGGACTATAAAAGCGAGTTGAGGTCCATGAGCTGGGTTCTTCTCTTCCCTGTCCTATGTGGGACCTTCCACATACCCAGAACCAGGAATGTGGAAAAGCTCCATTTGGCTGGTGGTGTGGCACCAATTGTCAGTTACTTTGGAATCAATACATAGCTTTTTTAACTTAAATGGTATGTCATTTGTTTTCATATTTGTTTTTTATAACCAGACATTCTCAGATGCTAGTGCTAGAAACAGAAAGCACTTCAGAATGGAAAATACCACATTGTAGGATCTGACAGATGTTAACAAGTAACCTCTTACTATATTTGGGGTTTATCAACTCCTTTATATTATCTTAGATGGCTGGAATTTGTATCTTGTGTGAGTTCCCAATTAAGAAACAGGAAGGAAAACTTGAAATTAAGAAAGGAAAATTGCTCTCCATCAGGCCTCTTTGGGAATAAGCTATTTTTGGCTGTTTGCATGACTGCAGGAATTTAGAATTATTATTCTGGAGTTTCAGGCAAAAACTTACATGCTTTTATATCTGTCATGTTCAGAAAGCTCAAATTTAAGTCCTACAGAGCTAGGCATGTTGTCTTACCAATGGTGATAGCTCGCATTAACTGCACAGTTGGGTTTTCTTGAAAAATCATCTACTGAAATAAGTGTAATACCTTTTGATTGCCTGTGGAGCTGTTGCTGGACTACACGTTTCCATACCTAAAAATCACGTAAGCATAAATATTCTCAAGTGTAGCTTTAAGAACAAACTCCTTATTCACAAGAGCTGGACTGAAATGGCCGCTTAAGATAATGCACCTGGAGGCTGGGGAAGGGCAGGGCAGGGCGCTCGCTGCCCCCATCAGGCCCTCCGCAAGGGCACCGCTCCCCGGCACTCTTCCAGCGGCCTCCCTCCCTCCGGCTCCCGCACCCCCACAAGGGACGGAGCCCCACGCACCGCCGGGGCGGCCCGCCCGCCTCCGCGTGGATGGTGGCGTCCCGGGCCCAGCAGGCCGCGCCGGGGCCGCCTGTGGGGGCCGCGACCGCGGGTACGGAGCCCGCGGCCGAGCCAGGAGTCCCTCCCCGCCGGCGCCCAGCGGCCCAGCTCCAGGCGCCCGCCTCCTCGGGCCGCGCCGCTCCGTCCCCACCGCGGGGGGAAGGCCGCAATGCCAGGGGCAGCCGCCTCAGGGCGCGCCTGGCCCCTCGCGATCCCCTCGGCCCCCGCCGAAGAATCCAGGGCGCCGCTGCCGCCAGGCTCCCTCCCCGGGGAAGGAAATGGCGCCTGGCTCCCTCGCTCCCCCGCTGACGCACAGGCGCCTCGCTCCCCGCGGTACAAAATGGCGGCAGCGGCGGCCCCGAACCCAGCATAACCGAGACGCCATGAAGCCGCGGGGCGGGGCCTCGGGCGTCTAGCCAATGGGCATTGGCGCGGGGCCTGGAGGCGGCCAATGGCGAGCGGAGGCGGTGACGCACTTCGCGGTGCGCCCAATGGGAGCGGCGGTAGCGTGGGGCGCGGGGCCCGCCCGCGCTGCTCGGGGCGGTGCTGAGGCGGGCGGGCGCTGAGGCGGCCGTTTCCTGTCCTGGTGCATGGTGGTCGGACGGAGGAATTGTTGGAAAATTTCTCGGCGAGGTTAGTATATAAATGTGTTTTTACCCAGTGTGCCTTATTCTAACCACCGCCATCTACGGCTGGGGCCGCCGCGCCGGGCTGGGCCGCCGGGCCGGGCCCTGCCCTCCGCGCTGAGCGCAGGGAGGCGGCGAGGGGGCAGCGAGCAGGGGCAGCGGCGGCACCGACCGACACGAATAAAGCCGCGGCTCCGCCGCCCGCTCCGCGCGGCTCGGCCCCTCCTCCTCCCGCCGGGCCTGCCCGCGCCTGCCCGCCGGCATCCCGCACCGCGGGGCGCACCGGCCGCCGCCCCCACCCGGCCACGGGCGGCGCGCCGGCCCTCGGGGGGGCCCGGGCGCACCCCCCACCCCCCCATCCTCCTGCCGGCCTCCTCCTCGCGGGCGCGGGGGCGCCCGTTAGCCGCTGCGTCACGGGCGGGGGCTGCCGGCGGCAGGCGCGCTCTCGGTGCGGGGGGGGGCGGCGGGAAGGCGGAGGGGGGGATCCCGGCCCGCTCAGCGCTCCGCGGCGCCCGGCGCTCGCTGCTGGCGCTCGCGGCGCATAAATATGGGGTTTAGTTTATTTTTACATTCCCCCCTTTTCTTTTTCTTTTTTTTTCTTTTTTTTTTTTTTTTTTTTTTAACGCGATGTTCCTATGTTGACGGAAGGCAAACTTGCAAAGCGGAATTAAAACAGTTGCCTTCAAAGCTCTCTCGGCCTAACGTGCGGCTTGGTAACACGCGTGTTTGGGAAGGAATAATTCTCTATTTTTACACCAAGTTGCTTATTTTAACGTTGCTGTGCTGTCGTGCCGTGAGGGCTGCTGGGCTGGTGCCGTGCTGACACAGGAGAAGGTCCTTGCATGGAGCCTGTGAAATCATCTATTTTAGTTAATCTCTTTCAACTCACCAAAATACCATGCAAAATTATTTTAAGCGTTTTACAGCCTGCTCTCTCTTGTTGCCTTCAGCTTTTCTTGTTTAGAACTTCTAGTAGAACACGATAACGAGAAACTACTTCTCTAGGAAAATTAACTGCAAGAAAGCAAAGATTTTTATTTTTTTTATTTATTTTCTGGTAAGGTCTTATTTGCAGTGCTCGTTCGTCAAGAAACAATGATGTGACTTTCGTGCAAGTTAAATTTTTTGTTAAAAGAAGCCTACGGTTAAGCAGCTTCAATTACGTGTAAAATCTCTTAAGGGTTTGTTTTGAACTATCAAAGGATTACATTTGACATTATACACAGAATGATACTGGTACTTTGAAGGAATGTTATTCCCATTTCCAGTGGTACAGAGAATTCAACCTTACGGCCTTTCAAAGAAAGCATTTTATCTTGTCATATGGTTTTCTAAAGATTCTGCTTCAGGTGTTGTAAATCTGTTATGTCTTAGTGGACTGTATACCAGATATTTCTGCTGTAGCTTCAAGGTGATCATACCTGAAAAAAATCAAATTTGTTTGTCCTTAACTAGTAGCTTTTTAAAAGAAGTAGTATGTGCATAGTATATTTTAGCTTCTTTGTATAAGTGTATTTGCCGTATAGCTTTAGAATGGCAGAGTACAACATAACCATGTTTTCATGGCTTGTTTCTTTGTATTTCATGCATTAAAGTCCTGAGCTTTCAAGCTGTATACATGTCAGAAGCTATTCATCTGAATTACTGCAGAAAATGAAACTCAGCAATATGTAGTCAAATAATATATGATTGTTTGGGTAATAGATTGCAGCTTAAACGAGATGTAAAAATAAACATTTTAAACAGTTTTGAGAAATGTATTTCAAATTTGTTGTATAATTTACGTAAACTATTCTCATTATTGTAATGAAATATTTAATTTCTAGTATCCTATCTGAGGAGGAGTTATTTTGCCTTATATTAAAGGCTCAAATAAAGCAAATGCTTAAGCAAGTACAAAAGTTTCTTTAGCTGGAAAGTCATTCAGGGTTCACTCTGTCTTCATGCCCGTGTAGCATTTGATGATTAAACGTCAAAATACTTCTGTCATGAGCTGGCAATCCCTTTTCTCAGTGGTAATAAAGTGATTAATACTCCCTAGTAATGGGTGCCAAAATTAGGCTGTAAATTTATTTTTTTTTTTTTTGGTATCTAGAATATCTTCAGCTCAGCAGACTGCTGCTGGCCTGTGCTACCCAGGAGAAAGGAATTGGCAGGAGTTTGAGTGGTGAACAGGGTGTGAGCAGCGGGCTGCTGCCTGCTGGCTGCCTGCTCACCTGCAGGTCCACTGGCTGTGGAGAGGGGTTAGGCTGAGGGTTCCTCAGCTTCAGTTTGGTGGTGGGAATGGTCTCCCCCAGGACACCATTTCTTCTGTGCCTTAAAACACCATGTGTATGTGCGTGTATTCTTGCAGAATTATGTATTGGCCTTAATGAGATGTATGGGTTTTGTTTTAAAATAAAGCTAAAAAGATGACTATTTTGAACTGGGTTGCTTCTCTTACAGTGTAATTGGGCTCCATTTAGAGTGCGGGATGTTGATCTTTCTTTACATGTAAGCCTTGGCCTTAAAAAGTTTTGGTTTAAAACATGCTTCAGCATAGGTGGAGCCTTTGAGAAACACTGCTATTAAATTCTGAGGAGTCTTTAGTTGGCACATGTGAAACTATTTGTTTTCTAAAGCGTAGGGCTTGTCTGAATTTGGATGAGTTTCCACACACAAAGTGAACAGCACATTCCTGATAATCAGGGCAATTCCTCCAGTTTCCAGCAGTATAATGGGCAGAATGCAGATACTCACGAGGAAGATAGTCCGATTCCTTCATTGCTCTTTTCCTGTCTGCATTTTCACTTGTACCCTCATCTTTGATCCCCACGATTCCTGCTTCCCACACCATCTTTTGTAACTCCTGCTGCTTCTGACGTGTATGTACATACCATAGCATCCCAGGCCAACCTTTGTTTGCCTTTCCTTGCCACTGGCTTTTTTCCTGTATTTTCAGATCTCTTGCACATTTCTGCAGCTCAACAGCATGCTTTCTGCCCTTTGTGCATTAATAGGTGGGCAGTTTGTTTTTTCATGTCTTCTGCACTGCAAGGAAATCAATGCAGCTGGTAAAGAGGGCATGAATTGGGTAGCCTATTCCTATGCCTTGTGCCACAAAAGATCCCAAAAGATTGAAGGAAGGTTTCTGCTTAGTTTATGGATCCTTAAGAAGGATTGTGATCCTAACAGATGGATCCTTTTCTGGAATCTGAGAATTCAGCTCTGAAATGCAAGTTCCTGTAAACGGAGGTGTGCGTAGGTATTGTTCTGAGGATGGGGTGAGGAATCTGAGGGAGGGGCCTGTCCATGGACACCACTTTTCGGGGGGGGAGGGGAAGGAAGCCTTATTGACCCATCGTGGCACAATGGAGACTATGGGGTTCTGCCTGTACCTTAATTCTATAACTTGATCTGCTCGTAGTTGGGTTTATTTGAGGGACTATGGTTTTGGTCCTCTCACTCTGCTCTGTGCACCAGGAATTGTTGATCACTTACTCAAAAATGGAATCTGACTAAATTAGTGAATGCTTCCAGAGACTTCATCTGCTAAAATTTCCTGGGTTACGCTGCTTTTTTGATTGTACAGTGGGATTGTATTTTGCTCCACTGAGATAACACTTGTTAAATAAATTCTCAGTTTTAAAGGGAATTTACAGTTCCAGAAAGATCTGTGATATTGAAAGTTGACATCAAAGTTACACTTACAACTACTTAGTACTTCCCTCAGTCTGTATCTTATTGTATGTTCAATGTTTTCTTCTATATGTTTCTTGAGGGGAAAATTGTGTTATCTGCTTAATGCTCTTCAACTTCATTTCTGATGACAGACTTCTCTGGAATTGGAAGATGGGTCTGTATTTGCAAGTTAGTTGGTGTTGCCCATTTCTTAAGTATATTCATACTCAGCTAATATGGTATTACACAGAGTTTCTTGGAATATATTTAGAGGTACTGTTTTTCCATTTACATTCATAATTTTTTTAATTTTTTTTTTTTTTTTCAATTCTGGGTAAAGATTGGCAATTCAGTAGGCTGTCCATTTAGTTCCTGAAATAAAAACATAAACTAAAACACTGTTGTTAACTCTTATGGCTAATACTGATACATCTGAAATGTACGTATCAGATTACTAATTAACTCATAACCACACAAACAACCCATTCAAAATTCCCTGTTTTGTTGGCAGTCTCAGTGGATTTGCAGGATTTGAAGGGGCACAGCCAGGATTAACTGTTTTGATGATGTAAATTAGACACTTTTGTGATTTCTTGACAAGACAGTCAAAAGTCTGTTTGACACAAAAGTAAAGCATTGATAGAAATAGTTGGTCTCAATTTCTTTCAGATTTTTAGCCCTTAAGTATTCACCCATTCACCAAATGTTCCTTGTTTTGTTTAAAACACTCACTGATACAACTGGAGGCTTTATGATTTAAGGATTAAGTAGCCTCCTGAAGTGCTTCAGAAGTTAACTGGTTTTGGTTTGCTTTGGTTTGGTTTGGTTTGGGTTTTTTTAATGCACATAGTCATTACTGCTCATTTGTAGGAGTAATTTGAATACAATTCTGACATGCATCATCTAGATGCCTTCTTTATATAGCTAGTATTTTGTATATAGTTGATGGTAAAAAACAACCCCCAGTGAGTCTGTTTCTCACTTTGTGACTTCCAGGGGGAAAATCTGCTTGGAATGAAATCTCATGCTTTTTCTCACTAACGTGTGCTGAAAAATTATTGAAAGGGTTTGGGGTTTTTTTCAGCTTTGTTAATCATATTCTAAGTTTAAAACAGAAAATTGGACAACCTACCGTACGTTCAGCTTTTTTCTCATCTCAGGCCCAGCATGCAGTTTCTGAGCATGCACGTTGTTATTATTCTCACTTTTTTGACTATTAAAATAATTTATTACCAGTCAGTCTGCAATGGGGTGGGTTTTTTAGAAAATAAGGTATGCATGAGCATTGATAATACAAGGTTAGTCAGGAAAGAAGAAATGTGCCTTAACTTTGAGCAAGGAAGACCATCTGAGTTCAGAGAAAATTGCTGGCTTGTTTTGGCAGGTGAGTTTACATTGTTCCTGTCACAGTATTTCTGCAAGCCATTCCATGCACACTCACAAGTATTCCCAATGATGCATAGGTGTTTTCAGTCATATTCGAATTTGATGTTTTGGTACAGATTATATGGCCCTTTCTCATGCTAAATCTAGATGGCAGTGTATTAAGAACAACTGACTCAGTGCATTAATCATTGACCAGGTGCCTTAGTATACTTTTTTGTATTTTAGTAAAGCTTTCAGAATTCCAGTCTCTGTACCTCTGCAAAGAGCACTGTATGGATCTCAATTGCTTGTTACCTTTCGTGCAGGATCTTTGGAATCAGATCTCTTGGAAAACTCCCAAATCTGTTTCAAATCTCTGGTTTAGGAAGCCGTGCTGGTCATTGGGGTGGGTAGTTAGAAGCAGTGCTGTTACAATCGTGCTGCCCAAGGCATTAATTAGCTGGTGAGGTGCTTGTCCCAGAGCTCCAATGTGAGTTTAATTAGCTTTCTGTCAGCACTGCTGACGGTTAATATACTGATGGAACTACTCTAACCCCCATTGATTAACCAGTAATTTCTCCTCTAATATATTCAAGAAACATGAGGTTAGCAGTCATGTTTGGGATCAAACTGAGTCTTCGCATGTGTAGGACTTCTTGGTGGGTGGCTTTCTGATCTCCCTGCGTTGTTTTTTTTTTTAAGTGAAAATTTGAAAATCATACCATCCTCAGCACTCCCATAGTGTGAAATTACACGCATATGCATAATCTTGTAATATTAATTAGTTAGAATAAGGATTTGCAAACATTCTTTATTTGCACTTGTTAATCCAATTTTATTTTTTTGTATAAAATGTGAGCACTGATCTCTAACAATACTGCTAACATTCCGTAGATGGGATTCACAATGTAAACTGAATGTATGGTGATGAGTTTTGGGGGGAAAAAGACTGCTGGAACATAAAGTAATTACATGAGGCTAACCGTGGTTATCACTGCTCACACTAAAGTCAGAAGAGTTGTGCTTGGTTATGGCAGTGATAAATTTGGTCTTGCATTTAGGTATTATTTCTGAAGAGATATCTAAGCATGTGGCAGTGAATTAGTCTTGAAGTGCATTATAATCAGGATGTACCTGTGGTGGAACAGAAAGGTTGAAATACTGCAAAAAGAATAAAAAGGAGCCTTGAGTTTGACTGCAAACCTCTGCTTTGGGCAACATAAGTCTCTGCAAGTTAGCTGTGCTGCCACTCAGAGTGTATACATCATGCCTATGGAGTTGGCAGTGCTGTCAGGCTTGATTAGATTCTTCTCCAGGGCCAGGGTTAGAGCCCATGGTTCATAATTTGCAACACTTCTTTGCTATCTAGAAAATAATTGTGTAATTTACTATTAAATTGCATGTTACCCCTCTATCTGAATCCAACTATTGTTACCAGATTCTTTAGTAGAGGTTTTTGGTCTGTATTTCATCCTTGTTTCCATTTTATACAGTGGATGATTAATGTGGTGGAAATTGCTGTTTAATTATGTTCTGCTTGCCTTTACCAGAGACTGGAAAAAAATAAAGCAAATTAAGTTTACAGGAGAAAGCATGTAGAAATTTAAAAATGCCTAACATTAAGTAGTTTGTCATGTTTATTCACTAAAAGTCAATCTGACAGATGATAGCATGAAATCAATGTTTCAGTGCAATGGTGAAATACTGAAAAAGGTAAGGGCTGTTGATGAAGAAGGAAGTCCATGTCTCATCTATTGAAGCATTTGATCAAAGCATCCACGGGATCTAGATTTTGTTTCTGACCCTGCTACAGATTTCTGGTGTCATACTGGAAAAGATTATCATACAGGTACATATGGTAACAGAAGTAAGATTTTAAGAGAGCCTTAGTTCAGCTGTGTGTTTATTTCTGAGCTCACAGCTGTCAAATGACTTAATGTAATTAGTAAGCTATACACTTGGGTCCTCTAAAAAAACTCGGTCTGGACTAGTCAGTTTTTCAGTCTATGTCAGTCATTTTTTGCACTGAGACCCAGAAGGCTGTGATGCATATCAATTATCAGTTGAAGTGTATTGAACCAGAATGTTAGTTGTAGGGACTAGTTTTATTTTTCACAAATATTTGTTAAACAGACCAGTTTTGGGAAATAGCTGATAATTTGCAATCATATCCGTGGTTAAGGACCCTAATGCAGCCAGTATTTAGTTCAGAAAAACCATAATTTTGTTACTGTGCTGACATTCTTGAACTGATTTTGGGATACCATTTAGTCAAATATGGGAATGCAGTTTCCTAAAATTCCTTAATGAAAGTTTTAGTATTGTGGGGTTATGTGTCATTTGCCATTTTACTGAATGTCTGGAGTAGCTTTTTTCCTGTCTGTCTGTCTGTCTTCCTGAACATTCTAGATTGCATTTTATAACCCTAAGTTTTCTTCCATGACTGCTATTACAAACTTTATTCCATTTCCTGTTAATCATCCTCTAAGCATCATCTTTTTTTTTTCTCTAAGGAGTGGACTTTCTGCTAATGTCACTGCAGGTTTTTTCCTTTGTCCAGCCATACAGTGGTATAGTCATTCTTTAAATGGCAAATTCCTGCTATTTTCCAGCTGTTATTTGCCACATTCTCTACTACATGGGGTCTCCTTGTGCTGTCCTCTCAGCTGCCATGGTTCCCAAGTGCCCCAAACCCACTTTCTGCTCCATGGCAGTATGCCCTTTACCAGCTCTTGCTTTTCTTTTCAGCTGCCTAAATCCTACCTGCTCTTTCTTGTTTGATTCCTAGTTTTCAGTGGAGACTCCTGTTTCCAGTTGCTAGATTGAGTTTACATAAAAACTTACCTTTTAACATTGCATCTTTTCTCCAAAACAAGTGACAACACCCCAAAGATTCTATTTATTAGTAGAGGAAAAATATAGGAGATGTGTTCTCTAGATAGGCAACTTGATGACGTCTTCATGAAAAATCCTTTCTTTTTAACAAATCCCTCCCCCTCCCCCCACCATCCCTCTGCTTTCTGAGTGTTGAGAATTTAAAGCATACTTGAGTTCACAGTTTTTTCTGTCCAGAGAATTGGGGGGTTGTTAATAAAAAATCGCACCTATATGCCCTGCTGGATGCCATATTTTATCTGTCACTGTTATACTGGGGGCTTACATTGCTGGTGCAGCTTTTGTCAAAAAGCATAATAAAGTCAGCAATGCGCATCACTAACTCACTGCTTTTGCTTTGTAACTGACAGTGCAAGACTTGTTTCGGCATCACTTCTTGCGACTGGCTGTTGCCTCCTTCTGTTAGACACTGTTTTCAGTTCAGTCTAATAATTTTCTGTCCCGGGCTGAATTTTTTTGTGGGAAGTATTTTAATCATCTTAAAGAATGGTAAGATTTTCTTTGCATGAATACCATCAGAGTATTTCGGTGACTAATCGTTTCAGGAATGCAATATGCATTACTGTCCTTGTGAAAGTCTTCCCAAACATCATCGTTAACATGCCTTTGAAAATTGCGACTTGCATATGATCTGTGAGGATTTGCAAGAGTTCACAAAGTCAAGTCTCAAGTTTTTGCATCAGTGAGTACCTCATGACTCAGCCTGTACTTGGTGTCTTTTCAGTAGGACAGCTCTTGAGATTAAGCAGAATACACATGCGTCAGTCCTCTCGGGCAGCCATACAGGCCCCACCCCAGGGTTCATGTATTTTCCTAAAAATGGATGTTTTTATCTGCTTTTTAACTAAGGACATGCAATATTTGACATGGGTAAAGGAAATCTTTCACTCCCAGGTTCTTGCTGACAAAATTCCTGGCAGACAGGAGGTTTAAAGAAAAAGTTTAGTGATGCAAATGCACAGAAATCAAAGCAATGAGGTGGATTAGGAAAAGAAGCTGGTGAGATTTGGATTGGAAGAAAGATGAAGACAAATCTGCTGGAAGCTGAGGAGAAAGCAGCATATAAGCCAGTTAGCAGAAAAGGGGGCGGAATAGAGTGACTAAAACTGAGGTAAGGGAAGAGACTTGAGTTTGGTGAAAAAAGACTGGTTTCAAAAAAACAAGGCAAATGAATAAAAATACAGTAGGAGACTAGATTTACAGTGTGGATGATATACCAACAGCATGCTGTTATAAACGTATGCAATGTCAAACTGTTCTATGATAGCTGATCATTTTAAGTTGGAAGGGACCTCCAGATCTTAGTTAGTCCAGCCCTGATCAAGGCAGGTTTGATTAGACCAGGTTCCCCAGCGCTGTGGCAAGTTGAGTCTTGGGTGCCTAGAAGGATGGAGAGTCCATAACCCTTCTTGGCAATCTGTTCCTGTATTTGACCATTATTGTGGGAGGGTGAGGGCGATGGGGAAGTAACACTGTGGCAGCAATATCTCTGTGATAGCCTGACCCATTTCTCCAAAACAAGCCAACTTTTTACATCGTCTTTAGTTCTTTCCCCATCCTCTTCCTCAGAGCTCGTAGCGTTCTCTGGTTAGCCTGTCTCCTCCACTGGGGAGGAAGAAGAGCAGCTGAAAGTGAACAACATACCCACTTTTGGCTGAGCATAGTCCTCCCTGCACAGCAGAGTAATGGAGCAAAACTCCTGCATCACGAGAGAGCGTGTGAAAGATGGGGTTTTGCTGTTTGGGAGGGTCCCAGTGCTACAACCTCCATTGCACAGGATGTGCTCCTAAGATGGGTCTGAACATGAACCATCTTGAGACAGAGGCAGGAAAGTGATAGACAATGGTGTGACAGACATGTAGAGCAGACCAGCAGTAAGACGAAGACTTGGGGACTAGTTGCAGAACGAGTTGGTGTGGACATGGGAGTATTTTAGATTATTTTGACAAGAAGGATGTGGTTATACTTGGGAAGAGGGATGTGCTGGAAATTTGGTACCATGATAGGACTGGCTGAAGAACAAAGCTGGTACTTCAAGGGGAGGGGATGGAACTGGGGATAAGAAGCTAGTAGAAGGACAGATTGGGAAGGGTATATATTGGAAGGAATCATTTTAAAGGAATCGGAATTGGGAGAAGACAGCAACACGGTCTCTGTTAAATTATGGCACGTGATCATGTAGATAATCTGGAATAGAGGAAGGTAGTGAATGTTTTTCTGCTGTGTGCAGCAGTTCACTGATTTTTTCCAGTGCATGATAACTATTAATCAGCCACACTAAAGTAACAAACTCAAACACTGTAAAATAATTTAAGCAAATACTTTTGCTCCTGTGGCCCTTGAATTTGTCTTGCATTAGATTTCTTTTTCTTCCAGTAACAGCCATTGACCCTTTAAGCAATTGGTTCTGCTCTGACTCTTTCAGGACTTTGCGGTTGTCTGCGTTGACTAGCTGCCTCTCTACTTACCCAAAGTTGAGCGAAGAGGCATAAGCTCTGGAGGAAGGGCATTATTCTATTTTAAAGGCAGATAGTATAGTAAATACACTGGGGGCTTCTTAAAAGGCTAAGACAGGCCCAAGCTTAAAGGCCTTTGAGATGCAGTTCCTGCTAGAATTTCAGAATATAGTTCTAGTCAAAGCTGGTGGTTGTGCAGCCTTTCTTCTCCAATGTGTGAAATGGTGTAGCTGCTTTGCAACGTACTTCCATGAGGTGTCCGGAAAATTGAGTGAATGGAAAAATACTGACAATATAAACAGAACACCGTTAGCAGTTAAGAAGACAGACAACCTCTGTGCACCACTAGCATCTCATACCATAATTACTTAATTTAACTTGCTAAAAGCTGGCAGTACCTCCAGAGAAGAAGTCCTGGCAAACTGGTCTGGAATAAAACTTTTTTTTGGTGCTAGTTTATTTTTTTGACTGCATCATTTTTCTGATCTTATTTGTTGCACAGTACATGAACACTGAGGCCACTTCAGCACTTGTTTAAGCTGATTCCGTAGCTATGTCCCATTTTTGGTTTATGAGCAAAGTGCTTTCTGAGTAAGGGTTTTGTCCCTATTTTGAGCTAGGAGGGATAAATGAGTAATAAGGAAAGACGTTGCTAGTCCAAAATCACTAACTTGGAGATGGCAGAGGAGGGAGTTGAACTCAGGATCTCTTATGTCCTCATACAATTCCTTGTCCCTTAGATTACAGTATTCAACAAAAACTTAGCTATTTCATTTTATTCAGAAACATCTAGTATAAATATGATTTAGTCTGAATGGCTTCTCTGCACTGTCTCTTTCTGTTGTATTACCTATCTTTCAGAGACCTCATTTTCTAGAAAAGCTTCTTTTCTTGAAAAAGATGCTGTGAACAAGAATTTCCCATCTTCCCTTGGATGTTAAAAAATCTATCACACCTCTTTTGAATTATATTTTTGTTCCTATCATAACTATTATCTTCTTTTTGATGCTCAGAGTTCTTCAAGGTTCAAATTATCTATTAAAAGATACAGATGGGCTCTTAATAATTAAGCAAACTGTCCATAACATTCTCATACATGCCAAGGTGATTTAGACTCTAGGTCCAATTTCAAGAGGTAATGTGTAATGTAAACATCACATTACAAGTTAGTGGGCCTTGGACTGTAGAGGCACATCTGCTTTGTGCACAGCACTTGGGTTAAAGCACTTCAGACGGCAAAAGCAGCAGAGCTGCAGCAGCTGGGTATGGGTCGGCTTTTTCTCTGCTGAGACTAAGAAACTTAGGTAGCTGTCTGCCTCTTGATGAAGTAGAATCTGCCTCAAAGCCACTTGGATGTATTTGGAAAATATTACTCGTGTATCATTTTCAACTACTAAATTAGTGTACCAAGCCTTTAAAATACTGCAGGCATGCTGGAGTACCTAAATGGTCTAATTTTGCTTTCATTATTTAGTTTTGATGTAAGTACAAGTTTCTCAGGGGTCTTTGAGACCATCGATGAGTTGCTCGTTCAAGGACAGATTTCTGGATTGTAGAGGTAGGAATAGTTTAGTTATTTAGAAGTCATAAATAAATGAAAAAAGCTAGATTATTCTTCTCAGCCTTGAATTACAAAACAGCAGGTCAAAGGATAATACTAAGATTAAAAGCTTTGATTGTTTATCTGTAACCTTTTTGTGAGATTACCTAACTGCTGCTTATTGTAAGAAAAAACTCTTGGCTATCAAGAGGTTGGGGAAAAATTGCTTTAAGGCCTAGGTTGCAGTTCCATGTGATCCCCCCCACTTCATCCACATCTAAGTGTGCATTACATTAACTAAAGGGCTTGCAGAAGTCAGTGACATTTTTGTTGGGTTTTTCTTTGAGGGGGGGAGGGGGGTATGTGTGTGTGTGTGGGGGGGGGGTTTGGCCTGTAGTAAAGGCCAACATCTGAGTTAGTAGAATGCAATGTTATGTATTTCCTTTATAGCTTCTTAATCTAGTAATACTGAAAATTACTAATAGCCTTTCAGATTCAGTAGACTTCTTAATCTCCCATATTGAAACGTGCCTGGGTAAAAAAAATCAGTATCCAAAGGGCTGGCTATATCCAGTTCTACGAGATACATGCAGAGTTTTGATTGTCACTCGCCAATCATTGTCCTGTTGTCTTATTAATGCATTTTATCATTAGATACTTTATTATTTTCAGGGAGGGATTTTTTTTTTTTTTTTTAATAGAAACCTTCCTGGAAAGTTTCGGGAAATAGTTGGATCATTCAGTCATACTCACTAGTGAAGTGTGTATTTCCCAGTGTGTGGCAGATTCTAAACCTCTTCTTGGCACTGGAGAGATGTTTAATTTACATAGTTAAAGCCTTGCTGTTGTCATGGGTGACCATGGGTGAATTGTCAGCTTTATTTTAATTCTGGGGACAAAAGGATATCATTACTTATACCATCATTACCACCATTATTCGTTTTACCTTTTTTGAATAATTCATAGTTAACTGAAATCTAAATGTGGTTGATGCACTTCAGTTGAGTAACTGCTACTGAAGTTCTTAATAGCTTGGTTAATTGCGGTAATAATAACTTACCTATTTCAAATAACTTTTTTTCCTCTGAAGTATTTTCTAGGTCAGTCAGTCATTCATTGCATCATCTTTATGTGGAAGGTAACATACAATAGTTGTAGCAGCTGTATAAAAATCTAATTAAGCTTGAATTGTCTTTAACTAGTTCTGGTTCTGTATTTAAATTCTCTGTCTGTGTTTTGTGAATACTTTCTTTCTAGGTAGACAATGTTATTAGCTCAGATAAATCGAGACTCTCAGGGAATGACTGAATTTTCTGGAGGAGGAATGGAGGCCCAGCACGTGACTCTTTGTCTAACAGAAGCTGTAGCCGTGCAAGGTGAACCTTCAGGTTAAAATATCTCTACATTATTGTGTCTTTTCTGTTTGAAATTCAGATAAAACTCTAAAACTCTCATAGTGTATTCTAAATGAAAAATCTAACCCAAATTATTCTTAGTTAACTGACATTGGTTAAGGTCACTAATTCTATAAGGAAATGATCTCTTAATTAACATAACAGTAGTGCAGATGTGACAAAAAGGAAATATAAAATCTGACTTTATTCTCACTATAGTTCTACTGTTTTATACTTTGTGACTTCACTTTATATCTATGTATTAAACAAGTTGAGTTTTAAAATAGATTGGTGGTCTAGGATTGGTTTAAATTCGATGTTTTCTGACAGCTTCGTTATGAGTTTACATGATTAAAAACTTCTTCCTAAATCTGTGTTTTACTCTAAATAGATTTGTGTATATTAATGAGAGGTAGTAGTGTACAAAACAAGATTATTGATACAAGTATATATATCATTATTTCACTGTTGACACTCATGACCTAATTAATATTTCTCCTAAAACCTCAGCTTTGTAGTTATTTATTCAGTGACGTTGTAACTTTTTTAGTTAAGGAAAATAACATCCTAGCTGTTATGTTTACAGAGCAAAATCCTGAACATATTACCCTAGTATATGTTCAAAGTTCAAAAACCAGAAAGCAAGTAAGAACCATTTCCTATTATTATTTCTGAAATCATTATGCTTTAAGGGGACATAATAATTTGTGGAGGTGGTTGTGATTTTTAGGCTTTGAGGCTGGTAATAGTGAATACAAACTTTTTTCCTTGCTAGATGGCGACAACTTAGAAAACATGGAAGGTGTAAGTTTGCAAGCAGTTACCCTTGCTGATGGCTCCACAGCTTACATACAGCACAATTCTAAAGGTAGGTAAATGACTAGAAGTGGATTGGTTGAAGCTGAAATTGTATTCCCCTTTTAAACCCCGTCTTTGGATTGGATTGTAAATCCCTTTGCATTGTACAGATTTCGCCTGACTTTACAATGTTTATGAAGTTCCAATTCCAGCTGGAAATAACATGTATTACAGTAACACTATGAAATAAATATTTATGTCTGCTACTAATAAGACACAGGTATCAAATGCAGAACATAAGTCAAACAAAAGTGAGATGATCTTTACACTTCAAACCCACATGTCAACATTCTGCCTACTGGATAGAACATCAAGCCTTTTCCATTAGTTTGTTGTGTTTTTTTTTTAATCCCAGAATTTTAAAACATCTGTATAGTCATACTGTGCTTACTCTTTACCAAACATTATTTCTCTTTGGTGTTTTAGAGATATTGTAATCCAGAAAGTATCAGCTGTGTGTTTAAACTGTGATGTGTCATACAGAACGTTTTTTAAGAATTCTAATTGTGTATTTCAGATGGTAAATTAATGGATGGCCAAGTGATTCAATTAGAAGATGGTTCTGCTGCTTATGTTCAACATGTACCCATGCCTAAAAGCAGTAAGTGTAATAATACAAGCTATATATTCTAAAATAATGTATTGCTGATAAATATTGATACTAAGTAATTAAAGCTTATTATAATAGCTTGATTTCTTATTTTAATGGGAAACAGTCATGAAGAGATCCTAGGTATTTTGTAATTCTAGGTATTTAGAGTTTAATCTTTCCAACTAATGGATTTTTCAAACTATTGTTGAAGCATTGTAATTCTTTCTTCCTAACAGGGGACAGCTTGCGTCTGGAAGATGGACAAGCAGTTCAGCTGGAAGATGGAACTACGGCATTTATTCATCACACCTCGAAAGGTAATTCTATTTTTGAAGTGGGATTTATTACATTAGAGTTCAAAAGAACTTCAGCAGTATACAATATGGTATTCTTTTCAGACTATGACATCATTTAGTGTGATTCCCAATGTAGATTATTGTTGCTTTTATTCTGTGACATCTGGAAATTGTTGAAATATGATTGATTCAGTTCCTTATTTGGGCCTCATATAACAGCTATAAACAGAATCAAAACTGATGTTTTTAACTTTTTTTTAGCCCAGGATCACATTAAAGTAAATATATGTGATGTTAGTAGAGAGTGTAAGCCCTTATACAGATTTCAGCAATAATTGCACGTGAAAATGAGAAGAGAAAGCAGATAAGAATCAATCAATTGTTCCCTCTTGACCTAAAGAATGTACAGATTGACTTAAAATTAAAAGATCATGCTATTGATGATTAGTTAGGTAGTGGGGCAGAAAATGTGACAGTTGACAGCCAAAAATGCAAATGTATTTATTTTAAATGATAACTTTGATTTCTGCAGACAGTGGTTACACTAGTCTTGGAAATAGTACTACTTCTCTACAAAAAGCGAACAAGTAGCTATCCTGTATTTTATGTGTCTTTTGCATATTTACATGATTCTGTTCTTAAAATGATCAGATTTATGAATCCGAAGTACTGTCATCAGTACATGTGTTACATTATTTTCATTTTATTATGAGTGGATACAAAATGGAAAGCATATTTGAGTTCCTAGTTTCCTTTGTAGATAAAACTGGACCAATATAAAATTGGTTTTGCACTTTTGTAAGTGTGCAGAAATAAAGATATGGGAAGCGTTGCCTTGAAAAAAAATAATCAGTGCTATTCATCCTAATATTTTAAGTGGTTATATTTCTCATATACTATTGGTTATATTTCTCATACATTTCATGCATAAATATGACTTTAGGAGACGTTTCCTAAACAGCAGTAGTTTCCTGTGTAGTGGGGACATTGCTATTCCTTTTCTTTCATAATACTTTGTAATATTATTTCTCAGACAGTTACGACCAGAGTGCATTACAAGCAGTCCAGCTGGAGGACGGAACTACTGCCTACATTCACCATACCGTGCAAATGCCACAGTCAGATACCATTTTAGCCATTCAAGCTGATGGCACAGTGGCAGGTCTTCATACAGGAGATGCTGCCATTGACCCAGATACCATCAGCGCTTTGGAGCAATATGCAGCCAAGGTATATGGAAAGACATTTTCTCTATCTGTAAGGTTTTGATGTAGCATCACAAGATATTTGGCAGGAAAAGCCAATTGTGATCAAAGAATTCAAATAATAATTAAGAGAGTCTTCAGATTCTTAGAAGAGAGAACACCAAATTGTCATGACAGTCCTTCACTCCCATGAGGAGCTCCAGTGTGTAGTGTTGCATAAAAAGAACAAAAGATTGAATGCTGAAATGATGTGGAGTCAGACTGATTTGGAAAATTATTTAGACAACTAAATAATAATTTTCTCTAAAATATAGCATTGGAAAGGAGCCTCTTGAGAGGACACTGTTTGGAAAGAAGGACGAAGTTTAAATTATTCTTGTTCAGGCACTATTGCTGGATTTATTTATTTTTTTCTTGCATTGGGAAGAGTGGGGCCGGGTGTACTGGGCAAAGACAATGCATGTTATGAAGTGTAAAACAGACAATTAGTTACTGAGTTTGGAAAAAACTTCATTGATCCATACTTTCAATAATAAAATGTAGTATGATGCAAAAAATTAATGTTGTCCACTTTACTGGACTTCTGTAAAGCATGATGTAAGTATAATAATGGGCGATGCAACTTCCATGACTTTATAGGTTTGCAGTGTCCCAGTTGCTGGATCATTACCATCAGTGCTTGTATTGCTCTGGAAAAAGAGTAGAATAAATTTTAAAAGCTGTCCTCTAGTGTCACTGGAAGTTGTCAAATTTTGGGAGAAGGCCAGGTAGGATAATTAAATGGCTTATACGCTGTTCTTTCCATTATGCTTCTGTCTGTTACAATTGAGGAGATCCTAAGAGAGCCAGTCAGATTGTATTGTGTTTGGCTATACCTTAACATTTAATAAAATAAAAGGTAATTCAAGGTTAGCTGAGCTGTAGTGACAAGCTTTTACACATTCCCTAGCTACTATTTAATTTAGGTTTAAATCAATCATAACTTTGTCCTTCTTAACAAGAAGATATATTAATCATAATTTGTTACAAGTTTCTGTTTTGAGAAGGTGAAGAAGAAACAGAAAAAATGCAAATAAATTTGCATTTTTGTCCTATTTAGCTCAACATGTGTGTTTTAATTCCATAATATGAATTTGTTTTCTGTGATGTACTTGTGTATGTCTAGGAAAAATGCTATTCATTTTCTTTAAGCTTTCATCTCAGAACCTTATTCTGAAAGGTGCTGCTAGAACCTCGCAGGGAAAGTCAGTAGAAGTGAGTTTCCAAGTATTGCACCTGTTTTACATACAAAAGCAAATAATAGCTCAGTACACACAACCCCGTCTTTCTCTTAAAAGGAGAAATGTGGTTTTGTGATTCTACTTCATGTCTGTGTACACTTCATAGTGAGGCAATGTAGACTTTTCCTAGCAGCGGGTATAGGAACATTGAAAAAGATACAGGAAAGGGCAACAATTATGACCAAACGTATGAAATACATGAGGTAAGTATATGATAGAATTTTATAAAATTTTAATTGGCACAGAGAAGAATAGTGACTTGTCTTTACCAGTGTAAGAACTGGGAAACATCAGATTAAACTCTCAGGTTACAGCTTCAAGAAAAACAAGAGAAGAATACTTTTTCAAAGAGCACAAAGTTAAGCCATGGCACTGCTTGTAGGATATTGTGGATGCTAATATGTCCCTGGATTCAAAGAGTAATTAGATAAATTCACAGAAGAAAAGTGTATCCAGGGCTATTAGGTAGAAACATGTGACTTTTAGTCCAGGAAGTTCCTATGCCACAAATTACTTGGAGGTTGGGAGAATATTTCTGGGAATGTATCACTATATGCTTGGCATGTGCCTTTAGTCTTCTCTAGCATCTGCTGCTGTTGGAAACAAAATGGTGCACCAGATTGACCTTTAGTTTGACTCTGTATAGGTGTTCTTATGTTCTTAGTTGAAGGCATACTAAATCTTTCTTTAGAATCTAAGACAGTCTTTTAGGGGGAACTCAAAGATCTTCCTTGGAATCCTTCAGAATTCTCCCCATACTGCAAAAAGAGGTTTAAAATTGGGTGTCTTGCTTTTTTTGTTAACTTTGAAGGTTTTCTCTTCAAAACTTGAAAGGTTGAAGAAAAATTTAAAGGTGGATTTGGAGAATGGCGGTTCTTCTGTGTTCCCCTGTCCTACATAACAGGCAGAAATAGCAAAGATCAGTAGGCTGTTCAAGATCAGTGTAGAAACTCTGTAAGAGAGTTCATACAAAGAGATCCAAGAAGACTGCAGAGAAGGTCCCTGGAAGTAGTGGAACGTGTATATTTTCCATTGTGCCTTGCTTCTCCTTTAGACATAGTACTACTTTCTCACATCTTGCAGAGCACATGCAAAGACTTAGCTAGAGTTCTCTTAATTAAATCAATGCCACCTTCCTCCCAAAGCAACCAAGAAGAAAAGAGATTGTTGCTCTCAGTGAACATAAAGTCAGAAGATATGTAATGGAATTGTGAAGAGATTACAACATGTACTTTTCTTCCATAAGCTGTTTTCTTGTGACATCCCAGCTGCTGGAAGAGTACAGGTCCTGGGATTTGTGGGTATCTACACACATCCACGCACATTCAGTTTGGATCATTTGTTTCCAGTGGCGTTGATGAACTTCTAATTTCATGTCAGCATTTCCCTTCTTAATCAACAACAGGAAGTTCAGGATGACGTGATTAAAGTCTCCTTTCTGTGCAGGTTCTCTCTCCTCCCTCCAAAAATTCTGGAGAAGATCCCAAAATGGCTATTGTTTCCTTTAAAAAGACCCACCTGAGAACTACCTGCTTGCAGACTCTCTTTGAAGTCTCTTTGTAATGTAAACTTGCCTCTGCTTGGGCACTTCCCTCTTCACTGTTTTGGCTCAAAGTTTCCAAAAGTATGTTGCTCACAAGTGTCTAATTTAGAAAGATAGTACAGTCTGAAAACCAATTATGGGACAAGTTCTTCTTCAGTCTCCAAGCAAAATGTTGATAGCTGATGCTTTGAGCAAGATACTTTACACAACCATTAACGTTCTCGGGAGCCTGCTGTGACCTTCTTAGTGAAAGGGCATACGCATACCAGCTGAGGTAGGGTTCCTGCCAAACTGTTTTAGAGAAGAATAAAATCACTTTAGACTAGATTTAGGTGCATCAATCTCAGCCTTGAGTGTAATGGATGCAGAGGGTACTGTGAATGCCTGTGCTCAATTCAGAGGTAATTAAGGAAAGGAAAAAAATGTAAAGTATACTTTAAAGTAGTTTTTTCTACAGTGACTAATAATACACTGTTCTTTGAGTTGATGTTGTGAGAGTTTGGATGTTGTTTTTATTAGGCTGGGCAATTATATTTTTGTTTAAATAAAAGTTTCAAATTAATGTCTAATACTCTTTCAAATATTTTTATAAGCTCCTTGAAAAGCAGCAGTACCTTTTTCCTCCTGTAGACTGTTTTTAAAAATAAACCTGTGGAACAATACACAAGTCTTTGATTAGTTGTTGTAATTTGACTATTTTGAACTGAGAGGTAACACATTGTCTTAGGTATTTTGATTCCAAAGGAGTTGTGCTGTTCAAAACGAGTAAATTCTGCTTAACAGGGAGTGAGAGATATACCCTATTATAAAATATGTAAACTTTTTTTTCTGTTAGAACTCAGTATTGTTAAATTTATTAATTTATTTTAACACTTTTGTTAGTCTATTAATGTAACATACTTGGTTCTTGCAGTTTTTCCTACCTTGTTTTAAGACAACTTTCAGATGCCCACTGTACCTATTCTATAATGCAGGTGCTACAAGTGGTGATTTTCATGTAAGCTAATGTACTATAGAATAACCATGTTTCAAGGGGGAGCTAGAGCTCAGGAACTGCCTGTAACCCTCTGTTTTTTCAGATGAATAAAAATAACCTGTGAATGTTTTTCCCATTTCAACTTTATTTTTCAGGTGTCTATTGATGGAAATGACAGTGTTAGTGGCACAGGAATGATAGGTGAAAATGAACAAGATAAAAAAATGCAGGTATGTAGCCTAATACAAAATAATTAAATATATATATTTCTTCTGTCTTCTCTGCCCAACACTGTGCACAATAGGTAGTCCTGTGTAGCCATGAACTAAGTTCTGCTGCTATCCTTCAGGAATTTTAGATCTCAAACCTATATAGATAGGCCAGATTTATCACTTTGTAGAAGATCCTTTCACAGGATTTTAAAAAGATCTAATACTTACTGTTTTCTGGGGTTTTTCTGTTAAAAGGTAATTTAAAATTATGTTGAATTTCTAAGATTTTTCAAGCTGACCTGAGTATTTAATCAGTAATGGTATAAGTATTTCAGAAGTTCTTTTCCAGAGAATGAACTGACTTTATAGTCCTTAGAGCAGAAGGAATGCTAACTCTATTAATGAATTATTTTCTTCTCAAGACAGACAATTGCAGGCATATGTCTGGAACTGTTCTCTCTGTGGTGACTTATTTTGATTCCACTTGCCCTCTTAGAGTCCATGACTTTTACTGTGGGGTTTGTAAGTAATCAGTAGATAAGAGTGTTGTTCCTAGTGAATGCTTAAAGAAGCAGAAAAATACTTCCATTTCTTTTTCTGTATTCATGTTGTTACTATGTAGAAATATAAAAACCTTTTCAATGTGAAAATATTAACTTAAAAGTTCAAAGGGCAATGGAAAATACAGGCACAATTTACTAAGTCTCAAGCTTTTTTTACCTGGGATCTGTAAAATTATGTAAGGAGAGTGGTATTTTTCGTCATAACATATATCATTAAAGGCAAAGACAGCAAAACATATTCTGGGCTTCAAGGAATTATGACCAACAACAAAAATAATAATAAAACCCCAGTACTCTCACATGTTCAAATGACAAAATCAAAAATGGAAAAGTCATTGCATTGATAAGGGTTTGGTTAGAGAAGCCCTGTTTTTCCTTTTTGTTTAATTTAAGAGATAATGAACTAGACAAGGAGGAAAAATATCTTCCAAGGTAAAATACAGTATCTGTGAAAGGAAGTATTATAGGCTCGCCTCAGACAGCTACCTCAGAATTCTCTATTCTTATTTTTTTTAAAAGCTAGATCCCACAATATTTAAAACCACAGACACTCCACTTCTGCCTGTGTGGCATGAGTGTGAAAGGAGAGAATAGCGAATACATGCGTTATTTATGGTATTGGAACATATTCCATAAAAAGAAATCAAGAAATTTAGAGGGTTTGCACACTTGTAGGTTGGAACAGAGATACAACTCCAACAAAATGCAAAATTCAAGGAAGAGTAAGATAAGATCTTGGTTGGGTCTACCTGGAAGTAAGAGCCTATTAAGCAAAATGACCTGTAACCAGTATCCAGTTACATGTTGATTTCAGCCTTGACCCCAAAACAAAGTGAATCTGGAGGTTGTTTTATCTTACACATGTATGGCAACATATATGCCGTATGGAAATGTGCCGATCTTATGGAACATTATATGTTCCAAACAAAAAAGATCTGATATTTCAAAAGGTACTGAGACTTAGTCTCAAATCCTGACCCCTGTAAGGTGACTTCAGTTGGCCAACTGGAGGGTCCCAAAGCTATCAATTATCTATGAAAATCTTAATCATGATTATATCTTGATGTAAGTAGATACCTACTTGTAGCTCATTCTAAAATAATCTATTACTTGGGGTAAAATAGTCTTATATTTAGATATAGTATTAAACAAGTGTATATTTATAAACTTTTTAAGTCCCCAGGTAACATAAGAACATAACAGATGTCATGCTGCTAAATAGTCATTCAGACTTGCATGTGGTTAGGTTTTTCACCAAAGAAAAAAGCATAAAACCTCTTTGTGATTTCTATGTGTGAAAACAAAAGACTAGCTGTGACCAAATGGATATCACACAGTATTTGCTTTCAAACCTTGTCATACCCATCTGTTCACAATAAAAGCAGAATCATACGACTGAAGTTTGTACGTATACAGTATAAAAATCCTGTCTGAAATCTTTGTTACCTTTGTTCTCCTGTGTTACCTATCTGAACTCTGGATGCATTTCTGATTTCTTTTAAAATTAGTTGGGTTTTTTTATTTTGTCTATTTAAAAATATTTTGAAGGACACAATTCCTCTCAACAAGTTCCACATTATTAAAATGTGCTTTATTTGCTATGTTCTTCTGATTTTGTGCCTCCTAACATCTGAATTTTTTAGTTTATTTAGAGTGCATTATCTATGAGGATGAGGAAAAGGCTGAGGTATTTAATGCCTTCTTTGCCTCAGTCTTTAATAATAAGAACAGTCGTTCTCCGGGTTCCTAGGCCCCTGGCAGGTTGGGGAGCAGAATGAAGCCCCCATAATGGGGCTCAGTATTTGGGCCAGTTCTGCTTAATATCTTTATCAGTGATCTGGATGAGGGGATCGAGTGCACCCTCAGTAAGTTTGCAGATGACACAAGTTGGGCAGGAGTGTTGACCTGCTTGAGGGTAGGAAGGCTCTACAGAGGCATATGGACAGGCTGGATCGATCAGCTGAGGCCAATGGTATGAGGTTCAAGAAGGGCAAGTGCTGGGTCCTGCACTTGGGTCAAAACAACCCCATGCAGCGCTACAGGCTTGGGGAAGAGCTGCTGGAAAGCTGCCTGGCAGAAATGGACCTGGGGGTGTTGGTCAACAGCTAACTGAATATGAGCCAGCAGTGTGCCCAGGTGGCCAAGAAGGCTAATGGCATCCTGGCCTGTATCAGGAATTGCGTGGCCAGCAGGACTAGGGCAGTGATCGTCCCCTTGTACTCAGCACTGGTGAGGTGGCACCTCGAATACTGTATTCAGTTTTGGGCCCCTCACTTATGGGTCTTTTCCAACCTAAATGATTCTATGATCTTCTAAGAACAGGAATTTTAATATTATATCTGTCCATGTTGAATGATACTACTAACTGAATTCTTAATAATCCTCAAGTCATAGCAACTAATGTATTGTGAAGAAGCACATATTTCTGAAAACAAGTGTTTGAACAAACAAATGTTCATGATGTTTAACTGTCCCAAGTGTTCAGTTTGTTTTATGCCCCCCATCCCCCGCCTTGGTATCAATCTTAATATTGGTAAAGTTATGTTGTTTATGTCTGGTTATTTCCTTACAGATAATAGCATGTTGATTATAGAACTGCTTTAATTTTCTTTTAAACTTTGGCATAGTTCAGCTTTATAGCAGATCTCAGTAACTATACACATATTTTTATATGCTGAAACAACAAAGAAATGTTAGCAGGTTTACTGATAGAAAAAACAAATCAATGCTTAGGGCAGGTGCTCAACCAAACATCTTCTTCATGATCCTTAATGTGTTAAAATGACTTCTGTGATTCATGATATTGTAGGTTAAACAATAGTATTAGTAATAGGTTTCTTGATTCATGAGGTTATGTTTTTCTCCATGGTTCCAGAGAAGCTTTTCTGAAGTGGTGGAGTTGTACATTTCAGTTGATTAAAAATTTCATATTCAGCTCTGCATCTTTAGTCTTAAGAACAGCCTGAAGGTAACAGGGGGCATCCTCCCTGAAAAATCCATAGGAATGTTGCTCTCAATGAAATATCTGATCTATCTGAATGAGGAATTAGAGGTCTACACACAGTTGAAGGGCTAAAGTCTTGCTGGGATGAGGATGATGTGGTGGCATGGCTCAGATGACTGGAGTGCTGCGATGGACAGATACAGGCTCTTTAATAAGGTGGGGCGGGGAAGGCAAGGAGGGGGAGCTGCTCTTCATGTGGGAGAAGAGCAGCACTGCACAGGGGACTCTGCTTTGGGACGGGTGAGGAGCCAGTCAGGAGCCTATGTGTCAGAATTAGCTGGCAGACCAGTGTGGGTGGTGGTGTGGTGGTTGTCTGCTACAGAGTGCCTGATCAGGAAGAAGTAGATGAGGCCTTCTTCAGACAACTGGAAGAAGCCTCATCTTCGCAGGCCCAGGTCCTCAAGGGGGACTTTAACCACCCGATATCTGCTGGAAGAGCATCACAAGAGGGACATGAAATCCAGGAGGTTTCTGTAGTTCAGGGATGGCCACTGGCAATCTAAAGCAGGTTACTGAGCAGCTGGTGAGGTGAGACACTTTGCTGGACCTCATACTTACAAAGAAGAATTAGTTGGGAATGTGAAGGCTGGAGGCAGCCTTCAGGAGTCTCCATTCTTAGAGATACTCAGGACCCATCTGGATACAGCTGTGAGCAACCTGCTGCAGCTGACCCTGCTTAGAGCAGGGCATATTGGACTAGAAGATCTCCAGAGGTGCCTGCCCACCTCATCCATTCCGTGAAATGTTCTTTTGGCAATTCAGAATGGAATTGGATCCATAAGAAAAGGGGGGTGGTTTAAAAGAAGGATAGACCTTTTAAAGTAGTCTCAATTGCTTTGCATATATTTGTATCAAAACGTTTACATTTGGGCTTGTGCCTGTTTCTTCAGTCTGTATCAATGTTTCTCGCATCTTAGTGTATGAAGAAGCCTTTAAAAGGGGTTGCATCGCAAAGCTATTCTGTATATTTTCCTGTTGTGTCATGTCAGAAAGGAGAGTCGAACCTAGCTCAAATTGCTTCAGTTAGTTTGATCAAAACACATGCATCACTGACAAAGTAGAAAATGTTTTGCTTCATTTTCAAAAAGTGCTCATTATAAGTGCATTTAATTATTGTTTGGCCTTTGCATGAACTTATCTTTGAAGGTGGTCTGATTTATGGGTAATCTCCCTTAGGAACGGATCCAGTGCCTTAGATGTAATAGAAGCCTCTTCTGTCTACTAATTTGGTCATTTTACCACTGGACTTGTATTTCAAATTATTTTTGTCTTTGTTGTTATTTGGCTAATTAATGCATGCTTTTAAAATTGCTAGCTACAAGTGAATATGTTTTACAGTTTCTCTCTTTCCTTTTATCAGAAGTTACTCTTTTTAGTTTTTTAGTTTATTCATTGAGGACTGAAAAGCACATGGCATAGCAAAGAGACACAAGAGAAACCTGTCAGAATCAGCTCTGACTTGATGGCAAAATAAAGTGTGTAACTTTTCTGATACATTGTGGTTTTTTTTTAACGGTGGGTTGTTTTTTTTTTTTCAACTTAAGATTGTCTTGCAAGGACATGGAACAAGAGTGACTGCAAAATCTCAGCAGAGTGGAGAGAAAGCTTTTCGGTGTGATTACGATGGCTGTGGAAAACTGTATACAACAGCTCACCATCTTAAGGTGATGAGACGTAAAATGATCATTGTTGTGTTCCAGGCATGACTTTTTTTGACAGATTATGTGGTTAAAAGTAACAGAAATTAACAGAGAGCCAATCACAATGGTGCTGGTTTGTCAAATGTTTATTGGGTTGATCTTACAATAATTTGTTTTCCCAGGTGCTCAGCTGATTTTGCATGCTGTTCTGAGATGAGGCTCTCTGAAAACTGAACATCTAGCAGACTGTAGTCACTGACTAGCAAAATATATTCTTTGTTAATGTTACATAAAACGTGCCCTGTAACTTGAATGATAAAAAATGGTGACTCTAAACGTTACTTGTTTGCCTTTCAGATCAGGATAGATGTAGGTGTGGGATCATGTTAGGCTCCTATATTGCCAGCATGTAATAAGTCTCTTGTTGAGATAGTTTCTACTAGCAATGTCACAGAAATTCTGAAATCCAGTGTTCACTTTATCTAATTTACACGTATGCATGATCATGCAAAAATTCCCATTTTTGAAAGATTTTACCATCATAATGCAAAGTCTAAATCTTCAAAACAATCCAACATTCAAGGGGAAAAGCTGGAACATCTTTTCTTTACAGGTGGCAACTCCTTAATTCTCTCTCTCCTTAAGTAAAAGAATTACTGAAACAGTAAGGGTGTAGAGCTGTTCACATTCCAGCTTAGGCTGAGGTAATCACTTGCCAATGAGGTAAACTCCTTGCAGTGCTGCCTTGTCTCTGACAAAACACTCTGGAGTCAGTGAGTAATTGACTTTATGGATCGTGTGTTAAAATGGTGTCCTTGCTGTAGGGGTTTCATGCGATGTAAGAGCATCATTAGAAGCGCTCAGTGGAGTAAAAATGAGATAGAAAGTAGGCTCTGAGAGGCATGTTTGCATACTGTAATGTAGTTGGCATGATGGCAACTCTGCATGTATTTACAGAAATGTTTTTTGCAAACCTGACTGAAAGGATCAGGTTAGACCTTTGACAGAGACATCTTTAGTTTTAGGGAAAATATCGTTACCGTGTTTCTTTTATTTTTATCACTGATTAAAAAAGAAGACAATTGAATGTGAATCCCGGGAAGAGAAATAAAATATATTGTCTTTGAGAAAGAAGTGTTTCTGTGTTGAAGTAATCAGATACAACATTTCTTTAAGTCAGTGTATTGGATGTCTTGACAGGTGCATGAAAGGTCACACACAGGAGACAGACCATATCAATGTGAACATCCTGGATGTGGCAAAGCTTTTGCAACAGGTGATCTTTTGTAGACTAGCTCCTCCTGCTTGTTAGTGTTTGTCTCTGTATAAAATAAGTTTTTAATATTGCCTTTTTTAAACTGTTAAGTAAAGAACTTGGTTGGGAGAACTGCAAAAAAAAAAAAAGTCATAATTTCAGCTAGCATAGCATATAGAAAGGGCAGAGGATTTAACTCTTAGTTACTGAAGGAGGAATGAGGTGAAACACTTGTCACTTTCCCTTACTCTTCACTTGTAACACTACAGTCAGATTTTATGTTGGAAAAAATAGGCCTTTCTTAACATGAAACTGACAGTAGAAGTTAAATTAGATGGTAATAAGAAGCTGAGCCTCTTGGCTAGAGGTAAATACCTAATCTTCTGTTCCAAATTTGAAAAGAACTTTGATGGAAGATGCTGTTTTAAGTGTTCTTTATTGAATTTGTATCAAAGAGTGACATTTGTCATGAATGGAACTCTACATTTCGTACAGACTACCCTGTTCATAAACGATACTTTCCCTGAGATTTAATTTGATCATGAAAAATGCAATTATGCAAAACTTTTTTCAGATTTATTCTTTTGCTTTGAATGTAAATTAGTGTGAAGCTTAGAAAAGTTAGGCTCTTTTTTTAAAAAAAAAAGTGTTATTTTTAAAATAACTTTTTCTGATCTAATACATTTAATATTGTTTCTTTGACTAGAAGCAAGCAATAGAAATGCTGATGAGAAAGCTCCAAAGGGAAGCAACCATACTTGAAGGGTTGCACCTAAGTTTCATTGCATAGTGTTTGTAAAGGGATTTCAAAACTAGATAATGAAATATTCTCTTCCGTTGCAACACACTGATGTGTGCCTATGAACAGCTGTTTGTCTATTAATGCCATATTTTTGGTCAGAGAAATTGTACCACTGTAGTTCAGCAATTCTAGCCTTTGATAAGGTTCTTGTTAAGTACTGAATGCTTTAAATATTATGAACTCTCCTGGGTTCGATCATGAAATTGAGTTTATTTTAGATGTAAAGAATGAATTAATGCTGAGCTTAGTAGACATGCTTTGTGTTTTTAAAAACATCAAAAATAGGCATTTCAGCTGTTTTAGGGAGAACGCACCATGAAACCAAAGTAGGTGCCCATCTTCTCACAAACTGTTACTTTATTTTGTAGAAATATATATATCACTTGTGGACACAAGTAAAATTCAAGTTCATTTCCTAAAATGGCTGTTTGAGGGTTCTCTAGTCATGGTCTCTTCAGGGAAGTGCAGAAAGGAAATCTTGCTAAAATACTCTTTGCAAAATAATTTACAAGAGGGCCTGATCTAAAGCTCACTTTAGACTGGTAGACTTTTTGATGAGGATGGGTTCCTAAAAGTAATCTTAAAGGGAATGAGTGTCCATGACTGCTATCAGTTGGCACGTATGTATGTGATGATGTTAATAATATGGTTTAAAATAATTAGAATAACTTAGAGCCAGGATAGCAGTAGAGCTTTTATTGCCGACTTCATTAATGGTACTGATTTTTGTATGAGTTAGTAATTAAATGTAATTTTGATGACAGTAGTGGTGAGAGATAAAAAGTAGATGGAATACAGAGCATACAGCTTCCTCAGAAGACAGAATAAATATTTGTCCACATTATAATCATTACTGTTTATCCTTTTGAAGGGAAGGGGAAGCGTTATGGAAGTATACTTTCTTCATAAATGAAGGATGAACTGTATGCAGGGTTCTGCTGCTCTGTATGGCAAGCATAGCTTTTGATGGTGATGGTTTATGAGTATCCTAATTTTATGTTTCTACTGTTTTATACTGTTATAACCTCCTTTCTGATCTTCAGGTTATGGGTTAAAAAGTCATGTCCGAACACACACTGGTGAAAAGCCTTATCGGTGCACAGAAGAAAATTGCACCAAATCATTCAAGACTTCAGGAGACCTGCAGAAACATATCCGAACCCACACAGGTACTATTATCAACCCCCCCCTTTTTTTTTTTGTTTTGTTAATTCACTCAGGTGGATTTTTTTTTTCCTGTTTGATCATTCTGTGACTTTATACTTATGAAATCAGCCTGTGTATATTCTCTTTCTGAAGCCCAGTGAGCTCAACAACATTTCAGCATGGTAAGCATTTACTGCAAATCCAGCATGCTTGGAAAAAGTGCTTAAGCATTCACACTGCTATTGCAAATGTACTAACTTTTGCAGCGCATCACTTACGTTTTCACTGAGTCACTTGGTGCCTTTACAGTTTCATCTGCAGCTGTAACAGAACAAAGAACTTTTCCTCAATAATATGGCTCGCCTTTTAGAAATGGCATCAGTGTTCTTAAGTTTTGCTGCTTTAAGATAACTCGCATGCCAGCTTCACGGAGATTGATAGTTCTGAGCTTGTTGTTATCCTGATTTCCCTTCTCTTCTTGCAGCAGAAAAATGAACAAATATATCATAGAAAACCAACTGTTATTAAAACTTCCAGATTCATAAAAAAAAATCTTACATTTTGTCTAAAAAAAGATTACTTTGAAAGCCAAAACACAAATGAATTCTAGACAGCGTACACTACACTCCGCAAAAATCTATGGCTGCACACACATGTAAACAAGTTTGCACAATGTCTTCTTTGGTCCTGAGATCTCAAAAAAAAAAAAAAAAAAAAAAAAGAAAAGGAAAAACACCCCCTTAAATGTAAGAAGAATAATCACTTACTAAACTATTCCATTAAGTGTATTTACGTGCCTGCTAGAACACCAACAAGTTTTTTCACTGAACCTTCTGAATCTTATATGGAAAAAAAAAGAAAGAAAAAAAAAAAAAAAAAGAAATTGTTTTCTTTCAGGTTGAAAAGAACAACGTGGGGGGAGATAAAAGCAGGCAATAAAAATTATAAAAAATCAATATTACATTGAGATAATTGTGCTTTCCTGGACTTCCATATTCAAAGATAGTCTTTTGGGATTAGTGCTATCTTGATGTTAAATTGGCATCAGGATGAAGACATAAAAGTGTCATGTGTTTTCAGTTTTAGAAGAGAACCGTTTGACGTTCTTATGTAGTACATCAGGTTATGAACTGAAAGATTTCTGCAGTATGGACAACAACTTGATTAGCCGTAGACTGTTTTCATTACTTTTTTATGGCCATAGAAGTTGTGTGGTAATTTAATCGCTTTAATCTAATTTGGCAGTTGAGACAAAAGACTTGAGCCAGCCCTAACCATTTATCCATTTGAACAATATTAATCATACAATCATAGGCTCCCAGCAGTCCAGGGACTGGAGTTCAGGGGTGTCATCTTTTAGATTTATGAGTAGCTGCAGGAAGCCAAAGAATGAGAAGAAAATTGCAACAAGTCCTTTGTGCAGATGGATGGAGTAGTTGGTATATGCTCATACCGTATGCAAGCCGCAACAGTGCACCTGATGGAGGCAAGTCTGGGCTCTGCCCACTCTCTCCAATGGCTCTGAAACCTTTTCGTTCCTTTATCATGTAGAGCAGGGTTAGTGCTTTCTTCATTTTCTGCCTGCTTTAGCTAAAAGTGATTTTTCACTCTTCAGTGGCAGTCCAGTCTGTCTTTGTATTGCCATCAAATGCTTGCCTTGGGTTCCTCCATGACTTCCTCAGACATACTATGCTGGTATCAGGAAAAGCTGGCATGAATGGTTCCTCATAGCTGCTGTGGGGCAGAGCTTGAAGTCTTCTGACTTGCTTTGCAGTTTCTAGTGCTAGAAATCTCAGACACCTAGACGAAGTGCTTTTCTAACAAAAACATTAGAAACTTAAAGGTTGGCTTCCCCAACTGGTCGGATGACATTCTTGTGGGCATTCTTTAAGAGCAATCTGTTTTGGTTTCTAATGCAGGGTCTGTTGTTGGGCGGGGTTGACTCTGCAACCCTGCTCCTTTCAGGCATGGCTTCAGGTCCTGTGCTGAAGCAGGGATTAGGGCAGCCATGGTAACACAACACTGAGGCATGTACCTTAATATACACACACTGCCTTGGCAGGAAGCTGAAAAACCTTCCCGAAACCGCTGCCCTAAGGAGTGAATTATAGTTTCCTCAGCCAAGGAGATAACTACTTTGGAGTTTCATGGTATTAATGTCTCTATCAGGACTTTGTTTTTTATTTCTGTCTCTAAGTACTTGATGTTGTATCTGTAGTGATAATCTGCCTTCTCTTGCTCTCACATTCTTCTCTGTGGTAAGCGGTACAGTGGGTGGAATGTACTTAGCTCTAGGAAGTGTGAAATTACAACAGGACAGTGTGACCGGTGGCTCGGACTTCTCCAAAGTTAACCCCCTTCACTCGCCCCCTCTGTGTGCTTTGACAGATGTGAAAGGGCGGGGATAGTTGGGTATTAGACAGGGGTTGGTCTTATCTGTTGTTCATGGTGAAATGTTTTGGTGCAATGATGTAAGTTACTGTGCTTAAATTTATACTACACAAATAGATTTATTTAAAAAAAAAACAACATGATTGTGATCGCTTTGGTTTTGGGGGTTGAAACTTGAGTTTCAGGGCTGTGTCTCTTTAAAAAGTTGGTTCTTCTCATGTAAGGTTAAGTGCTTTCTATAATAAGCCTTACTGATTCATTTTTTGTCTTGGTTGTATACTAAATCATGAAGGTATTTTTTCCATTTTATAAATTACAGTTGACAAATGTATAAATGGGCCAATACACTTGTTTTGGATAATGTTTGTATGAATTGGGAGGGTGTTAAATATATGTTAGAATATGGACAATGTGGAAGCTAATCCAAACAACTGAGTCTGTTTTATACATCATAAAGTACTAATCTACATGCTTCGTAATTTAGCTTACAGGTTGTACGATTTTCCTGAATTTTGCCAGTTTTGTCTAAACAGTAGAACACGGTGGCATGTTCATGGTATTTCGGACTGAGGGTCTCAAAGACAGAATTAGGTGGTTTTAGATTCCTACATTCAGTCTAAGCGTAACTTAGGATTTTTGTTCTTTTATAACTTTTGCATGTGTACCTTTTCTTTTCTTCTTTTTCAGGTGAAAGGCCCTTTAAGTGTCCATTTGAAGGATGTGGCAGGTCATTCACAACATCTAATATTAGAAAGGTTCACATCAGGACACACACTGGCGAAAGGCCTTATTACTGTACAGAGCCAGGATGTGGGAGAGCTTTTGCCAGTGCAACTAATTATAAGAATCATGTGAGAATACACACAGGTATATATGAGTGATGTTTTGTGTTTTGAAGTGGAATCTGCTTGGGAGAGGCTGTGTCATTCTCCTCGTGAACACTGTTTTGGTACATTGTAATTGGGTATAGTCATGTTTATAAGATCAGGCTTGGTACTTTTGTTTGGGCCTCATCTCCCCTCAGCTGCGGGGAACTAAGCAGTTAGGTTTCCCACCCTGCTGTCAAGGCAGAATAAGTTTGGTTTGGATACAAAGTTCTTTAAAACGAATGTAAAACCTTGTCTTCAGTGGACGTTGGCCTAAATACTTAATATGGTTCTGGGGCGTGCCTCTGTTGTGAGCTGTTTCTTAAATAAAGAACAATAAAGCACAAGTCTGAGCTTGCCTTTGGCTCATTGTTGTGAGTCACCCTTTCATCCCAGCTGTATTTTCCTTGCTGCTGGAGCAGTGGTCAAAACCTCCTTTTTATAGACTGGAGGTGAAAATACTTAGGCCAACTTGATTGTCACAGTTAGTCAGCAGAAATAATCAGCACGAATTTTAAGGTTCTAAAATGTAAAAGCCAGTGATAGCCATGTCATCTTGGTAGCCTTACATATTTTATAGAAGCACAGACAAGTTTCATAGAGGTACATTTTGTATCTCAGGTTATCTTTTTAGTTTATAAAGTAATTTGGACATTTGTTTCATTGATTTTTAACTGAAAGGTGTTTTTATATGAAACTATAATTGTTTAAATGTACGCTTCCTATAGATTTCTTCAGAGCTTAAAGACTCAAAAGTAAGTGAAATTGTACTGGTGTATCAACATACCTGATCATTGAGGAAAATTATGGGGCTTCCAGTAATAAAAGAAAATTCTCAATACAATGCCAAACTGACATTGCAGCTTTCAGCCTGTATCCTTCTGTCTTCATCAGAAGGATGTTTTAGATAGACTGATAGGGGATTAATAGGGCCCAACTTTTACTGGCAGTAGTTTTTAAAAAAAGACAGTGAGAGGCTGCATTGATAAACTTTATGAGCTTGAGCGTCACTGTTGCCTTTGAAATTGAATTATGGTTGGTAATGAAGGTGTGGTACTAAATATCATTTGCTGACAATTTTTTTTTCTGTGCATCCTGGATAAAGATCTCTTTAATCCCTTTTGTTTTTCCATATAGGGGAGAAGCCCTATGTCTGTACAGTTCCTGGTTGTGATAAACGTTTTACAGAGTATTCCAGTTTATATAAACATCATGTTGTACATACTCATTCCAAACCATATAACTGTAATCACTGTGGGAAAACATACAAGCAGATTTCTACACTTGCTATGCACAAGCGGACAGCACACAATGACACAGAGCCCATTGAAGAAGAACAAGAGGCTTTTTTTGAGCCACCTCCAGGTTAGAGTTTCAGTCATTGAATCTTTTGTTGTAAAAAGAAAAAAAAATGGGCTGGATAATATTTTGCTGTTTTTTTATGACTAAGGAAATAAAAACACAGATAAAAAGCTGAAGTACTTAATAAAGTTATTTAACTTCTTTGTAGGACTTTTTAGTGTGGTAGGCAACTTGTAAACAGAAACTGAGAGAGTAATTGACCAGATCATAAATTCATTTATAGCAGTCCTGGGGCTAAGAGACAAATTTGAGTTGCAGTCCCAGCAAACCTGCTATAAACATGAGTGTGGGAAGGGACCTGTGAGAGCTTAAAATGTTTATGTTTGCAACCTACTAGATTTTTCTTAGGGATTTTTGTAAGAGTATGTATAACACCATGGTTGGTGACAGTCTTTTGTGCAGGAATAAAGGGACTGCCTTGAGAAAATGAAAACCTGTCTTCACAGCACCCTGATACCATGCTGGTTTTGCTGTGGTTTAATAGGAGTTTCTGTAAACTGTCCTAGAGGCAAAAATGAAAATAAGCTCATGTGCTGCAGTACTCCTTAGAATAAGTTTTCCCATGGTATCATGAATATTGAATCCTATGACTACAAAAGATCAAACTGAAGGAATTATTGTGATAGGACAAATATCACTTGTCAAATTATGATTTTTAGATGTGACTGAAGATAGGAAATACGTGTTTAGGTCAGAAAAGTTGTTTTACTACATGTATGTGGGAAACTGCTCTGAATGCCTCAAGATTATTTGCTCTAGTCTAATTCCTTCTTTTAAGGGAGTGATAAGATTCATTTGCTGAGGTTAAACATTTATTAAGATAATGAACTTACTTAAATCTTCACACAAAGGCATCACTGTGTTCTTCTCTATGTTTGTTAATTAATAACTCTTTTAAAAAGCTGCCAGTTGTGTTTGTATGGAGCCTTTTGTATGGAGAGGTTAACATTTAATGAATGAATTAGAAATGTTTGTCACCATTTTAATATTTGCCTATAAACTAAATCTATATTTTCTTTATGTGTAGTACTTATGTGTGTTAAACCTCATTGCTAAAAGACTATGCCCTATGTTCCCAAAACAACAGACTTTCTGACTTGCTTTTGGTATCTTTCCTTCTTTTATTTTTTGCATCTTTCCACTATTTTTTTTTTCATTTGAGTGTTTAAAACCTTCACACCAGGCTGGCGCTTAATCCTTGTCACTTGCTTTTCTGGCAGCATTTGCAGTATATAAACTACCCTCTCTCTTCTTTGTAACAAATAGGTCAAGGTGAAGATGTTCTCAAAGGCTCCCAGATAACCTATGTGACAGGTGTAGAGGGAGAAGATGTAATTTCTGCACAGGTTGCTACAGTTACTCAGTCTGGATTAGGTCAACAAGTAGCACTAATATCCCAGGACGGAACCCAACATGTAAGTCACCACAGTGTTAAAGAGCTGATAAAAATATGTTGAGAATTGAGACAGGTGTTTGCAGATACTCCATGAGCTTTCTAAAATCAGTTAGGATTCTTTATAAATACGTATGTGGGTTTCTTAAGGAAAGAAGCTTCTTTGGAGCTGGGTCAGGATATGTTTAGGGTTGGGCCTCATCTGGAATACCTAAATTAATTAACATACTCTGACATGTGAAGCTGTATTAATACAAAGCTAGATTTTTTGGCTATCCTTGTTATCTTTGTCACTCTTAAAGTAGGCACGGGCAATTTTAACAATTGTTATATATACAGCCTAGTTTCTGAGGTTTCTCAGAATTGCCCGATTATTCCATTAATATCTGATGGTCATCTTCACTGTTTTCTTGTCTGCACACACTCTTGGGGGAGTGGGAAATCTTTGTAGTCCAGGTGCCTGCTTTACAAGCTGTTTGGTAGTGTGTAGTTCTTACCATTTCTAACATAAACAAGAGGCTAAGGAATGCTTTGATAGTACCTCCACTTGAAAATTCCTATGGTTATATTTTTTTAAGGATTCATATGGATATATTTTTTTCATATGAAATTTCATTGGGAGGGGGTTTCAACACAACTTTCTTGTTTAGCTATGGCAATATATCAAAGGCATATGGGGAAAAGTTTATATTTCAGCTGGGAAGGTAGCTGAAATGCCAGTAGCATATGAAAGATACCTTCTAAATTTGAATTGGAAATGAAATATTAAAGGGGATTGTTGTATTGCCAGCCCTGAACATTGCAGCAATGCTAAGTAACTGGCATTTTTACCCTCTAAAATGAAGGCCTGCAGAAGCCTTGACATGGAGTTCTCGCATTTATTTAAATTATCCTTCAGCTTGACTTTATTTCTGGGATGTTTTATTACCTTGTAAATCAGACATCAAATCATGTATCCAGTGCCCTAATGCGTTTATACTGGAGACATTAATAATTTATATCATTAATTTTTTATTAATTGTTTATTTGTGGTTTAAATTCTAAGCCCTCATAGGCCTCTTTAGTATTTCCATTAAGATAAAAGTATGTCAGGTGGTACTACCTTGAATCACATTGTCCGTTGTGCAAGACACATGCATAGATAATCTACCATGCAGTTATTTGGGATACGTTCTGATTAATGTGGAGTTCTGTGGAGTTGTAGACTCTGAGGGCAAGTATGCATCTTTTTTCTTATTACTGAGGGCCATAATTTTATTTCTGTAAGCAGGTATGTGTGTCTGAAAGGTCATGGAATATTACATCCCAGTCAGTAAAATGAATTCAATGAGGGCTCTTTGTCCAAGACAGGGACTTGGACAAAGAGTGACGGTGATTCTCAAGGAATGCATGAGCATGCCAGTCAGGAAGTGGAATAATAGCTACTAGATATTTTGGCCAGTATGTTACTTGTGAACATGGCTTAAAATATTAATTTTTTTGCTATTGATGAGCAAGTTGCCTTTTTGTTCTGCGTCACTACGCATTTTGTTTCAAATGAAGAAATTGAACTAGCAGGAGTATTCCTGCTGAACCAACTAGCAGGAATTTGATAAATGCTGTTACACTGCAAATGCATATAATCGTTTTTTTCAAATGTAGCTTAAAAACATATGTTGCCAGAAGGTAAGACTCAGCTATGACTTGAGCAGCAATCAAACTTTCTTTTTTTACTTCGGGAATTATTTTGTGTTTCAGGTCAACATATCCCAGGCAGATATGCAGGCCATTGGCAATACTATCACTATGGTAACACAAGATGGCACCACCATCACAGTCCCTGCCCACGACGCTGTCATCTCTTCTGCAGGAACACATTCTGTAGCGATGGTTACTGCAGAAGGCACCGAAGGACAGCAGGTAAGATATTCTTGCGTACGTGCGTAATGTCCCTTTTTTAATATGATATAAAATAGGCACCTAAGCTATCACAGTTCTTTCATTCACATAGATTTACCTAAGTAAAGCAGGTTTCAACACCTGGCCATAGCATTCCCCTCATAAGAGTATGATGTGTTCTACTCCAGTGCTATACACCAACATATTGCAGAATACTTAAAAAAAAAACAGTTGGGCACCAAGAAAAAATTCTGAGGTACCAGTCCAGTTATTCATTTAGGTGTATGTGAAATTAGACCTAAAAATGCTAAGTGCTTTCCCCAAAGTCACATAGTAAATGAGTCACAGAGCTAAGAATACAATTCAGTATGAACTGTAACTTTATCTCTTAGTATTATGGGACTGTAATTTATTTGGCAGATAGGAAACATTTGTGTAAGTATATATTTGCAGTTTTGTTTTTAATATACAAATACAATAGCTAACTTTGTTAGTAGAAATATAGTGAGATAATTTTTAATCTTTAAGTTAAAATGCATTCCACTGTTCTAAAAATGTGCCACATGAAAATGAAGATGCTTATTAATCACCATGCTCTGTATGTATAAATAATCACAGGCTTATAGGCACATTTATTGAACTTCTCTGTAGTTCTGAGGATATTTATATTTTGAGATCTAATAGATAACTTTGAGAACACAGTGATGGCAACCTTTCTTAAAAAATAATATATCTTTTGCACAATAAAATTATGCTTATGAATACTCACAGCTTTGAATTTAACTTTAATGTTGAAGGTAACCATTGTATTAGGTCAGTAACGGGTACAGATCTGTCACCCAGCTGATTCTCTTCCTTTGGTCTTGAAGGTTGCTATTGTGGCTCAAGACTTAGCAGCATTTCATAGTGCCTCATCAGAAATGGGACATCAGCAACACGGGCATCATTTAGTGACTACAGAAACTCGACCGGTTACATTGTTGGCTACATCCAATGGAACACAAATTGCAGTACAGGTAAGGTGGTGATAAATGTTTTTTGGAGTGTTTCTTGCTTTTAGAGCTAGAAGTTCCTAGTGTTGCATCAAAATGATTTGAATAAGCTTGGCTCCCCTGAAAAAATAATCCATAACCATATGATCTCATATTTTAAATAATATATAGGGATAGGGAGAGGGAGAATAAGCACCCAGTTTTCCAAATCAACTTGTAAAACTTCCAAAAAAGGGGTAGGTTAGAGGAGGGCAAGCCAAACTTCAGGTCAGCTGAATTGTTTACAAAGTCACAGGTTTTCAGTGGAAAAGCACTTTCATTTGTCCTTCAGCATTACATATAAAGCTGATACATATAAAGCCAAAAATCTCAAGGTTAAATTGCTATGAACTTATACAGATAAAATTACTGAACATATGTTACTTGAACTTTGAGACGCTAATAGTGAAAAAGTATAAACAGTTATGTAGAAAGATTAATAATCAGAAATCTCTAGAAATAATAACCTTCTGTTTATGTGTCAAACCATCATAGTACAAGCAGCAGTCTCTGTAAATAGTCCTCACGTTGTCCAAACACCGTGGTAAAAGAGTAATTTCTAGGTATGAAAGAGTTTAATTTAAATTGGACTAACTCAAAAGAAGGTGGAAATAAAGTACAAAGTAAGCTTTTGTCTCAAAAGTAACCAAAAGCAAAATCTAGACAAGTATTTTCAAGAATAGTTTATTTAGAGGGAAGCTTGGCTTAACTAGAAGGTTGAATGAGACTTCTAAAGCAAACAATGGCCAGTATGCTACCTTACTCAAACATTAACTTAACTATGTGTATGTTATTTTTGTTACATATGATGGTAGGTTAATAGAAGTTTTTGTAAATTTTAAATCTGGAAGATTTAGTATTCTAAAAATTTATCTGTTTAGATGACGTTGCAGTCAAGGGTCAAATAAATGACTGAAGAAGCTTAGGGTAATTGCCACTGCAATAACAGAAGCCAATTTTAAACTCAAAGTAAAATAAAAGGGGTTGAATTCATTTAAATTTTGGGTTGCATGGTAGTATCTGTCCTGCAAAGTGCCTAATACTTTTCATCCACCTTGTAGCCCTCTTGATTCTGTGCTTAACTCTGTGCACAAATAAGAAGTCTAGCAGGAATGTAATGAAGCTACTTTTGTATTCAAATTTCCTGTGGAGTTGGGACTGAACACTTTGTGGGTTTGATCCTATTTTTGCCTGGGTATCACCACAGACACACGTTTTACTCTAGAGAACATGGAAAATCCCAGGAACCATACATCCTGAAACAGTACACAGTTAGGAGGAGGATAATTTTCATGGATATGATACACCCTATACATTTCAAAGGGAGTTGAATATATGCAACTGGGCTTTAGCTCTGACAAATACTAATATAAAAGAACAACAGTGTGGCTATGCAGAGAGGAGATGCTCAAAAGAATTTCTAAACAAATCGGTATTAAGTAGTGTAAGTTAATATGTGTTCTTGGAAGGTTCTTGGAAATAGCTTCAAATAGAAAAAGAAATGCAGAAAATGCACTCACAAATTTCGTTTCCAGGGGGTAAAATATATTTTTGATGTGGAAGTAACAGCAACTTAAGTCTGGTTCCTTCAAACTGTTCATATTTGCTGAAACTAATATGACATCAAAACATTTGAGCATTTGAGTCTCAGAATTAACGCTGCAGTCTGTGTATGCACACTACTCTCTTAAGAGCTCAGATTGAAAGGAATTGTGTTCGTATCTTCAAGCAGCAATGAGAGATTGTTATTTTCCCCTTTGTTAAATGGAAAATAGCAAGTCAGATGCTGATTGAAAAGCAATGAAGGTCAAGAAGCTCTTAATTGTGAACTGTCTTTTGAGCTAAGTTGGCAGTAATCAAAACTCCCTGTAAGAGAAAGCATAACAAGAGGCAATTGTTTGCATGAGAGGAAGGGAAGGAAGAAAAAAAAAGAACTTACACCCTCAGAATTGTGTCCTTTAAATGAAAGAAAAACACAGGCACTCTCTGCACATGCTCACCAGCATTACCAGCAGTGAAGCTGGTAAGTGAAGTATCTTTATATTAATTAAACTTGAAATATACAGTACGAATAGAAGAGAGGGAATTGAAAATTAAAATATTATTGATTATTCTTGAGCTCTTGATTGTTTCTCTTTTGTACTTTCATACCAATAAATGAATCCATTTTGTTTCTAAATACTGATAAAGCCAGTAGCCTGATAGCTAGATTGAAGTCCTAAGGCGGTGGTAACAGAACTCTTCTTAATTTGGGTGGCTCCAGAATGTGATATTCCATGACTGTAAAAACAAGTTACAAACAATACTTAGAACTATCCCTTTAGGTCTGTCCATCTGTCAAATAATCTGGTTTTACTTTTTGCACTCTCATACATCTTTCTCCTGAGCTGATAGGTAATGGCCAGCTTCATGTTTTTGTTGGGTCGAGGTTGTCTTCAGTGTTCCTATCTCTGGGTGTATGTGCATGGTGTACATATTATAAAACTTCATGTATTCTTTCCCAAAATTGTGTCCAGGTGTCTTTATTCAGGGTTTGTTGATGTTGCTTCTGACAGTGCTGGATACGTTGATGGCCTTGTGGTTGCAACTACAAAATAATTTCTTCTCTAAACTACTGTAGAATTGAACAGTGTCATCATGACTGCTTTTTTATAGTCTGGATTCTCCAATAAGTGTTAAATTTTTTTATAGGTATTAGTGTTATGTGGTGTTCCAAAGCACTGACTTTCAGCAAGAGAGTTAAGAAAAATGATGTTTGTTTGCTTTACCAGTGTTAAAATGTAATTCAACAGCCACCATGACTTTTGAAAGCCTTAACTCAGCTTTGTTATATATGCCAAGTTGTAATATCTACTTTGTATGTCATGAAACGTGTTTGCCATGCAGCAATTCTTTGAAGAAAATTTATTCGGTAGATATATAGAAACTCAGTTTAGTCTGCTATCAGAAACTATCTTAATTGGCATGTTGATTTAGATAGCTGCTAGTATATATTACCTAGAAGAGGTGTGACAATACTGATCCCACTTATTTGTGCTAAAGTATTGATCCATATGTAAATCTTTGGTTTCATCTTTAATTTATTTTTTTTTACAAATTCATATCCATATGTAACACTTTGGATTTATTTATGTTTAAATGCGTTTGTTTCAGCTTGGAGAGCAACAGTCTCTGGAAGAAGCCATTAGAATAGCCTCCAGAATACAACAGGGTGAAACACCAGGGATTGATGATTAACTTCTAAAACTGCTACCAGAACAATAGAGTGTAAGGTATTTTCTTTTCAATCAACAAAGGTCCGTGCCAGCAGCAACCCATAAAAACTTTGAAGTTCCCCGCTCATTGATACTGTGTACACATTTTATGCAAGAGCGAAGAACACTTTGTAAGTTTTGTGTACATAACCCTTGGAATGGACTGACATCATCTACTTCCAACCCTTGTATATTCAGGAATATGGAATTAGGATTATATAGTAAATTTCCTTGTTATCCTTTCATCAGATTTCAGACTGGTCTACAAGCAAGTGAAAAAATTGAATACAAGTATTGGAATTAATTTTTAATGTCATGTACAAATAATGAAGACATTACTGAAGATTTCAAATGTTTAAAATATTATTAAAAATCATCATTTTGGGAACTCTTACAAGTAATAAAGATGGCAAAGCCTTTTAAATTGCATTCCGTAAATGGAAAAGTCTTGGATTTTGAGCCTACTGTAAATCTTCGTATTTTGATTTGTTTCATACAGATTTGAATACTCTTTAGATTACCCACCCCAGCTGATTCATTGTAAATACAGACTGTTAATGCTGGAAGTGCTAATTATATTATCTTTAAATTGGATTATGTACAAAGGAGAAGCTTTGGTTGTTCAATATTAAAGGAAGTAAATCTAATGATTTTGTTTCTTTACATATTTTACTTAAGATGTTACTCATATTATTATGCAATAAAATATAGCAAGATTGTATTGTCTAGATAGGATGACATTGTCATGTGACGTACTATTTTACATTTTAATGAGACTGGAGTTGAAATTATTTATTATTTACGGCCTTGTATAAATTTTTCCAAAGTTTATTTATCATAAACTTAATTTTTGACATATTAATTTTGATCATAATCCACTATAGTGTGTTAAGTAATTAGTGTTAATAGTTATTTTAAACATTCTAAAACACTACAAGAATGATTAAAATAGTAATTAGTCGACCTGTTTTGACTAAAAAGTAAACTACCTGTTTTCAAGAGGAATATTTTCAAATGGTGCATTTGCAGCATAAGTACTAATAGTCTTATTTTCAACAGTTCTGAGTGCCTGCTGCTACCATTCAGTACCTAGGATATGCTGATAATCAGTGCTTTTGAAAATCACAACACAAGTTACTAGAAAAAAGGGATTAATTAATGATGTTGTAAGTACAATGCTCGTCTCCACCTATCATCCTGTAAAGCAAAAAAATTCATTGTAGATAGAACACATACAGTAAAACGTAACTAAACTTTTTTTATATGAAAAAGTGTCTTTACTCTTGTCTTGTTAGTAAGCTTGTTAAGCAAGTTACATTTTTTTGGCTTCATGTAAGATTCAGTGCTTATTTTAGATGAGTGTCAAGAGCACTTCTGAAACTGAAGCCTCACCTTTTAGCTTCTCAAGGGAAGGATTAAACGTCTTCTGGATGAAGTGTTAATCAAGTAATCATTTTATAAGTATTGTGAGGTACACGTTTTACATAAAAATAAAGTCCATAACTACGTTACTTGAGGTATTTGACCTCAAAAAGGCCAAGTTTGAATAGAACGAAGCTAATTTATTGTGAGTTACTGTATCAGTGTGGGTTGCAGCCTTTTATGTTTTTCATACAGATGGCCAACTGAAAAACGCATTGAAAGAATACAGCATTGTGGGATAGATGTGGACAAAGCAAAGGCTATTCTCTGGATCCATTACAAAGTAAAACTTGGAAACATTGAGGTTGTCTGTAACTTTTGTATAGGATTGAGGCTGCTTGCTCACTTAGATGCCAGTTTTCCTGAAGTGTTGTAAGTAATTCTTAATATCCCATGGACATAAATGTACTATGCAAGGATGATTAATTGCCTGTCAACTAGATCAGTTTCTTAGTACTTATCACCTTTTAGAAATTAAAGATGTATCATTTGACATGAATGTTCAAGGTTTTTTTTCTTAAATTTCATTGCTAATAGTTTCTGGAAATGGTGGCTGGAAAGATGGCTTTGACTTAGAAAAGAAATAACTTCAGTTCTTACTGCTTCTTGTTTCCCAGGACGTTTTCTGACCACTGTACAAATGTGAGTATTCTTTCCTCTTTCATACTAGTTGGTTTGCTGCTAGGCATTCGGAACTCGTTCAGTCAGGAAAAGCTGCCGTATTCTTAAAATTATTTATCTTGCTGGTATCTTACCAGTTATTCTTGCAAAACTCCCAAGTCAAAGGTTGTGCTTCCATGTTGTGCTAGCTACCCTTGTAAAGGGAAACATACTTACTGAATAAATAACCCAGACTGACTTAGACTGCTTAGTGTTTAAAGAGAAGCTGAGCTGATTATATGCATCTTAGCTGTGAGGCCTGTATTCGTAATGGACTTGTTTTCAGAGTGGAGAGATTTTCTGCCCTGCTTCCATTCAGACTGGAGTGGAATGAGCTGTTTTGACAAGCTGATGCTGTGTGTTGGTGTTGCAAGGACTTGTAGTGGAGATTAGACAGGATGAAATCAGGTTAGGAATATTGGTGAAAAGGATTTCAGAAGGAGGAAACAAAGAATATGACAAAAAGGATTGGCTGTTTGGCAGTAGAAATCTCTGTCCTTTCCCCATAGGTTTTACTCCTCTTTTTGAAAGTTTTGTCTCAAAGGGAATGCTTTGGCACAATAGAAGGAAATAATTTGTAAAGAGGAATCCTATAAAGTAAAGCAACGCAGTATATCACTTCCTCTTACAAATTGGCTCCCACATTTCCAGCATTCCCAGTCACAATTTTTCTTTCAGATTTGAATTTCAGACCTACACCAGCTCTTCCCTTAAAGGAATAAAACAAAGCCTCTTTAGACTTTGCAGTCAACTTTTCCCTTTTAAATGTTTCTGGAGTTTTTCCACCACTGTAGGCTTTGCTTTGCTTTACTGTAGTTCAGTACCTCTCCTGATAGTAAAAAGAGAGAGGCAATTATTTTCGGTGCTCCAGGCTGATGACCTATCGTGCCAGCCACACTACGCATAACAATAGGACAGTTTTGACCTTAAAGAGCTAATGCCAAAGCACACATGAATAGGCTGACGCTGGAAGAGTGTGTTTTTATAAGAGTAAATCCTGAAGCCTGACAACAAAGTTGTAAACAGCCATAATCCCTGATGGTATAATTAATCTCAGCAACCGATCAGCTGACCGATACCAGAGATATTTAGGCACAGTGTGGGAGAAAAGGCATGTGGTGTCTGCTTAGCACACAAGAGAAGGTCAGAGCTGATAGCCCAGATAAACAAAATGTCTGAGCTTGGAAGGCAGTTCTTCCTAAACTTTACTCTAGTTCCTAACCCTCATAACCCCTCAAATGCTGCCGAGAGTAGTTTGTTTGACTGGATGCTCGGGTTTCTGTGATGATCGCGCTGTACTAAAATACAGAAAAATCACTCTGCATGCTGTGTACTTCTTAGAGTGCAGAGCCAGGGAGCGTTCCCTGGGGACTTTAGCCACCAGGAAAAGATGGTACGGAGCACGGATGCGATCAAGTGTGTTTCTGAATCTGGCACCTTCAGCAGTCCAGCTGTTGAGGTTAGTCAGATTGCACACCTTAGGTTGACTGTAGCTTCTACTTACCAAGATGCAGCAGTGCCCTGTAACAAACCTGTTCCAGTGACTCTTACTTTGTCAATGAATGAAAACAATTAAATGTTCCGTAAAATTTTCTGTGTAATTTTCAAATATAGCACAGATCAAATGTCACTAATAGCGGGGTGGGAAGCAAACTGATCGTTTTCTTAAGCAGTATAAGGCATTAAGAGACTGGAAATGAAGGGTAACTTGTGTCCTGGTCAGCTATTACTTTACAGTTGTTTGAAACTTTAGCAATATATTTATTCAGCTTGTATTATTTTTGTCTTTGAAAAAATATAAATTAACACATGCCTTGGCTTTACAGATACATAAATTCAAACTCCAGCTGGTTGTTGATAGTAAGGTACTCCTTTTTTGTTTGTTTGGTTTTGTTTTGCAAAGCAGTATATATTTGAACACCAGATCCCCCAAAAGTATTTTTTTTTCCTCCATTGATAAAAACCTTCCAAAGCTTGGACGCCTATGACAAGAGCCGAAAAACTCAAGAATCACTCTCAGGTCTTGTGTCATAAACTACAATCCAAATAAGGCATAGCAACAAGCATTTTTTCTTGTTGTGTTATGTGTATTTTAAAATGTAGCATAGGTGTTGCCTAAGTTTGACACTCCTTTGATGCTATTTTTCATTCTGCTAGCAAAGTTCACTTGGCCAAAGGAAAATCTAACAGTCTAATTAGACAATCACCACTAGCAGTAAGTGGTTGACACCTAACCCTATCAGGAATGTGATACCAGACTTTTTCAACCGAGGGTTATATTCGGAGCAGACTTTAATTATTCCAGTAAACATATAAGATTATATCAACAAACAAGCATTTTGTGCTACACAGTCTGTGTATTTATCTCTAATGAAAATGTGACCCCCTCCTAAATCAGTCCATCTCAGGTTCTGAAGGAGTGAGAGATTTTACTTGGATGATTTTTGTTCTGTTTAGATTATTTGAAGCATTTTACTCAAAAGAATGGCAAAACATTTACACTTGCAAGGCATATGTGATTGTGCGGAATTTTTTCTGTAACAAAAGTGTCTCATTACTGTCAAAACCCCAGCATTTTACCCTCTTTTGTTTAAATCTCTCACCAGCCTTTAGGTTGATTGGCTGTTGCATTTTACTTATTTTTCTGGGAAGTTTTCTTATTTTTCTGGGAAGTTTTAGACTCCATCATGTTACTGCTTGATTCTGTAGTATTTGGCTGAGAAGCTTCTGAGCAGGTACCTTAGTGAGGCAAGACAAGGTAAAGAGGCTGACTTCCTAACATCTGGCAGGTCTGCTGGCATAACAGAAACTACCACATGGATGGAGAAAGCTCCTGGAGAAAGCTACATCTCCAGTGGGTGTTTTGCTTTGGTGTAGAGCTAATTCAGATTTGAATATAGGTTGTCATGACTGAAAAATCAGAAAGTACAAGAATGCTTTGTGGGACAAACAGGATTAGCTGCTTTTTGTTTTTAAACAGATACATTCGAGACAGTGAGACAGATTTTTGAATGTATGTAGGTTCCTGAGGATGGTGTTAGTGGGAAGAAGGTGGCTGAGCTTCTTGAAACTCTTTGTAGGCTTTTATCTTTCGATCTGCATCTCTTAAAAAAGGTTGCAAAATGTCTTACTTAAATGAATAGTAGTAAATTTGAAAAAAGGCCGAGTACCTCTTTTATGGTTTTGCATGTTCCGGAAGGAGAAAAAGGAAGAAAGTTAGCGAAACTGGTAAATTAGTAGTGATTACTCAGTTTCTGTGCATTAGACATTTTGAGGTTTTTAATTGCAGATACAAAATCTTGACTTCTGTTCTATTCTGATCATTCTAACTTCACTTCAGCACAGGAGTGGGGCATTCTACTTGTACCTGTTTTCAGTCGTGGCAACCATTCTGTCTCTTCAACTTTTCAGATGTTTTGGAGGAAATTTCTCATCTCAATACAACTCTTGGGGACGGATTCTTTTGCCATTTTCTTTGTAAGCAGACATACAGGCAAAAAGGGAGTCACTGAAAACTGTTAAGTGTGCTCTCATCACAGAAAAATATTTAATTGTATGTGACTGCTTGGCAAAACCTGTGATTTTTTAATGTACCTTGTACATTATAATTTCTTTCTGAGTATCTTCAGATCTTCCCCTAAATTCCCAGATTTTGGGTCCAGAAGCTGCTCTTTACTTTGGGAGGCATCCTTCGTGCTGTGAAATTCCCTATTCTATTCTCCATCTTGTTCTCTTGCTCTTATTATTTATACTTCCTGGGTGAATACATCCTTGAGAAATGCTCTGTCTGCATGCAGACTGTAGGCTAAAAGAGTATAAGGTCTGGCAGCATCAACTACAGGCATGTCTTTGGACACAAAGTCCACCTTTGATGGAAAACCCATTCAACTCTGGACCTTGGTATGACGAGAAAGAGGTTGCCAGCTAATAGCAGCTGTTAGCAGCACAACCCCAGATAAAATAATTGTTAAACTGTTCACCTTTAAGCTATCAGTGGCCCAGAGACAACATCTCCCAGTTGGCACACTACTACTGAGACCCGTTAGCCCAGTATATGCCCAGATGCGTGTGAACACTGGAATGCCATTACTGGCATTGGTGACAAGCACACTGATCCCTAGGTACCTGCCTGAACCCAAGAGAAAAGCTGGGAATAGCAAGATCTGTCCCTGCTCTTGGTTCTCCAGCAATTGCCTTGGTGCAGGTGGCTGTAGTGTTTCTGGTTTTCATATAAGCAACTTGACCTTCCTCCTCTTCTGCTTTTTCACTCCATTTACTCTTCTCATAATAAGATGAACTCATCAGTTTCACGACTATGCTGGCTGATGTAGAATGGGTTTCATCCAGGTTTTGGCAGAACTTTTAATTTGGTTTTTGGGGGCTGCAGATGAACTTGTAAGTGCAGGAAATCCCGGCAAGATGGCAGTGTACCCACTTCTGCGGCAGTTTCCTGTGACAGCTAGACAAATTGGCCATTGTTCCATTTATTTCTCATTCATCATTATTTGGGTTCCCCTGCTACCCACCAAAGAGGGAACAATGGTTTCCCTTGAGCTTGAAAATTCCTAGTTAAAAGCAGCTGTTTGTCAGCGCGTGCTGCCCCAGATAAGTATTTCTGGTAGCAAAATCTTCAGTGCACTTTTAAATTTAAAAGCAAGTATTTAAAAAAAAAAAGAAGCCAATTTTGCAGACATATCCTGAAAACCCTTAAACCACTCAAATTTGGAGGAATATCAGTTAGGCACTGCCTGGACATCAGGTTATGTGCTGTTACATCTATTTGGAGGATCAGGGCTTTAGTTTGCAAGATCTACAGAGGCTCAAAGATGCAACGTAATCAGCTTCAGAGAACTTGGAATGAATTTGGCTCGTAAAGTATAGCACAGTGGAAGCCTGCAGAGCTCTTCCCCGCTCACCTCTCTTCCTCCTGTGATGATGTCCATTGCTAACGTGCTCTCTGGCTAAGGGAACTGGCTCTGCAGTGCTCTTTAGTTAGGCTGTCTATAGGCCTCCTCATACTAGCTATAGTGGTTGTCATGGTGGACAGGATGGCAGAGTTGCCACGCAGTCTGGGGCAAAATCATCTTCTCTTTAACACAACCATTTATGGTCCTGTCAAAGTACAGCAAAAGAACAACCAGATGCAAATTCAGAGTAGCACATATGTAGAGCCTACGAATGCGGGCCTTGTAGCAACTACGCATTTTGTTATAGTTACATATTTATTCAGTACTTCCCTTTCTTATTTGCTCTCAGTTTGGAAATAAACTTTCTTTTAAAACAATTTTGTTCTGCTGTTTATTTCTTTCTCTATTCCTTTTTTCCTTTCCTTTCCTATCTTTGTCTTCTCTTCAGAAAGACTTCCTTCTCTGTACAAATTCTAAATTGTTCCATTTGATTTTGTCCCACTTAAACTGCTCCAGTGATTAGCAGTTCACTAGTTATAGTCTATCCAATAGTACTTCTGAATTTCAGTTTCCCACTTCCACTCACTAAATACCTGTGTCTGTAGACTCCAGAAAGCAACGCAGCACCAGTTATATTTAGGCTGAGTTTGGGAAGGAAACTGCAGCTTTGTTATTTCAGGGGGAGGGATTTATTGAAAGCTTAAATTCTTAAAGTTTTAAAGAAATGAAAACTTCATATATGAGTGAAGTTTCATCACAGCTAGTAGCTGGGATGTTTTGAGTCACTTACTAGGAATTGCTTTGCATCTCCCTCTGTGGGCTATTAATTGGGAAAGAGATGGAGGTCGTATTTTTTAATAGCCTTCGCTTACATCATCTGTTCTAAAATTCAAATGCTTCAGTTAGTATTTGCTATACAGTGCATTTCAGTTTTAAAAGTAAGTATTTTTAATGAGATGTTATTGTGTTTCTAAATTATTCCACAACAAACGTGTTTACAGCACTTGGTTTGATGTAGCCATATCTCTGTAAACGCTGCCCAATCCCATTTTCATAGGTTATGTTGGCTACTTTCAATTTTCTGAAACAAGTTTTCAGGAGGCTTCCATAATCTCAAAAATGGTGTACCTGTGGCTCATCACTGCTTGTCCTGAAAACATTAGCTGCTTAAGCTTTCAGCCCATTGAAAGTGTGAGGAAAAAAAAAAAAAAAGTATCCTGCTATTTTTGGTTTTGGCCTCAACAGAAAATATGTCTGAAAATAATCACCTGTTGGAAATGCTGGAACCAAAGTTGCCCATGGACATCGGGGGCCTAGCGATGGGAGATTGGCAAACAGCGCAAACATGGTTAAGTACAAACTTCTATTGACTGGGCCTTTGGTGCTTTGGTTCGTTGCCTTTGAAGCTTTCAGACTGACAGCCAGACCTCTCTGTAGAGGTGAGCCGTTTGCAGCAGATGAGGGTTTTGTCCTCCAGGCTAGGAGGGCTCTGGGAGGTGACCAGGCGGGCAGAAGAGGGGCTGTGCCGCAGGGTCCCACCATCCCAGGTGCCCTCGGCTCTTGGGGACGTGGACCCTGGTGCCACCTCCACGTCCAGGGGATGGCGTGTCTGCCCAGAGAGCCTGGGGAAGCAGAGAGGAACACACCTGGCTTACTGCGGGTTGTTTGGGATACCTGTGGCTGGAAAAAAATGTTTGGCTTTTTTTTCTTTGTTACCCAGGGGGTTCATTTCAAAGTGATTTGGTACAGGAGAGAGATTGGCAGGTTTATTTGTTGGGTTACATTCAATCAAGGTGTCACGAGATGGAAAATGAAGCCCAGAGGCAAAATTGTGGCATCTGTGGGGAGATGGCCGATGTGATACATGGCGTTGCAGTGTGAGGGGAGTTACCGTTAACAGCACGGGGCGCTGTTAGGGGCTTTGGTTTCTGACTGCATTTAAAATCACACGAATAGAGTAATTCAGAACGCATTACTTTTTTGGTTTCGCTAAAAAGGTTGTTTTTAACTGGCCTAAAAGGAGCTGTTATTGTTTTCGGGCACATGAAATGGAGGGCTTTTTTTTTTATTATTTTCCACTCTTGTAGCAACCAACCAGGAGCAAAGCACCCGCGCCGTGAAGCGGGGAGCGAGCGGCCCGCCTCCGCCGGGCTGAGCTGCTCGGGCTCCCCACCCGCCCAACGTTCGCTCCCCGGGCGGTACCGCACCGGCCCCCGGGCCAAGATGGCGCCTCGCCCCCTCCTCACCGGGAGACACGTAACGTGTGGCCAACCCCGCCCCCGCCCCGCCCGCGGCGTTCGCGCCAAAGCGCCCCGTGACGCGGCCGTGTGTAGCACCGCCCCCGCCCTCCGTGTTTTCAAACCGAGTGGGCGGGCGTGATTGGCTGGCGTGCGCGCCACGTGACTAACGGTCGCGGGAAAGCCGCGGAGTCCGAACAGCGCGAGGCGATCCGTGCCTGCGGGCAGCGCCGTGCGGATCCGTCGCCGCCGCACCCAGGGGCGTAGCGGGGCAGCGCAGCCACAGCGGGCGCGGTGGGGCCGGGCTCGGCCGTCAGCGGGGCTCACAGCGAGCCGTCATGAGCTTTCTGAGCTTGCAGCAGGCGGCGGCGGCGCCGCCGCGGCGGGTCTCGGCCCGGCGGGCGGCCGCCCCGATCCGGCAGAAGCTGCTGTTCCTGAGCGGCAACAGCGACTGCGAGGAGGAGGAGGAGGACGAGGAGGAGGAAGGCGGCAGCAGCGGCAACAGCACCGGCGAGGACTCGGCCTTCCAGGAGGCGGACTCGCCGCTCTCGGCGGCTCGCACCCCGGCGCGGGGCGACCCGCCCCTGCTAGAGGAGGAGGAGGAGGAGGAGATGGAGCCAGCGGCGGCGCCGCTGCCGGACGAAGGGGACTCGTGGGAGGAGGAGGGGTTCGGCTCCTCTCCGGTGAAGTCGCCCGGAGCCTATTTCATGGCCGGCTCGCCCTCACCGCCGCCCCCCCACAAGGGCCGCCGCTACTGCGGGAGCTCCCCGCCACACCCGGCAGCTAGCGGTTACCGGGTGCGGAGCGAGGAGCCCAGCTCGCCGCTGCCCGACTACCCTGGCACCCCGCCTCACAAGACCTTCCGCAAGCTGCGCCTCTTCGACACGCCGCACACCCCCAAGGTGAGGCACCCGTCCCGGCGCCGGAGCGCTCCGCCGCTTCCCGGGGTCCCCTGACCGGCCTGCCCGGGGTGAGGGCGGGGTGTGGGGGGTGTGGGGGTGCTGGGGCTGGTCAGGGCGGCCGGCCGGCCCGCCCCCGGCGGGCTGGGGGGGACGGCGGGAGGCACCGCGCCGCGCCCGGCGGTTAAAACGTGGGGGGGATGGTGAGAGGGGCGACGGGGCCGCCGCCCGCAACGGCAAGTTGGCGTCTGCCCCGGGACCTGCCCACAGGCCGTCCGTTACAGTTATGTAACCCGCTGCCCGGCCGGCCGCTCGCGCCGGTGGGCCCGGCGGGGCGGGGGTGGGGGGGTGGGGGGGGAAGGGGCGGGCGCGGCGTTAAAGGACGGGGAGGAGGAGGCGGCGCCTCCCGACGCGGCTCCCTCAGGCCGGGATGGGCGCCTCTCGCTGCGGCCCCGGACGCCGCGGCGAACGGGGAGGCGACACTAGTACCGTCCGATTCCCCCCCCTCCCCCCCGCCACACCCCCAATCGTGACTGGGGGCGTGGAACAATATATCTACAAATAAATACATAAGTATCCCGCTTTGTCAATATTCTGTGGAAAATATTTTTTAAAAAGATGAAAGTAGAATATCAAAATAAATATTTTAGTGTCGTGTGAGCGTTTGTCCCTTTATAACCAGAAGGTTAAGGCTGGAACTGGAGTTGGCCCCTGCGTGTCTGTCAGTAAGTCGGCGTGTCGTGTTTGCGCGCTGCTGCTGGTGCACCCTCCGCCTGCCCGAGCGTGGGGTCTGCGCCCTCCTGCACTCAGTGCAAAAGGCTGTTGGAGTAGCCGATGCTGTTCAACTGATGGATTTGAAAGCTTAGAGGGATAGGTAGCTCTTAAGTCAGTCAATAACAGACTTTTGGAAAGCGTTTCAACTTTTGAACTCGATGCTTATGTAAAACATCGTATAGTGAATGTAAATCTATTGATAATAGGCTTGCTTTCTTCATTACTTTTCATATAGCCCTTTAGAAGTAATCCAGGGATAATCCCCGGGGATAATCTCCCTGGGGTCTATAGACTATAGATTGAAAACAACTGACTTAAGGTGTGAGGAAGGCAACCTTGTTAATTGGTTTTCTACAGCTTCCATCTCAAGTGAGGTTTTGCTGGTAGAAATCAATGGAACGTGTTTGGAAATAGTAAAATCGGTGACAATCTTGTACCAAGTCAGAAGCAGACGCTTCAGAAATGCAAGAGTCTTGTGGACTGTGACACTGAAAGCAAGGTCTTAACACTGGCTCAGTGAGATTCTTTAATTAGGTGCCCAAATTCCACATGGGTTATCTTGGAGAGGTTATCCTTGAAATTTGGAAGAATCAGTTAGTTAAGGTATCCAGTGGAAGTACTGAAATGTGTATTGAGTCACACAGCAACTTAAAGGTCTTCATCTAGTCTGGATTTGGGGGGTGTGGTTGAGGTTCCCATGTATTGGCCTTTGTCCCTATGGTGGTTTAGGCTTTAGGTATGTCAATTCTTTATTTTGTAAGGTAGGAAAAGGCAATGCTCCTGCTAGTGATCCAGTAAGACAGGGGTTGTCATCCTCACCAGGATGTAGAAGACACAGATACAAACTTCCCTACATAACTGGGAGAGGTTTCTTCGCGTGTCTGGAAAATGCTTGATCTGACAAATGGCTATCCAAAAGATTTGGTTTGGATATTGAACTGACAGTGCAACAGTGCTGTCAAGTCTGGAGCAATTCTTTGTAGGCTCATGAAGAGGCATCTGTGCATCAGTACTAAATCTTTTATTTACTTATTTTTTTAGCTTGCCACCTAAATTTGCAGTCATCAAAGATCATTTCTTATATCTGATTTAACTTTCATATGTTGTATGTGAAAATCATGATGATATAGCCCAGGATGGTCCATGAGTTTCATCCATGTTTATTTCACAGACAAAGAATTGTCCAAGAAGTTTAGGTGATGATATGATTAAAGACAGAAAAACACTGGTCTCATAATCTTTCCTGTCTTCTAAAAATTATTTTAACAATCAGTGTTTCCTTGTACTCCACACAAAGAGTGTTAAAAGTCTAACAGTTTCTTTGGAATTCTTTTTGGGTGGAAATACGGGTACTTAAACAATTCCTGCTAACTTTGATTAGGCAATAATGTAACGATGGCTTTCAAGCATGACCTGACTGTGTCTAAAGCGATGTTGAGGCTATAAATGTGGTTTGTTTTGTTTTGTTTTGTTTTTTATATAGAGTTTGCTTTCTAAAGCACAAGGAATAGGCTCCAGCTCAGTCAAACTTCGAGGGGGCTCTCTATTTATGAATGTTGGGAGATCAGAGAAGCAAGAAGAAGATATTAGACAAACACCTCATGTGAACATTAATCCCTTCACTCCTGATTCCATGTTCCTTCACAACTCTGAAGGAAGATGTCGTAGGAGGAAGAGAATGCACTGGAATGAGTGAGTAACTTGTATCTTCCTTTGTTAAGCTTATCTTTAGAACTACTTTTAGCTGCAAAAGTTCTGTTACAAATTGCTTCTTTGAAAGTATTTTTTTCTTGCAAATTTGTTAGTGATGTTTAATATTACTTTCAAAGAATCTGCTTTATTATGAAATAACCATTTAGTATTAGATCTTTTGATCAGTATACAGAGAGGATAGACTAGGCTATGTCCTACCTGACTGAACGAGCTATGTGCAGGCTTTTCTTGCGGAGGGAAAAACACATTAAATACTAGTATGAAACATGAAGAAAGAAATGACAAAGATATTAGCATGGTGCCTTTATTTTATGAGTTTGTGCTTAGAAATGTAGCGTTCTATTAGTTAAACTAAACTTAGGTAGAATGGAAGGATTGGGTCTCAGAAAAATCAACAGCTGCTAGACTTCAGCTTTAAGTTTACCTCAGCCATATTACTTCTGAAAAATAACTGGTGTGAATTTCAGCTCTTGCGGAGAGGACATGGAAGCAAGTGATGGAGAGGCTGAAGATGAAACTATCAGACCTGCAAAGGTAATTAATCTTTAGAACTTGATAGTAAGTTTGGCAGTTTGTGTATCTGCAGATCTAAGAAGTTTCCTTTCTAATCTTTGTAGAGAATAACAATAACAGAAAGTAATATGAAGTCACGGTATGCAACTGAATTTCATGAGTTGGAGAAGATTGGATCTGGTGAATTTGGTTCTGTGTTTAAATGTGTGAAGAGGCTTGATGGCTGTATTTATGCAATAAAACGATCCAAGAAACCTTTAGCTGGCTCAGTGGATGAGTGAGTATTTACTGCTATTGAAAGTTAAAAGTCACCTCTTGGTGCTTTTTCCTCCCATGTTTCTTTGTATCAGTGTCTAGAGAAGGCATTTAAGAGAAAAGTCTAAATATACGTGAATTAAATGTAAAACACATACAATTTTGAAGTCACTTTACTTATGTATTTTTTTTATGAATACTGTGCAATACTAGGGAGGAAAGGCTACTTACTTAGCCTTTCCCCTAGCAGACGTTGATCCCTATATTCTGTATGGAAACAGGTTGTTCTCATCTGGAAAGTAAGAATAATGCTTACTTGCATTTATGGCAGGAGGGACTATATGAATAAACTGTGCAATAATCATCCTTTGAGATGTGAAAGGAAAGCAGTATTCCCAGCTGGGTCCTCATCCTTGTCAACTTGAGTGACATGCAGATTAGTTAAGTCAGTTTTGTGGTATTTTTTTTTGCATTTATGAACAAGCCTGCAATTTGTTACTTTTCCCCCCACCGTTTTAATAGTTATAATATAAAACTCCACATGTTTGAGTTGCTCAAATTTGCATACCAGACTTAAACATGAGAAGTTAGGAATGTTGAGTTCAGTCATGCTCCTGGCTTATTTTTTTCCTAAAACTTCAGTGATCCTTCTCAAAGCTTGCTGCTGGTTGGAAAGTATGGAGTGGAAGTGACAGCTCCTTCAAGAATTACCTGCAACAAATCCTGTTTTTTGATGTTCCATAAACTTAGTCTTTTAATACAAAGTAAATTATTTTAGCTGTTTGGATATAACTACAAATCCACCTTAAGGTGCCACAGAACTGAATACGCGGATTTTAATTAGAAACCTGAGCTGGCAGAGGGGCATGATGCTATTACAAGTGTTTCTATCAAGCTGAAATTGGACTAATTTCACCTCATAATATTCTTGCGTGCTGTTATTTTTTTCTGACTGTAACAGGCAAAATGCTTTAAGAGAGGTTTATGCACATGCAGTTCTGGGACAGCATTCTCACGTAGTAAGATACTACTCTGCATGGGCAGAAGATGATCATATGCTTATACAGAATGAATATTGCAATGGTAAGTAAAGTTTATCGCTTGTTCTGAACTTGTTTTCTCTACAAATCTCTAGGACTAGTTAGGAATTGATTGCCCTACTCATAGCTCATACCATCATTGTCTCAAATGTCTGATGTTCCTTTCTGTGGCAAAAGGCATATTAGATACATGAAACAAAAACTATACAGAAATGCAGACAAAGTCTTAAGTCTTCAAGAATATTGGAAGTACAGTGAGATGTTTGTGAGCAGCAAAGCTGTTCTTTCTTTTGTACAATCGTACAAGCTGGAATAGAGAAAATTACTGGAGTTTCCTTTAAAAAGGGAGGTGGACCTGATTTCTGAAGCTTTTTTTATTATATTACGTGGCTATAAAGAGGGGATACAGCATTAGATTTTATAATTCCTGTGTGTCATCAGCAAGTTCTTGGCGATATATTCACTGTGAATTCTGGAAGCCAGTTGTCATTACTTTGTCAACTGTTTGATGTAAAAAAAAAAAAAAAAAAAACCTAGTTGTTTTCTTTAACGTTTTAGGTGGCAGTTTAGCAGATGCCATAAGTGAAAATTACAGGAATATGCGTTATTTTACTGAACCAGAACTGAAGGACCTGCTACTTCAGGTGGCTCGAGGCTTAAAGTACATTCATTCAATGTCACTGGTACACATGGATATCAAACCTAGTAAGTTTGTAAACTGCTTTACTTTGTATTGACAACTTCCTTGGTTAATTTAATCTGCTGTAGAAAAATGAGCAGTTAGCCACACCTTACTAACTGTAAATTCTTCACTGAAGTTCTAAATAGCAGTACAAAGATGTCAGTTATAAAATTGGCTGGCAAACTTAAACTGTTGAGTTTATCTTGGGTCCTTTTTGTGTAATTGAGTCTACTTGCATAACACTTGGCTCCCAGCCCAGCAGAGGGGCCAGAGTGAGTAAGTTATAGTTTCTTCGATCTAGGAACTGGGTATGTATACAGTGAAAACTACTGTGTGGCTAAAGAAAATTGTAGTGAAACTAGATGAAGTAGAAATTGGATGGATACTGGATTTTTTTTTAACAGTTCTGCTCTTTTTTCAGGTAATATTTTCATATCTAGGACATCAGTCCCGACTACAACTTCAGAAGAAGGTGATGATGATGACTGGTCGTCTGATAGAGTCATATTTAAAATTGGTGAGAAGCAGCACACTTGTCCTCAAAAGAATTGCATTGTCTATTTGTTTTCTGAACAAGACAAAAAAACGCTTTCTTTTCATCTTGCAGGTGACCTTGGTCATGTAACTCGAGTATCTAGTCCACAAGTGGAGGAAGGTGATAGCCGTTTTCTTGCAAATGAAGTCCTACAAGAGGTAACTGTTCTGTTTGTGGAAAACAGTGATGTTAGATCTGTATGCTGTTTTATTTAGAGTAATGAGTTGCTGTCTACTGCCTCCTTCCTGGAGGAGAAACTTCTTGAATGGTATCACCTTGAACACTGGTAGTACTTAAAAGGGGAATATAATATTGTGGGTGTTTTCTGTGCTGAATAGTTTAGCTGTCTTTTAGATTTCTTTTTACACTGGGTGGTATGTGTAGTAAATTTATTTTTCTTTATTTTTCAAGAACTACACTCATTTGCCAAAAGCAGATATTTTTGCTCTTGCTCTGACTGTTGTCTGTGCTGCTGGCGCTGAACCACTTCCAAGTAATGGGGACCAATGGCATGAAATTCGACAAGGAAAAATACCTAGAATACCGCAAGTGCTTTCTCAAGAATTACTAGACTTACTGAAAGTAAGAACTCTTGTACCAGTGGCTCACTGATTAGTGTAATTTACTGTGTTACTGGCCTAAACTAGAATGCCTTACTATTTTTTTTTTTTCTAAGGTTATGATTAATCCTGATCCAGAGAAAAGGCCTTCAGCTGTGGCACTAGTCAAACATTCAGTGCTTCTTTCTGCTGCAAAAAAGAGTGCAGAGCAGCTCCGCATAGAACTGAATGCTGAAAAATTCAAAAACTCGCTCTTGCAAAAGTAAGTAGTTCCTTGGGGTCCTTAAATATAATTTAATTTCTAATGGGTTTTCGTATGATGGTAGAGTAATGATAAAATAGGACCGTCCTTATTTCTGCATGAAGTCTGCAAATCTGTATGCACATACAGGCCTGAGAGTATAAGTGGGTCATGTAACTTTAAAAGGAGCTTTCTCCATAGAAGGAACTTCTTGAACACTCTAAGGGAATCTCAACTACACTATTAGTATTCAAGGCATACAAATATTAGCTTTTAAAAAATGTTTCAAGCATAACACATACTTTTGTGACGTGTATAGTCTAACTTACATCTATATTATTTGAGCCTGTGTTTTCCTAGGTCGTCGGTACATTGAAACATGTTGGAAAACATGACTTAAATGAGCTGGTTTGAACTTAAATTAAATGTCACATCAGGAATAGTTTTGGACTAATTTGACTTGTACACAGCAGTGTTATTAGGTTACCAGAGAATCGCCACTTGCTCAAACACTCAACTCTGAATTAAAGCTTTGAAGAAGAGATTCCTGTTGGGAAAGTCTTTAGGATTTCTGCTTAAATTTCAAAGAAAGAGTTAGTAAGTTAAGAAGCAATCATCTGGATCTTTCACTGCAGTTAGCTTTGCACATATAATGCATAACAGGCAGGCTTTTATAAGGAATATAGAACACCAATTACCTTCTGACTTGCTTATTTTGAATTAAGATGTTAACTTTGTGTTTGGATTCTCTCCATTGCTATCTGCTTACCTTGCCATTGCTACAGTCTGAATGTAGCCAGACTTGCCATTTTAGATGGTTATCTTTATAATCTTCCTATGAATTACACTGGCTGCAGAAATAATTTGACAGTTTGTGCAGGTTATTCAAGGACAGACTTGCTGAGGTAACTTGCTTGTGTAAAGACAACATGGTTTTGTATCACATGAAAGGGGAAGTTGGCAAAGCTAATATTTTGTGAAGACTACTTCTGGCCTGGCAATAAGTAGGGTACATCCTTATAAAATAACTGTAAATCCAAGAATGATTGAAAAAGAATGTTTATCCACAGTAACTTTTAACGTTGTGGGGGATAGCGTTCCATAAAATAATTCAGGTAGGTTTTTTTGGTTTATTTTGTTTTTTTAACACTCCTGCATTTGACCCATTTAAGATACCACTTAAGTATGTAAGTTATCATCAGTGAAAGGAATCCTTGTAAAGAAACTCAGCTTTTCTATTGTGTCATCTTCTTCAGAGGAAGAATGAATTCAAGATTAGACTTCTAGGGAAAAATGGAAGTATATCATAAAACTTAATTTCCTGGTAATGGTGTGGTGGGTGGGTGTGTATACATTTGTGTGAATTTGTGACTGATATTCAATCTTTAGGGAAGATGACTACAAATAGATTGCAATCTATTGCAGTGAACTGACACCGTGATAATGTGGGGAGGATTAGATGGAGCACGGGTGTTAATGAGTGATATTTTTGATTACAAGTAAGAATGGGAGTATCTTATTAAACTAAAACATGTAACTTGAAACTAAATACACCTACACCAATATGCAGCAAGCTTGTAAAATTTGATCTTGCTTTGGAGTCCAGATGTGAAGCGAGATTACAAATGCTAGTTCTTAGGGTCGAGAATATTCTTTGAGTTATAGTTTGGGATAGGAGAAGGAAAAGAATATGGGGGAATCCTTACGCTTAGCCAATATGTCAGCATTTAAGGAAGGGAGAAAAGGTGTGTGTGGGGAAACCCTTGACAAAGATAACTTTGCTCTTTAGTCAGACCATTTCATAGTTTTATCCTGAGTTTTATTTAACTTTGGCCTCAAACTGAGTATTGGTAATTCTCTGAAACAGAATAGTTGACAGAATGTTGCATGGGGACAGTGGCCTGTGCTGCCTTCAGTGACTCAGCCTTGCAGTTTGGGGCTCAAATTTTTATGTTGGGTAAAAAGGATTTAGGTGGTGATAAGCTTTTGATGTGTGTATGCAAAAGGAAAAGGATGCTTCCCGAGTTGTCTGTTGCCACTTACATTCATCTCCGTTCATCTAAGCGTGTCTGTCTGAATCTTCCACAGAAGTTGGGTTGTGGCTGAAAGCTTCATTTGGGCAAACCTCAGTAATTATCTCTTCAGTGATTTATCGTACACTGTGTACTAGAAAGTAAAGAGCATCCTACCATGTTGTGGTAATGGAAGTGTTGAGCTGCTTATAAAAGGCTGGATTTAAAAATCTGACTGAGTTGTATGAATTTCTCATTTACTTTTCTTGTTCAAAAGAAATAACACCTAGGCAAGTAAGGAACATCCCACTTCTGTCCTCTGGGTTGTAAACAGGTGGATGCAAATGATAATGGTCTTAGTATGACCTAAATTGATGGCAAGCCTTAAGTTCTGAACTGCTGCGATTAATTTGAAATGCTCTTGCTGCGATATGCTTGTAGTCCTTACTGATGTCATTGCACAGGTGTGAATCTCTCAATGTCTTGCAGGGAGCTGAAGAAGGCACAGCTGGCAAAAGCCGCAGCTGAGGAGCGAGCGCTGTTCACTGACAGAATGACAACTAGATCTACGACACAAAATAGACCATCTCGACTCATTGGAAAGAAAATGAACCGCTCAGTTAGTCTTACTATATACTAACTATGAGGTCTAAAAGAACTACTGAGGATGGCTATAGCATCTCTGCTGGATTGAAGCCTAAGGAATTGAAGGAAGCATTCGATTCCTGGTTTCTTGTCCTGTCTTTGATCAGTGTCGTTAGTTTTACAGGAATTGCTTCTGGGTTTTTACTTGTACAATATGGCTGACTAGCTGTATTAACCATTTGAGTTAATGGACTTGGTTACTATCTTGTCTATAGAGGATCCTGGATGTTAATCAATAAGCCTTTCGGTTACACTGTTAGATGTTACATCGTCCCAGGGTTGACCACTATAGTGGTGTGCTGCTTTGTAGTGTTACGGCATTGTAATAAGAAGTAATATCCCTAATGATCTTTGAGAGGGAGGGAAGGGGCCTTGCTTTGATAGTTACTGATTTTTATTTTTTTTTTTTGGAGCAGAGGGGAATAAATTTTGAAAGACAGGCTTTAAGGCCACCTACACTCAATGTACCTGATGTCAGGTAGACTTTTATTGTGAATTTTATTTGTATATTCAACTGGGAGCACTTTGTAGGCATTGCATAAACCACAGCTTAGAAAACTGTGGAATTAAGTGCCATGTGGAACTGCTGCTATTTTTAGTTTGTTGTCCTCGCTGTAAAACTGTAGCATTAAAACAATCATTATTGTGTTAATAGGCTTCTTGTTAAAACAATTACGTGAAACAAATCTAAGCTGCATTTTAGTGAAGGCAGCATTTTTCTCTTAAAGCTAGTGCATTGTGAAATAATGCACCAATTTAATATTTGGACTCTGTATTAGTGTAGTGCAATTGTTAATGTCTTGGCTATTCATGTCTTGTAATTTTTTCTAATAAGGTTCTCTAAATGTTGATATTTTCTTCAGTTGTTCACTCTTGAGGCTATTGTATATTTTTTATGTTGGAGTACTTGTAAATAATTGTTTAGTGTAACTGTTCAGGTTGTTTTTCATTGTTTGTGTACATAAGTTTGATTATGCTTATAGTATACTATATTGAAACTGCAGTCTGAGATGCCAACAGACAAAGCTTAACTATTCAGTTTTAAGTTCCAAAATGAACAGAATGTTACCGTCAGAACCTCTGCTGATGTTGGACCTAGGCTGACAGATGTTGCTAAAAAATAGACCTGTTTTAATTACTGGCTTGTCTCTTCATTAATTTTAGTTTAAACAATGTTTCCCATTTGTGCTCTATTTGTTCTTACTAGTGTTGAATTTGAATATTAAAGTTTAAAGTTTTGTTTAACATTGTCTAACACTTATTTAACTCTATAGTTGTGGAAATAAAATATTGAGTCAGGAATATAGTTTGGCAAGTCCTGATTAGATCTGCTTCCTGCTCCCATGTAATGCTTGTGATTCCCTCTCAGGAGAGTGGGACTGATATAATATACTCGCTGATAGTTATGTTAGAGAAGCACCACAGTCTGCGTGTTGGTATCTTTAGCAGTCTGTCTCTACAGTTTTAGAGTACTGGTACTGCGTGTTGGAAAGATGAAGCCCCTGGAAGATTTGAAATGGAACCAGTGACTGTGAAGATGGAGGACTAGATGAAACTATGTGAGGAAAAACCGTGGTCTGAGGTAAGGAGGAAAACGCATGAATTGCTCAAAATGGGAAGAGAACTGCTTATTTAGAAGCTGGGAAGAAAACAGTGGGAGGAGTTGGAATAGTCTGGAAGACAATAAGGGCATGTTCTGTGGCATGGATGCAAATATGCATATGTATTTACCTTGCATAAAGAAGAGAGATACGGTAAAATTAATAAAGGCTTAACAGATTAGTCTATTGGGGAAGCTTTTACAGTGCTAAGTAATTTGTAAGAGGTCTCTGCTGTTCATATATGACTGAAATTCAGAGACTTGGGTTTAGGTAACTCTGAATATACAGTTCTCATCAGTAAAAATTAATGGACTGGAATATCTTTAAGTTTTTACTTTGTATAATAGTTTGTGAGAAACTTAGAATATCTCATCTGGTTTTGTTGTTCATCTACACTAAATTAGACCTCTCTTAAAGCATACTTCTCAGCAGTCATAAATACCAATTTATGGGAATCAAACTAAATGAGACTGTCTTTTCCTATAGCATAAATAATTATCATAGGTAGATCAAATTTATCTGCTTTTGCATCACTTGTTTTCAGAGGCTTGTAACCACATCAGTACAGGTATTGCTGCACAAACAAGCTGTACACAGTAGCTTGTAGAGGTGTACTCTTCACTGGGTAAAAAACTGGCTGGATGGCTGGGCCCAAAGAGTGGTGGTGAATGGAGTTAAGTCCAGTTGATGGCTGGTCACAAGTGGTGTTCCCCAGGGCTCAGTATTTGGGCCAGTTCTGCTCAATATCTTTATCAGTGATCTGGACAAGGCGATCAAGTGCACCCTCAGTAAGTTTGCAGATGACACAAGTTGGGTGGGAGTGTTGACCTGCTTTGAGGGTAGGAAGACTCTACAGAGGGATCTGGACAGGCTGGATCAATGGGCTGAGGCCAATGGTATGAGGTTCAACAAGGGCAAGTGCCGAGTCCTGCACTTGGGTCACAACAACCCCATGCAATGCTACAGGCTTGGGGGAGAGCTGCTGGAAAGCTGCCTGGCGGAAAAGGACCTGGAGGTGTTGGTTAACAGTTAGACTCGGTGATCTTAAGGGTTTTTTCCAACCTAAATGGTTCTGTTCTGTTGCTGGTCACAGGTTTTGTATCTGCTATGGAAGGGGTGCCTAGCCTAAACCATGCAACTGAAGTGGCTTTGGATGTTTTTTTTTCTGCTGTGTGCCAAGGAGAATGTTTAAAAAGAAGCTTCAGGGGTTTTAAGTAGTTTATAGGAATAATAAGAATAATGAAATTTCATCTCAAGTTTTCATAAGCTTTCCTGAGGCCAATGGCATGGCTGAGAATCCTGGCCCTAACAGTGGCAAGAGAATTTGGAAAGTGTGCATTAAATGCTTCCCATGAATACCACAGCATTCAGTGATTCATGATTCAGATGCTCGCTGAGTGAGAAGCGGTACCTATTTTTACTGACCTTGAAGGGATTTTCTTTTTTTAATAGAAACAATCTTACAGTAATTTTGGTAGCTTACAAATTTATTGCAAAAACAACATCTGGGCAAAACTTGTATGTAGCAAGCCACCTTTTCAGGTGGAAGAAGCAGCTACTAGCCTCTCGCAAAACGTAGAAAGTCAGATGTCAGTTGAAGAAATTCTGCCAGGGATGGTATAACAAAATGAGCTTCAGCACTTTAAGAAGAAAGCTTTATCTCCGTTTAAGAAACAAGCATTAGAGTTGGGTGGCAAATGTGTTATTCAAAATAGCTACACTTAATGTTTAACCATTTTTCTTGTGAATGCATCTAGCTTAATTTTCCAATACAGAGGTAGCATAGTACCTTAACTTTTTTGATCAGAGTCCCTGTCTAATTGAAGAAATACATGAAGAACCTAAAAATAACTGAAAGCAGGTATTTTAGATCCCCACCTCCTCCAGATACGTCTGCTGCTTTTGTCTTCCGTCTTTGAACATAAATCCACTGTCTGTTAACCATCTTCTAATGATACGTTACTGGACAACACTACCTGTCTGGTCTTGTTTAGCCTGGCTGCATCTCATGCCCAAGGAGTGGGTGATGTGGTGGACTAAAGCTCTTACAGAATTAGTTTCCTGTAAAGACATGACACCATGTAACACTGACAAATGCTGCTTTCCAAAAAAATATTCTGAAATTCTTCCATCTAAATGATTTGTTTGTGGATGAATTGTCTTCCATTGGACTGTACAAAACTAGTTCTTGTCAGAAAGAAACAAACAGAAAAAAGTATTAATCCCCCCAACTTCTTAATGTGAATTTCAAGTATCAAGGATTGATTCACTTTTTGGATAATTAATCTTGTAAATTAAACCTTTCCATGGACTACTTGTAGAAATATTGATGGTCCTTAGTTTTTCATTGTTTGCAGGCTAGACCATTATGATCAAATCAGAAGCGCTATATTTTTAAAAATATTTTGAGTCACATGTATTCAAATACTATATGAAATTCTATTTATGCCATTACTGTCAAAACAAAATTGTATTTACTTGGAGAATAATTTTTCCAGAAAATAATACTGTGATAGTCATGCATACTACTCATTGATTACAGCCATGAAGGCCAAGAGATGGACAAGGATTATGTCTGTAAAGAGAAGTTAGCACCTTCCAGTTGGAAGCTGTCGCACAACAAGGAATTGTTCTACTTTCATAGGCTGCATATCAAAAGCCCAGTAATTTTTGCCATGAATTACTAAGCTCATCTTAGTCTCTTTTTTGTGTTGTTTATGTTAAGCTGTCGATACACAGCATTTGTCTAGGGTTATTTTGCAGTTTCCAAGTGTCATAGAATTATAGAATAGTTATGGTTGGAAGGGACCTTTAAAGGTCATCTAGTCCGACCCCTGCAATAAGCAGGGACATCTTCAACTAGAGCAGGTTGCTCAGAGCCCCATCCAACCTGACCTTGCCCTCTCAGCTCGCTGTTTTCCTGCTTCCCTCACCCCACATACAAGCTGTTGATTACCACGGACCTAATAATGTGTTTCATTTTAGCTGGGATGGATCTGAATTAGTAAGATGTAGAACCTGAAAAACTTACTACTTGGCTTTTTTATGAAGTTACAGACAAGCTTTACTTCCACCTAGAAATGGAGGTAGGTACTACTTGTATATTTGAAAATAGGATTTCAGTTTCATAGATAGCATTACTTTAGACTATAACATTTAAAAGTTTCATGAATAAAAGTATACTTAGTGACCCTATTCTTCCTGTTAAACTGGGGGAAAAAAGAATGTGCAGTGCATTGTTTGACCCCCTAGCAAGAGCTGACCAGCTTGGCCTTATCTTTAATGTGTTTTGTAGTCTCCAGCAACACCTGCTGGACAAAATAGTCAACTGTACACTAACTTTTTGTCTTTAAAAGTGTTTGTGTGCTAATATGACACTCGACCCTGATTTTTGTTAGAGATCATTATCTTGCTCTGCAGTACTGATTAAGCATTCTTGCCAGCAGTAGCTCAGGTAAGTGTTGACTTGTGTTTTTTCATCTGCACCCACCCTCTCAGTTCTGTAGACTTGGAAAAGGCATCCTCATGATTTCACCTTATATGTGATTTGGTAGATAACACATATGTGTTCTTAATAAATCTCTACATGTGTGCTACCTATGAATATCACTGCTACAGCTGTGCTCAAGGATTGGGTCTAAAGCAACGGCCGGTGAGAGCCAAAAGCAGGGCTGTTCCCTGCCCGAACCTTACCTTCTTTCAGTGAACTGTGGAAACCATCCGAGAGTGAGCTGTGAGCGAGCTCCCTCGGTTGGAGACTGCCGAACTGACACCTAGGTTCTCATCTCAAAAAACACTGCGGAGAGAAAGGAGGAAGAATCAGTGACTTGGCAGGATGGCACACAGGAAATTAAGGTCCCGCTTCTATTTAAACAGTGGAATTGGATGAAGATGCTATCTTCCCAAAGTATAATGGGATTGGGGTAGGGGAAAGGGAGGTGCCTCGAGGAGAGAATATTGCTGTGCCTAATTAAACAGGAAGCAATTTATTACTGTGTAGCATGTTGCTCAGAGATCTGAGGTTGTACACGCTTAAAAAATTATCTGAGATTCTGGATAGTCTTGAAAAAGCTGAAGAACTGATTGCAAAGATCTTCCTTTTCCCAGCCATTTGCCTCCCTTGATACGCAGCATCAATATTTAGCATGACATCTGAATTATCATGCTGGTCAAAACTGACTTCTCTGACTGAAGATGAAAGCAGAATAACTGGCCTAATTCTAATCAATGATCTATGTATCCCTAGGGCTATTGCCAGGTAGGTGGGCTAATGGACATAAAAACTGCTGCTGTTACTGAATTACCATTTATGCAAAGGAAAAAATTCTGTGTGTTCAGCCTGCATCCTGATGGGGAAGATCTCATTCATCTATTGATTTACAGACTACAGAACGCACCGCTAATGAAAGTATTTTAGGCCAGGTATCCTGCAGGATAGGGATGAGGGGGACAGGAGAAATGCCCTCCTATCCCTAACCTTAACCACTGATCTTGGGCGATCTTACTACCTCTGCAACTGTTTCCTCTTGTCTTTTTTCACTCTCAGCTACTTAGTGTTAAGATATATTAGGGTAGAATCTCCCCATGTACTTGTTCCATGCCTTAGCAAATGGGATTTTAATCTCCTTTTGGGTTTGTAGACACTGAGTCAATATTGTCTTCTACACTAACCTTGCTTAAATGGCTTTTTCCATTGACCGTTTCTCTCTCCAGTTTCCATCCGAAAACATGGTATCAGACGGTTACTGCAGCACACACCTGGGATTTAATTTCCTCTTTCTTCTTACAAGTAAGGTACCTCTGTGGTATTCTGTTCTACAGTGAGTTCTGCAACTGGGTGAGGAAAACCTTATCAGCTACAGGCGTAGAGTAAGATGTGTGTTACCAGGGAGGAAATGAAAGGTAACTTAATGTTCTGTATTGTACTTCTTCATTATGTTTCTTTTGTCATGTTTGAATAAAAATGCATATGTTGTGTATAAATAGCAGAACACTAGTAAAGTAGGTGTGCTTTGCTGGAATCGCTCTAAAGATTGCTCTAGAAGTCTTAGAAATGAATGGAAATTTAGCTGCTTTTTTGGTAGGAGAAACTGAACTGCCATTCTGATTCAGCATCTAATGCTGCTTCCTATTTCACCTAAACTAACTTTCACGCTTAATTTCTACATAGTTTCAGTGAGAATGTTTGAGGCACGTATATTAGGCCAGACAGAAAACTTTTTCAAGTATTTAAAAATAATAGAAAAAACAAATTCCTCAAATGGCTTGAGGACTGGGTTACAGTATAATGCTGAACATACGTACTGTTTTTTACACTGTCCCCCAGTGATTCCTTAAGATGTTTTATGGTGGGACTAATCTGTTCAGAAACTATAACACATTGATCACGAACACTGGCACTTGCTTCAGTTTTATTTTCTACTGAAACATCACTATGAAATGGCAGATACTGGAAACACAGTTTGCTACAAGGTGAGCTTAATGGTCTTTAATTTCTGTTTGCTTCAATTTAGTTTTCCTGTGGAGAATGAAAATGACTGGTTTAGCCACAGTTCAGGAAGATTTTCTCTGGGCTAACAATGAGCAGAAAACCGTGAGTCGCTGATGTGTCTGAATTCTTTCCTTGATGGCAGTTTAACTGACTCAGTGGCATAAAACAAAATTAGTAACAGTTCAAATGCGTAATCTTTCCTCTGGCTAGAACCTCCCTGACAAATACTTATTATTTGGCTAACAAGGATTAATTAAGCTTCTGCAGGGAGGAGGAAGAGAAAACTGACTGACCTCTTAAGGCTGAGCCTCAGCAGGGTCTAACTAAAGCTTCTTCCTGAAAGTGTGAGTCACTCTGTGAGCCAGTGACTGTGAGCCAGTTTTCCCTCCCTGATCTCCTCACCACCCTTCAGTCATGTTTTTAACTGTGGTGAGCAAACAAGAATAGAATAAGCACACATTTAAAGTAAAGCTGCTGAGACCTCAGACAACTTTCAAGAAAAGCAATAGTATGTTAAGTTGCATCAGAACTTACTTTTGTACCATGCAAGCAATTAAGTGTTTACGTAGTGCTATCAAGGACTTAATGGTTAGGTGTGATCACTGCTAATTAATGTTCTATGGATTATATGTCAATCTTATCTTCAAAGGTTTAGAATGTAAAGTCTTTGATAAGTAAAGATTCTGGCTAGCACGTTAAAACGAAAAGCTGCTTAAAATAACTCACACTTTGGGTGTGGATGCAGTTAGTCCTGTCACTTTGTTAAAGCTATTTTGGGTGAGTATAAAAAACAAAGGGTTTGTTCAACAGCAAGTTTATGTCTCCATATAAACTTCTATAAAAACTTTTAAATATGAGTATGCCTATATAAAAGCATGTACTAGTTTTATGCATAAATTGTAACTATTCTTTTGATTACCCTACCAAAAGCTGGAGTAGCTGAGGCTTATGTAAACTACTAATTTTAATGAAACATTTAAGCATGAACTGTTAACCTATTGGCCTGAATGGAACTATTTATATTCTTAGTGGAAAACAAGTCCTGTTCTGGCAAAGGATTTTAGCGTGTCACTTAAATCAGGAATAACAGAAGCCAGCAAAAAGAATGAAGAGAAGCACACAGGGTTTTGTTTTGGTGTTTGTTGTTTTTTTTTTCTTTTACAATCACTTTGTGGGACACTTTGCTTTAATTTTATTTTTCTACTCTATTGTTTTCATAAACATGAGCTGCCAAAAATCACTGAAGTCTGTTCAAAACATAAATTAAGTCCCTGCCACGAGGAGATTCATGTGCGAAATGTATAATTGCTTTTCCTCAGTGAGATGTCACAGAACCTAGCTGCATTTTAATGCACTTTAACAGGGATGGTCTGTATCTACTGGTGACCTTGTGGTTGCTCAGCTACCAAATAAAATTGTTAGGTTATCTGCATATACAAAAGTTGCCTCCTTCCACCTTAAGTGGAATAGCTGTGGTCAAATTGCAGAAATTCTAATATATTTCAGGATAATAGATGTTTCTGGCAATATTAACAGCTATAATGTTAGCAAATCGGGTTCATTAGGAAATGTAATCCAATTGATCTTTGATGTTAACTGTATAGTTCACACCATCCATCTTGAGGCAAGAACATAAAAAAAATGTGGATTCCAAAGTCCTGAATAAACAATGGAGAAAAAGGTTAAGAAAAATGAGGGGGAAAAGGTTGCTAGGATATGCCTGCTGAATAAAGCAGGTAGTGTTTGACGTTCACTGTGCTACTGACAGACTACATCTCTGCATTTCTAGAGTAATTTTGTTGTTTCCTGCAAGCTAGAGAAGACACTAAAGAATAAAAATTACCAGAAACCTGTGGATCATTCTAGTCTCCAATTTCGCACATACAGAAAACTAATTTTCTGAATTATCACATATGAGAATTAAAAAATTACTTCCTACAGTGGACTTCACTATCTGCTCATTTGTAGTGATCCTGATCAGAAGACCATTATCCATCAAGGATCAGTGTAAGTTAGCCTGCTTGTGCCTCCTCGGCTTGTGTTGCACCACGCTGCCCATCCAGCCTGGCCTCCGAGCCCACCTGGGGCCACATGTCCCATGGACGTGGGATAAATTTACCCAGTTGATTGTACCAGAGGAGCCTGTGGGCAGGTCCTACTTGGTATCTGTGGTTATCCCTCCTGCGTGTCCTGCCCTTCATCTGAAAATGCAGGAAGAGGTTTTCCTGTGACCAGCATCCTTTCTGTTTGGCAGTAGAAACGATGTATAGAGTTGTTTCCTTGTAAGAAAATCTTCTAATAGCTTGAATGACCAAAATGTTGTAATTTTTCCATGGGCAGGATCTGCGAGATGTGCTGCACCTTGATCCGAGACCTGGTTGATGCTGCACAGCTCAGAGGAATGTAAGATTACCTATACTGTCCTCTCCGTTATAGCGTTAGCTCTAATAAATTTCGTTTTAAGTGATGCTGTACAGTCTGAGGGTGTTTCTTAGCAGGATCTTAATGAACCAGCACCACCTGGGGCAAAACAGTCATCTTGTTGTACCTGCCCATAACTATTGCACTTGCAGAGTGCTGGTTTTGTTCTGATGATGCAGTTGAATGAAGACTAAAATGAGACAACAGTTGTAACAAACACAGAAAAAAAGATTTTGTCTTGAATTCAGGATCTTAATGGTTCTGTTTAAAGTTCATGAAACTGATCATGAGCTGTGCAGTGTGGATGATCAGTATTCAAGGCAATACATGTTGCAGCATTATCTTCTTGCCTGGGTGCAGCTGCCCACGTTATCCCCAGAGAAATAGCCGTCGGGGAGCCACGAGGCGCAGCCGCAGCACGGGGACACCCCATGGCCTGGCGCCGCGGCCGCTCACGCCATTGCCCAGTCTGAACCCGTGCCGTTGCAGACTTAACACACATGCACGCACAAAAAAACAACCCCTCCAAAAAACCACTTTCACTCCAGCTGTGCGCACCCTTCGTTACAACCTGCTTTTTTTTTGGAACTCTTGGGCCTGAAGCAGCCTCGGAGGAAAGTTACTTTCCTCTGTGTGAGTGCATCCTACTGCGAAAGCCAGGCGCGGGGTGTCCCCTGTCGGAACGGCCGCGGGACGGGGACGGGACCCGGCGGAGGCCGCCCCTGCCCGGGGGCGGGCGCGCGCACCCCGCCAGCCTCCCGCTCTCCTCAGCGCCTCAGGCCGCCCCGGCCCTCGCCTCTGAGGCGGGACGGCGCGGCTCCCGGGGCGGCGCCTGCGGAGCCGGGCAGGGCCGGGCACCCGCCCCCGGGGCGGTGCGGAGCGGGGCGGGCGCGGCGGGGCCCAGCGAGGCGAAGGCAGAGCGGCGGCGGGAGCAGGGCGGCAGCAGGCGGCGGGCCGGCCATGGTGGGCCTCAAGGAGGAGCTGCTGAAGTCTATCTGGCACGCCTTCACCGCCCTCGACCTCGACCGCAGCGGGAAGGTCTCCAAGTCCCAGCTCAAGGCAAGTGGGGTGGCCTGGCCCGGCCCGGCCCTGTGGGGGGCAGCGAGGGGAGAGGTGTGGCGAGCCCAGGGGACGCGGTGCGGGGCCGGGGCACGATGAGGGTGTGAGGGGCTGCCGCCATGGGCGTGAGCTGTCCCCCACCAGCCGCCTCCACAGTGGAGATGGGGGTGCTCGGCCTGGGGCGCCTGTCTGAGGTGGTCACCCTCAGGGCCAGATGAGGGGACACGGCCGCCCGTTTTCGAAGCTCACTTGGGGGCCGTGAATTGCCTATTCCCTGCTGAGGCTGCCGCTCGTCACACGGCATTGCCAGTCACTCTGGGGCCGGGGTGTCTCTGTCCCGCGGGAGGCTTCTGCGGGCCCTTCCTCACGCTCGAGGAGGCTTATTTTCATTCTGCCCAGGCAAGTGCTTCGTCCTCCCTGAGATGTCAATGCACAAACCCTTGTTGTGCTGCTGGTCCCCTTTCAACTGTGTGTCCTTGGTACCCTTTCTGGCCAAAATCTTTTGTGGGATAGCCACAAGGTCCCATCTATAGGGGTTGGCTGCGTCCAAGTGAAATTCGTAGCTTGCCAAGGGGAGAGCGAGGTTCTACAGAGCTCTCTTATTTGGACATAAACAGGAGAATTAGTCAAGAGGCTCCAACTGTGCCATTCTTTTCTTAGCTTATACGCTGAAGTAATGTTTGTGCTCTTAAAAGAGCTCTTAGGCAGCTTGCTGAATCCAATCCCATCTTGGCCCTGCTTTATGGGACCGTCTTGGCCTGGGAATAATAGCAGGAATCTGGCTAAATAAATATTTTGAATAAGAACGCAACACCTGTTGACATTTGAGACTGTGGGTCCTTGTACTGAGTACTGGAGTTGTGTCGGCCGCAACAATTAGCTGAAGTTTGCTCCCTTTGGGATCGGCTCCACAAGTGAGAGTGACCGTGCTGTGGGCAGTATTTCCAAGTGTGGTCAGCTGCTAATGGACTTTGTTTTCAGCATTATGTAATAAGTGTCCACAACACAGCAATGTGCTGCAAGCAGCCTGTTCCTCTTCTCCTTTTCTTCTCTCGGGGTGATCAGGCTGTGAGATACAGCCTAACTTGGCCAGAAGTGACTATGGGGCAGGAATCAGGTGAGAAGCCAGACCTGACTGCGAGCTCAAGCCAAAAATGTGTGCAGGTCCCAAATCTCTTACAGGTGGTGTCGTGAAAGTGAGTATCTGTGTTGCAGGACTAACTGAAGTAGGTTGCAGAGAGGCATTTTTTTATTGTCCTTCTTTTTAAAGGAAAGCTGTCTTCCTGTCACACTACCACACCTTGTATGCACTGCCGTGATTTGTGTGCTCAGTGCAATCACCCGGGAGGTGTGTCTGCATCACGTGTTGGTGTGCCGGTCAGTGAAGAAGCTGTTGTGGTCGTACAGGTGCTGGGGTGAATTAAATGGCTAAAGAAGCAGCCAGGGTGCTGCTGGGCTTGTACAGCTTGCTCTGATGGAGATGTCATGACTTCTTCTCTAAGATCATTGACTGATGTAGGTGGATTAGAGCAGCGGTTGTATTTCCAAACTGAAGCATAGTCACTTTTCTTATTAGAGCCCCATGTCTACAAATGCTTGTGTTTAAAAAAGGTGAAAAAATAAAAAGGAGAGAGGAGATTAAACTTGTCCCCTGGTTGCCTGTCGAATTTCTTCCTAAACAGTTTTGATGTTTCATTCTGTCTATCTGTGAGAGAGAAGGGATAAAAAAAGTGGGTCTTTGTGGGTCTGCGCAGTTCTGTCTCTGATATAAAGGCTCCTGAGGGAAGTGTCAAGTGGGGGATCTGGTAATGCAGAAACAAGTCTGAAATAAGGCTACTGCCTTCTTCTGTGGCCACCAAGGGTAAGTTCTCAGGAAACACAGAAACACAGAAAGAGGCAGAAAGTGTTCTTCCGTAGGCTTTTTTGTGGCAGATGATGAATGTGATGTCAAACTGATAGTCCTACTGGGGAGAAAAGGTGTACGTTATGGCAGTAGCTCCACATCGATGCAGCAGAACAGGGTAGGCAGGACAGCAAAACAGAAGTTCCCGTCTGATTGATTTAGGGCTATGTTGTACTAAGAAGGTATTTCACAATAAAGTATTTCTCATCCACATTACTGTGAGGAAGGTACGGCACCCTTGGAGAGATGAGGCTTGGAGATAAACAGGTTCGTAGAGACCTGGGGCATTAGAAAAATATGTTCAATAATTTAGTGAAACTCCATTATAAAAAAACAATAAAAAACTATTTGTTTTCTGAGAACAGCATACAGTGTTGTAACTTGCTGAACTCTTCACTCCTCAGTAAGAAAAAGTAACTGACAATGGATCTTTGAGTTGTATAATCCAGTGCAAGGTATTACCATCATGTTGCACAGAAAGTTGGAAGGATAACATGTTGGTTGTTAGAGAGATTTCTAGTTTCTCTATCTAGAAGTGATCTTTGAAACTTCCATAAAAATAAATAATTTTCATTAAATACTAGGAGAAAAATTAATGTGTGTTAGGTAGCTGAGGCCTTAAAGTGAAAGGTTTGCATCGCACATTGGTTTTAACGTATCTAGATCAAAGGGATGGAGGTGAGTGAATTGGGTCTGGTTTGTAGTCTGGAGAAACAGCAAATACTTGGAGGAAAAACTAGGACTTGCTTGAAATAGTAAGGATTTCATGAGATGCCTTTTATCCATTTGTATCTTTTGTATATGGTCTGAGCTGCTGAGAGAAGGGACAGTGAACTCAGTCCTCTCTGTAATTTTGAATATTATCTTCTTCCAGTATGCACTGATTTTCTTTTTTTTTTGTCTAATCAGTAATCTCCAGAAATTTTACTAGCTGCAGACCTTACCCTTTTTCTACATCAGCATAATCATCTGTGTATTCTATTCTTAAATTACCCCTTTAAATATGGACACAATTGTTATTTTGTCAGTGTGTTTCAGCTCTTTCAAACACTGATGTAGCAAGACTAAAGTATGTTTGGTGTATGCAGTTATAGCTGCTGTTGCGGTTCGAGCACAAGCTACACGCAAATACTTGTTTTCCTATACTTAAATCCAATTTAATCTTTCTTGCAATCTGCAATTTTAAAATTGACTTATTTTAAAAGTTTCTGTAACGTGCCAACATTCAATCTGCTTTTCATCCGGATCTTGAACCACTGCGGTTTTAAATGTAGTTACACTTAGCAGCCAGCAATACTTCTTGCAGTATGTGTGTATGATTTGATCTTTGAAAGAATATGTACCAATTAGTTTTTACACTCTGGAAACTCTTCCTTACATTGCTTTGTGACTTGTCTCTGCTGAGGCAGTGGCGTTATTTGGCTGTTCTTATTTTGTTTTGTGTGCTGCCACTGGGGTGGGTTTTTAAAGTCTTGGATTCCTGGTGTGGTATCTGCAGGACATGCATGGTGAGCACCTTGGGAAAATATTGTCTCATTTGGGCTCATAATATGTGGGTGACCAAAGTTACTAGTCAGGCTTAGAAAATTTAAACCAGTCTTTAATCATATTTGGGATGTTACAGGATTATTATGCCTCTTATCTTTGTTTTGCCTTTTTACTAAATGGGAAGTCAGTGGCTGGTGGGAAGAGGAAAAATGGTGTAATCAGGGGCAAGAGGGATGGTCCGAACAGAGAGGAAGACCTCGAACAATGTAGCAAGGCACTGGAAGGGCTGAGAGGTCGTGACGAGTGGGCAGGACCCCAGCCGGACAATTGGCTTTGTACAACATTGAAGGATGGTAGGAAATTAGTCATGATGACTCATTATGAGAGAGTTGTACTCTGACATTATTAGCGGAGCTCAGAAGCATTTGTATGAGGGTAGCCGTGAGGAATCGTGTCTGTAAGGTGCGACGGGAGAGATGCCCCTCTTCCAGAAGAGCTGGCAAACCAAGGCATCTTGTAGACCAAAATGGGGGGCATTAGGAAACGACAGGGCCATGATACCGCACCTGAGAGGAGCAGCTGCCAGTGGATCAGCAGCCTGTTTAACCTTTGTCCTTGAGGTTTTGTCAACCGGTTTCAAGGAAGATGTAGAAGAAAGATGCAGTAGATCAAATATGTTTACTGAGAGCTCTTCCTAAGGGCCAGGAGCCATGGGGCAGAAAGGCACTTCCCTTGGCAATTGGACAGATGCAGGCTGGCACCAGTATGTGATTGGGGGCAAAAGGGGATGTGGTGATAATGAAGGCAAGAGGAGGGGTGAGGTTATCGAAAATGGTGACAAGGGGTCTGTGAGTGCCCAAGGGAGAAGGGAGCAAATGAAAAAAACAGGCTCTTTTCAGTGGTGCCCAGCAACAGGATAAGGGGTAATGGGCACAAACTGGAACACAGGAAATTCCATCTCAACACGAGGAAGAACTTCTTTACTTTGAGGGTGACAGAGCACCAGAACGGGCTGCCCAGATTGGTTGTGGAATCTCCTTCTCTGGAGATATTCAAAACCCACCTGGATGCATTCCTGTCCAGCCTGCTCTAGGTGAACCTGCTCTGGCAGGGGAGTTGGACTAGATGATGTCCAAAGGTCCCTTCCAACCCTGACCATTCTGTGATTCTGTGAAATGAAGGAACGGAGGGGTGATGTGGGTGGAGGGCACTAGTGTCAGGAACTTGAGCTGGCGGAGTCTTTGGAGATGCTGTCATGCAAGAAACTGTATGCTTAAGACGTACCCTGACTGCGAAGACCTTTTGCCTGTGGCAAGGGGCATATACGATGCTGGTTTCCACACTGATCAAAAAAGGAAAAGGGAAAGTACTTGTGAGTAGCCTTATTTTGGCTGCCTAGCTGCTGACATGGATGTCAGGGAGAGATGAGCCAAGAATGTCTTGGAATGAATTCATACGAAGCTACTGAATGGAGCTGTCGGGATCTGCAATGCCAACATTTTAAAATCTTAGAAAGAGAGGGGGTAGGGAGAAGACCCCCCTGAAAGATGGAAAGAAAAAGAAAAAAGTACTGAAGAAACTGAGAATAGCGACTGTAGGATTAGTCTGCCCTGTTAATGCCCCTACTATCGTCTGGGCCAAATTTTTGTCGCTGAGCATTAAGTAGTCTAAGCAGATCTTCCTCTTCCCTTTAGAAATGCAGATCACACTTATGGACAAGGTTAAATGGAACTACTCAGATGGTAACAATTCAACACGTGCCTAAAGTTTTGGAAGATCAATGTTTTGGAAAATGGGAGCTCAGGGGAGTAGGAGCTGGGCTGAGATCTGCACTCCAGGTGTAGCAGCATGAGACTGGCCATAAATAAAGTAAATACGAAGTCTGTAACAACCTTTGGTGTTCAGCTTGCACGTTTCATCCAGTTATTTATATTTAGAGCAGAACACCTTCAGTATTCCCTGGGCACTACTAGGCATCTTTCTTATGAAACTTTTCTTTGAAAATGGAAAAAATGTGCCAAGAGTGCACTGGTTTTGTGGACCCTTTGCGAACTGCTCGTACTGTCTCACGGACTACAGTTTGGAGACCACCACTGTACCCATTTGCTGCAGCATGGAGACGAGTCTCCGGCCTGGGGTAGGAGTTGGTTCTGGCATGAAGGTAAATTGTTAAATGTGGCATCCAGAGCATAATAAGTGCTGAAAGAAAAAGCTGCCTAGCAACCCTGTGGGCACGGGGGGGAATAATCCTTACTGGTGCAAAATTTCCTCATGGTTGACAGAGCTTCTGCAAGGCAAGGCGATTTTTCGTACTCCGATTAACCTAGTATTCAGCTAGTTGTTTTTTTTTTTGTTTGTTTTGTTTTTTTAAATTGATCATTAAAATAGAGTATATCATGGTCCAGATAGTGTGATTTGAGAGAACAAAACAAAATGAGACCTCAGTGCAGAATTTTTCAGGCTTACCCTGCAACTGAAGAATTCAGCTGGCGTTTGGCCGCGTTAGAGAGTGGCAGGCCTTGGCAGGCGCCGAGGAATTTCCTGAGTTATGAAAAGAGAGCACTGGGCACAGGAGAGATCGCAGATAAGGCAGGTCTTAGAAAATGATTGGAAGTGGAATTCTTTCCTGGTAAATTTGTTGCTTGATGCAGAAACCACCTAGGTTTCTGACAGACCCAAGCACAGCGAGAAGGCTGCAAAAGGGAGAAGAGAAACATGGAGAAAGGACATGATGAGAAAGTGTTTTATCGAGACTTTTAAGTTATTTTGGTAATAAGCTTAAATCAGTTATGCTTTTAGATTATTTTTATTAGCTGAGTATTTTTTTAGTTATAGTATTAGCAACTACAGTCTGGTTGGAAAACTGAGATCATCTTTATCTCTCAGAAATTCAAGAATCCCTCAGTCTTCTATAAATAACAAGAGAAGCCTTAAATAGAAGGGGAAACACGCATGATAGACTGTTTTTTTCCCTCCATATGTAAATCACACGGACTCAAATACTTGATTTGATGTGGCGGTTAAAAATAAGGATAGATTGAAGGGAAATATACTATTGATGGAGGGTAGGGTGAAATGCGGTAACTTCTGAACGCTAGTTTGCTACTTTGGGAAATACAGCTGCTGTTGTAATGTTGCTGATGCTATCGTTTTTCTGTTTTTAAACTTTTGCACCTGGTTGGCTCCGGTGGCTTAATGTTAGCATATGGCAATGATAATATGTATTTCTCGTGGAAATCTGTACTTTTCTAAAAGAAAGTGTAACTTTGGAGGTACGTAGAGAGGAATTCTCCTCTGAACTGAACTTGCACCTTGGGTTATCTTTGTAGGATTTTATGCTAGCTGGTGCTTAGACTCTGCATGTCTCCTTATCATACATAAGAAAAGTAAATATACATTATTTTGGGGGCGGTGGGGGGAAAGCCCAGACTTTTTAAGTGTGGGCATAGGTTTGATTTCCTAGGCTTTGACGACTTCAGACTTTCACTTCTTGTTTTGCAGCTACCCCATCTCGACGGCTTTATGTCTGCTCATCTAAACACACTCACTTATAAATTTTCTGCACATTTTTTACTGCTTTCTCTTTGCATCATGTTGGTGGGTTGTTTTTTTTTTTTAACTCTGTGCTGCATGGTGAAAAAGTAAAACATACACCAAAATTCAGTTGCGTTCTATCCCGTCTAGTTGTTGATTTAAAAAAAAAATACCACAAGCAGCATGCATTTTCAAAGATGCAATCTGGTTTACTTCTGCCTAATTTTGTTTTACCTGGGTTTGTTTTGCCTTTGGTTCTTAGTTACAGTTTTTCAATTTAGACCGTTCCTGGGCATGTGAAGTTAAATCCTTAACCCAGGTCCTGTAGCCAGTCCATGGTCTTCAGAGGCTTAACTTTGCATCATGCCATGGGGAGAGAGCTCCTGAGTTGACAGCATGTTTAAGAGCCAGTGGGCAGCGTGTTACAGGACTGACCTGACTCGAAACAATGTGAACAATGAAAAGGCTGGTGCTCTGCCTTTCTTAGGAAAGTGCTGGCTGCACAAGAGTCACTGCTACCCAGGCTCTGCCTTCCTCTTGTTGGTACCAAGGCGTTAGCTTGTGCGTGCGAAACTCGGCCTAAGTTGAAGTTGAAATGCGTTGGCTACCAGTTAGTTTTCAATAATACTGCTTCCTTAAAACAAATCAAGCGTGTAGCCTCTTCTTGAAGGTCGTTTCTCAAGAACAGACGTGAGTGCTGGTGGGTGTTAAGCTCTTGACATAATTCATGCAAATACATTTTTAAAATAAAAATTTGAGAAGCGCGCCTAAACCTCCCCTTTCTGTAACATTACCTTTCCTTTGCCAACTGAAAATGGGGTGAACATTGAAAAGCAACCCAAAAGCAAGCAGATAAGAGAAATCTGTAGTTAATACTTTGAGTGGTCATTTCTTTGTAAAGTAAAGGTACATATTGAGGTGTTTTCTTCTTTACTTGTTTACACTAGGTAGTAAATATTTATAATTTCAAAGGCTAGGTGTTTGTGGTTGTTTTCTGTAGCTATCTAATTGCACTCTGTAAATATTATTCTGGTGTTTCTGCATGCCTCTCCTTGGTTTTCAAATGCATAAGTATATGTGTACAAAGGGAAACTTCTGCAGTTCTGTAGGAATGGACCTATCTGTGATTGCATTGCTTCTGTAAACGTGCAACTGTCTGAAGCCCTAGAATCCTTGAAGTCAACTTTTTTAGTTATGTTTGGGTTTTTAACAAAAATCCACAGGGCAGAACTTGTGCTGACATGAAGGTGTCACTTTCTGTGCATGGTTTTGTGAATCACAGGTTTGCTCTGGAGGGAATGTAGCATGGTTAAGGCTGACAGCAGTGTCACTGATTTCTCTTGTGTCCTTAGGTCCTTTCTCACAACTTGTGCACAGTGTTAAATGTTCCCCATGATCCAGTGGCCTTGGAGGAGCACTTTAGGGACGATGATGAAGGACCAGTTTCCAATCAGGGTTACATGCCTTATCTAAACAAATTCATCTTGGAAAAGGTAAGTTTTGAATTCTTGTGCTCTGTTTCTCTCTTTATCAGATTTTGTATTAGAGTGTCTTTACAGTAGACTTCTGCTTGCAGGAAGCATGCTGGTGTGAAGACACTGGTTGTGAGTGCGCCTGTGTGGAGTCGTGATGGGGCGGGTACTCTGGAGAGCCTGTGCCTTAAAATCAAAGAGTGCACTGTTCTCTACTTCTTTTTTCTCTCCTTGGCTTCTATTTCCTGTTACATCTGGTCATCATCTAAGCTGTGTTCATGCAGAACTGTGTTCATTTTAATAAAGCACCTCAGCTTGAGTTTATTTGAAAGTCTCTTGGAGCTATAGATTGTCCCACTTGATACTGCAGCTATAACAGAATGTTGTCACAGACTCCTTTGCATGCTGGAAGTGCAAAAGTATCTTTAATGTCTATTCACAAGCTATTTTAATAAATAGATCCATTCAAATAGTTGCAAGGGGTGACATTAGGGAGTGTTGTTAAGTTCTGTCTTATAACTTCTTCCCTTTCGTGTCTGAGCACTCTTCAGTCTTCTGTTGTGCCTTGTTTTAGGGGAAGCTCTGGAAAGCCAGCAGGGTTTCCCCTACTCTCCATCTTGTTCTAAGGTAGGTAGTCACTGGGTCAGATGTGGGCTCTGGGAGCCATGCATTTGAGATTTAGGTTGAAATTTCTGAAAGTAAAGAAATTATCTTCCCGGCTTTTTTTCTGACAACTTCTGTTGAGAGACTGGCCTAGTCGGTAAAAACCAGCCCACGTGATAGTGCAAACATATCAGCTTCAATACCACTGACTTCTCGTATGCTTGGGGGCTGACCCCAGAAACCCTCAAACTTTGATGTTGTGGCAAACATAGATGCTTGCTTTCTTTAATAATGTTAAGAAGCCCTGAACTGACATGCTGCTGAAAGGTCCAATGCAGCAATTGCAGATTACGCAAACTCCTTAGCCTGATTTGCTGATTTTTGCTGCTGCTTTAATCTACATTTAATACTGGTGGAAAATGTGATTTATACAATGAACGCAATCTGGCAGCTTGGAAACAGGAAAAGCTTCATATATCTAGCTAAGACTTATCAGCTCCTCTGCCTCTCTAGTCGGTGTTTCTCTCATACCCAGTAATAGTGTCCTGTTTTATGTGTGGGAGTTGTTGGCTGTTAATACACATAAAGGCACCCACTTAATGTCTTGGTTGTTTGATGCTGGAGAATCTAGCTTTGTCCCTTAGAAGTTTATGGTCTCATTTCCACTTTGTGTTGGCTGTCTGAGCTCCTGTGAGACTCAATGGAGACCAAGCAGTTTGTATATAAATTTTGGGGAAAGAGAAAAGGCCTTACTATATTTTGACTGAAGGATTACAGTAGTAGAGTCTGAGCCACAGTGTTTGTTGTTAATACCTTTTGTAGAGTATAGCAAGCCAGTAAGTTAAAAAAAAAAAAAAGAGAGGTGACAGGCTTTTTCAAATATAAACATGGTTTATTGTTAAAAGGTGTTTATAGGAAGAACAGTTCTGGAAATAAGGAGCAATTGCATTTGAATAACTCTTTATTTGAAAATGAAAGTCCTGGCTATATATGCAAGTTGGTGTGAATTTGCAGTGTTTAGCTACTCTGGGGTACCTTCTTACCCCATGGTAACAACAAATGACAAGCTACCTTGCTTTCTCATGAAAGGGAAGAGCATGACTGCATGTAGTTTGTTGTGGTGTTTTATTCATACACTGATCTGGCTTCTGATAATTGCCTGATATACCCATGCCATTAGTTCTTCTTAAAAGATGAAAGTGTTACGGAACAGGATTAAATTACCTGTAACTTCATGTTATTTAATCCTGACTAAATGCTTGTAAACCGTTTAGAAATGTACTATTAAAAATTAGTGAAAGTCTTTAGACAGAAGGCTGTCTTTGCGGACTGGAAAAGTCTTGGTTGTGACACGTCATTTTTTAGAGATGACTTTACATCAGTGCCAAAAGACAACATGCAACGGGGTGAAGTCAGTGCTTCGTAGCATGTCTCCTTTGTTTAAAACAAACAAGCAAAAAAGCAAACAAGAAACCCCTTCTTTTTTCATTCTTCCAAGGCGTAATCTGTTCTTTTAGATGAGGTGGTTGTAGAACAAATGCTATTAATTTATGCTAGTAAGCAAAGCTACTAAAGAAGGACCGGTGCTTTATACCCCCAGACACAGAGGAAGTTCTCTCAATTTCCAGTCACCAGTCTTCCGGTGAATTAATTGATTTGAGCAAGTGCAACCTGCTCAAGAGAGATTTTTTGGATCTCAAGATATTTTGCTTTAAAACATTAGTAAAATATTTAAAGAATTAAACCTTAAATTTCTTTAAAACAGATATGTAACTATGGCTTGTAATTTTATTGAGAGGATTTTGTAACCTTTAGAAATCACTTCTATTTTACTCTTAAATGCAGTTGTAGCTTTTCATATTTTTTAGTTCTGGCTTACCCTGTGTTATCCTGCAATAAAGCCCCTTTACATAGAATGATGGAGTTATCAAAAAAGGCACAAGTCAGTAGTTTAATGAGGCAAACTGGTTGCAACTGATATCCTTTATCCAAATAGAGAATTTGAATAAATAGTTTGAATAATTAGTATTGCCTTATTGATGATTTCTAGTATTGTGCTGCTTGTTACTTAGCAGACAGATATATCTAGGATTTTCCTGCATCTGAAACAAACTGTTCTTGTTTCGCAAGTGTCTCTTTCAGGAGGGAGCTGTCGCTTGCCAGTATAATGTCTTAATAATTTGTTTTACTTGGTTTCATAAACATATTTTAGCACATTACATTATTGACAATGTACGTCTTTTAATACCAACTGAAAAAGTTTCCTTTTCAATGGTGGGGATGATGGTATTTTACAACATGCCTTATTTACAGCAGGGAAGAGTCTTGGGGGGGTGAGACAAAGGAGGACATTGTTTAGCCTGGAGAAGAGGAGGCTGAGGGGAGACCTTATCACCCTCTACAACTACCTGAAAGGAGGTTTTAGAGAGATGGGAGCTGACCTCTTCTCCCTGGCGACAAGTGATAGGACAAGAGGAAATGAGTTCAAGTTATGTCAGGGCAGGTTTAGATTGGATATTAGGAAGCATTTTTTCACTGAAAGGGTTATTAAACATTGGAATAAGCTGCCCAGAGAGGTGGTGGATTCACCATCCATGGAGGTGTTTAAGAAAAGGGTAGATGAGCTGCTTAGGGACATGGTTTAGGAGTGGTGGTGTTTTTATCAGGGTAGGTTAATGGTTGGACTTGATGATCTTAAAGGTCCCTTCCAACCTCACTGATTCTATGATTCTATGATCATTCTAAACTTCAGGTTATCTCATCTTCCAGGCAACTTAGTGAATGCTATTTACATTGCAAATGCTTGTATTTTTGGAACTGATCTGATTACTGGTACTTAAGGCAAATATTTTCTGTATTTCCTTATGTTTTAGAGTTATGTGGTAGGATATCGATGATGGTAAATTATATTTTGTATATTAGTAGAAATTCAAGATCTAGAAAATTGTATAAGTTTTGCTGCATTTTTTTTAAATTTTTTTTTGAAACTACTTAGAAAGGGGAAGGTAGGCGTCTTTTACGTATCATGTTTGTGTCTTTGAGTTTAAGCAATTTTAAGGTTGGAGGGGTCATTTCATTTGCATGTTTCATCATTTGGACAGATTCGCAAATAAAAGTGATAGTTGCTGTAGAGTTAATAGTGTGGAGTACCGTAGAAGTTTCCAAATGAAATGGTGACTTCAAACAATTTGGACAAATTATGAAGTACAGTTTAAAGCATATACTAGTGCACAGGAAAGTCTCTTGTACCAGATTTGTTCATTAATTAAGCAACAGAATTGTGTGATATTCACACAGGTTGCAAGTAGGATGAGTATTCTGGCCAAACGCAATTGAAATTCTGGTTTCTCAGTTGAGTGTCGTAAATTTCTTAAGTTTCACATCAAAATGATTTTGGTGTAGGATTAATAGTAGAGTCTCACAGTAATTAAAGGTGTTTTGGGGAGTCCTCTTTAAGTTTAAATTCCAGGATAGTCTTTGACCCAATCTGGTGTTGTAAATATGTGTTTTGTTCATGTAACGAAAAATGCAATGTATTTGTATATGACTGGTTTTTTTGACATCAGTACCTCTCTTTGAAAAGTTTATACTTTTACAGTTTCTTAACTGTTAGAAGTACTTTTACAAATAATTTGAAGTATAACTTTAGAAACTTCAAATAATAATTTTAATTTTTGAAACAATGCTTAGAAATGATCTCTCATAAATTCAGAAAGGTTATTCATTCAGAGTAATTATTATGTAGCCACGTACAGTGGAGTATTGCCAGTCAAGGTAGCCAAAGTAGCACAGCGAGACTTTTGTAGCACGGAGTTAGCTCTAAAGCAATTTCGGTTTTGTTGTGGGATTTTCACCTTCCTTCCTCTCCCACCCAATGCAAATGTACTTGTAGAACATAGGTTACCAGGAACAGTTGGTATTGCTACATGAAATTGCTGAGGACAATTTTTATTCTTTATTAAAGAGAACTATTTACTTCCATCCCCAACTCCCAATGTCCCCAGAACAACAATTTTGTGATTGTATCCTTTGTTTATTAGACAGCCTGATCATTTAGAAAAAAAACACAGATGCAAAATTAGAGTTATTTTGGAGAGCAGGGACTTGTGCGTTCATCTGATTATCGCTCCTGAATAACTCGTAAGCACTCACTCCAGACACTGCGTGGGTCCCATGAAGTCCATTTCAGAATCAAGTCTGCATTCTGAAAAAAAGGAACGTCTAAAGTGTGATGTCTGGCACAGCGCGACTTAGTCCCCTGCAGCAAAATGGTCCTGAAACCTCCTGCTTGGCTGCTGCTTAATCCTGGTGGCAGTAACGTGCTGTAGGTGACTTGGGTTTTGACACCAGTTTCTGAGGCGTATGCGATCCAGCTTTGCTACATGAGCAGAAACCACACACTTTCCTTTTCCCTGGCCAGGGCCTGTGCCTTACTCTGCCTGTCTCCCTGTGGTCACTGATTACTGCTGTGCTTTAAAACATGAGCTGCTCGTAGAGCAACCCACCTTATTTATAGTGCTTAGAGCATTTTCCCACAAGCTGTAGGAAAGGAGATTTCCCACCCTTTCGGCATCTTCCTTGGGAGTAGCATAACCACTAGGACGTTTCCAAGGTGGAACTGCTCATCATCTGGGTGGGTCAAGTTGTTTTAGAAAAGAAGTCCAGCTTCATTGGGAAGGATGGGGAGGACAGACAGGAAAACGCATAGGCAAAAATAGCCAAGGGATGAGGCGCTGGCAAATTGAAGGAACGAGAAGGAAACCTGGCTTCTAGCCCTTCTTCCAAAGGGTGTTCATTCGCTTCGCTGGTGTTTCATGTAAGACCCGTGTTTCTTGTGCAAACAGCCAGGATGCTGGGCTTGTGGCTGTGGCAGCTATAGCTCCTACTTTCTTCAAAGGACAGCTGTAGCCTGTCGCGGGCCTCTTGCATCATCGCTTACATTGGTGGCCTGCTCTACACATGTCCAAAGTCTATGGCTTTCTTTCATAGTCTCACTTTTAGTCCTGGAAACTGTACTGTAAAGTGCTTCTTGGCATAGGGTTGGTTTCCTGTTTACTTCTGTCTTTTTTTTTTTTCTTTTCCTCCAACCACATCAGTTCATCCACTTCCTTAGTCTGTCTTTGACTCGGCCACTGTGGCTCACTCTCCACTATATTTGACCGCTTACCAGACTGGATAGGAAATCAAACACTTTGCAATGGTGGCCCTGAAGCATCTAAGATGCATGGTTTGGGCTGTCTTAAGAAAGTGTCACTGAACATTACTGCTGTCCTAACCACAAGAGGTACAAGAACCTGTTTCTTAGACATGCTTTCCGAAATCCCAAGGGACTTCTATTACAGGGCAGAACATACCTTTGTTAGTTACATGTTGGCAAAGAAGGAGCATTGCTAAGCTGTATGGAGATAAATAGATTTAGTCTGTAACATAAATGAGGGTTTAAAAAGGAAATAGAGGAAATGAAAGCTTTCGCGTATATTAATAATTCAAAGATGGGTATGTATGGTTGCTGGGTATGACAAAGGATAACAAAAACAAGAGGAATATTTTTATCAATAAGGAGAAGATTTGCAAGTCTGAGAAAAGTGGATTAGCATTCAAGAAAAAATGATTACATGTTTATGAATATCCTACAAAAGTTATGTTTGAGTAACATGAAGGGGAAAAACATATTAAAGGTCTTTCCCAGCTATTGTTCCAATATCACTTTTAACATATCCGCATACAGTTTTGGCTAATCTCAGTAGCTCAGCGCACTAGAAACTACGACAGCTGTGAAGATAGTTTGGAAGCTAAAGCTAACATGCTGGGCGAAACGCAGAAAGCAGTGTAGCCTCCTTCACATGAAGTCAGGGTGTTATTAACTCAACCAGAAATTGGAGGTTGGATGTAGATTTTGCTGGAAGAAATTCCTTAGTTGACCCCATGCAGGAAGCCAGACTAGGCTGCTACAGTGCTCTTTTTGGGCTTTGACATTCCTTGCAAACTAGAATTTTCTTGGTGCTTTTTGTATGACTTAGCCTGTTAAACTTTGTCCATCTGTTATTCTGTGCCATTCATGCATATTAATTTTTTTTTTTGTTCAATTTCTTTATTTTAGGTTCAAGGAAACTTTGACAAAGTTGAATTCAACAGGATGTGCTGGACTCTCTGTGCTAAAAAGAACCTCTCCAAAAGTCCTTTGCTGATTAGTGATGAAGATGCATTTAAAGTGTGGGTTATTTTTAACTTCTTATCAGAGGACAAATACCCTTTAATCATTGTACCAGAGGAGGTAAGAAACAAAAACTTAAGCTGTTTAACACCAGTTTGCTTAATGTCCAGTTGAACTATGTTAATGTTTGCTACTCTCTAGAGATTTGAGATAAAATAATTGTTTAATATAAAACTTTTATTCCCCTCTTTTAATAATGTAAGGCCTTCCTGGGTGCATATGCAGGGATTCCCACAGGATACTTTAGATATCGATGGCTGTGTGTGTCTGTCATTTAAACAACCTGGACTAAATGGGATGTGTTGTCTGTCCCCCAGTAATTAGCTTATTTTGCTTTCTGTGAGGACTGACTGGTGCTGGGGAGACTAGTCCCAGTACCACCAGCACTCAGAGCTGTTGAGGTTCTTGCTTCACTCGTGAGTAGTGCATGTATGTGATCTTTAATCACTGCGCTTTCTTCTATGTGATTCAAATTTTGCACAGTTAATAGATCAGTGTGATTCTGAAAAAAGATTCTCCCTTCTGCTCTGTGTTACCGTGACTTGCAAGATGAGTCTTCAGTCTCATGTCACCCTCCTGATGAAAAGGAGAAGTATGAACTTTGATGATGATGTCTGTTTCTGATCAAAAGCAGCCACCACCTGAACACTCTTGCTTGAAATGGTTGAAGGAATAATACCAGAGAGATCTCTTTAAGTTTACTTTAAGTTCATTAACAAGTATGGGCAACACTCAAATAGGTAGTTTAACCCTAAAGCAAGATTTCGGTATCTCCACAATTCTCCCCTTGGGGAAGGGTGAGGGAAGACACAGAAAGATCAGGCATAATCTCTTGCAAAACTGTATACAGGAATCCCAGCACTGGAGTACTGATTAATTAGTATTTGCACATTGTTGCACAGTCAGGGATCAAACCAGTCTGATTTACATGCCACCACGACATAACTGTTGGACTCCAAGCTGTTGTGCCAAACCATAATGTACAGATAACTCCTATCAAAATAAACTGCTCGGTTTTGCCTTCTCACTTTTTAGCAGGAAGCTTTCACTCTGTACGATGTTTCTGGTTTTGCCAGACTGGTTATGACAGGGCTGGTCTTCTTGCTTGCTTTCCTGTTTTTTTCTGTCAGTTCTGGGGGATGGGGGATCAGGGTTATAAAAGCTAAGACAGCTCCTTTCTTAATGGTGCCCAATTTGGCTTTGGTAGGAGGTCAGAGCTGCTAATAAATGTCAAAACTGTGACTCAAATCCACATCTCTTATTTGTCATTGTGTTCCCTACTGCGCAACCTGGCTTACCTGAGGGTAGATATTTCACATCTCCTTATTTGTTGGCAAGGTTAAAAGCTTCAGACCTGCCAGCTCTGGGGCATCAGTGTTGCTCGCTTGCTCCCTCTCCACCTGCAAGCCCCCAGATTCACTCTGCCTTCTCTAGCTGATGGTGGGTAATGTCAATGTGTCTGTTTGTTGGGAGGCGGGCTGCAGCATCGGCTCTGAGCCCAAAAGAGCTTTTCCAGATTTCATAGCTGCTGTTGTTTGCTTTCCTTCCCATCCTTAATGTCCAGGGTTAACCTGTATTGCTCTTCTACTTGGAGTATTTTTAAAATTCTCAGGGTGGATCTGTGTCTGCATCTCCTTGATTACGGCAAGGTTTAAATTGTGCAATACTGTTTAAAAAAAGCTTGCAGAGCCTGACAAAGAAAGGCTGCTCTGTTCCTATTGCATACAATGCCTGTATTCACTCTAACCTTTTGCCTTACACCACACAGGTAATGTAATCAGCCGGTGGAGGAATTGCCGTCTGTTGAACACACTTGTTTCTAGTTTGCATTGTCCTCCTGGGGTTCTCTGTGCTTCTGGAAAATTCCACATCTACTCGTTTACGCTTTTACACAAAATTCCAGAAGTAAAGATGCAAAGTCCCAGTTTTGGTCAGTTTTGCTTTTTCTCTGTGTGACCTTTCATATCAGCCTTTTAAGTTCTTATGTCTGGGATTTTTTAATGTTAAAGCTAAACTCCAGATTTGCAAAGCATATTATTTACAAACCTGTAGTTGTTGTCTTAGTGCTGTGAATTTCTATCTGAAAATAACTCTTTTGAATAGTGTTCATAATGATACTGGTACCTCGTAAAGGTATTTTTCTTTCCACTTTTTATGCCTCTTGAAGTCATAATAAAGCTTGATTATATATTTAGTGTTCACCATTTTCTATTGCATGCTGTCATTTAATTACAAAATGGCTGGCATGTCATGTATAAAGTGAAGGGATTTTTGCAAAATGAAGAACGGAGGAGAGGGTGATGGAAGCATTGCTGTTCTGTGATGTTTATGTTTTGGTGAGACCAGTGTAAACCTCTCATGGGTGACTATAGCTTCCCCGCCAGGGAGCAAGCTTTCCTTCGCTCCTGTCTGTTGCTCTTATCATTGGCTGATAATTTTGCAATTTACTGCAGTTTCTGGCTTGGAGCCCTTTGTGTGGGATCCATCCATTTCCCCTCCTTCCTCCTTTCCACCTCATAGGCTTTTGGGTTTTGGAGATTTTATTTCCTCTTTATAAATAACTAGGAAACTTGCCTCATACTTTCAGGTTGGAAGGGTGATCCCTTGAAGATTTTTGCAACCCATCTTGTGGATGGGAAGATTATAGCAGAGAGAACTTCTTAGGTCTCCAGTGAATGTGTTGATAAAACTTCATGTGGCTATGAGGATACCTTCTCCTCTTCCTCCTTCTCAGAGGAACTGCTCTTTGAGACCTGCTTGGGAGTCTGTTATTTATATTTTTATTTTTTTTAAATAAGTGGTTTCTGCACTCATTTGAACAATTTCATATCTGGAAATTGCTTGGGTGCAGTTTCACTTTCTTTGCACTGCACTGACTAAAGATTGAGGCTGTTCTTCCTTCTTGCCCGTGTTATGTACTTTTGCACTAGTGCTGCTGTGCACTATGCTGCTTTCATATTAGACAAGTGATTGTGGTGGGGACTGTTACCCCCATGTGCAAAGTATTAAGTCTTGATTCCCTGCCCAGGTGCTAAATGGGCAGCAAATTCAGAGCAGCTGCAACTCAACCAGAGAAAGGAACATAGGCTACTTTGGAAAGATTTCGGAGACACGGGCTGAGGAAAGCTTTAGAAAGAGCAAAGTGAGGAAACTGGTTACAACGAGGGTATCTGAAAGTAGCAGAGAGGTGACAAAAGGGCTAGAAGTTTCTTATTTAGTAGAGACCAGACTGAAAGCCAGAGGCAGTGTCTGGCCTGCGCTCCTCACAGGCCGTGGAAGGAGAGATGGCAGCCCTGCACTTGATGGGAATAAGGTTAGTAAAATCCAGCATGGGGAAGGGCCTGTGTTGGGGTGTGCAGTTTTGGGATGTGACTTCAAGCTTGAGAGGATCCCTCTATGCTATGAGAAGTCAGATCACAAAGAGCTGGGAACTGGTGGCTATGCAGAGCACTGGGCTCAGCTAGTAATGGTTTTGGGCTCCAGTGTTGCTTCTGCTGGACACTGGTGGGCAGTTAGGAGAGTTGGGAAGGAGCAAAGATCCATGAATGTCTATTTTGCAAAGGTGCTTATGTGCTAGGGAAATGCAAAATGGTATAAAAATCTGAAAGCTCCCTCCTCCTCCAAGTGAGAAGCCTTGGTGCGCACAAAGTAAAATGCTTCTGTGAACTGTGTAAATGTGGTATTTTGAAGAGATACAGATGGACTGGAGGAAAACGATGCTGTATTTTGTTCGCTGTAGTTAAAATTATTCCTGGTGGACAGCTTTCAGAATCAATGCAATTCTGAGCTAATAACAGAACTGCCTCCTGGTGTAGTGGGCAGAGCTTTACCAAGCAGCTATACTGGTTAATGTGCCTGGAAAGCTGGGAGGGGAGCTCCTTCCCCTCCCTGCAACCCATTTTTTCCACTAGATCATGAGATGTAGACATCCAAGTGTGTGTTTCCTTCAGCTCTCGTGGGCATTACATCTTCCATGAGAAGGATAAAATAAAGGGAACAAAGGTGGAGAGAACTGCAGCCATAAGAGGAGAAATATTTCTAGTCTGTCATGAGTTCACCTCTTGGTTGTTACAGAATGATTTGTGTGCCTTGGTATTGTTTAACCAGACGTTCTCTGGTTTATAAAAAGGTTTCCAAACACTTCCCCTTTCTTATTTCTGGACATGTGACTGCAGCCTTGGGAATGCTTTATCTCCTGAAAGCTGTGGCCTGTGGTTAGCTGTGTCTCTGGGCCGTCCTTAATGGTGAAACTCGCAGATATGTACGCTGCAAGCTGTATACTCTTTGTGTGTTGTAATCTAGTGTTCACATAACTTCTTTTAATTAAGCCAAACATATTTGCTGTCTTTGCTTTTTAAACCTGGCTTCTTGAGGTAAGATTTGTATAGTTGTTTCTCACTGGTCCTCTAGCCTTCAACTGGCATTTCTAATCCTCCTAGTTAGGACGAAGAGGGTCTAAACCTTGCGTGACTTTCTGTGCGTTTGAAAATGAGGTGGTGTTTTTTAGACTGAGGAGGGGGAAAGTCTGAAGCTGTACAGTGGTAATTCTTCTGGAGACATTTCTTGCAGAAAAAGTTCTTTTGTGACCACGTTTGCTTCGTTGTTCTGCATTCTAGTATCAGAAACTGATACAGTGAATGAAATACTGGGAATTGAACCTTGGTCATTCAGAAATAAAAGGAAAACCGATACAACTAGAATGAAAGCTGCTTGTCTGGGGTTTTAATTGATGCATGATGACTCTACAAGTTGATGGTTAGAAAGATTTTTAGTCATGACTTGCATCAGTTCTTCCCATTTCACTACTCTTTTCCTTGATTGCTGCAAAAATTAAGATATTTTTCAGCTTACGCAGCAAGTTGTCCTTAGGAGTTACATGTTTACATGTACACTGTTTTTTGAGTTGACCTTTATTTTACTACTTAATGGTAACTTAATTTTTAAAAAATAAAGAAGATAATGGCTTACACTGGATAATGAATGCAGTTTTGTTGGTGGAAAGGAAGAAACATATTTGGCTTAAAAGTAAGTGATGTTCTGATGGTATGAAAAAAAGGAATTGATGATGACTGTGAAAGGGGTTATGATTGCTTTCATGTCTCTTTTCCAGTAACATGGGCTTCCACAGAATTTTGTACAATGTGAATATGTTGTCCCTAAAAAATAAGGGTTCTTCACCCGATGTCCAAGAGCCAATCAACGCACTGAGTCTAGATATTTGTCTTTACTTCAGTTCTGCAGAGTTGGGTGCTAGGCATCAAACACAGCCAGCATGCCTCTTGGGAAACACATAGGGTCTATTATACAAAAAGGTAATAAGGAAAAATCACGTTAAAATAGCTGATTGTCACTTATATAACAAAAATTGTTTGTGCATGTTCTAATTTCTGTCTGGCTCGTTATACTAAGGTGGTCTTACATTGACACATTAAGTCTGCTCCTAGAGGTGTGATTTTTAGTATTAAAATTATCTAAGGTAACTAGAGGCTGTACCTTCATCCCATCAGCTACTGCTAGGTATTCTGTTGGGGTTCCAATTGGAATAATGGCTAACTTCAAGATAGGATTACTTGTGTTTATGGGCTTTTTGGTTTAGGGACTTTCTATTCCCGTTGCTGTGGTTTCAGAGCAGGCCGTCATGGTCACTCAATTTTGTGGATTTTTAGCTCTTTTCGACATCAAATAGACTTTTTACATCTGCTCGGTTAATATCACAAATCTTATTTGAATAGTGTGAACCAGAATAGCCTTGTCTGCCGTGCTCTGCTGGGCATGAAGGCCTCCTTGGAGTTATTTTTCATTTTTCATCTTCTAAGAGACCCACTTGTATATCAGAAAAGTATGTGAAACATCTATGATACTTTATTCCCCATGGAGGATAGTGCCAGGAATACCTGGAAAAGAAAAACAAATAGGTATTGAAACATGGGAAAAGAAAGTGCCCACTGAAGAAGATGCCAAACAGGCTGTGTAGCTCATGTTAAAGAGCCTCTGTTCTTTATATTATTTTTGTTTTCTCTTGGCAAAATTCTGGCTGGAAAGTTTCTGTGGATTTGAGATGGAAGATGTTTTTCGTACTGTGGAGCCAGTTGATTTGTACTGGAGTAGGTAGTGTTAGCAACTGTGTTTTTATGTCTGCATCCAAAAGTAAGGTCCAGTCAGAATAGCAGCAAATGTTGCTTCATGTTTGCTTTTCGAGACTCTACTTTTTAACCACAAGAGTAGGTTATGTTTGAGCCAGTAGACTTAATTTGTCAGTTATTTGCTGAGTTGACATGTCTCTTTGTGGAGGAGGGGAAATGTCGTTTGCTCTCAGATGTTCCTCATTTGAGCACATAATGAATTGTCTCTTATTTGCTTCCACGCTGATCCAACTTGCTTCTTTATATTTACCTTGCACTGTTCCATAATTATACCCCGTCACGACACTTACTGTTGCTGTTGAGCAGGAATGTTAGATATGTTAGATAAAATTTTCCAGGGGACTTTGGTTAGCCATGTACTTACCTGAATGCAAGATAAAGCTTTTTATTTTTTTATTTTAGAAATTAAATTGTAATATGCAGAGGTCTTTCTTCAGTTAAGAAGAGTTAATGTATTTTAAAATAATGAAATGTTTTATGTACTTTAATGGGATTATAGGATATTTGTGGTCATGTTAGTGACTTGTAGATGGTGACTTAGCAGACTTAAAAGTTTAAATCTGTTCTAATAGTCAAAATAAGGTAAAATGTGTAGAAATTACACTAAAGGAAAGGATATGTGGTCTTGTTTTTAGTGCCTTACATGACAATGTGTACTAGTGAAGAGTTTTGCATTGCTTCTTTTCCAGACCATTAGTTTGGTATACATTTTGTTCATATGGCTTGGGCAAAAAAGTGAAAAAATCTGTTCGGGTATGATTTTTGTGTGTGTGTCCTTTTGCAAGTGAGTCCTAGTACTTTGAGATAATTAACCAAAGGAATTTGAGAGCCGCATGCCTCAAGCAGTGTAATAAGTTGTGAAATCTTGGAACAATACATTTTAAAGTTAAAGTTCATTAAGTTTTAATGATTTTTTTTTTTTCTTTAAATTGCTGTCTGGCATTTTGGCAGATATATTATCTACCTAATTAAGACTCGGTTATTTTAGCTTTCCTTTCAGCTAAAGTACAGGACGATAGTTCAGAACTGATGCTGCTCAGAAGCACTGAGCTCGTGGCAGAATGCGTTTTCAACATGGGGAAAAAAGTTACTCCTGCATTGATGCTAGAGCTCATTTCAGCTCCTCAAATCCAGATTTTAGGAGGTTTGTTTTGAAACAACTTCACAGTGCTACTGTTCTTGCATGCTGTGAAAGGCATTTTTTGGTTGGGTTTTTTTTTTTTTTTGGTAAAACATGTCTGGGGTAGGAAGTAAGCTGCTTCCTGCCTTTAACTGAATGCTGAGGATTTATGGTAGTTGATGCTCAAAAGCCTTGTATTAATTTTTTTACTTAAGGATTTTGGAGAGTGAAAGTCAGCAAAGTATGTTTTAAAGATTTTTAAAGGAATTAGGTACAGACATCTAGTAAAAGTTATACGTTGGCTGCTTGGGAGGGCATGCTAAAATTTCCTTGCAATCATGTGACTGTATGAACTTCAGCGACTCGAGCTGCGCGTGGAATCACTGCAAAGCACAGTTTTATGACCCGTTCTGGTGAACGGTCTGAACGTGAGCAGCAATGAAGATCGCAGAGCAGAGCCCTGGCGCCGCGGCAGCAGGGGGCCCGTGCCACCCTCTGTGTCCTGGGCACCCAGCCTGCGGGGAGTTGCCCTCTCCGGGGGATGCTTTCCTCAAATGGCAGAGAGATAGAGCGCAGAGCTGAAAGTTGCCTTTGCTGATTATCGTAAGCCTCGTACCCTGTTGTTAGTTGTGCTTGTCTACAATGTGAACGCCACTATTGCAGAGGCCTCTGTTCAGATCGTGTCTTTGCTAGTAAGAATTGCATGAGGAGCTAAAAATACTGAAATTACTTACTTGGTGAAGCTGAAATGAAAAGCAGTGCTCTCTGCAACTTCTGTACCCACCCTGGAGGCGTATTCTGTGCGTGGCCAGCCTATCTTCTCTTAAGACAGTCTTTAGGAGGAGGGTACTGCAGCCACATCTCAGAGGGTTAAGTGCTTCCTGCTCATTCAACCAAGCGGGAACTTCCCTCCAGACAATGCAGCAGCTTTCAGTAGCTTCTCCATTTTGCTGTAGCATTAGTCCATGTGCTACTAGAGTAGGCGCCCTGAGACTAAGAACAGTTACTGAGCTAAAATAGTAAGAAAAGCCCACAAAGCTGTAGGGTGAATTTGTTTTCCACCACTTTTCACTGAGGCACATTCATGCTCTACACCATAGTAATTTTTGACAATGGGATCCAGACTCCCGGGTCACTTAGTGTTTCTAAAACCACTCCTAAAATAGGTAAACTGAAAGTGGAGGAGACTGTCCTGAAGGAGTAACCTTCAGAAAAGCAGCACTTGAGGAAATTTGTGTTATTTCCGTGTGCACCTGAAAGTATCGTGGTCTGTCAGCCTGGTCTGTCTTCAAAACTGGGTTAAATGCTATAATTGGTATCCTGTGACTTCAGTTAAAGAAAGTTAGAAGCGCGGGTTTTACTTTGTTGTGTAGACGTCTTTATAGGAAGGCTCTTGCCAATTATTTTGTTTAAAGAGCCATTAAAAGCATTTTACATGTGCTCAGAGCTGTAGGTGGGCTTAGTTTAAAATATTGCGAACTAGTTTAAAAGGAGAACAGTGATGGGTTTAAAAACAACATAAAAAACAGACAAAAGAAGAAATCCAGCCGCCTTTCCCTCTTTTTCATTCTTGTGTTTATTTTGACTAGTCTTGTTCGTGTTATTACCCGGTGCATGGTAATGCTTACAGAATGATGAAAGACTAAAAGAAAATGAGTTTATTTTGGAAAGAATAAAAGTGGACATGAAAAATTTGTTCTTTTACTTCTCTTGATACATCTCCCAAGATTGTGTCCAGTGATGGAGTGCTTGAGAGCTAGAGAAGAAGGGTCAGGTGAAGACTAAGATATGTGACTGTATCCCGGTAGTTTTTCATTTCACTTCTTGTCCAAACTACCATCTTTTCTTATGTTTTCTAATTTGTTTGCTTTTTATCTTGCATGAATACTTTCTGAGAGTTCTTGCTTTCTCACACTTGGTTTGGAAGCTGTTGCAGGGGAGGTCCCATGTGTTCTGTAGGAATCTAAAATATTAAAAGAGGCTGTCAGGTTCGATTCTTTGTTTCTTTACTAAGAAGAGAGTAGCTGCAGGATGGGCTTGGCAGTCAAAAGTTCAACTGTGTCAGGAGCCTGAAATCTTTATTAATTTAACTACCTATGTTTAGGGGCCTACATGTGAAAGCATGAATCTAGCTATAATGATAGTCTCTAGAGAAGCTTAGATTACAGCTCTGAAACTCGTGATTTCTATGCCTGCTGAGCTGAAAATGGTTAATTTCTGTTTGTGTTTCTTTACAGATTGAATATTTACTTAAAAAACTCACTGAAGCAATGGGAGCAGGCTGGCAGCAAGAGCAGTTTGACCATTATAAGATTGCTCTCAACACCAGTCGAGAAGGTCTTTCTGCATGGGAGCTGATTGATCTCATCGGAAGTGGGCAGTTCAGTAAAGGGATGGACCGACAGACGGTGTCCATGGCAATCAATGAAGTCTTTAATGAGCTCATATTAGATGTACTCAAACAGGTAAGAACCACAGAGAACTAATGTTTTAAAGCAGAAGAATTTATTGAATAATTGGAAAATGTTCAACTTGTACTGAAATTTCTTAACCTGATTGAAAATGAGCAGGGGGAAATCAGGTAAATTACTTATAAGGCTTCTTTAATATGGGTTTATTTTTATAAAAGAGAAATTGTGCTGCGGTTCAGGTTGCTGTAATTGTGGCAGTATTATGAATGAGTTGCTTGTTGGGAGAGTTTGTTTTTAGAAAGTAAAAGGAGTGTACTCTGACTTGAAATACAGCCTTTTATGTACTCGTATCAGCTGCTTGTTAGCTGACAATAGCTGCAACTCACAATCAGTTCTTAAACTGGTGAAAGCTCTTCAATCTTTGAAAATGCTTTTTTTCTAGTTTCAGTTATGTTGTAGCAAATATGAGTTGTGCTGATGGTAACCTCTGTATGCAAACAAGGGGTTCTGGACAAAGGGATTGCTCCAGCTGAAAGGTCTGCTTCTAAGTTCATAGAATCATAGAATGGTTTGGATTGGAAAGGACCTTGAAGATCATTGAGTTCCAACCCCCCTGCCATAGGCAGGGACACCTCCCACTAGACCAGGTTGCCCAAGGCCATGTCCAGCCTGGCCTTGAACACCTCCAGGGATGGGGCCTCAACAACCTTTCTGGGCAACCTGTTCCAGTGCCTCACCACCCTCAAAGTGAAAGACTTCTTCCTAATGTTTAATCTGAACCTGCCCTCTTCCAGTTTAAAGCCATTCCCCCTCATCCTATCGCTACACGCCCTAGTAAAAAGTTGCCCCATTTCAAGAGGGCAAAAAGGTGTAGAAGAGCTCCAGAGCTCTCTCCCTTCTTGTTCTGTGTAGCGGGCTACGTGACAGACAACTTACCTGTACTCAAACACAAGAAGTCACAGTAGTCTTTATGTTCTTAGCAAACTTCAGTTTCTTCAGATTTTCAGTGGCTGGATTATCAGTTTAGGAATGGCTTTAAAAACTGCATTTCCTTCATGGGAAGTATAAATATCACAGGGACTTGAGGGTTCACAGCAGAGCTTACCTAGAGAGCTATTTAAAATTGACTCTCACCTGACAGTGGGTTTTTTTCATCTTTGATTTTTTGGCTTCTTGGTGAGGAGAGAAACAAAGGCTTTCTTGGCAGGCTTTCCTAAGCTGTTCTGAAGAAATCATCAGAAGGTCTTGGCACAGGAAATTCTTTCAGAATATCCACAGAACAATGCAAAAGTCTATTTTTGTTAACTGCTGGTTGCCTGTGAGAGCTGGGGACGCACACACACTCTGTGTCTGTTGAGGTGTCGAGGGCAAAATGAAGTCATTCTGCTGTTTAATACCATGAAAATAAAATAACCAGTGTCAGGTCAGTCCTTCCACTTGAAACTTGTGAGGAAATCAGATTTCTTTTCAGTTTTGATACTGCATTGTGCCTCTTCTTCCCCCCTCTTTGCCCCCCCCCCCTTTTTTTTTTTTTTTTTTACTGTCTCCTTTCTTTCCTCTCTTGGTGGCTGGGCCTCATTCTCAAGGATGTCTGAGTGCCTTTGAATGGTTCCTTGACACTTAAAAATAGTTTGTGTCAAGATTTGGCCCAGCGCCTCCCGGACAGTCACTGGCCTAATGGAGAACAGAGTTCCCTGTGTGTCTTACAGACATCTGGTTCAGTCACAGCTTGTACCCTGATACCTGTTTATTTGTTTGTCCTGTTTATTGCAGTATATGATTACTTCAAGGTATTAATTATTGACATATTGTATTGTAACCAAGTGTTGTACTGTCCTTTTTATTATATACTTATCCTGGTTCTCCAAGGCTTATGGTGGATAGCAATGATAATTAAATTTGTGATATTTAGTTTTCTGAAAGCTGTGTCCTTCATGTGATAGTTGGTGTGAAAAGATCCCCAGGAGCTATCAGTGGGCTCTTGGAAGATGAGAGGCAGCTGATGGACTGAAATAACAAGTAAAGATTTTGCAGAAATTTGAGGGGAAAATATCAGAATTACTTGGCTTTGAAAGCCAATTCAGTATATCAGGAAGGGGAAAAACACCTGGTTATGACTTAGACTGTGCAAGGCATGAAAGAGTGAAGCTGCGGGAGTCCTTCACACACCCTTGCGACCACCCAGACCTCAGGCCCGAGCATGGAGGCGGCAAACAAAGCCATGTCTCAGCGCATTCCTGTTTAGGAGAAGGGGGTGGGATGGCACAGGGGAATAGGCACGGCCTTGGCTGTGGCCACCTTTATCTGTCTAGAAAAGCTGAGCACAGATAAGCTGCATGTGTAGGGGGGTTGGTTTTTTTTTTGTTTAGTTTCTTTAGTTTTTTTTAAACAAAAGAGCTTCTCCAGCTGTCCTGAATTTTTCTTCCCCTTAGGCATGTACAGAAAGACACCTTTGACTTAAATATACCACAGCATATCTATTTGTTTGCTTGTATCCAAAATTGCTATACCTAAAAGCCAGTACAGAAAAAATGTTCCTTGGTCTCCTTTCCAACTTTTCCATCCTCTTGATTTGTAATACTTTGAATACAGCGCTTTCTGTATGGCGTATTCATAGCTATATTGGTGAAGGTGTTCCAGTTTCATCTGTGGCTTGACTTCTTTCTGAAGTTAGAAGTCAGACAAAAGTATGTAACTAATTAGGGAATACGGTTTCAGAAATGGCAGGTATAGCTGAAATACTGGCAAACTTTGAAACTCTAGATTAAGAACTGACTAGGTCAGAGCAGTGCCCCTGATAAGATCACTAAAAATCAAACGCCTGAAAGAATGACCAATTATTATATCATTCTCTGTGCACCCTTTTCCATGAGATGGTCTTTGAGTTGCCGTAAGCATGCTGGATGATGTATAATAGGGTTACTATTATAACTGCACTTAGTATTCCTGCTTATATTTTAGATATGTTAATATTCAATAGAGGCTGACTTGGATGATTTGCTCATGATGACAGTCCTATTTATTGTCATTACAGAAGATTATAATTTTTATTCTTTTATTTGTATAAAGCTCAGTGGCAAAGTATAGGCTTCTCGTCCTTCTTTTGAAATAGTCTTGTTAAGGCTTACAAATGTTTTTCTTATATAGGAAGTTGAGTTGATCATCTTTCAAGGAAAATAGAATACTGTGAGCGAAATCTTGGCATTGTTAAAAATGAGGTACAACTATTCCTTTAAGGGAAAATCCAGTCTTCACCAGTGTTCCCATATCCCATTCAATAAAGATGCCAGGAGTATGGTTCTGTTATCAGTTTCTCATTGAAGTATCCTGTATGAGATCGCTTCTTCAATGGGGTGCAGCTAAATGAGTGTGTTGGCAGGGTAGAGCCACTCTCGGGACAAAGGTGCTTCTGCTTTGTCCCTGGGAATGTCCCATAACAGGCTGGATTTACAGTGCATAGATGCAGGCATCCACACGGGACTGATTTTTAATAACAGCTGTCATTAAAGTATTGCAGGTGAGTCTTAGCAATGGCAAACGTCGCTGCTTGACTGAAGATAATTAAATAGTAAAGGTCACCAAGGAGGACCGATGAGTCATGATAATGGCTTGATAATGACATAATAATGATAAGTGTTCAGTTCTTCAGATAACTCAGTTACCTAAAAACTGGATACAAGAACAGGGAGTAGTTTCTCATGGGCTAAACAATTAGCGGTGTGCTGGTATTAGGAGCGGAAGCGTGTAGGTGAAGTATTCAGGGCCTTGAGCTAACTTTTCTGGGTGCTCTATTGGGCCTTTAAGCCACATAACCAAAAGACCAGGTGGTTCAACAGAGGCCGGGCATTTCAGCTGATGTGTTGCTTTTTACAGGGCTATATGTTGAAAAAAGGTCACAAAAGGAAAAATTGGACGGAACGATGGTTTGTGCTAAAACCCAATATTATTTCCTACTATGTAAGTGAAGATTTAAAGGACAAGAAGGGAGACATCATACTGGATGGCAACTGTTGTGTAGAGGTAAAAAAAACCCAAGCCACCAAAAGCTATGAATATCTCTAAAGATAAGAATTAATCCTTTTTTTTTTTGTGTCCTGATATCTTTCATTAATGGACCTTTTTTTTTTTTTTACTTTATATATAACAGTTTATAAACACCCTTTTAATAAAAGGTATTTAGTGCCGGTATTTGTGGCTCTGTAACAGATAACTGCGTACATGGGGCTTGACAATGTAACTTAGATTTCAGTGTTTGCTAGGCTAATCCTTTTGTTACCCATTCTAGGCCTTGCCTGACAAAGATGGAAAGAAATGCCTTTTTCTCATAAAATGTCTTGATAAAAGCTTTGAGATCAGTGCCTCTGATAAAAAGAAGAAGCAGGAGTGGATTCAAGGTGAGGTTTCAAAAATCTTAGTTATGTGAAAGTTAAGGTAAGCTGAAGTCTTACAGCTGTGCTTTGCTCAAATTTTAAAATCTTGGTCTTGTGATTTTTGACGTCTGTTTTGGGCAGATTGAAAGGATTTTTAAGGAGCCTGAGACTCAGGAAGAACTAAGGATCCATGTAAGGGGAATTGTTTCTGTCATTTAGGTGCCTCATTTTAGGCAGCCATAACCAAAATTAAATGGATATTATTATTTTCTTTTTCTGTATTGGCTGTACTTTTAGGGATGGGGAAGGGATGGCGGAATACATTGTAAAATGTTGCTTTTGGGGAGAAAGGGAAAGCTTGTTTATTTCAGCATCATAAAATACTGGCTTTGCTTTTACAGTTTTGCTTGAGGTAGTATGGTTTGATAAGCTGAGGATAAGGCTGGGAACTGGGGCTTCCTTTTCTATTCCCATGGAGAAGGTACTCCTGTGAGACCTTCCCAGATATGTGCTGAGTGATAGTCACACTCCTCTTCTGTGGAGTGAGGTAAAGCCACTGTTGCCAATGGTATTGAAGTATGTACAACATTTAAATATTTGGAGCTATGTGCTTTCATTTGTACTTCCCTCTTTACCTGAAGCATGTGTATAATTGCACCAAAGTCAGATGTATGACGAATGATTACTTGGTTCCGAAAGGAGATTTTTTTTCACAGTTGTAGTTGGTGAATAAAATATAAAAATCATCTGGCACTCCTCAGCTTTGCTCTCTGAATATTTTCTCACTGAATATAAGTGAATGAGAGCTACTGTCTTACTGGGAGAAAGTTTTCCCTTGGAGTATCAGTAAGAATAAAGTATTTAAGGTTGGTTCTAGGGAATTGAGTGATATATATGTTAAATAACATCTTACCGCTTGATAAGAGTCACTGAATCTAGGTTGTAAGAAATCTTGAAGTGTTGGAGGGTGTTTTTTGCAGCTAGGCATACAAGTGACTTGTATGTCCACGGCCCCTTAGAAGTCAATATTGAAATTGGCATAATGCACTGGAATTGCCGGACCTTATCCTTGTGGCACACAGGCAATACTGAAAGCCAAGTGGCTCTCTCTTTTGGTTTGTGTTGACAGCTAGCCTGATGAGAATTAGGAGAACTGACAACAGTTATTTCAGATTTAAAAGTACATTAAGACAGACCCCAACAAACAACACAACGCCACAAGTAATTATTCACTGAGGCTATCCAGAAAGTTTAGTATTTTCCTTCACTGATGTTCTCTTCTCCCTTTGTCTTGCTCTTTTCCAGCCATACAGACCACTGTAAACCTGCTGAGAGCGGGGAGCCCTCCACCCCACAAAGAAGCACGCCAAAAACGAAAAGAGTTGCGCCAGAAGCTGTTAGCTGAGCAAGAAGAGCTGGAGCGGCAGATGAAAGAACTGCAAACGGCCAACGAGAACAAGCAGAAGGAACTGGAGACCGTGCGAAAGGTGAGAGTGGGAGCTGCTAACCTTCAAGCTTAAAGCTTAATCTCTGTGGTCGAGCTGAGCTTCTTGAAGTATAATTAGGCATCTATTTCCTGTTCAGGTGTTCAGACATATTGAGCAAACCCCTCTAGAGGAGGTGAGCTGGTGTCGGCATCAGCCCCCTGAGCAAGAGATCTGCTGGTTGAGCCTGCAGTAACTCCTTCTGCACTGGCTGCAGCAGTTCCTAAGGACTGTTCAGCAGGCGCGGGGTAACTTGCATGGCCCTGCCCTGTCCCCTGTAGTCATGAGGGTATTGCCAAGCTAGTGTAGAAGAAAGCCCCAGCTGAGTGGATGGTGTTAGGGGACTGGAGAATCTAGTATTTTCAGTTACTTGTGGGTTTTTTGGTTTTTCTTTTCTTCTGTCAGAAGTGTCTGTCAAACTTGGGGCTTTCCATTAAGATATTCTTACGTAGTTTTCCAAAGTTATGTTATGTGAATTGTATGTGTGGGGGAGCTCTTCACACAGACGTAGTTTCCAGAGATACAAATTCAATTTACAAAGATTCCAAAGGTGCAAAGTGATTTTTGTGAGTATGTATAGACATAATTTGATTAGTTTGGGAGAGATTTATAGAGCTGAGACATATAGCAACCATTTATAAACTGTTCAAATGCATCTTCCTTGTACATGCTGGATTGACTTCTAAAAGCTTGAGACTTGGCCTAGAAATCTTTGCACATTAGCAGAAGACTTGCTGAATACATTCTTTTCCTTGTAGACAGCTTTTTAGTCTGGCGGCTGGCAGGAGGCACCGAGGTGCCTTTGCTGTGGCTGCACGCTCTAACAGTAGATTGAGCGTGCTGATGGAGCTTTGTACTTTGGAACAACTGGTACCTCTGCACTAGTTCTCCCCAGAGACTTGATAACCATCCAGATACACTTTCTATCTTTCTTTTTAAAGACTTACAAGAAGAGTTACTATGGCTTTTACTGCCATGATACCTTTTAATGAGGAGCGTGCCTTGGTAATAGCTCAGAATGCCGTCAAATGCCTCCCTCCCCACTGCTGCCTAACATTTCAGCTGCTGAGTCCCTGCTGCTAGAGCAGTCCGATCTTTGCTCTGTGCTTAGTCTAAAACTCTGTTGTTCACTACCTTCCTAAATTAATTTGCTTTTTTTTGCATTCCCATTAGGACAAGTCTGCATCATTGCTTGAGTTTTCGTAAGTGAAAAACACTAACTAATTTTAGCCCTCAGTTAGAAAAAAACTTAAATGATCTTGGGGGGGAGGGGGGGGCTATAAATATAGTAAGAGCATGTTAAAGGTGCCGAATCTAGAAAGCAAATAAAATCATCCAAAAATGTATCTTTTTTTAAGTCTTGTCATTAAGTCACAATTTGTGGTGAGGAGAAATTTGTCTTTTTTTAATTAACCTTGCACTGACAGTATTGATGTGGGTATTATTCTGTTTGCCTTAAATGGAGCCTGACGGTGGAAAACCATTTTAAAATTTATTTTTAGCACCTATATTTTACCATGTGTTTAAGATTCAGAATGCAAAATATGCTTTAAAGGGTAGCCTGTGTTACCTGCAAGTTACTGGTAAGTAGTATACCTGTTAACAGAAATCATAGGATTTCTGTGTTGAGTTTACTTTATGGAGAAAAAGTTAGGGGGTAAGACAACATGAGAGCAACCCCAAAGCAGCAGTAGGATGTTGACAGGCTCCAGGGAGTTTTGTAGAAATCACAATGGGTAAACTGAAAAGAGTTGTGGCAAGAAGCACCTTTGGAAGTGGACTGGATTAAAATGACTTCTCAAGGAAAGTAGTTTAGTCTCCGACATGAGCTACTACACTTTGACTAAGTGGAATTAGTGGGGTGGTACTGTGTTGGAGGAACTTGAAGTGTTTGATTAGTTAGAAAAATAGTCTTCAAGGAAAAAGCTTTATAAACGGTTCAGGAAGCTGAATTGTTCTGAAAAGCTTAGAGTTAGATTGGCTCCCGATGGCAGTGAGCCACCACTTATGCAGCATCTACCAAAGTGCACTCTGTGACTGATAGCTCTTGAAGTAGAAAATTTCCAAAGAATAAGCGTCTTTGTCTAAAGTAGTGTTTTTTTCATATTTTTAATGGAATTTTGAGGTACAGAGTTTGAACCAACAGAAAGGTAAGTTTTCTTACCAAGAGAGCATGTGCAAGACTTGTGCACCCTTTTCGGTTTCAATTTGGGGTCTTGCATGGGATTCGGAGACTCTGTGTTAACTAACCCCTGCTGGAATGGTGTGTTCCTGTTGATTCCCCCCTCCCTCCCCACCCCCAATATTTGGGACTTCTCCCTAAACTGCATGGTTGTTGCCAGTAACCTTACCTGCCAGGAATCAATGATGTCCTCTGACATGAATTAGGCAGGAAGTTGCTGATAAAGAGTGCACAATGTTTTTTCTTGTTGAGCTCTCTGGCAAAAGCCTAGCACCCACCCTTGCCTGTGACTCTGCACGTTCGCCCTCTCAACTCAGTATTGGCAATGTTTGTTTAATTTTGAAGTGGGGAAGGAAATCAAGGGAAAATTTCACTTAAATAGGCATCTTGGATTTGACTACAATTACATGCTTTTAAATGTTCTGGCAGGGGAAGAATACTACTTCTAACAGACTGGCATCCTTTAAGCCTTTCAAAGGGGAGCAATTCTGTACTGTCTTCTACAGCTTAAAACCAGAAACTAGGAGCCTTCTGCTTCCCTTCTTCCTATCTATTTCAGATTAGAGTGATATCACAAGCACTTACAGGTATGAAAGTTTTAGCTTGGCAGTTTTAAGCATTTAGGTATCTCACTAGTTCATCTAGGTTGTGTGAAGGAAGGTGGTTTAAATGTGGTACCTTCCAAAAATACTAAAGAAGATGGGTGTCCCATGCTTCCTGAAGGTCTGCGGAAGCAGTTTCGCCATCCTAGTGTGTTACAAAACATGTAGAAGGGTGCTTGCTTTATGTTTCCTCTGAACCATTGGATAAGTTTCTTAGGAAAATTCTGTGAAAGAATTGTTTTGTTTTCAGCATTGGTAAAGTTTTGGCTGGTACTTGTACATTTCTAACCTTCCGTGCATTCTACAAATACATGTTATTGAAATCCTGATGAAAGGAAAAACTGGGAAGACTATATTTTATTTGTGAAATCAAGATGCCAAAAAAAAAAAATAAGTTGCACAAAGGTGTGAAGGTACCAGCAGCTGTCTCCAGGCCTTAGCTCTGACTAGGCTAATTTTCCCCCTATTTTCAAGTGATGATTATCGACTAGAATTTTATTTACCTTACATGGCAATTTAGGGGATGTTAAAGGGATATGATTCACAATAGCACAATCACTTATTATAGTCAAAGTTAATGGCACTTCTGCTTTCCCATGGCAATTTTCGTGTTTCTCACTTCTGTTTCTGTATGAACGCTATGCATGCTGACATGTTTTCACTGTTGGAACTCCTGCGTAGTCCTGCCTGGGATGTGGTTTTCCATAATAGTTTTCTATCCCATGTGAGATAGAGAAGGAAATATAGCGATTTCTGTCAGTTGTGCAAAGTAGCACTCAAAGGAAACTTGGAGGAAGTCTGATAATTGACTTTTCATTGGTGAATTCAAAATTGTCTTGCAAGTAACAAGATTAAAAATTACGTTTAGAGATTGAGAATAGCCTCAGACATTTAAAAAAAAAAAAGGTGGTGCCTTAATGATGTTGAAGGTTTCTTCCATTTTTGTTAAAACCAAAAATTGTTAAATAAAATTCTATTCCCTCCAAATGTTTTCGTTTTGACAAATTGTTTTTTCCTTCTTTTCTTCCCCCCCACCCCTTGCCCTTCTCTTGCAGCAACTGGAAGCAGCAGCTGCTCGTGCTGCTGAGGAAGAAAAGAAAAGACTTCAGACTCAAGTTGAATTACAAGATCGCTTCAGTTTGGAGCTGGAGAGAGAAAAAATGGTGAGTGATGCATGTGTTTGTTTTGCTACAATTACATAGCATGAGCAATGCGTTCAGCAATGACTTCCCTCGCAGGCAGTCACTGAAGGGATCCTGCAGATTTTGCAGGAGGCTGGAGAATGCAACCCTCATTGCGTTTATTAGAGATGTAGGAATAAAATATTTTTACAAGTGAATTCAAATACTGGAACAGCTTGCGTACAATTGGTATAGCATTCGAAGCCTAAATATTATTGGAAAATGGGAAAAATTTGACTTTGAAGGATAAGTGCAGACTGAAGTTATCCTTGTAGTTTTCAAAGATACATAAGTGCACACAGTGCTGCTTTATGGGCTGAGTGTGAATTCCTGAATGCGATCACTTTCTGGGTCAGTGGGATTTAGGTTAGCTGAGGGAAAGCAGACTGCAGAGCAGTGGAGCGGGACATGCCATCCTAGCACACTTGACAGAAAGCTGACTTCAGGAGCTGTGCTTATCTTCTGTGAAGTACACGTTATGTATTGCTAAATGCTGAGGTTTTGGTGCTTTATCCCAACTCGGTCCAAAGCCAGCTGACTGCTGTTGTCCCCAGCACAGTGATGTAGAAACAGTATAGTTAAACCAGACTGACCTTTGTGTCTGGGCACTCCACAAGCTTTCTCTTCCTTCAGTTTAGTGTGTGTCTGTAAACTAAGTGACAAGTTCAAACTGGTTGAAGTTACATGTGAAAATCCTGTGCTGCATGAAGTAGGGCAATGTAAGTAACCTGTATTTTTTAATTTATTTTTTTTAATGCTCTTAGTTACACATCTACAAATCTAGACTCAATTTTACCAGTTTTGCTCTGCAGGCAGCAGGAAAAGGGTTGTCTCTGAAAACGTTATCCAAAGGAAGTGTGGATAATTTTAAAAATCGGAAACCTGAGTTGAATGGTAGCTCATACATGTCCTCAATTTATGCTGCTAGGTAAGACAAAAAATGGAAGAGCAGGTTGCTCAGAAATCATCTGAACTGGAACAGTATTTACAGAGAGTACGTGAACTGGAAGAAATGTATAAACAGCTACAGGAAGCTTTGGAAGATGAGAAGCAGGCACGTCAAGATGAAGAGACTGTAAGGAAACTTCAAGCCAGGTGTGGCTTTGACCTAGTAGAAATGTATTTCAGTTCCCCACTCCCTCTCACAATAATAAGTAGCTGTGCCATACTATTATAGATTGTTTCCATTTTGGACATGCTGCTGGAAAGGGGGACTAGTTGAAGTCCAAACACAGGATAGATTTTATTTTTTTTTCCTTAAGCTATGAAGGCTAAAGCTGGTATTTATGATTTTTTTTAAATATGTTTGATTAGCCCTTAGCAGTGGGAGCACTTGGCAATTTCAGAAAAGCAGGTGCACTTATTTTTCTATCATGTGTTGTGCATGTCAACAGTCGAAAAACTGAGATCACTCTGTACAGACTTTTCAATTGTGTATTTTATAAAGCAGTAACTGTAAATATGACTTTCTGCTGTATTTTTCACAGGTTTAAATTGTAATTGATAAGGGGTTGAATCTCCTCTTACTCACATGGGCTCTTTTTAGTGTGGTTTATTTCTTCACTTATTCAGTCCTCCTAAGACAATTAAGATGGCTTGTGCATACTTGTTTCTTCTGTGGTTTTCAGTGTTGTGTATTTGCATTATTGACTAAATTTTCTGAATAGCCCTTTGTAGCAGTCAGACTGCTTACACTGCTGGCATGATTTTCAGCTTTACGCTGAAGACAGGCCGAGAAGCAATAACTTTGTCCTGGCTTCCCAATCTTTTATTTTCTTTTTAATAAAAAAAAAAAAGGAAAGAAGAAAATTAGCTTGGCTTCCCTGTATGTATGCTACATAATGTGTACAGCTTACTTTAAAGTGCAGTTAACATCGCAATCCCCATTGCAGATTACTGGAAGAGGAGTCAGCAAAGAGAGCTGAACTGGAAAAATGGCACTTGCAGCAGCAACAGACCATTCAGATGACAGAAGCAGAGAAACAAGAGCTAGAAAACCAGAGAATGATAAAGGAACAGGCTCTTCAGGTTGCTATGCAGCAACTGGAACAACTTGAACTGGAAAGGAAGGAGGCCCTTGAGCAATATGAGGTGAGCTGTTCATCAAACTGTCTACTTAGCCAGGTACTCAGTAGTTCATCAATATCATGCTGCTTTAAGGATTAGTATGGCACAAAAATTACAGTGACAGGTAGGATAGTTGTGTTGCGTTTTTGGTTTTTTTTTGGCCTAGACCAGTGGATATGTTTGAAGAAGAGGACACATTTCAGAGACACCACCTCCATTCTTCTTTTGCCCCAATTCGCACACAAGCCAGCTCAGTCATATCCTGAAATACTCCGTATACTTTTGTCTTCTACTGTAGCCTATCTGCTTAGGCAGTCCCATTGCTGTCATAACTAAATGCCCTATGCTTTTGAATTAGTTATTATTCTTTTAATGTTTTGGTGATGTGACGGGGCAATATTGTCTTCTACAGATAAAAAAATCAGTGTGCTACTGCAGGCCCTTGGTCCTCATAAAGTTATTTAAGCGCTGAACTGATGTCAAGGAGAGCCAGGAATTAGCTCAGACTCTCCATGTGCAGCAGTACCTTGCATCCCAAATACCAGGCCTGTTCTCTGCTCACTGGGTGTTTTTGGTGAAGGTCAGTACCTGTATTCATGGAAGAAATAAGAGTCAGAATCCAGCAAGTACACGGTCTGAAGTGCTGCGTACTTTCTAGGGCTAGGGAGGTGTTGATCCTGTGTGTATTTAGGTCAGGAAACAAAACACGACTGGATTTCTGTTTAACTAGGGAGTGTGTTTATGCTGTCTCTGTGCCGTTGAGGTTAGCTCTGTGAAGGACAAGCTAGTGAGCTGTCTTGGCTGGCGCAGAATACAAATACTGCAGTGACTGCAAGCAAGGGCCCTGGTGGGGTAGTTCTGGCCACTTTACAGCTTGCATGTTGATGTTACGTCTAACACCATCGTTAGATTGTTTTTGGCTAATGCTTGACTTTTTTTTAGATGACATCTCAGGCTTTTTGTATATGAAGCATCATTTACTACTCTTGCTGAAGTAAATTGCTGAATCTAATAGACATAAAAAGACCCTAACCGAAAAACCAACCAACCAAAAATAAAATCCACAAAACAAATAATGGAGTACATCACTGTGATAGTTGACTCATTATTTTAGAAATAATTAAACGTTCTGACTTACCATTTGGAATTAGCCAAAGACCAGTTTAGACTGAAGAATACCTCTTTCTTGCTTGGGTGTAACAGCAGCGGTCATTTTTGCAGCTTACATTTTATGATTTCTGATAGTGAGAGAGACCCACTAGCTGGTCTTAGTTTGGAACAGAAAATGCATCTTTCTGTTTTGAAACTGCAGTTTATGCTTTCAGTCTTCATGAAGACTAACCCTACTTATGCGCAGCTACAGAATCTTGTAAAACCTAGTTATTTTTGGATTCTGGTTTGACAGCTTACTTTTTTACAGCTAGTGATGATTAAATTACTCAGGGTGGTTAGAAATGAAGTTCTCCTTTCTACACTTAAATGGAGTGCCGGCTTAATTAGTGTGGTTCTGTCTTCGGGTTTAAAAGGATGTTTTTTTTCTTTTTATACAAACAGAGTAAAGTTGTTCTTGTTTTCAAGTGGGCTGTATCTTATTTCAGGAGGTTAAGAAAAAGTTGGAAACGGCAGCTAATAACACCAAGAGTTGGAAAGATAAAGTAGCTCATCATGAGGGATTAATTCGACTAATAGAGCCTGGTAAGTTATTAACAGAAAAGTTATAAAAAATAGGTATTCTTTCTGTCTCATACTTAGATCACCTAGTGAGGCACTGACGTCTGCCTCTTCCTGTAGCGTATTGGTTTCACGGTAGCCTATAAATATCACATTTGCGAGAACTGCTGATAACTTTCAAGTCTTTACCTCTACTGGCCCTATATTATAAAAAGTTTTTAAATTATTATTGTTTGTTTCTTTATGTAAAACAAATCAAGGATCAACCTGAACACTGCATGGTTTGGGTTTTTAATGCAGTTAGTGTAAGTGCTAATTGCCAAAAACATGAAGTAAAGATAGCTAAAATATTTGACTTGGGGGAACAGTTTTATTTCCTGCCTTTACAGTGTGCCAGCCCTGAGGAAAGTGGCTTTGTAATGCAGTGCTGGAAGGGTCGCTTTCCTTGAAGGACATCTCTAAAGGCAAGAAGGAGAGGGGTTTACTAAGATACAACTGTTTGGGGTGCAGGAGGAAAGCAGGAGACAAGGATGCAAAAGACTGCAGCAGTTGACAACTCCTATTAAGCACCTTCACTGACAGTGTCCCAGGTGTTCCTTCCTCCTTGGCGAGGCAGGGCCTCGGGTCACCTTTGAGAGGGTTTCTGGTCATAGAAGAGACAGCACTTACCAAATCATCCTGTGGCGACGCTCGGCCTGTCCCACTGATGGTGGGTGAGCGATGTCCCTGTCAGAAACACCTGTTTCAAGTATTGTACTCTCTATTCCAGGCTCCAAGAATCCTCACTTAATCACAAACTGGGGCCCGGCCGCCTTCACTGAAGCTGAACTCGAGCAAAGACAAAAGAGCTGGAAAGGGAAAAAAGGCACTTCTGAGTAACGACAGTAGCTGATGTATCGTTCATGAATAGAAGCCCGTCTTCGTTCATTCTGCTTTGCACAGAGCAGCTTCTCGCTTATAAAGATCTTAGTTTGCTCAGCAGGTTGGGCTTTTCTACGAAGGAAATACTGTTTACCACATAGAAGTGTCTACTCAGAGCTCATTAATTATAATATGTGGTGTCTGACAGTACTTGCTGTTTTCCCTCATGTTTCCAGAAATTCTGTTCTTTTATAAAAAACTTCTCAACTGAAGATTTTTATTTAAATGTAGCTTGTGACAGAGTTGTTTCCATACTGGCCAGTAACACTCTGACAGCATCTAACCAATCACGCAGTGTCACTTTCATTAGAAAAAGTGAGGGAAGCAATTGTTTCACTGGTTCAGTAATAAGTTGAACCCAGGATAAATCAATCCTGGAGGTTCTGTCCAACTCTGAGATAGAGCATTACCTTTCCTTCCATTGAGTCTCCTTTTAGTTTTGCTCTGTCTGTTGCTCTTTGCACGGTGCTTAGTGCTCAGATACGTTCTTCCTTAGCGAGGGTGGACTGGCATCACTGGGTACCTGCTGGCTGGTCGGATTTTGTGTCCGGCGTTCCTCTGTTTGCAGGAAACCAAACAAAAGAACTGGAAATAGGCATGTACAAAATACTGCTGTAAAAAACATTTGGAAAAAGTAGTCATGCAAGATTATTCTTGTACTGTCTCATACTTGCGAAGTGCTAAAAAAAAATGTGAGAGTTCTCTTCATAGTTTTAAAGATGCACAGTTTTGACTTGCAGATTTCTGGAGCAAATGAATGGAAGATGGTAGCACGTACAGGCCAAATACCATCTGCGTCAAGGCTACGTTTGTGCAAGAAATCTGATTATAACATACTGCTATTTTAGATGCAGCACTTCTGTCTTATTCTTAATTGGAGGCCAGATTAAAAAAAAAATGCAAGAGAAAAACTAAATTTGACCTTTTTGTTTTAGATAGAAATGATAAACATGTAGTAATACTACTTTAGAAGAAATTAATTCCTGTCAGTAAAATAATTTCAGCATTTCTAGTACCAAGGCTTCCCAAAGAACCTACTGCTCTGCCTCCAAATTCTCTCCAGGGACAAAGCCAGTTGTTCCTTTTCCCTACAGAAACAGAAATAAGTCTGTGATTCTGCTTTGTAGATCTCCCACGCCAGACAAGAAGTAAGTAAAATAGTATTTTTCCTAACTGTACAGACATTTTGAGAACTGAGTCCCCTCTCCTGAAGAGTAGGTGTCCATTGGTGTGGCTTGTTAGTCAGCTTTGCCCTTTGTATGTACACCAAACACGGACATCCATCTCTTAGCACCTGCTTTTTAGTTCAGCTGAATGTTAAATTATTTTTAGTTATTAAGAAGCGAATGTTTCAGACGGATAACCAGTGCATTTGTGTACGGCATTGTGATACTTGGATCTCAGAAGAGCAGAAGCTGTACAGAAGTGATCTTCAGATTTGGAAGTCGATAGCATTTAATTTGCCTAACTAAGACTCATTCAAATACTGAATCTTCTCAGACATTTATTCTCCAGTTATATTTTTATACTAATTGAAATCTTAAGTGTTTCAGTAAATGGAGTGCTGATTAGAATGGCTGGAAAATCCAGGATCTTCCTATTTGTATTTACTGTACAGGAAAGCAGTAGTTCCTTAAGCTTGCTAACGAGGCATTTTTAAAATTGATTATGTTTACAGAAGAAATGTGAAAAAAACTGTACTAGAAATACTAATGTATACATTGTTAAACTTTGCTATAGGAGACGGAACAGTATTTATAAATACCAAACATCTTTTATGTGGAGAGCAGAAGGTGTATTGGGGCTAAACTTGTTTAATTTTTCTAACAGTCTTTATTTTGGACAAATGTTGTTTTTTAAGAACACCAAATGCTGCATGTTTTCATATTTTTTACTGTTCTTTAGAATTGGCTATTTAATAAAGTAATACAAAGTCATTTATGTTTCTGAATTTATTAATGTCTTTTTGCCTGGGTTTCTTTTGGGTTACTGGAGTTCAGAATCCAGTAGCTGTTGTGTGGAAGTATTACTGTGATGGAAGAAATACACTGTTAATGGTCTGATCAACGCAATTTGGATTAAAGCCATAATAAAGGCAGTGGTCACACAGATAATACATTATAATTTATCTAAACAGCACCACTTCTCTTACACCTTGCATTCAGTATTCTTACACTGTATTCAGTACACCTTGATACAGTATAATGATGCTCAGCTATTACAAAGAGCATTGCTCAATAACCGTATTTTGAGGGTGCAGTTTAGCTGTTTTCTGAAGCAAAAAGCGTGCCAGCTGGGAAATGAATTGATACAGCAGTTGCACGTCAAGGCTTAGAGTGCTAGCCCTGGGCTGAGGGCACACCTGCTCCTACCAGCACATTAATGGGGAGCATGTCTGCTGAGTACAGGTACAGCCCTTCATTAAAATGTCATCTGCATACCTCTGCCTTGAGTAATTTATTTCTTAGTCTTCGTTAGAAGAGGCAATGAGACAAGTCACCCCTTTTAGCTTTGTTGTCCCAATTGCTCTGACAAATTAAGAAAATTGTGCAAAGTGTAGCACAGTAAAAGTGGGGGAAGAGGTTGGTTTAAAAATTAGCCAATTGCATTTTGAGCAAAACATACCACGTTAGAGTAAGTCCATTAAAGCTACACTAAATGCACTGTGAGTCAGAATCACCACATCTCACAAAACAGTGCAGCATGGAAAACTGCACCCCTGGTGTGGTATCATTTCCAGTGAGCCCAAGGGTTACAGCACTCTTGCTTCAAGAAACCAATGAGACTGCGAAGGGTGAGGCTATCCTCAACGAAACGCGATGCTGTGGATGTCTCTGTTCTGTCCGGAGAAGTCTTGCAACATTGTGCCTTCAATACATGCCAGGCTTACCTATGCAGAGGCCACTGGAAAGCTGCGTCTGCTGGTCTTGAACCCTCAGGAGGATGCACTGGAGGGCTCAATCCAATTCAGGTTTACCTGCTGCTGATGGTGGAACAGTCCTACAAACCGCTAGCACAATACCATGCTTTTATCTCCTAAAACCGGAGGTTTTTTGGCCCTATGACCATTTTATGGAGCTGATTTATGAGACGTGCACTTATACATTCCCAAACTGTAGCAGGCCAGTTTCCAGCAACTCACATTACTTCTGTTTTGCGGTCCTGCATGAACAGCTACAAAAGCAAAGCCTATATGGGAAAGCAACAGTGTGTTAGAACAAGCTGTGTATCCTGGGGCGGGGGGGGGGAACAGCAGGAGCCACACCACCCGTTTCAGTGAAAAAGTGAACTGAAAATAACTGCTCTGATTTTTATCTCAAATATGTGAAGCAGTTAAGTAAACAATTTTTGAGCAAACCAGTGCACAGCCAGGAATGGGGATCTCCGTAAGGTCTTTTAGCTGCTTCGAGGACAGAGGTCATTATTTGTTCATACAGTAAAGGCCACAGAAGTGAGGCATTATAATGTGCCATAAAGTTGTCACTGCTAATAGAACGAAAATCTCCCGCAACAGTAGCAAGACTTTAATTCCCCCACTCATCAATTAGGGACTTTCCAACTCTGCCTACCGTATGCTGGTTATTGGTAATTGTGGATCTCTCTCTCTCCTTTTTTTTTTTTTTTTTTTTAATACCTTTCCACGTCGGAGTGGGAGCCCCCCCTGGCCCTCCCCCGGCGTCTCCCCGCCCGGCTGCACCCGCTGCGACCTCGTCCCGGGGCGGGTGGGCGGCAGAGGCAGGAACAAAAGCCGGGGCCGGGCTCATCTCTGGGCTCCAGCTGCCATCTGGTGGTGGATCAGGCTTCAAGCGCCCCAGCTTGCCTTATTAACGGGTTTTACCTTGTGAACTTGTCCCGAGACAATGAAAAACACCCTTCAGCTTCATTCCCCTTCAACTACTGCAACAGCCACTTACAAGAGAGAAGTACAGTGACGTACAAAGGCTGGAAAAATGTTAAAGTGAACCAGGTCTCCTGCTGCATTACGATTACCTCACTGCCGGCATTGTAGCATGTTATCACCCTTGAGTTCATGAGCCAGTTCGGTTCTTCCTTTATCTCCGCTCAATATATCTGGTCCCAGAGATGTCCCATGAACCTAGGAAAAAGGATTTTACAACACGAGCGTTACCACTGGCCTAGGAGCAATTTATGCTCAGAGCCTTGACTCTAATTCAGGTATATTTATAAAAAAAAGCACAGCAACCCACTGTACCACAGAAGGACAACGTGTACAGTCAGATACATCATCCAGCAAGCTCTCAGCTGCAGCACAAAGCTTGGGCTGCCATACACCTTTCCTAATGGGAGTGAAGCAGGGCAAGGAAAAATGTATGTGTAAGGAAGGTTACTTACCTGTAAATAGTGTTTTCCCAGGTGCCTCGTGTACATGCCTCCTTTATGCTTCACCCCCACCTCCTTCTCCCTCCTCCTACTGAGAAGTGTTCATTGACTTGCAGGATAAAAAAGCCCCGAGGCTGCAGGAGTGGAGCTGAGAGAAGGAAGTGAAACGTGCCAGCTCACACGTACTCCCCTTTTGGGAGCAGGACGCAGACTCATCCCTTCAAGTTGCAAGGAGATGAGGGGAAGAAAAAGAACAACAAAAAAGAAAAGAATAAAAAAATTAGACGAGCCTGTGATTTGAAACCCTTTCGGGCTCCCTGCCTGGCAGGGTGAGCAGCCATACAGACATCATGTCTTGAGGACTCCTGTTAGTGCTAATGTGGCCGTGAGTTTCAAAGTAAAATGCAAACAGAAAGTTTGTGCCACTACAAGACTTTAGAGACTATCATGACTTTCATACGTTGCGTACGAAAGTACTTGGAAATGCCAGGGAAGCGAAAGTGTAGAAAAGCACCGTTTTATGAACTGGCTTTCTGTGTACGTCAATAGAACACATCCTTCAAAAAATGGCAAGGCCAGTGCTTGTTTTAACACTCAAGATGAAAAGAAAAGGTTTGGAACAAGGTAACTGCTTCTCACGTCCAAAAGAAATTAAAATTGGAACAGTATGATGCAAAACAACACATAAATATACCCTGAAAAGTCTTGAGAGGGAGATTTAATGAGGCAGTTTAACATCTACATGCACAATTCCAGAAAGACCACTTGACGAGAGCCCCTCTGCTCCCTTCTTTCTGATATTTTAGTCTAATTGACAGAGATAATGTAAAAGGATATGAGCAGCTGGCCAGCCGAAAGCCCATGACAGACTGGGCAGAATGTTGACAAAAGGAAAAAAAAATAAAAATCACAAACCCCAGAACAATTGCACTCACTTTTCCCCATTGGACATTATTTCAAATTCCTTAATAAATAAAACAAGCACACAAAAAAATAACCCTTTCTACATTAGTCAGCATGCTCATTGCTCACATCGCTCTTCTGCCTACCAAAGGAACTTGCTCTAGCACCAGCTTTACACACTGTTATTAATATCATTGATAATTAATAGAGCAACGTGTCACAGCTACAGCAACCAAACAGCTGTTACAGGATTCAGGCCTAATGTCTTTGTGCAAATGGTCACCTACCATTATTCCTGTTGTCATCTATTTTCTGAGCGCACGACAGCGATTTGCTCAGGCAATGCAGATTTCAGCACAGGGAACCTACCATGGTGTTTGTGAGGACATTCGAGAGAGATTCACGCAGGTCTGTGTTGGCTGCTCTTGCCCACAGTTGCCCAAGGTGTCCGTGTCCTTTCACCTAACTTGACCAGCAAGTCTAATTTGAACATGTTAGTATCTCAGATGGGATTAAAAACTCAAGCATTGACACGAGACAGTTTCAAAAGCCACCTGGGCTTCCTTGGTGTTGACATTTATTAGCTGTTTCAATGCCTACCAGAGCATGGGGATTTCTCTTTCCACTCCAAAGAGGCTTGTGCAGCTCAGCCCTCACTCTGTGCAAATGCTGAGGAAGCCCAGGGCCTCTGGGGTGTTGGTTCCTTGGTCCTGACTGAAAAAGAAAAACAAAAAAACACTTAAAAAACTATTTAAGGTCAGACTGTACTTAGACACCTTTCGAAAGTCCCTCTCATGGCATAGCTGGGACTGAAATTTTGCATTTGGAGCAGTCTGAAGCTGTGTTTTCCCAACCCTTTCCTTTGCCAGCCACGCATTGGGCCGTTCAGTTCTTTTTCAAGCCATGAAGCTGACCACCATGTCTGCCTGCGAGGGAGGAGCATGCCCCATTTCACAGCCGGGCTTTCTCCTCTGCCAGAAAGACTGTGTTGGCCCTGGGCTGTTTTTTTATGAAAAGGTGGGAAATTATGGGGGGGGGGGGGCACGTCTAGCTCACACACAGGTCGCCCCAAATAGCTGAGTGGTGTGCTGGGGCCCAGGCATTCAGTGTGGGGCTGCTTCCTGTGGGGATGGAGATGGCATCTTTTGCATTTGCCATTTTGCTTTAGCATAGCCATTGCCTGCCTGTGAGGGTTGCACAGTGCCCAAGGGGGTCGCTGCTGGCCCATGCAGCATCCTGAGGAGATGGCTGGCCAGGAACAACCATCAGCCCACGTCTGGTCTCGCAGCGTAGCTGTACGTGGCCCCACTTGCAAAAGAAACTTGCCTGCCCGTGCTCCCACACGCTCCTTTCACTGTCACCATTACAGATGGCAAGAGCCAAACCCACAATCGCTCTCAGGCCACCTCCAGCCAGCAAATCCTCCCCACCAGCAGAAGAAAATCCAGAGCATACATTCCTTGAAATCATATTGCCAAGGGCTGGGCAGCCAAGGGCTGAGCGCAAGCGTGGGGCGCAGTACGAGAACCAGCTTGGCGGAACAGCGCACCAAAGGAAAAGGGAAAAAGAAAACCACACTGGGTGCCAAACACCCTCCTTGGGCCAGGCCGCTCCCCAGAATTTCTGCTGTCTCTGCAGAGTGTGGACCGGTCCTGCAAAGCTTTGAAGACAGCTCTGTCTCTGCCTCCCCTCCTCACCCTGCTCTGACCAGTCACTCACTCCTGCTGGTGTCCCTGCGACCCAGCTGACAGCGCACCAGTCAGCAGGCATTTACCACCCGCCAAATCAGATGTGCTCTGTGGCTGCAGACCGGTGCAGCTATTTTAGCGGAAAGCTGCCAGGTGAGCGCTGGGCCCAGGGCAGGGCGCACAGAGCCCACGCCACCTCCAGGCGAGTGGTGCTGCATGACCACTTGCTGCTTTTCCAGTTTTCCGTTCTTTTCTCATTTTTATCTCACCCCTCCTGATGAGCCCCGACTCCCTACATGCCGACACAGGGCGAGAAGACTGACACGATTTTTCCAAAGCCCCCGGCTAGTTCTGGGACCCGCAGCACAGGACTCTGCCAGCTCCTGCCCCGGCAGGCCGGCCAGGCAGCAGCAGCTGCTCCCCCAGAGACGGGGAGAACAATAAGAAATACCAGATCTGCCGCAGGAATGCGGGAGATACCGTGGCGGGGGGCCCTGGTGAGTCTGGGCAGGGTTTGCTCACGGCTTGGATGTAGACCAGAGGTTGCCACTTCAACCGCCCTGTCGTCGGGCCGGGGTGACTTGGGGGGTGCGTTGTGGGGCCCTGTCCCGCCGTGGCCCCTGACACCAGATGGCAGCCGGACACCGCCGCACGGCCCTCCGAAACCGCTCACGGGAGCAAAGCCTCTCCTCGGCAAGCTTGTAATTAATCACATCTGCGGATCCTGTTTTGAAAGGCAGCTTCACACAGATGCGGTACTACATGGGTTTTTTACAGCTGAGTCGGTAGCACGCTCGGAGCTGCGTCACTCGTGTACGTGCAGCAACACACTGCTACTGCAGGCGGAAAAACCCACTCTTCCTATGCAAGGAAAGCACACGTAACCACCAAACCAAAACCTTTTCTTTGGGTTTGGATGACTTATCTCACCAAAGAAAAGTAAAAAGGGCGAGGGACCAGGCAGCTTACGAACGACAAGGCTGTCAGCATACCCAGTCATCACAGCTTGGTGGGCTTCCACCTAACTGCAAAGGCTGAGCAGCAGCGATGCAGCTCACCCCCTCGTGTGCTCTGGGCACACTGGTTACCCCGATTTGTTCAGGTGACTGAAACCAGGGTCTGCACCCACAGCTGCAAAGGCCTGACGCTAATTTGAGAGTCATACAGTTACTCTGTTGGGTAACATTTTCCCTCAATGACTTACGAACTTTAATCCAATTTTGAAATGTAGGGGAGGCTAAGTTGGATTACATGAGCTTAACTGCTCATGTCATAAACTCTTGAGAAGTGGGACTGGAGGTTTTTTCCTCCAGGAAACCTTTTGTTGGCCCACAAAATCCTTGTTTTTTTTTCTTAGCTCAGACACCAAAAATAAATCAAAGACACCGTGATGCCTGCAGGGTATTTGTTTCTCCATAGGAACGTGAACCTGGTGGTTTAGTTTAAGAGAGACTAAGCTAATTTTCACATTTTCTACATTCCTTTTTTTCCTGATATATCAAGATCGACAGGTTTGAACTGTTGTTTTAATGAAAACCTACTACTCCTGAGAGGGTTTCCTGTTTTAGAAAGATGATATTTCAGAGCTACAAAATTCCAAACCATTTGACTTGCTATCACCTTCGTCAGGTCCCTTAAGCTCCTTATGCCTCAGTTGCCCATTGATGAAATGTGAGTGATATTTACCCATTAAAAAAGCACGCAGACATCTTCAAAACACTCAGCTGTCCCTAAAAAGAGAGCTCTCTAAGCAATACCATGATAAACTGAAATTGTGCCCACAAAGTGCAAATCAGAGATTGCTGTGTGAGGCCTTGGAAATGGCCATGTGTACCCGGGCAACCCCTGCACAACAAGAGCCCCCACGGCACCATCCCCTGCCAGCCTCTCGCAGGGGCACCTCCAGTGCCTCCACCGTTATGCACGATCCCTGGTGGCCAGAAAATCTCCTCTGAGCTCTTGGGTAACAACCACAAATTGAAGCAGTCTTTAGCTCTCTAATTAACTGGAGCTAAGTCACCACGTAGCTACCCCCAAAGTGTCATGAAAATTAAGCTCATAGTCATAAAGTCATGCTGCTCTCCAGCCAAGCCCTCTTTCATCATCTCTAATTCAGGATGCTGAATCAATCCCAGGTAGGTTTTCCCTTCCATTGTGCATGTGGAGCCCCAGAAACATCCTGGAGTAAATCTAAACATGACTGACCTGGACACTGCACCTCTGGACAGTTTTCAGAGCTTCAGCTCTACAACTCAGAGCAACAAGTTTTGCAGATCGGTGCAAATCACTTGTTGAAGGCTTGAGTGTTTGCATTAAACTTGCAAGTACAACAGGACTCCCTGAATATGTTTTTGGTCTTGGAAACTGATCTTCAGCTCCCAGTTTTGTTAATACTGCAGTCCAAAATGTTTTCTTTGCTGTTTTTTTTTTTTTTCTTGTCTACTAAGGGCAATTAGGATTTTCCAACTGTTCTAGCACTTTAGAAGCTCTAATATGTAAAAATGCTTTCTTGTGTTACAAAAGTTTCTCTGAATAGTAAAATGCATTACAAAGGGGAGGGAGTCAGTCCCTTGTACACTGCTTGGGCTGCTCTCCTGGCAGAAAATGACCACTGGCAGCTTGCAAGGCATGGAAAAAAAGACTTATCGCCCAGATCCTGGAAACACAGTCAAAGCTGCCTTAGCTGGGCAAATCGGCACTGATTTCTCAGCACTAGTCCCTGGAGGTAGAGGTCTGCTGACGTCAAGGCTGTCATCTTATTGCAGGGCTCCCAGCCCTCGAAACATTTTATCTGCAAGCCCTAGTCCAGCCCACTGCACAGAAAAGCTCTTCAAACGCTTCTGATAGGGACTGCTGGGACATGAGAATGTTGAGTGCTCTTGATGCCTCCCCACTCACCTGCTCCAACTGTGCAGCAGCGTGTTTTAGGGAATCTCTGAAATACGCACTTTGAGAAGCCAGATGCTCTCCTGTTTCACTCAGAAATCCTCCTGCAACATCACTGCTTCCTGTGTGAATGCCTCTTTTAAAGCCAGGTTTTCTTTCTGCTATGCCAAAGAAGCCTATAAAAAAGGAAAAGACAGCAAAGTTCAGGAAAGCACTTATCTGATATGCAAAGGCTCACAGGTGCAACATGAAGGAACGCACAATGCTCAGGATTACATGCCCATCAGGAAAATGGGAAAGCTGCTAATGACTTTCAAAGCTAGACTCTCACTTGTTATTTCTACGTGGCTATTATTCTGGGGACACTTGAAGATGCCTTTTATCAGGGAATGTTTCCTGATAATTTTGCACAGAAAGAGCATTGCTCTTATCCCTTTGCATTTCAGGTAGATGAAACACTTCATAAGATGATTGCTGACCACTGCTCAAGGGCAGGAGTAACTGGGTTTTTTTGGGAGTGGGGGGAGGCTGAGACATATCAACTTGCTGGAAGAGCTGGAGCAGAGCCAGCAGCCATGCTGACCAGCCCTGCAGTGGTACTTGCTGGTGGTGGGATGGCATATCACTGCCCCAGAGAGCTGCCGATAAGCCGCTTCACCTTCTGGTGCAGCAGTGCAAAGCTGCATGTGGGCTCATTTTCTGTTTCCCTGTGTTCTGCAATGCAGACATCCCCCAGGGTCCCAAAGTCACAGGGTGAAAAACTCATCCTTCCTTTTGGCCCAGATCCTCAACAGACATATGCACACACTTAAGCGTTGAGCATGTGAGTAGCAACACTGATCTCCGTGGAGCAATCCACATGCTTGAGCCTCTGCACATTTGGGAGCGGGGGAGAAAAGGACACTTGGTTCTTTGGTCGCCTGCTTTACATACCACTGGAGGAGATCCCACCCGAGAGAGCCGTGCAGCAGGACGGTGCTGAAGTATATAGCTATTTTTATTTCCATCACTTGTGGCCTTGCTGAGACCTGCTACGAATTATCTGGGATATTACACCCCAGACGAGTCGAAACAACAGGTCTTGCTGCAGACTGTCTGTGTTTAGTGGGATGATTTAGTTACTGCTTTCCCCCCACCCCGTCTTCTTCCTTATTCCCATTAGTGACATGTTGGCTGCAGAGAAAAGTTATTCATGCTCTAGAAATGTAATATTTACTCAAAACAATTTTTATTTGGCTTGGCTTCTTCCCAGTGCCATAAAGTGATAGCCAACCCCAAGTGCTTACATAGACAGCATGTGCATCTGAGTCATATTTATGATCCCAGTTATAAAAAGCACACAATCTTGTTGTTTGGTGCAATAGGATGGGACTGAAGGCATCAGCACGTCTTGAGCATAGCCTGTCTCTGGAATCTGCAGAAATTTGCCATGCTCCAAATTTAGAACTTGTGGGTGGAAGCTCAGGCAGGAGCCAACTTTTTATACCATTACATCACAGGAATTGAGGGCTTTGTGCCAAAGGATCCAAGGAAATTAATAAAGAGCAGAGGCTGTCCAGCTGTTTGAATTTAAAGTCACGGCAGAGAGGTAATTATTAATAAAAGTGGCTTTATTCAGAGCATAATAATCTCATTGCTTAAATTGAACATATCCCCTCTTTACTGCAGCTTACTATTCTGTTGGAACTTGTAAAGATAATAAGGAATTAACATCTGTAAGAGATAAGCCCAGTGAAGCTGAGATTGTTCTCGATAGAGGACACGCTTCAATGATAACTTTCCAGCTAAGTAATGTTCTGCGAGCACACGCGTTTGCCAGTGGCATCACAGCTCCCCTGGCTGGAGGAGGTGGCTGGAACGTGGCGTGCATTTTTCCAGCTAAAACACACAAGGTCTCAAATGGACAGTGATCAAAGCTGTATCCAGCTAATTTGAAGAGTAATTCAATTTGTTTGACCTCCCTGCGCTGGGGCAGCCAGCGTAAGCTCAAATGTCACAGTCTCCCAGGAGCTGATGGTAAAGCATTAGGGCCTGTTCCCAAGAGGCACAGGGTGACCCAACTGACCTTCCAGCTGGTTTGGGGGGCACTGTGCATGCCCACAGCCCCAGCAGCGAATGGCTCTGTGTGCAGAGTGTAGCTGTGCCTTGGGTAAGGGCAGTGCCAATATTGGGAGGGGGCCATTGCCTGCCTCTCAACAGACTGTGGAGTTCAGGTCTGCTGCTTTCTGCACCTCAAAAGCACAGCACGCACGATAGGCACCTTCCTAGCTCCAACAGCAAACATGCAGCCCCCAGAAGGACAGGCTCCACTGAGAAAAAATACTGGGTCTGCATACAGAAAGGGGTCGCGGGGTCTAGATGCTGAGACACTGCATGCCAACAGTTGAACACAGGCTTGCCACAAAACAAATAAACCTGGAAAATACAGCAGTGTCTTTGGAAGAGGGGCTCCCCTGATGCTTAAACCACAGAAATGTTGGTATGCAGCTTCAGAGATTTGCAGCGTATACTCTCCTTAAGGGTATGCAAAAGCTATGAATAATTAAAAATTTAGCTCTAGGTTCTCTAGGAAGTTCCCTATTCCCATTTTTAGATAAACAAACTGAGGTGGGAAGCAACTAAAAGCTGCTTCACTGGAGCAATACTGTCAGCAAACCAGTTCCCAAAGAGATGCTCCTGCACCCACAGGTACCATATCATGCTTGCACATGTATTTCTTGCAGCAGCACATACCAAACGGCTTTACACATCCATGCCTCCCCAGGAGCCAGCACAACAAAGACTGGGACCTGCAGCTCCCAACATCAACATCCCCTGTTTTGGTCTAAGCACACACCACCAACGCCACTGCCACCACACACACACCCCCACCCCCCAGTATCCCTTTCTCCAGGGAGAGCGGATAAAAATAAAAATAAAAATAAAATCACTTCAACCATGTGTCCACAGGGTCACAATTTCCACAATGGGAAGACGAAAAATTACTGGTAAGGAAAAGGGGAAAAGTAAGGGATAAATAGCAGAATTCAAGTCATTCTCCATTTCTTAAATGTGGTGTTTCTACTGGCAACACAGGCATGTGTGCATGCAGGGGGTGTTACAAGACTTCAGGCTGCTCTGAATTCATCAGGCTGTATTACTGAATAAACTTTTTGTATTTTTACCTAGAAAAATATGATGCCAACCATTCAATTCCTGCCAGAGAACCCACTGAGAGATCCTGGCCCTGCACAAGTACAATGCTTCAATGCAATGTATTTTTTTCCCAGCATGTAGCTGATCATGCTGGACTGCACTTCATTTTTTGTGAATAGCCGTGAACATCTAAAGATTAAAAAACCTCAGGTTTATTAAACGTCCCATTTATGGTTAAGAGATACCCTCCCGCGACGCATGACTCACAGGGTAAGCTGAGGCGCTGCAGTGGGTGAGGACAGCCTTTGGCTGCTGCTTCGCTGTGTGATGGGAGACATCTTGCTGGGTGGGAACCTGGAGCTGGACTGGCTCCTGGGGCCAGCTTGTCCATGCGGCTGCACGCCGAAAGCATCTGACATGGCTCTGAAGCATTTCTCCACTTCAACAAAGAATGGCACGAGGAGAGTTTGAGGAGGGACAATACAGGGTTTTCCTTGACTGCTAAAAATACCTGCAATGTAGGATTTAAAAGGAGGAATAGACTTTAGTAGTTGTATACCTTGAAGAAGAATTTATTATAAAAAATTATCAGGGACAGAAAGCACCCCAAAAACTATCACCAGATATTTGCCATAATAAAAAGACAGAAGATTCCATATTTCCTACTTGAGTGACCCAAGGTAGGTTCAGTTTGAGGAATGAAGTAGCCATTTTACCCTCAGTCTCATGCTCTTACTCCACAGCTTTTCAGTGCATGCTCCATCTTGCTCTAGAGAGAGTCTGCAACTGCATGCTATTGCCCCTCTGACACATGGATAGAAGGTGGAAGAAGAAGGTCAGCAAAATGAGCAGTCTTAAGGACACTGTCATGCACCCCAGAAGCTGGGAATGCCTACCTGTCAGAGCCAGACAGTGAATACTCATCGTCCTCAGCTCTTCCTTTCAGATATTGCAAGATAGTAACCTCACTTCCTAGAGCACTGCACTGGACAAATAACTCTAATAAGCAAGTGATTCTATGGAAATAAATGAAACACTCAAGCTATAACCAAACAAGTTTCTAACCCATGGCTGATCTCCAACTTTCTTCCTGCTGAAGTCCCTCCCACCCCATTTACAGACATTAGAAATGCAGCAAGCATTTAAAAATTTGAAGACCTTACCCATTCTTACAACTGGGCAAGAGTCAGATTTCCAAAATGCTATTTATGCTGCATAGAAACTTCTTTCCCAGAAGTCCCTTTGTCTCCAGCAAACAATCCCTTATTTCACTACTAGTTCTAGATGCAGCCAATGATCAGCCTATTTAAAAGCCGTTCCCTAGGCGATCATCTTCCAACAATGGTAGCAATAAATACATTTGATCAGCTAATTTACCTTCTGCAACCACAAAGCTAGACTCACGACCTGTTTTGTCTTCTGGCATGTAGCTTGTAAAAACCAACTCAAACTAGTAGCACAGAAGTTAATACTAATATATAAAATATGGAAAAGGGTTTTAGGAGAAGGTGGGTTTGTGGCTTCTTGTTTTGACTTTTTTTTCCATAAGATTCTTAAAAGTCTCAAACCCTGAAATTAAGGACCCTTAGTGGTGCCTTAGTTCCTAGCAGTTTCTTTAAAAGATGAGTCATTTGGAAAGCATGGGAAGTATTAGAGTCATTGCTTTGATGTCTTTAATAGAAATTTGGGATGGATTTGAAAGAAATGAGGAAAGTGCTGTTATTTCCTTTTGGAATGGCAGTCTGACATGACTGGTGGTGTTATACAACAGAGCGACCAAAAAGCAGTGCACACGCTAACCCAGCAGCGGGCCGAAGAACTCGGCCTCCTAATCAAGTTTATAGCTGGATGCTAATGGGCTCACCAAACAAACACTCATGTTTATTATAACAGAATGAACAGAATGTACCACAGAGAATATGACTCACTTTTCCATAGGATGCCTGTCTATTCTCCGGGTTTGAATAATGAAATATTGCACCTCTCGCTTGCAGTTTGTTTTACAAAGTTTTAATGAGTTCATCCCAACGAGCTGTAGCCCTGCCACATAAAAACTGATTCATTTGCCTTGTGAAAATAAGTGTGCCTTTTGACAGGACACTCTGCACTAGGCCCTACTAAATCAGCCGGAGAGGCTGGACTCACTCACAGGTGGTTTTAGTCTTGAGTGCTTTTTGAAAATGAAAATATGCAGTCAGCTTCAGCAGCATGTCGGCTGTTTTCCCTTGGGTGACAGGCTGTCCTGTTGCATCCAAAGTACCCCTCCTCCTCTGTACAGAGTTTGTCATTTAAACTGGGGCTTTAAAACCATTACTTTCTGTTAGAAAAGAGTTTGTTTAAAAGCAGAGTTTAGGAAAGGAGCATTTAAGAAATGATTACGTTTTTATTTCAAAACATGCAAAACCCAAAAAAGCTGCCTATTAACTCACAGGAAATTCTGATTAAAGTAGGTGTCCTTATAAGACCCTCCTGCAAGAAATTCAAATGAAGGGCAGGGGAGGAAAAGAGATTTTTAAGTAAACAAGTGAGAAGAGCCAGGGAAAACAAGAGCAATGAGCAGAGTCTCAGGTGGCCGACTTGGCAGAGCAGGGTGTGAAGGAAGGAAGAGGATGTGGGACAACGAACTGCTGGCGTTTACAGTAGTCAAGGAGTCTCCAGAGTTTGTGACTTTAACCACAAGTTGCTTAACAATACTGTACGCTCCTTTTCCTTCACATCCAGCCCTGGTCATGTGAGTAAATCCCCTTCTGAGTCAAGAGGGTGGACGCAGGTGCATGGGTGATGTTGCGGACGGTGCTGTTTGAGAGAAGAGGACTGGCAGAGGGGGGGTTTCACTGCCCCTCGAAATTACAGGAGTCATGATGAGAAAAGAAAGGTCCTGACTCAGGTCTTGGTTCCTGGACTGGAGAGGGCTGGTGAGTAACAAGTTAGGGACTGAGGGATGGCCCTATCGTGTAGACAGGGACAGTTACAACTAGAATGTGTTTTGGTTTGGGGTTTTTTTTTCTCCTCTGAAGGCAGTGGAGGCCTTCAAATGCTAGAAGATAATGACAAGATGGGCAAAACGGTGTGTTTGTCACTTCCCAGTGACGCATGCAGGAGAGCAGCAGCTCTACTAGCAAAGAGGTGGATGTAAGCTGGCACTTCGGGGATCAACTTGTTGCTGTGGCTTTCTACCAAGCAGTGTCAGTTACTGCAAAAGACACACTTGATTCGTGTTTGTGGTGTAGATTAGTCTTGGCTAAGACTTTGCAAGTTAGAAAACCATTTCAAGTTAAGAAATGAAATATTCCTCAGGTTAAAGATTGCTCAGGTTATCTCTCATCCCTATGGGAATTTTTAGCATGGATCAGCAAATGCATTGTTTGAAAGTTATTTAAGTACCCTTTTGCAGCCTGAAACACTAGTTGCAATAATGGAGAAACTAATTGAATGACAGAAAAGCAAACCCTAAAATAGTTACCATTAACACCAGGAAGGCTGGGGGTGTGTTATCCTGTGGTTTTCTGTGCGCAGTAGCAATGTGTCATCATAAAGAGCGTACATTTAACGGCTGAACAATGCCATGCATGGTGTCACCTTCCCAAGGGCTAACTGTGCAACAGCTTCTCTAAACTGCTGAATTTCCACTGCTGAAGCAGTTCATTAAAAAAATCCTTATACAGCTGGGAATTATAAAACTCGGCAAGAGCCTGTGATGCCAAGGAACTTCATTTGGAGGCACACCTACGTTTCTAGTGCTTTGGAAGCTGGTCTTTTCCAAAAATCTTTCTATAGACGCTAAAGCAAGGATGAATCTGGCCACAGTCCATTCACCATGAGTGATTATAACTTAAGGGGACATTCCCTCTCTTTAAAAATTCTAATTCTTCACATGTTTCTGGTTAAAAAAAAAACAACACAAAAGAACCAACCCTTGTGCCTATGTCAGTGTCTTAGCTGTGTAAATTTAAACATTCCATTGTAAGCTAAGATTATCTTGCCTCTTGCCCACTGAGACATGTGGGTTTGGCTTTATAAGACTCTATAACTGGCCTGCTTGAACCCTGTCCAGCAAGTTTTCATCTAAATTGATTAGGACTTGGAACGTATTTTCTTGGACAAATTGTGTTCTAATGAATAGAACACTCCCTCACAGCTGTCCTGCCAGAAAGCCAAGATTTTTTCTGTCTAGAAATCATCCCAAAGTGACCCTTAGATAAAGTTCAGAATCCATTTTCATTTTTTAATTAAGAAAAGGTTTGCTTAATTCCATTCTATACATTTCAGTACTAGGCAGCTGACACAATTCCCCCTAAACATTTTATTTTAAAGAATTTGGTTGTGATGTCAGATCTGCCACAGACAATACATTTCTAAACACACTGTTTACATTAAATGCAAAGCATAGAGACGGCTTCAGCAGAAGTCTCTCTCATCCCAATTCCTGCAGATGGCATATAGAGCAAACTCAAGGTCAGCTCTATTCTCCACACAATAAATTTAAACATTAAAGAAGACAAACAGGAGATACCACTCTAGAGCCTCACCCAGGCCCAGGTATTTCCATGATGCCCTTCCCTGGGGACATGGCTCTTCAACAGACCCCTCCTCCCACCCAATAGGTAGCTTCAAGGGCTCACCCTCAAGTCCAGGAGTGGACAGGCTGGGAAATCCTGTCATTAATTAACACTGGCCAAATGAAGAGGGTATTTCCCCTCAATAAGGGGCCCTGGCCACTCTGAGGTGAGAGCTTTCCCCAGTCAGGGGGGAAACCTTTTCTTTTTAGCATTTTGCTCCATAGTTGTTCTCCCAGATGTCCCAGCTTGAAACCTCAGTAAATGTTTGTGTTATGATCAGCCCATCCGCAATTTTTATTCTATCACCATTCCCATGGGACACAAAGAGGATTTCATTCAATCCAGAATACCCAGTGGACATCCATGATTACATCATTTTGCTTATCTTTTAGCAAGAGTATTTCTAGGAACCAGGAGTACAATTTGAGACAAGATCAGGTCCTTTCTAGTCTTGCAAAAGATGGTTCTGACCCATGGACCTATGTGGCAATAACATGCCTTCTGCATGGTTTCAGGATTTTGCTGATACATGGCACTCAGAAATTAAAGATGTTTGTTTACAGGAATTCAAAGGAACAGGTCTTTCAAGGAACATGACTTCCCAAATCCTTAAACATCAGCTATGTCTTTAACACGACAGGAAACTGAGGCAACGTCACTTATTCTCAACCTTGAATGGAATTTGACTCCTTCAACTACTAACTATGGTTATAGAAGAAATAAGTAAATCACGACAAATTGCTCTGCTACGAAAGTAATTAGCATTGTGTTACTGCTTGTGGAAAACAGGTCATAAGAAGACAGTAAGAATGGGAAGCTTCCTCTGCTCTCCACAGACTATGCTTGCTCATACTTGCCTGAGCTGCAGAAATTTACCTGAAATCCCACTAAGAAAGATGATCGCTGCTGTGGTTATTCTCCAATGCCTCTACTGAAAGCTGGTCCAGTCAAATCAACGTGATTAGTCAATCTGCATGATTAGATAAAAAAGGTCTTACTTAAGCTTATGCTGCTTTGGCAGACAGACTCAGATGGAAAAATATCACGTACCTCGGCTAGAGGCCATGTCATCTTTGCTTGTGGACTAAGAAAACTGGTTACATTTGCAGCCATTGCTTTGAGTTCATGTTTTGTTTTGTTTTGTTTTGTTTTCCTGTATGCTCTTAAACCAGCTCATTGGAACCTAAATATAATGACAGGGAATGAACAGGAACAAGATCTGCTAACACTTTATTGCACTGTATTCTGCAGCCTGCTATTGTCTGGAAATGTGGTTATAATGGGCAGATTATACAACATTAAACCCTCCTGAAAGCATACACAGAAACTGTGATATAATCATGCTCGGAGCAGTTATCTTTAAACACAAGCATGGGTTCAGCGCCCAGTGGAGAGCAGCAAGCGAAGCTATGGGCCCAAGGCAAACCAACAACCGACTGCCAAGAAACATCCTTGTTAGTCTTTGTTAGAGTTTGTATTTTTAAAGTCATTGTGCAGTTTAATTAAGTTGGTAACGTGCAGATGAGAAAGTGGAAAAAAATGTGAAGACATAGGGAGATGAAATGCTAAAGCACTGAAAGATGTCACCTCCTCTGTGAAACGCTTACGTTGTGAAATAAAAAGAGAAGAAAGAACGAGTCATTTCAGGATACGTCTGGAATGAGAGATAAGACCAGAAGATTACAATCTTCTAGTAGTCTTCCACAAAACCTCTTTATTTGCATTCTACATCATGTGGTCTGACTCCGAACACAAATCAAATAGAGAACAGACAAGATGAACTGCAGTCTAAGAAATGGGATTCAGGACACGATGGCACTTTCAAGACCCTGAGAACTTGATCCACACGTTCTCTGAATACGCTAACAACATTTAGTCACAGGAGCTGAAGGTTTGATCAAGCCTAAGTCATCACAGAATGATTAACTCAGAGACCAAGGATGTAAATGGCATAAGAAGACAGAAGAGAGAGCGAGCAGAACTCAAGTCAACTTTTGTGACCACCCCTGGTGGTCCTGTGTGCTACCAAGTTGATCACAGGCTTTAAGTATTTTTCGGTTGTATTCCAGCTTGTTATACACACTCAGCTCCTCTCCCTGTTTATCTGTTTTGCAGTGCTGGACGTGTGAGTAGTTTTGTGAAATTATATAAAGCTTTTAAGCAGACACAGCCAAAAATGTTTAGAGAGAGACAGGCAAACTATTTATTAAGTTGAAGAGGAGACTTCAGGCCAGATCCCAGCTATCACGTCCAGGTTAAGTTCCCCTTGCACAGTTTCCAGAAAAAGACAGGACTTCAAGCTGTCCTTGGGAGCAGCTGGGAATTTCCTTTTCCTGGAGGAACCCATGGGCGGCACCAGGCCAGATGAAGCCAGATTCCTGCTGTCCGCTCCCTGCTGACAAAGCGGGTGCTCCCCAAGCATTCGGCATCAGGAGGGGACAACCAGCATTCAGCATTGCGATCCCCTGGGGCAGAGCCCAGCAGGCTGAAGTTGCAAAAATCCCATGAGCATTTCCTGTCCTCACCTTAGGTAACAGTTGCTTTGGTGGGTATTGAATTGCACATGTCAAAACCAGAGAAAGAAGTAAGCTACCACCAGGGGGCCTGCCACGATTTTTGCCCCTCATCTGTGCAGAAACCAGAGGACTTTGCCCTAGCTTGTGCTCTTTCACACGTGTGGCTGCCCTTGTCTTGCTGCATGAGTCAAAGGCTAGCATGCAAGCGGTACCCCTTGTGCATGGGCAGACAGGTAGAAGACTGACAGCAAGACCAGACATTACATTACCTTTAACTCTTATATACCCAGTCATTAATCAGCACCCCTTTCACAGAAGTCACGTGGATTGCCAACATCCTGGGGCAGCCCTGGCTCTGCAATCTACTTGGATGCTAAATTTCCACTGTGCTTAAACGATGGTTTTGCCTGGGGACTCAGTCTCCAAAAATCCAGAAGTGCTGAACACCAAATGGAAGCCCCTGGTAGTTAATGTTTTGCAAGATCCATCCTTGTTGAAGGACTGCAGGTTTGTACCCTCGGTTGTTAAATGGAGGGACAGAAGGGTTACAGGAAAGGCACACTTGAACTCGTTGTACCCAGCATATAGCATTGTAGGGAATGAGCCAAAACGTCAACACTAAAGAAGCAAAACAGAGAACCAAAGAGAGATGGGAGTGGAGTAGAAAGCTCAGAGTTATGGACACAAATTAATGAACCAGCAGGGCTGGAAATGGGAACAAGCTGTCAGAACTTCATCTCTTACAAGGGACAAAGAGAAAAAAAATCATAATTTCTGATGCTTTTGATGGAAACAGAGTTATGCAAGACTGATATTGTTCACACTGATTTAATTAAGACTCTGTCAGCACTGTCAAGCTTAATTGACCTGGTATTTAACATTTATAGAAGTCAGTTATAAAAACGTGCTCTGCACTAAAAATCAGCATTCTATAAATGGTCCCAGTCCTAGAAGGGTCGCCTTTTTGGCACAGCAGACTCTTGAGAGCATCCCACTTATGTGCTAAGATATCTCTATCTAGCTTAAAAGATTACAAGCTCCCGCCGCATTCCTTGCCCACACAGTCCTCTCCTTGCAGTTTGTGGGAATCTGGGGTGTCCAAGGAATGCAGAGTCAAGCTTCCTGGCAGCATCCCATCACGGAAATTATTTCACAGAGAATTAATCCCCGATTCTGACACTTCTTGTCATGTTAGATTCAAATCTCTGCATTTGCTGAGCTGTAATGAGCGTGGAAAGGCAAAGACTAGACAATGGACTTGCACCGCTTGTGAACATTTTGGTTTCTGGTCTGGTTAGTGACAAAAGCAGTTCTCTTTGTAGAGAAACAAGCTCATCTGGATGTCAGCAACAGCCCATGGGTAGAGCATGCCACAAACCTCAGCTACTGTCATGTACAGCCCTATTCATCTGGGCCATGGAACCTCTAGCACTAACTCCTGCAGCTGTGGGACATGCCTTTCTTCTTGCCTTAGTGGGCAGCAAGTACACACCCGCCTGGAGTCACCAGTGAAATCAGGTCTCTAGTGGGCTGCCTCAGGGAGTATTATAGATAAGATTCAAATAGAGGCAGCAAAATGAATATCAATGAGAACAAACAACCAACACTCCCAGAAAATCCCATGTTCTGTAATTGTTATTGCTTCATCAGTGACAGGAAAGAGCAGTGTTTTAAAATAGAAGTTCACTTAATTGAATTTCCCTTAAGGCACAGAAAATAAGCTTCCATTAAATGGCATCAGTTGTTCAACAATAACATGCTCTCCTGACTGAAAACCGGGTTAGGAATTTGTATTGTATTTTCACAAAACAATTCCTAGCCCAGTTTCCTCCTCCTCCTTGAGATAACGAGGCAGATTCCACCTCAGTGAATACTGAGTTAGGCTACGGGAGTCAATCACTATGTAACTGACGTCCAGCTTCTCCACATACCTGCTTAATGAAGGCTGGTGGACCGCTACAGGGCTCTTTGGACACACAACGGCATTAAAGGAGATGGTTGCTTAAATACCATTGCAGATATGCATCCTTATCCTCTGCACTGGGACTCAAGGTTCAAAACTCTGTGTCAGCCCAGGCGAGGCCAGCTGCACACAGGACTCACATCCTTGTCCCTCCTGGGTTACAGGGCATGCAAAAACATGTCTCAGGATACTAAAAAAAAGGAAAGAAAAGAACACTCAAAACCCACAGGACAACACGGACCCATACTTCTTTCTGATAATATGGAACGTGTTAAGAACCAATAGTCATGTATCTACGTGTGAAATATTATCTTTCCGAAAGCTTGTCATAAATGTGGCTCACACTGCAGGGATGGCCTGCTTTCCAAGTTTGTGCAGCAGGAAGAATATTTCCTAGGGAATAAGGTCAAAATATTAGTATTCAACTGAATGAGTATGGGCCAAATTAATGAAGTTGCTACTCCATCATAGATTTCCATACGTGAAATCTGAGAAAGCGGTTGTATCAACAGCACATCAATCCATGACACTGGTCAGAGGAACAAAAAAAACCTAACCTTCAGTTTCAAAGTTTCATTCAGCTTTGGCACAGAAAGGTTAACTTTTGTTTAAACAATACTTCTGAACAGATAACATTAATTAAATGTTTGCATTCAAATCTTATTACACAGTGCAATAAGCTTGCTTTCTATACAAACACTGCGCGTCCGGTGCGGAACAGAAAGCTGGGGGGGCAGACACTAATGAGTAATAGTTCAATCCCATGGACCTTTTTAAAACCAAAAGCAAGGAGGGGGGAATATTTGCCATCTCCAGACTCTGTGTAAGTCCGCCTCTAAGTTTCTTCTCATTCTCTAGGGATTTGCAAAATTATGTGTTTAAATACTCATTTTCCTTCTACTCTAATGCTGCTTAAAACTCCTTTTTCAAGCCCAAGAATGACATAGCCAGTGAATGCAAATTATACTCAGTAAAACCAGAAATCTTGTAGCAGCACTGGGTAAGTCAAATGCCAAGTTAGCCCTGATGTGAAGCAAAGCAGCTAAATCATCCATTCAGATGGGAAATCTTGATAGTCCCTTAACTGTAGTGGTTCTAGTTGCAATATAGAGAGGTGCACAATTTGGCTTTGTTAAGCAGACATCATGGAACTATTTATTCTGTCTGCAAGTTGAACAGGAAGTTTATTAAACTTGCATATTGCTGGACATATCACCTGGCTGCTGTGTTTCATATCGGAATGCAAAATTGGACGGTCCATTTCTGTATTGACGTAATGTACTGCCATGCGGAGGATTTCTCTTCGAGCCTAAGACCTATTTCTCTGACCCCAGGAGCGCATTGGATATTGTGCATCCAATTCCTGACAGGAATGCTTCATTTTGCTCTTGAGCAACCACTTCTGAGCAAGCCAGAAGTAGAATCCAGCTCTTCTTGGCTGGAAGAATTGGGATGTCCCAAAATGGGGCTTTTTAACAGATGAGTGAAAAAGCAGAGAGCCCAAAGGACAATCCCTCTCCAAAGAAAAGCATACAAATCAACAAGGAAAAATTCCTCTTTGTAAGTTAGACTTTCTACGATGGTAAAACAGCTGTGTGCTGTTGGGCTTAGCTCTGCTCCAGCATACCCCCGTTTGGCTGTCTCACCAAAGCCCCAGGGGACAGAGCAAGGCTCCTGGGTCTGCCTTGGGCAGATGTTGAACCAAGTCGACTTTAAATGTGCCCTAGACTTCTTGTGGGACACCATCTTGTTTGGACAACTCCTCCTTGCAGCGGACCTTCCTGTCACCCTAGTACACCATTGTTCTCCCTCCCTCTGGGCCGGACGCTTCCCTTCGGTTGGACTTGGCTGGGCTGCGGCTTCTTCCCTTGCCAAACTGGTGGGTTGCAGCCAGCATGGCTGCTGGCAATGCACTTGCTGCTGCCACCAACACACTCTGGCAGGCTGGAAAGCTGCAAATACAGTGCTGCTTCCCATGCAGGAGAACTCTTACCTCCCCCAGGATGGGGAACAGAGGATGTTATTAGTGGGGTGCAGGATGATGGTTGGGAGCACAGCATTATATCCAGCTGAAGGCCCCATAGGGAAGAAAATGGGGGTGATGACCAAACTTTTGAGACTTCACTTGCTGAACCACCAAGTTCCCCTGCAAATGCATCAGAGGGAACAAGGGAGTCCTGAGTAATTTTTGTAGTTCCTCTTTGTGCGGTTGAGCCTGACCATCCACTACTTACCAATATAAGCTATGGGGCAGAATTTATTTTTCCCCATTTTGTTTGCTCTCCAGAAATAATTAACAGTTCAGCATCAATCCCAAATAATTTCTCTTCACCCCTATGAAAGTTTTCTCTTAACGGTAAATAGTGTTGTTTTCAGACTTCTCTTAACACCCCCTGAACGCGCACTTAAAATTTTGTTGAATTCAGCCAGTGAACATCCTTTCAAAGTTGGTAGTTCAAAAGAACGCTTGTTTTCAGCTAAAACTGTACAAAATACACTAGATGTTTTGTCCAAAGTATCCCTCCCAGATTTCCAGCAGGCCAACTGGATTCATAAACTGTTCACAGAGTGTAACCAGACAGATTCAAAATAGGAAACATTCTCTCTTCTGTTCGTGCTATTTTTTTCAAAATCAGATGACAAATACAACATCAGTGTGATGTATCATTTTACAAATGTATAAAGGCCCTTCCCTGACACTCCACTCTTCATAGCAGCCTGCAGAAGGTAATTTAAGAGGCAGGCATTTTTGAAATATGAATAGACACACACTCATCCAAAGCACACCAATCTTTTTGGCCTGTTCTGACCAGAGAAACTTTAACTGCTATAAACATTTCAAGCAGGCTTGATCTCTCTTGAGAAGCAGAATTACATTTTTTCACTTCTAGCTTAATACAGTAGGAGTAGGCAAACCCCAGCATATGTACAGGCATGTGAACCTGACTACCATCCCTCAACACCCCTTTGTGGACTAATACTATTGTAATTATTAATTCTGTTTCTACATCTTGCCTGCTCCTTGGCTTTGCATGTTACTGAACCTCAGCATCACCTCCATGAGCTACCACAAAGCACCACAAAACATGGGTCGGCAGGGACCCCTGGATGTTACTCAGCCTAACTTCCTGCTTGAAGCAGGTCTATCACCAACACCAGAGCAGCTGTCCCACTTACCAGGAAGCTTCGGCATAAAAAAACAATATTCAAACTACAACTCTGCCTGAAGTGGTGACCGCTCGAGTTTTTACAGTGACCAGGAATTGCCTCCTGTGAAGAATACAGTGGTGAATGAAGGTCCTCAGTTACGCAGAAGTTAGTATTGCTTCACTAAGCCTGACAACTTTATGAATTTTTGCAAACTGTAAAAATGATCAGATTCCAAGCTTTGAGGTGGGGAGAAAAGCTAACTATATACTATAATTAAATTTTTTTACTTATCTATCTGTACACGAGAGCTGGGGTTGAAAACAGTACAAAGCAGAGAGGAACTTAAAGCATGCTCACTCATTTAAACCAGCTTCCAGCATTCTTGTTCAAAGTAAATGCACACCAGTATAAATTTTAGTGTAACAGGAATTCTCTTTTTTTCTACAATGCTTTTTAAATGGCTATCCTGTCTGTTCCCTTTCCAGAGAATTAACATCTGTATGTAACCTCTGCTTAGAAGACAGGGACTACTAGGGTAAGACTGCACAGGACACTGCTCCTGATGTGTTTACCCAGCCATTGAGATTCCACATTGAACAGCAAGCAGAACTGGTATCTATTGTATTAACATTTCTCAACATGTTCCCCATGCAGCTGTAAGAGGCCAACCAAAGAGGATGCCCCCTGAGCAGCCTCCTGGGCAGACCAGGTGCTAAGGAACAGACTTTGACTTTATGACACCCTCGTTTGGCTCGAAAGTATTTGCCATTAGTCATAAAGCCCTACGCATTCTGTTCATGTGCATGGTGAAAAGGTTTTTGAAGTAAAAATTTAGATATTTTCTGCAAGTTCATTGAAGTTCAATAAGCTGTTTTCTCTCATTCCTAGGAACATATCTGCTTGAGCTGGAAAACTTCCTGGCAAAGTGCAAGTCCTTAAAGGAGAAGTCAGTACTTGTCAGACCATGGAGAAAGCTCGAGAGCTCCCTTTTCAGCAAGCCTTACACCTTCCTCACGACTCCTGTGGCTTTGCACATGCCTGCAACTACATGCCCTAGAACCATACCCTAGTTTAAAAAGGCAAAAGATTTTTTTTTTTTCTGAGTTTGAACTTTGGCTTTGTTTAGAAACCTTCCTCTTTTTTCCTGACTAATGCAGCTCATGAAGGAACACCTCCCTCAGGCTAAAAGCAATGGAAGATGCCTGTGATGATCTACCAAGATTTTAACAAGGGCGTCCTCAGCACCTCAAAGTTGCACATCAGTGGAATGTGGCCCATATTAATAAGACTTGAACTTCTCTCAACATGCTCAGAGACAGCCTTGATGCCAACCCACAGGGTCCTGAGGGCAGAATGACAGCATCCACACAGGCTATTAACCTGAAAGACAAACGTTTGCATTTTTTGCTAATCCCCTCAACTACTTAGTATTTTGGAATCTCTTTCCTCATAGTTACATTCTCAAGATTGTGGAATTACTTATTTTAGCCTGAGAGAGGCTAGTCATGTGCTGGCATTAATTGTGAGAACTGTCACTTGTTTATTACCATATTGGTATATAGCAAATGTATCAGATTTACAAATAAAGGGCTTTGTTCAGGAAATTGCTCAGACACACGCCTCTCTAAGACAGAACATTTTGGGGATGTAGGCATGAATCATTCACAATATGCCTGGTGAGCATTTCTCTACACATCCAGGAGTCAGCCCGGTAGGTATGGACCCTGCCCCTCCATCCTACCCCTGTCCTGGGGCAAGCCAAGTGGAGTACTGCTGCAGCACTTCACCCAGTGTCACAAAGGTATCAGCATCTTTCAAAATATCATACTAGCATCCAAGCTGCAGGAGCGCAGACTGACCATTGCAGAAAGCAGGCCAAATCTTACAGTCTTTTCTACACTAGAAACCACTATGGCAAAAAGAGAGATCAAGAATATCTTGACTTGGATGTATACCCTTGAATTACTTAGAAAGAATATTATGGTCAGCAGGATTTAAAACAATCATGTAACCAAGCCAATTTTATACTGGTCTTATTGGAAGATGTTGGAACAAGACACTTTGTGCATTGTCTACATTTCCAAAATGACAAAACCAGAGGACAGAACAAATCAAACTAAAAGCCCAGACTACTTCATGTAGTTTCTACGCCTTGGCAAATCAAAGTCAAAACAAAATCCTAAAACTTCCCCACATCACCATCTCCCCTCTCACAAGGGGGGAAAGAAGGATTCTTAAGTGTTGTTAAAAGACTAACTTTTAGCATTACTTCCTCAACTCAAGTTTGTTAAGAGAACACAGTGGTGACCCTCCTTGCGCCTGGAGAAGAGCTGACGTAGGAAGGTGAAGAAAATACCAGCAATACTGAGAGAAAGAACAGCAAAAAAGCAAGTTTAGTATTACGGACTTGTTGCCAAGTGGAGGCCGATCTTTCCTTGTTGACATGACACAGACTTTACTTTTGGGCTAGGTGTGCTGTACAGGAAAGAGTTGGGATCCCCCCCAGCTGCTCCACTGGTCTTGGTCTGGTTAATCTCTACCAGAAACACACTTGCCAACCCTCTCCCTTTTCCAACCATCGTAAGTATCGAGGTTAAAGATCAAAATCTGAAAACAAAACATGTTGAAAGACTTGTCTTCTCTGAAAGTGAGAAGAAAGCATGTCTAACTATTCAGACTGCATGCTTTTCAGTATGGGCATGCTGGATTATCAGAGTTTACACGATAGCTTTCATCAGGGGATCATGCAGCACAGTGCAAACAAGCCACGTGTTAACCCTGTAGGGCAGGGATAAATCAAGATTTTTTGTATTTCACTGACCAGAAGACTGAAGAACTGAGAAGTTTAGGGATTCATGAAGGGTCACACAGAAGCAGCAGAAATGTGAAGGCAGCCTCCAACCAAAATAACATGGATGCATATGAAAAAGTCCAAACTCCACTTCACAGTTTGTCTAATTCTCATGGGATCACAGACCCTAAGATTTCACCAGGTCAAGTAAGCCACGGTCTGCTCAAGGATATACATTCCTTTTTTATCATGTAACCACTATGTGACCCTGACAAAAAGTTCAGGGGTTTCTTTTCTCTAATATAGCCTCTTACTGGCTTTTTAAGGGAAGGAAAAAAAGGAAACGAGACCCAGGTGAGCATAAAACAACAAAACAACCACTCCAGCCTCGCTTCACTTCACTTGCAAACAGCATTAGTACTTTCCTGTTCAGGTATATACTTTTTATATATACTTTATATGTACTTTTCTGTTCTGAAATAATAACCACCTATGTCCTGGGCACAGCACAAGCAAGAATCTCGCATTAGAAGATAATTACTTTGCCACAGTCACACATCAAGAAGTAACTACTCTAGCATAGACTGGGAGTATCCCATCTAGGAAAAGGAAAGCAGAGTTTGGAGTTGAAGATGCCATGAGGCAGATACCCGGTCACAGAAGGACCTTTAGTCACCATCACCAATGCACCCCTGTTACCACAGAGCTGTGCACCCACATGAACAGCAGCAGCATTACACTCTCCTTTCTAGGCCATAAAGGAGGAGGGGGGAGATGCAAGAGCAGGTCCTGTTGGTTCTAGAAATATAGCACGATAAAAACCATGGCTGTGTAGCAGCCCAGAACAAAAATAAGCTAGGTATCCCACAGTCATCCAACATGTCTATTAACACTCCTAGTAAGTGACAGCTTCTACCTTTTGCAGCCACTGGCATCAGTAAATGTTATGAATTTAGTGATTCAACATTTCAGTGAAGCGTAAACAAATTATAGTCTCTGCAAGGAACAAGTGGTCATGAAACCTGAACTCAACAGAGATACTTTCCATAACTCAGAACTTGACAGGGTGTGCTTACAGATCTAGCACGGAACTTCCACCAGGCTTTGGAGAAGCTTATGGGAACTGCAGTCCTCTGATTTGCAGCAGACATACTTCTTGGGAGATTCACTCTTAAACAGAAAGCATTTTAACTATTATAAAAAATCTAAGTTTAAAACTAGCAGGCATTCTGACACCATGTGCAGAAGACTGGATTCTCACCCATTTCCCAGCAGGTTTGAAGACTGCAGCCAAGACCATATGGATGCCAAAGAGATGCCTCCCACAGACTTGTAAGAACCCTTCTTGCTTTTTTAAACCTGAGAAGACCTTTAGTCAAAAGTTTTGCAGTGTGGAGTTCCCAGAAATGTGAACATACAAAGAAAAAAATATCCCTGGAGAGCTAACCTTATTAATAACTTGCTTCTCCCTACTTAAAGTTGGTTCAGATAGAAACACTGAATCTCAAACCCAGGAAATTATGAGTATGAAATTGTAACGCCCAAATAGGCATGGCAGAGCTCCCAGTGATTTCACACAGTCAGTTCTCAAGTTACAGAAGTTGGAGCTGGATTCACAAGTGGCATCAACCAAACCTCCACATCCAAATACTGAGGTATCTTCAAAGTCTAGACCCAAATCTTACAACTTCTCCCATTTGCATTGACACGTGAACATTTAAAGTATGAAATGTTGCTCTCAGTCCACTTGGGTGACAAAACGCACACAGACGCAGGAAAGGTCAGAGACTGAGAGTTCATTCTGCGCTTTTATCATACTTTAGGAGACATGGGTGGATGGAGAACTAACTGCTGCCAATAGAAACATTGTTTCTTATTCACAGGGACATGCAGCAGCAAACCCAAAATTACTCAAAACAAATAGTACTGAAATTACTCAGGTCAAGGACAGTGGAGCCAAGAACACCCAAGAAGGGTGGGACACAGGTACCTTACATCATCTTGACATTTTAAAGGGACTTTTTAGGGTTTGACTCTCCTGATCTCATGAAGAGAGTCAGCGGTGTGAGAAAATGCTCTTCTTCCTCTCCTGTTCTTGGATTCTTTGAAAGGGACAGTCAATATCTCTGATTACAGTCAGGGAGGCTTTTCCTGCTGAGGAGGACTACAGAAAACAGCCTGCTGGCAAAGTGCGTGAGGAGAGCTGCTGGCAGCAGTTGCAAATGCAACTACCACAGCAAAATACTGGGTTTCATCCACCCATCAAAGCACTACAATAATTGGACTTTTTGGTTTTGTAGTAGCTGTAATTGTGTGAGCCATGGATGTTGAACCAAACCATGGCAGACTTCTGAACTCGCCGAAGCATAGCTTTGCCTGTTATATCACAATGCAGCTCAGACAATGTAAATGCAGTGCGTGGAGAGACACACAAGCAAGTTTCAGACTACCATCCCAAGTAATGACACAGAAACCATCCCAGTCAAGGTCCCAAAAATTCACTCTGATTTCTGGTCAGGTTTTACAGGCTGCGGTGAATCTCTGGCTGCTAGCACAGCTACAGCAAGAAGTATTACAACCTCCCCATTGGGGATTACAGGTTGGGTCTCCTGCTCTGGCAGCAAATAATTTGTCAGACTACATAACCGCATCTGAATCCACCTCTGCTAAGCCCATTTATGGGGTAAGAGAGTGGCGTTCCACGCCTGGTCCCACACTCCTCTCCCACTGCAGCCCCATGGCATGGTGTTCTTCCCCTCGCTGTCCCCAGGCAGGGACCACCCAGGACCCCGAGAAGGTGTAACTGGGTTCCTCCCTGTGCCATCGCCCTCACATCACCCCTGCCCTTTGCTGGGGCACTGGCAAAACAGTTTCCAGGGTGGTACTGGCACAAATAATTTTGTATGACAACTGGTTGAGAGCTGTTACCCCCTCTCCACCCTGGTGGGCCACCAGCCTGGCAACTGCAGCTACCACTATGCTCCTGACAGTTTGCTGTAAAGCAAAGCATACACAAAGCCAGCTAGTTCACAATCCCAGATTAGAAAGTGTCACCAGTTAATATCACCTGATGGTATTGTTTAGCTAAGGATTTTGTTGTTTGGTTTTTTTTAAGACACGTTTATAGCAGTCATTTTGATAGAATAATCACAGCACTTAGCATTGGCTTTCATCTCCCTCATGTGACTCACTTCTTCCATTTTCCAGTGCTCAGCCGTGATTGCTGTAGTGGTTCAGCTATCTGCACTAGTGTTAGAAACAGGCTTGTGCCACCAAGCTCAGATCTGGATCAGAAGTGCTGGGAGTCTGCGGGAGTTCAGATCAAGAGGTTTTAATCACTCTGCGGCAGGGAGGCTGACTCTTATCTCTGCAGCTAGCTCTGCTGCCTGTCTGCTGGCTGAAAAGGGACAGGGACAATTCGGGGCTTAAAAGGTAGATTTGGCTTTAGTCTCGTCTCTAAAATTGTATGTTTAGAGGTATTTTTATTTTACAGATACATATAGCTCTAAACTTATATATTAAGAGATATCTTTATTTTATATATCCACATAAGGTTTTGAAAGCTTCTCATTTTGAAAGTTTCCACTCTCAATCAATGGGAGGAAAAAAACACCTTGTTTTGGAAATAAAAAAACTCCCACGGGAGTCTGCAAGAAACATCTCAGCCTTCCCGACCTGAAAGCACTGACAGAGCTGTTTGAGAAAGTATTTCCCAGGCACCAGGGGCTGGTGGTGCAGACCAGAGGCAACCACAGCCCTGCTGACCAGAGCCCCCCTGTCCCAGCCCTGGCATAGAGGAACCCGGGGGGGCTGACAAAGCAGCTCTGCCTCCTGGTCCCCATACGAGCTGGCTGGCATGGCAGCTGCATTGAGCAACGTAAAGGTGGTGGGGAAATAATTTCAGTTTCCTGTAGCGTTTCATCATTTTACATATTTTTGCATAAGCCAGTATAAAAGCTCCCAGATTTTCCAGCAGCATTAGAAGTACAGCTAAACATACAGATTTCTAGCGACACTCCTTCTGTTCACTTTCTTGCCAGTTTTAGGAAAAACCACCCATACATCATTTGCCAATTTTTATGGAATTTTGGCTCAAATAATTTTAACTACTTAATACAGATCACATTTATTATCATTATTAGTGGAAAACATTATCTTCTCAGATTTCCTTGTATTGTAAGCAGTGGGAATATAATTAATTCATTCTGCAGTTATACAAATATGTAAATCCATTAAAAATACAGCATTGAATGCATTTTCTCCTTCAAATTCCTATGCTGTTTGCAGCTTTGCTTCTGGCAGCACCAGTATCCTTCTGGTGATGATCAGATTGCCCTTCAGGCCTAGAATAATTCCTGGAATAAACCTATTGATTAATGCTCTTGTAACATACTAACTCATATGGTAATAGGGAACTATTTTTATTACTGAAGGCTATTTGTCCTTCATATATGCACACATTTTGACTTCACATTTGATACATCTCGCAAGCTGTCCTACAGTTTGATGCTATCCATCATCCCATTGCAGCTCCAACACTCCTGTTACAAGAAATTCCATTAAGCACTAGGGGTCAGTCAATTGTATTAGAAACATAAAGCAATTTACTAAAATATACATTTAATGAAGCTTCAGGGAGTGAAGGGATCACATGCACAAATTACAGTTTTAGGAATCAGACCTAAACCTATAGCGGGTAAAGTCTAAACTATGATCAGTCTGTGACAAATCCTCAATATAACCCACGCCTGGATTCTATCAGCAGACTATACGATCTACACTATGGTATCTTTTAGGACTTACCTGTAGCTGTAACTTACCATGCATTGATCAGAAAAATTTTCCACTTAAACAACAACAAAACAAACATAGCAAACACCCCAAACCCAAAAAGTTGCTTGTGAATTCAAATTTTGTTGCTGCTACTTATGAGTTGTGCATGAGGGAGATAGGAGTTCAGTTTTCTTCCAGTGAAGCAGGAGGCTGGTCCCACCTCACATCCCCCTGGGTTTCCCAGCAGCCTGTGTAAATTTAGCCAGGCATGTCACATCATTCCAACCAGAGTTCACCTCACAGACAGTGCCGATGGGTAGCTGGGACCCTTTTTTGCAGATCGAGTCATGAGGATCTCCTGATTGCTATGTTGAATTCCCCATCCTGCTAGGGCAAGCAGTCATGGCTCGCGCCCCTGGCCAGCGCAGCACCCAGGCCTTTGGTTTCCCTGCTCTGGGGACAGGTGGGCAGCAGCATATGTCTGAGCTGCGGCTACCGTGAGGAACAAAAGCACAAAAGCAGTTACCCAGATGATAGTGCCAAAAGTGGCCAACAGGATGGAACAGTGCCCCAGGTGACCTGAGTGCTCACAGAAGCTCAAACGTTACTGCTCCCTGAACTGGGATAGACTTCCAATAAAACACATCACAGCACTTTGTGGGTGTCACAGAAGAAACCTGTCCCTGCTGCAGGTGATTAGGGAGTCAAACAGAACCAATCTAACACTGAAACCCTCAACTGCAGCATGTTCAGCCAGAGAAGAGATGATCTGAAGACCATGGTGCTGGTGAGTGAAAGAGGATGCACAGAGCTGAAGATAGGAATGTTTCTACTATGTCAGAGCAGAGCTCCTCTTGCCCTTCCAGTTGTATCATTAAGGCAGCCTGGTTCCAGCTAGCCTACAGGGCTGCTGTATTCATCTACACTATCCCCACCATCTTTTGTAACAAAAGCAGTATCTCTTACTCACGCCAAGTAGAGGCCATGCTGAGAAAAGTACAGGCTCTCCAGGTTCCCCTTAATGATGAGCGAGAATGACCACTTTACTTGCTCACTCCTGCCATGTACCATCTGGCTGCTTACACCATCTTCCTTTTAACACTCTCTCTTCCCCTCCACCCTACATGGTCACCTAACTGAAGACTGCAGCACTGCACCAATTAGCAGAACAGAAATACAAGCTCTAACTGTAGGGTCAAAGAAGCAGCTGAGGATTAAAAAAAGCAGCCAGGGATTGCAAAAATACAAATGATTCAAGGCATGACTAGGGTTTCACATACCTCCTTCTGGACTGTTGGGTCACTTAACTGTTGTGCAATTCATGCTGACTGCAGTCGTTGGGAAAGGTAAGAGGACCAAAAAATAAGAGCAACCTTAAGGAAATCTAATTTAGGGAACAGAACTGCAGAGCAGTGCAGTTCTCTCAAAGTGACTCATAATGGATGGTACCATTCAGAGCCAGCAGTGACCTTCCACTCCACTGCAACAGCTCTGTTTGTCCGATGCCTTTTGGAAAAGGGATACCTGCTTAAGTAAGGACAGCTAGTACCAACATGCAAACAAACACCACCTTGCCTCTGCACGCACTGTTGTTTTCCCCTTGCCACAACATGCTCTGTAAGAACAGATGCAGACATTAGTCTGATTTGCACTGAATTTTTCTAAACTCCTCTCCTCAAGGTAGACTGGTGCTCCCCATTCTTCACAGGAAAAAGATTTTGAAAATGTCTCCAAGACTGGGAAGAACCAGAAAGCTAAAACAAAGGGGGAAGGGGGAGCAACCCAAGCTCTTTGTTCCAGTTGGCATGAAAGCATCATTCTTACAATAGCTCATTTTCTCCTTCCCCCCAACAGCTGACAACTCATGGCAACTAAGGACAGGGCTGCTATTGTCGTTAAGCAAATACTTGTCCAATCTACGTAGGAAAAAGAAGAGCTCCAGAGATGACGACATGTTCAAAATGCTCACAAGGGCATCCCAGGAGGCAAATAAAGAGACAGAGCAGTGGAGGAAAGGGTTCCTGAAGCAAAAACAGGGGACAGAGAAGTGGCCTCGCAGACACAGCTGCTGCAGAGGTTGAAGAGTCAGCCTGCTTCACCCAGCTAGGGAATCAGACTCTAAGAGTCCACCCCAGATTGCAGACTGCAGCCTGAGCATCCTCTGCAAGCCCCTGCATCTGCAACCATCCCCTTCTGGGGCACAATGTCGCCTGGCCTGCATCATCATGCATCATCATGCATTTCTGCACAAAGTGATGGCAAAGAGAATTCTGGGCACTAGGAGAGCCCTTAGCCCTGACTCCTACCAGTAGGACAGTTTATCTCTAGCATTCAATGACCAGCATGCACTGAGGACACATACTTATGATCTTTCACAAATAATTTCTTTAGAAAAAACATGAACAACCGAGCAAACAAACAACTCACCACACACCCACACAAAATGTGTTTATTATTAGAAATCTTCTCTTTCTGTACAAAGCATGAACCCTCCCCCATATAAAGCATTTCTGCATGTTCACCACTCCAGCCACACACTTAAGGGGAGGATGGAGGCTATACATCACAACATTAACATGCGGGATGAGTTCCAAACAAAGCACAACACACATTTTTCCATGAGCAGTCCTAATCCTCAAAGCAGGAGTGACTACAGTCCAGTCATGGCAGCATTTGTCTAGTGTTTTGAATTGCTATTGGATAAGTCTGCCTTCGGGGTCTGCCAGCCCCCTCCCCCCATCTGTTGCATAAAGCTGCAGCCCTTTCTTTCACGACAAGTTGTGCAGAAGAGCTCATGCAGTTGCTGTAAAGTTTGGTGGTGACGTGCCTGACGTGGAGACAACAGGTAAACAAACTAGTCATTCCTCTGCACTAGTAGCGAGGGACAGAGACAGAGACTGCAAGGCCAAGAATCGCATGCATGTGGGAAGCCTGGCAGAAGGGGCTTCTCCAGACCGTTATGCCTTAACACAGGTGAACCTGCAATTGCAGGCTTTGTGGGCCCGTCTTTACAGAATTATTCCAGGGGCTCCAAGGGTAAGCAACAGAGTCATCCAAAGCAAACAACCTGGGGACTCACAAATGCATAGACTTGTAAGTACCTATTCTGGATTGCTCAGCCGAACACATCTTCATGACAGCAGCACATGGCTTCCATGCAATAGTCTGTCAGCTGCTCTACCTGGCACAGATAGTCAGCAGCTAACTCATGGCATGGTTAAGGATGGAGAAGCGTGAGTCAAAGGGAGAATTGCCTTTACATAACAAATCCCCTGTTACCCCTCCAGAGGGCTTTGGTCACAGGGGATTTTACCCATTTGTAATCCTAGATCCACAAAACTAACCTGCTACCAGTCATCACTGGCTGCCCAAGACAGACCACAGTCCACTGAGCAAGGCTGCCCCGGTAAGGGTAGGAGTAGTGTTCTGTGTGCCTGGTGTCAAATTCCTGCTTGGCTGCCCTTATTGCCCTGGTCCTGAAAACTTTGCATGTCTTCAGACATGTTTGCAACAGTCTGTTTATATTCATCACCATGAACATCTTAGTGCTTGCCAATGTTTTTAAACTGGTGCTGGCTGGGTTGCAAAAAACAAGATGGATGTGAGATAAGAAGAATCATGGGAATTTAAATTTCACTCCAAGCCTCAAAATTCCATCATCTTGCAGTTGGATGCCACAACACACAGCATGTAAAGTCCCAGGATCTTACACTACAGTGGCAACGCATCTCGGGAAGCCTGGCTAAAGAGCCCAACTCTTGTTTGGAAACACTGCAACACTGGACAGTAGTGGTGATCCATAGCTAAAACTACTTTGGCTGTAGAATGACAGTATTCACTGCACAATGTTTATGGATATACAATGCAACTATATAAAACCACTGTATGTATTCTTGTTATTAGCCTCATGCAAACCCTTAAGCAAACCATTTGCAGCACACATTTGTGTTCTGCCAGCAATGAAGCAGGGCATGTAGCACCACAAGACAGCACAGGCACAGAAAATTGCTGTTATTATGCTGGCCAACAGCAAAAGGAGAAAAAAACTAGCTTTTTCAGTCTGATAGATTCCTTCCCAGAACATCGTGGTTCGGTTCTCTTATCAATTTGAAAACTTTACTAAAGAGTTTCGGGCTTCTCAGATTGTGAAATGCCTAAGAAGCCACAGCAGACAGGCACTATGCAGATAAACAATCTCAGTACAACAGCAGCTGCAGAAAGGCAGTAAACATGCATTTTGGCCTTCTGCAGCTAAACATTGTAAGACAAAAACAAGAAAGCATCCATGATTAGGGCCATTTATAGCCTAAAATAAACCCGAAGATTGATGAAGAACACGAGACCAAGAGAAACTATTCCTTCCATTTCACCAGTTTTGTAATCGCTTTGGAACGAGAGAGGAGAAGAATTTAAGAGATTAGGGGAAAGTCATTCTTCATTCCCCATGGGTCTGATCCAGAGCTTATTGAAGTCAATGAAATGAAGCCCACTGCAGGTCCACTGGATTTTTTCGATCGGGCCACAAGACATGATTACTAAAGCATCTGTGCAAGAAGAATCAAGTTTGTTTCAGAAAAATATATTTAATCAGCATTTTCCTTTAAGGTAATCAGAGACCCCATGAGGCAGTAAAAACTCAATGCATCTAGCCTCAGCACTCAAGGGTAAATTGCCGTGAATAGCATCAACTTAAGAAAACAACATTTGTGTTCAACATTTTTTCCACCCATTTATTGTTAGCATACCCAGGATGACTAGAGGTGATAATAGAAAATAGTGGTGGTGTTCTCCTTCTCTCCACCCCAGTGAACTTGCACATTTGATAACACTTAGCGCACAGTCAAGCTCATTGTTTCCTCTGATTTTTGTGTAGCTCTCTTATAACAGTGAGGAGGACCTTTAAATGTTAACAGCTCATAGCATATGACAAAAAACGGGAGAATCCACATGCAGAATTGACTTAAACTGCTCTTAATTCATCATTTACAGTTGTTTGGCTAGCGAGTCAAGGATGACTCTTTAAGTTGGAGTTTCCCCTGAAATTCTGCCTTTACAAGCAAGTTTTTTCAGGCCTCTGTCCAGAGGGGGAAAATTAACGATTCTTGGAATCATTATTATCTGATGGGTCACTTTTATTTTTTTTCTGATATGAACTTTCTGAAACAAAGGCCCAGTCAAGAACAGTACTGGTTTCTCAGCTTCCACTGCGGTAAAAATGGAATGTTCTTCTTTAAGAAAACAAAACCACAAAAACATAAGCAAAAGGATCCCCAAAGCCATACCGTATGCAGTGAAGCAATGTTCAGCAGTTCCATCCAGGTGACTTCACTGGGTCAGTAGTCATCTGCGCTCTGAAGCTCCTCTACAAACATGCCTGTCTTTAACTTTTCCAAGACTGAACTTCCTTTTCAGTGTTTGTTTCACCAGTGTACTTTGCTAATCCGCCTAAAAATTTAAAGAAAAAGTCAGTCAGCAGAGAGGAAGTTAAAACCTGCAGTTCTTAGCTCTTTATGATGCAGAGGAGCAACTGAATGATCAAAAGAATTAGCTAATTATGTTCACATGGGCAAAGAGGGAAACCTGTGGGGCTGACACACTTCCAGGACAGTGCTCACAGAACACCACCACATCAGTGCTGTGTCGAGGCAGTGGTTAGGGTAAAGCTGTAAGCAGAATCGCAGCCTCTGCAACAGGGAGATATGGCCTCTGGAGAGCTACTGCTCTTTCTTTTCTGTAAGCTACTTTTGAAGGTTATCCATTCTTTGGTTTGGGATATACAGATGTAGAAGTGAAACATGTCCTGTGGCCCCTGCCGCACAGGTATTTTGGTAAAGTGGTCAGGAAGGATGACCACCCCTTCACTAAGGAGTTAGAGTTTTTGGATTCTCACACCTTAATCCCAAGTTTATGAAAGCCCTCAGCAAAGCCATGGCCAATTTACAATGCTCTAAAGGAACAGTGTACTGCACCCTTGACTCAGCAGGTCACCATTAACCAAGAACCAGGTTATTGTGGGTTTTGCCACTTTATGCCTGCTATAAATCAAATTACTGAGATGAGGTTTTGTCTCTCTTCCCATTTCTTCCTCTAGCCTTGAATTAGTTGTCCTCCAATTGCTTCATTCTCACTACACTGCTTAAGCTAAGCTTGTCTCATGATTGTCTCCACCATACTTCCCATATGAGTCTACCTACAGATGAATCCAAGTCAACTTTTCTGTTTCCTTAATGAGAAGGATATGATATTCTCTAGGAATTAGGAAGAAGCACTTTATTAATTTAGATAATTTTGGTGCTTTTGTTATTTTGGAGAGTAAATATTTATCCTCATTGGATGGCTGGAACAGATGCTTTTCCAGATACATCCAGCCTTACTACAGAGGTACGTTACAATTCCATTATTGCTGTAGTAACAGACATGATCATTTCTTTATAACCTAAACTGTTCATAACAAACAGGGAACGAAAATTGCCTCTCATGTCCATACTTAAAACAGGTCTTAGAAATAGTGATGTTTATGGAAGGAAATCTTTTAATTAGGCCTATCTCAACAAGGCATCCTTCATCAATTAAAAAAAAAAAGGAAAAATTACATGTTCTTTTCTGATTCTAAAGCTAGTACTGCTTTACTGTACAGTACTCCTGCTGCTAAGGTTGGTCCCATGTTTCATCTTATCTAGAAAAAGAATTAACATAGCTGGTTTCTTAAGGCATGTCACATGCGTACTTAATCCACTACCAGCGTGCCTAATCCTTACTCACACTGCCCCAAAGTTTCTCATCTTGGACATACTAAGTGCATCTCTTCTGATGCACTGAGAGGATCCAAAACTATTGTTACACCACAGAAAAGGACAGAAGGTCATAAATATCTAAAAGCCAGTTCTTCTTAGTGCCCACATGTCCTCTACTCTGAAGACTCAGTTGTGACAGGAGAGTGAGCACTTGGATCCCATGTGAATTTGAGCTGCCACTTTATGCTGCTGGAAGTCTGAAGGTTTTACCTGAGGAGTCACGTAGACAGGACTGCTGCCTCACCCAGGAGCGAGGAGGCACAGGGCATTCCTTCTAAGGAGCTTGTTCACTGTTTTAAAGTTCCCAAGTATCTCATGGGAAACTATGCAGTCTGTTATAGCTCCTCCATTGACAGGAAGGGAACTGGTTCTGTTTTGGGGGAAGGATGCACTCATAAAAGGACCAGACTGTTGGAGCATTGGTGGTGTTTGTTGCTTTTATGTGGTAGGTTTCTCCGCCCCCGCTTTTCCAGCTCTTACACAGAAAACCTGTATCCTACGTGAAGGAGACCCTGAGCAGGCAGTAAGCTTCAACTTCTTCAACTGGCTTTGGTATTAACTGCCATTCAAGGCCTATTCTACTTCATTGCACTAAAAAGTAATATAATAGTTTTGCTACATTTCCACTCTTTTATATAAATGTGTTAAGATAGAAGAAGCTCCTCTCAAATAGCACAGCTAAAGACAGGCAGCAGGACTTTTAAAAACCCCTAAGGAGGGCAAGGAGACCGGAAACATTTCAAGTCAGCATCCTACTTTTTATTAATTCCTGGCTTTTGCATTCTATAGAGTGCTGTACATACATTGTGCTGAAGCAAAAGGTACATCTTATTTTTGCTCAGTGCTATCAAGTCTGGTAATCATACTGTTGAATCAGAGGGTTACTATTCAGATCTGTATTAACAGTAGACTGGCCTGCACAGTAATTTTTAAACTGGGGCAGGAACCACAAATGATTAGGGCTGAAGTAGTTGTTATCCGTGAATGATCGGTATTTTGAGCTTGCAAACCCATTTCAGTTGTTGTTCAAGATTTCTGGAAGACTTTTCACCAGTTAAACTAAGAAGTCAAAATAATGGTACATTTATGTATTCCATGTGTCTGTTTTTTGTCAGAGGATTTGCACACATTTAGTTTTCCAGAACACACTGATTCTGGAGAGACAGCGGACATTTGAGAAGGCTGAACTGACGTGCAAACTGACCAACATATTAAAGCAGCAGAAGATGCAGATGAGCCAAATTCCTACAGAAGTGAAGACATGCGAGAGATATAAAAAGATAAAGATGCTAAAAAAAATTGCGGTGGTATACCAAATCAGTCTCACATATTTTGTGTTATTTTAATTTCATCTCCCTAATTATTTTTTCAAGAACACCTAAACTTCTTGGGCAGGAGGAAGAAGGGAAAAGCAAGCCTCCCGGGTTCGAAGTAGAGACTCTGTGCAAGGATTATTCTCTAGACATGTCCCTGTACAAGATAACGTACAAAGCTGCTGAACTGTCCTCTTGGGAAGATGTAGCACTCTCAAAGAAGGTGATCAAGAGTACTTCTGCTATAGCTTTTTAGTTGCAACATTCCAGTCAGCGTAGCTCTGTTACTGTTCTTCCACGCTGTCCTGATCTGGTCTGCCCTGCTCTGATATTTTTTACTTTGGAAAGCAATTTCTAAATCAGAAACACAGTGAAGAAATAGGGACATGCCATCAGTCTCCATGGCCTATTTGAACTTCGTACTAGTCTGAACACTGACTTGCCAATAGGATTCCAAGAAAGTATGGAGGCTGCTTTATTTTTAAATTTGCTTGGGAATATACTTCTCAGCTGCTACACAGGAAACAGTCAGCCCATCCATTAAAATTACTTTCTTGAGACCAGATTTGAGGTATTTTATGAAGTCTAACATTAATTATGCAAGATCAGGAAAGTATCTGGGTTTCTTTGAGATCTCACAGATGGGTATATAAAGGACAAACAAAATAAGTGCTGCAAAAGACAAACATAAACATGCCTGCAAACACAATTGTTCACTCTGCCTTGAATTACAAAACAGCATTTTTCACATGGTTAGAGTCTTAGGTCATAACAAGTGTCAGTGGAGAAGAATTCAGAGAGGCGAGGATGCAATATGCTAGCAAGACGTCTGGTAGGACCTGGCTTTGGAAGTAACTTTTCTCAGAGAAAAGGCTTTAATAATAAGCAAGTGTATCAGATTTCTGCAAACACACTGTTAAGGTCGGCAGAGCAGCTGGCAGCAAGGCAAGTTCTGTGACCTGCTCCTGAACCCTTCAAACTCATTTCCTGTCAAACATCAGACCCAAGAGGACAAGCAAAAAGCTGTTAAGCTCTTTTCTAGAAGAGTCTGCGATTAGAATTCCAGTAATGGCTCAAATTCCTTTCCAGTTGTCCTGAACTGGCCACTTCAGTGCTGAGGATTGCTATGCCGTATGGCAGCGCTGTCCTCCTCTGGGGGATGGAGGAGAGAGCGGGGGTGGAAGGAGTGAGGCCGTGGAAAACAGGATCCAGCTTTTCAGACAGGAGAGTCAGATGTGCTATTCATTTAAATAACTCAGAGCTACTTCCGGTAGATCAGAACAGTTGGTGAGAATTGCTTAGCTTGTCCTGGAGAGCAAAGGTTCTCTTCTGGAACTGCCCGTCAGGAGGCCAAGCGGAGGCTGGTCCCCACCGACAGGCGGGAGGCAGGAGCTGGCGCAGGCAGCCAGAGCCAGCCACCCCTTCCCAGCACGCAGCGAGGGAGCAGAGAAAAGGAAGCGTCACTCTGCTCATTTGGGATCGTTGGAAGAGAGCTGCTCATTTCCACATCAGCCGCTGGGAAAGCACCAATGGTGGGCAGATCAGAAAAGATGTTAAGGGCTGGGCATTTTTCCAGAGGGAAGCACCCAACAGTCAACATGTTTATTCCAGTATATGAAACATAAAACTGCACAAGTTTTGTGGAGACAACTCGTAAGATCTCAAGTAACACCAGTTTAGATTTTCCTCAGTTTCTGCCCCAAACTGGATCCAACAGTTCCGAACATTTAAATAAAAAAGCCTAGAGAGGAATATCTATCCCTTTGCTTCTGCATGGAGGCTTCCCAGTTTTCCTGCACCAGCTCTGCAAGAGAGACCAAGTTCACAAGGAGTTACAGCATCAGACCAAACTTCTCAAATCCCTCGTTGGTTTATTTGGCAAGTTCATTCTGGAGACAAATGCTTCCATTGTGTACCATATCTATAGACAGAAAAGTATAGTACAACAGTAGGACAGATCCCCCTTCATTCCATTTTAGAAAAATCACAAATATTTCTCTCTTTTTTTTTAAAGTTTACTTTGCCATGATCAACCTTTCTTGTCAGCACCACCATCTCTACAACAAGAAAAACAAAATTATGATGAAATTTTGGTTTCTACTTCTCATAGTTAAGAGGCAGTACTGACCTGAAAACAAATTTGATAAACTTCAATTTATTGTATCTCAGTAGCTATCTTCAATTTTATCTTTCTTTCCAGATATATTGTTATAAGCAAAACAATATATCTAAATATATAGCAGACTATTTGTATTAAGATGTAAATCTAATAATAAAGAAAAATGTTAAGGAAAACAAGAGAAGTAAACTTGCAGCAAATTAATCAAAACATTTGCTTTCAATGTGGATGAAAATGTGAATAAATCATTATGGACAGATGCTTGTGATTTTGTTTTTATTTCTCTCTATTATTCTGTCTATTATTGGCCAGAGGCTTCTATTCATCTCTGGAAATGAGCCAACTTCTGATAAAAAGCACTTCTACAGCAGGTGTATAAACTGAACAAATTCTATCATCAATAAAAAGTTAATATTTGGCAGGGTTTTTGGATTTTGGGTCTGTTTCCTCTAGTCAGTTCATTAATATAAAGTTTAACTGCCTTCCTTCCCTAATCCAGAAATAGCAAACAAACTCTCCCCTTTCCCCCCAAATCACGCAGCTCCTAATCACTGATTTGTGTCCCAGAGACTCCATTGGTGCACACAAATCACAATGGCCACCATAGGATCCTTCATGTCAAAAAAGCTGGTGAATGCTTCAGTGGGATTAGATCTATTTTCCAGATTTACTGCTGGAAATCCTGGGAAGCCTAGGGATGAACAGACAAACTAACATTTTAGTTCTGAATTGGCCAGTACAGCTGCTGGCTGAGCAATGACTGACCTGCAGCCAGCACATAAAAATGCATGGCTAAACAAGAACAAATAAATAAGAAGAATGCCACCCCCAGAGTACAAGGCTTGAGCTCCTCTAGACAAACCACAGCGTAACAAGATCAGCTCCCTCATCAAGGGCATAGCCAGACTGTACTTTCTGCTCACTGTGACTTGGGCCTGTTACTGCAGAAAGGCTGCAAGGCACGTGTCAGAATACCCTTGAGTATTAAAGGACATATAGAAAAACAGGACTGCTTTCCCCCCCACAAGCTTCCTTTCCTGAAAGCAAAGAGTCTGTTTCACGAATCAAGGTGGAATTCACACATATTAATCCAGTCTGATGAACAACTACAGCCATTAACAGTGAATTTCAAGAGGCTCCAACTGGATACCTCTCCTTTTCCACACTATTTATTATAGGGTTTACAACTTGTGTCTGCTCTTTCCAAATATTTGGGTCTGAATTCAAACTTCACAGTTCCTTCCCATTGAAGTCCCAGGTGTGTTCAGGACTATTCCTGAACTTTGAAAAAGCCTGGATCCAACTGAGACACATCTCTAACATTCATTTGTATGAGATCAAGTAAATGCAGTTGTAATCTCTCTTGAACAGAGGAAATATTTATAAGCAGAAGTTTTTACCTAGCAGGCTAGTTTGAAGAAGTGTACAAGAACAGAGATTTACAACTAAATCCTTTAGAGTATACTGAGAACTATGCTCTCAAGACACTAATCATAATGCACTGAGAGGCCCAGGACTCAAAACAAAAACAAGTTTTTCTTTCACCTATATAAATCATTTTGTAGCAATGAAGTCAAAAACTATCTTGACAGCGCCAGGTCTTACTGACCTTAGTTCAGGACAGCAGTAAATACATGTCCACCATAATTAAGTTCCATTTCAGTTAACAAATTAAGAACGTCCTTACTGCTGTTTTGAGCAAGAACATTTGCATTTCCATCTATGCTTATAATTAGGGCCCCGTGGAGAGCTAAAAACAATTCCAAATTCATTATCAAAGTATAAATAAATCTGACCAGAAGAACACACACTTCCCTGTCCTGATACAGTCAAGGCGTTTATGTTCAATAAACTGCAGGATGCTATCTGAGGTTTACCCTTGAGGAAAGATACTGGAACAAAACTAAAAGTATATTCTGTACTACAGTTGCATTTCAGGTTGTAGTAGTGAATGTTCTTGAAAACCACCACACGAGTCATTCAGGACTTTCTGAAAGGAAATTTGCAGGTAGCTAATATAAGTTGCTGTCCTATAAATTGAAGGCCATTTTTGCATTTGAGATATATAACGAAATACAGATTTCATTATGCAGAGTCCCTTAGGAAAAAAGGGTGATAGTAACTTACTGCTATGCTGCTGAAACCACAAGGAACAAAACAAAATCCTTCCCTCTGATGACACCAGTGCTACCTGCAGAACATTAAGTCCTGCCACTCCACTTTGCCTTTTGAAGAACCTTCTGAGGAAGGAATAAAATACTGCAGTCTATTGACAGACTTTTCTTAAGAGTTTTCCCGTCTGAGTCATCGCTTTCTAGTATTAAGGAAACCTTTAGCAATTCAACACCTCTACACTGCAGAATGAGTATCATTATCTCCTCTTCATGACTAAGTGAAAAAACAGAGCTCTTAAGCTACATATTTTCTTTCTCAGGATGTTTCTGTGCTTCTTGATGTGGGTCCAGATTATGTTTTCATTCTCTGGAGGATTGAGCATACATGACTTCAAAGTGGTCATATTGAAAATTACCTCCTATATTAGGTAAGCAGTCCCTTTTTAGACTTAGCGGTACCTATACAAGTGAGGCCCAAATAAGCGGTGCAGCTGAGGACAAGGGCACAAATGGCTCAGGAGATCAGGATGGAACTGTGCACTGATCAAAAGCAATCAAGACAGTAGCTGAAGACTTCACACAGCTCTCCCTCTGATGCCTAGGTAGTCCTGTACCGATGTGATTAATTTCACATCTTCTTTTTCCACTTAGTAGCCTTCAAAGAAAAGTAACACTTGAGGAGGCCCAGCCAGGCAAGTAAAGTTGGGTATAATAGCAACCACCAGAGTATCGTGCAGGAATAGCTTTGTAACTTCCTGGATGACTCTGGAAACCCCTTCTGGAATAAGGATAGATATATTTAAAGACATGGTACATCTTGAGGTTTTGCTTGTTCCCCTACTGCCATAGAAAAGAACCATAAAAAGCTAAATAAACATAGGAACATATGCAGGGTGACTGGACTTCAAAGGTTGTCTCACTGCCAACAGCAGTAGAAAGGAAGTGAAGCATGGCTGTGCTACTGTCCTTTCTGCTTTTGAGCAGAGCAGGTGCCACCTGCTCATAGAACTGAGAGAGGAAGCTGGGCTGCAGGTAGAAGCTGTGAACTAAGATTGTCTCTGTCATGAACACTAAGGGAATCAGTATGGATAACCACTGAAGAAAGAGGAAGTTACAGCTAATCACATATCCCAGCAAGCAGCATTTTTCATTAAATGAGGTTACTAAAAGAGGCAAAAAGAGGACAAGGTTAGAACACCTTAAAAGCCAATGAGTATTTCCACATCGAAGAGCTTATAATAATAGTTCCTGAACAAATTGCAAACAAAAAACTGAATTAGGTTCAGATGGCCTGCTCCTAAATAAACCCCACTGTGGAAGATTTCACAAGCCACCACTTAAGCATAAATATCCATACCCAGTATAACAATACATTTAATCTTTGGGAGTTGGGGATGGAGTAAGTTTCGGGGGGGGAGGGGGGGTACACATGTCTAGACAAGGTTAGATCAGCATTATTTAGTACCAGTGAGAGCTAAACTCAATTTATTACTAAAAGCTGATGAAACATGACCTCAGGTATGTCCCAGACCACATGAGCATGTGAAGTCCTTTGAAAACAAACTAGGTTCTTGTAGTCACTCCTTCTCCGCCCCCTCCCCCCCGCCCCGCCCCATATTTGATCTATACTCTATAATAGCATTGACATTTTGGAATTCAATCTTACAGATACTTCAAAGTCTGGCATAAAAACAAATAGCTGTCATCTGGAATAAGATATTTGGGAAACTTGAGCAAGTTAAATAGGAATTGTTTTGAGTACTTGACTATTTTTTTTTTAAGAATTATAAAGTTAGAAATTAAGATTATTGGTTTCTATGAAACAGCATGTAGTGAATTTCCCTTGCTAGTACGAAAGGTATATTGTGTTTGAATATTTTACAAAAATTTTTGAAGGACATTGTTTAACAATCTGAAGTAATATCTAGGAATACACTCAAAAGCATTAAGAAACATATTGTATAGTCCTAGGATTCTTTTTGGAAGACATTCATAAAACTAACCTCTCAGACCTTTTTGTTTTTGACTTTCCATCTAAACAGGGTTTACTACACTCAAGGACAGGGTAGCAAAACAAAAATGTCCATCAGTATTTAAACAAAACGGTTCATATTCCAAACAGTAACAGTTTGGGTGCAAACCAAATATTGCAGCACTTTCATAAATGCTCTACAGCAGAGATACTATTAACAGCAAAAGGAATTTTTAGGCAGAGAGTGTCTCTCAAATAAGATTTCTAAAGCCAAAAAACCACCAGGATCAATGAAAAAAAACACAAAAATGACACCTACCCCCCTTCATCCACTCATCTCCTACAATGCACAAAGACCAGGCCATATCTGCAGTCTAGAAATTGTTTCATATTAAGAAGGGAAAAAAGCCTGAAAAAGAAAGAAAAAAAATCACAAAGCCAAAGTGGCAGCCACCTTCATTGTAAATAAGGAGATCCCTTCTGTATTTTAAACTACAGCACACAAAAAGATAACAGTGCATAGAGCTGTACCTAAAAAAATATACTACGTTGTCTGAGATATTGGTTTTACTGTGCAAAGGACTAGAAGATCTAGAACAAAAACACATTACATAAATTTTAAATACACCCATTTTTTTGGAAACGCTTACCCAGAAAAACTACACAGAGTCTAAGTTTTTGCTTTAGTCATCTTTTATGAGCCCAGAACTTCCCTAGATAATGATGACAAGATGAGAAACTCAGGATAATCAGAATAAGTAGAACATTTGGATAACAAAGAAAAATAATTTAGGAGTAAACTATCACATTGCAAGACTGAAAGCCTCTCGCTGGTGCAGCAAGATACTTTGTAGGACATTAGAGACTGCAAATGCTCTCTGGTATTACCAACAACAGTATTCTATTATGGAATAGGCAGTCCAGAAAGATAGTGTATTTGCCCACATTGCCAAGCACCAGGCTTAGAATGCTTTCTATTGAGAATTCTCTGCATCAATGAACAATTACAGGCCTTCATGTAACGTTCCTCATTTACAAACGTCCATTGTGTTGTTTCAGCTTCTTCAAATCTGGTGTTGGGATACAGATGGGGTTGGTTTCACTTTCTGAGAAAACCAACTGCTAAGATAAAAAACCAAGGACACTCAAGTACGATCCTCTGTTGCTTGTGCTTCTTGATTCACAAGGTCTTTTCTTTGTTCCACTACCGAACACTGATTTTGGTTAGCGCTTCCAGATTTAGTTCCATTTTTTATGGGTTAAATACACAAATACTTCATATTCAGCTTGAGGTTGTGGGGGCTTGAACAAATTCCTTATAAAAGTCTAACACATATTTTGCTATGTGTCTATGCATTGTTTTGGTTTTTGTTTGGTTGGCTTTAAATCATGAAGCTGACCTCATAATTCCTCTGAATTTGTGTTTTTGGGAAAATGAAAGAAATATCAAAAACGCCTGGTCTATTTCTTCTACTATAAATATAGCAACTTCTCACCAATTTATCTCTTTAAAAAATTTCAGCACCCAAGAAAGTACATTAGTTTTTTCTGGGGGCAGAGAGGCCTTACAGATGTTAATGACAGAAGATGATGGAACTTCACCATACCATCTATAAAATGCACTTAAGAGCTTGGTCCTTTAACACACACTATAGTACCAATTCAGCTGTTAACTAGTAGGGCTCATATCCACTAGGAATATGCTTTTTATGTCAGCAGAGGGGCCCATAGCTGGGGAAGAAAAAAAACCAGCCACCACCACAAACCCCAAACCAACAAAAAATGCCATCGTCCTACCCCCCTAACTTATACACCTGTGGATCCTTGCTACTGCATCACCCTTCACAGAGATGACAACACCTGATATAACTCTAGCTCATACAGTATTTATAACAAACAAGCCTTTTTTCCTGTATAAGAATTAGCTGCTTTGTGCACAAAAAATGCAAAATTCTTTCCAATGAACAGAGCCTCAGACCCTTCAGAAGCAATGTTTTTAACTTTATGAAAGCCAGAGTTAAAAGGAAGATGTGCTACTGTTTCTACATTCTAAATAATGGATATTCAAAAGGAAAAAATGTAAATTAAATAAATGGTTCTGGCATGCAGAGCACAGATGCCAAAGACACAGAAGCATTTTTGCGGTGTCTTGACATAGCAGTTTTATCTGTGACACATTGTAAGGACAGACTAGGAAACTTAAGTGGGACTCTAGGACTAACCAATACAAAGCCATGTCCAAATACAGAGCAATGCAGGACATGCATTGCAAACCATATGAAATGCAATGCAAATGAGTTTTCAATGCAAACCATATGGAAAAGCTCCATCTGAAGGATCTGAGGTAGAGAAACACTGGCAAAACTGAGTTTGAAAGTATTGCATGTCTTGCTCCCACAGTAAAAATGTTGTTGGCAAACCATATTGGCAACCAAGCTAGAACAGGACATACGTCACATTGCATAGCTTGTCAAACTTACGTAAACACTAACTAGCTTCCTAAAGTATTTGGAATGCTGAATTTCTTTACCATAAAATGGTGTAAGTTACACCACGTGGCTTCACTAGGGTTTGGCTTGGACCAGAACAACAGATCTGAATTTCTCTGTGCTTTTAAAGAATTTCTTGGATTCAAACTGCTCAGCTGGTCTGTAACTTGACTGGAGGGATCCATCAAGTCCAGTCCTGCATTGAATCATGACACGAGGGAACATTTCTGAGTCACGTTACTTATCCAGGTGGATATCTCACAGCACAGGACTTCAGGAGAGCAAATATAGCCCTGCTTAAGTTTCTCTTTAGCTATAAATAATTATGCTCACTCTAAGAGGCTGTACTAGAAACAAAGAGCTGCCCTGTACTGAACATCACTACAGGAACAGGTTCCTAGCCTATGCACTGGGCCAACCTCCATTTTCTAATATTAGAGCTATCCATCTTAAAACGTTCAGTGACACTGAGAGCAATACTAACACACTATGGTACATTTTCTGGGAAATAAACACACCTGGGTGTCTCCTTGAGGTGCCTGTGCACTCACATACAGCTTGAGAAACAAAGAGGAAGAATTAGAGATCTGCAGGCAGTTGCAGGGCTTCAATCTCATTGACATCAAGGAGACATGGGGGGACAGCTCATAGAACTGGAGTGCCATGTTGGATGGATACAGGCTCTTTAGGGATGACAGTCCAGGAAGGTGAAGCGGGGCAGTTGCCCTTCATGTGAGAGAGCAGCAGGAATGCATGGAACTCTGCCTTGAACCTGCAATGAGCTAGATGACCTCCTATGGGTCAGAATTAGCAGGCAGACCAACACAGGCAATATTGTGGTGGATGTCTGCTACAGACCATATGATTAGGCATAAGTAGATGAGGCCTTCTTCAGACAACTGGAAGAAGCCTCACATTCATTGTCCCTGGTATTCATGGGGGACTTTAACCACCCCAATATCTGCTGCTCCTTTACTGGGTGACAGAGACACTTCACCAGCTCCCACCTTTGGCAGGCACAGGCACTGCCTGTCCAACCTCAGCGAGGGGCCCCATGCACCGCTGCAGCCCCAGGTCTACAGACCTGCATCCTCACTTGGCAGCTTGGCCTGAGTCAAGGCCTCTGCTGACCCAGGGGCAATTGCTCATTATACAAAGTAATGAATTTTATATACCTCATACCATCAAGTATTGACCTGACATCTACGAATATATGTTTTACTTATAAATAGTCCCAGAGATAACTGGGAAAAATTCTGTAGACTTTATTATAAATTATGACTCCACACTAGTTTATTTTGAGCTACGCCTCTATAAGTAAGGGTTGAAAGATTAAGTCCCATTTAACACAGTAAACATAATCTATCTGAGCAACATCTCAGGGTCACTCCTTCGGCTGTGCACTCAGACCGCTGAATGCTTTAACATAAAAGCTTCATATGTATTTTGCAGATAACCAGAACATGCTGCATATGAAGTACAAACTAGTTTCTATAGCTGCTGCATCAATGAAGAGCTACAATTAAACTAGCTGACTCTGCAAGAAAATAATTCCTGCATCGTATCTTCATCTTGATTACTACTTGTAACAAACACCATCTCATAATTTCTTTTGTGAAATCATAAATCCACAGAATTAAAAGCAATTTATGGTGTCACTTTCAAACCCAGCTGAAGTTTTCCTTCATCCCATGGTTATTAACATGTATTATTTTTGTTCTTTTTCCAAAACACAGTATTTTGGAAATTATGATGGTAAACCCAGAGAGGACAGAAACATGGTTCCAAAGCCCTCTGCAAAAAAGAAAGCAACTTTAATAATAACAGCAAGTATTGGTTTCCATGTGACCAAAGCTCAAACTCAATTTAACAGATACAATAACCTTCATGAGGGATGATATCTCTGCTTTGCTGAACTCAGGGTGAGTTTTGCTGAAGAGTTAAGCAGGCCATAATTTCACACCATTCCACCTATAGCATTCACCTGCAACTCGCATAGGGAATTTCTTCAGTTAACAACATACTAAGTCATATCATGGTTTCTAGTATGAGCTGTTTGGATGGGCAACATGTAAAAAGATTCTACCTCAGTTGGCATGTCATACATGTGCCAATGACATATGTAATGCACAAAATGCAAAGCATGCAAGTATACTACTCCCATGATCAGAATAGAGAGGAACATCTTGTCCCTTCTGAGTGCAGGAGATTTCTTGTTGTTCATAATGGTAACAGAATTAAAAAAAAAAAAATTTTCTAAGATGACAGAAGCTTGAAATTTTTTCAGATAAAACATAAGACACGGTCAACAACAGGAAAATGCTAAGTACCTATCAGTGCTTTATAACACACTGCAATGCAAAATGAATCAGGAATCTTTGGTTGGGAGATGGAAACGTTTGCATCTGTGAATAGTCAGTGCCTCACGCAGCAATTACTTACACATGCTTTTTAAGCAAATTACAACATCAAAATATTCTCCCCATCACATTAACACAATGTCCAGACCTTCTTTACAACTTCGACACGTTCAGCATATGTGCGGATTTGGTATTTCATTTTTCTGTGGAAGAACTCCACTGACATGATTAGGCTCAAAGGTATTTCTGATCTACACTAAATCCTTTGGGGAGTTGGGATTGGATACAGAAAAGCTCTGTTGTAATGTAGAAATTAGATGCCGAAGGTGGGTTAGCTGTACTTATTTTCTCCAATTTGTGTAATTTTTATTTGCTTATTCTGAAGCACTTCTTTTTCACAGAGGCACATATGGAATCAAAATGTGTAATAATGTAGTAAACAACAGCTGCAGCCACCTTTTGGCTCGCTTCTATTTCTATAGCATATTAACAATTTTTGCTAGGACTTTGCAAGGCTCGAGGAAGGGAAAACACCTTTGAATTTACCTCAAAGTTGATAGAGATCTCCTCAAGCAGGATGCAGTATCCACGCGCTTCTTTCTCACAGTGATTTTTATGCAGATTTGATGGAGTGGTGCAATACATCTCAAGCACTAACCACCGAGTCTTGCAGCTAGTCTTAGAACAACTATTTGAATAGTAAGTAGAAACTTCCCTTCTCAGGCCTGAGTTCACCACCTGGATCATAGCATTCGAGTCTCACACAACATACTTCAGAGCTCCATGTGAAGGTGACATGCTAAATGGAACACACAAAAATCACCAGGGAATTCCCTCATTTCAGGTAGTAGGTCCTTTAACACAAAGGACATCTCTGAATATCTTCCCAACACAGGCTGCATCCAGCACAGAACATACCCTCAAGCACAGCAACACTGTATTTCGGAAATACAATGCGAAAAGACTGCTGCACACTGAACTATTACTGTTCAAAAGCCCTTCATGTTTTCGCAGTTTCTAGAGGACAGTAATTCTTGGAATTACACTATCGTATCAAAACTTCCAACACTGCCCTCCAAACTCTGTATATCCCCCACTTACCTTCTGGAACCTCCTTGGGCAAAATTACGTTTGGAGCACCGGGTTATACCCCACACGCTCTGGCAACATGGCAGCTCAGTCAAGGTGCAGATGCCTCAAGGGTCACAGCTCCCAAACAGGTTTTCCACCTCACACCCAGCTCAGGAGATCTTGGAGAGTAGTTTCTTCTTTTTTTTTTTTTTTCTCTCTCCCCTAATAAAAAGGAGTTCTGGCAACCGTGCTCAACCCCACTGCCTCACCTTTCCTGCAGGTACTGAGGACTCCTCTTGCCAGAGTCCATCACCTTTCATCTGCTCAGGCAGGAACAAAGGCAGAATCAGGGGCACAGCCATGGCTGCCATTGCTTCTCTGTCCACCACAGCTCTGCTGAGGTGTCCTCAAACCAGGAGGCCTGCCCAGATACAGGCACAGGTGCCCCTTGTCAGGGCCTGCTGCCCCAGCTGGGCCGTGCAGGAGGCACACCTGGGCCCAGGACCCCTTGCTCTTCTGAGAGGGCACCCAGGACAAGTTGGAGTGAACCCCGTTTGCCACGAGGAGTGCGTTTCAGGGTGCATTAATCCTGTTTCTCTTCAGTTTAAGGCCTGTCCTTTTTAAGGATTTTAGTTTAAGACCTATCTTTGTGGAGACAAGCAGCCCCCCTCCTCCCCACTGCTGCCAGGCACAGGGAGCAGCCAGCCCCTGCCCTCAGCTGACCAGAGCCATTTGCAGCTGCAGACACTTTCATGCTGATTAACCATTTCCAAGCATTCCTATTGTGTTGCCCATTTTCAGTTCTGTTCTGGGCCACCATCCCAGGGCAGCTCCTCTGGTGCACAAGCTGCCATTTCAGCCATCCAGAATGTGTTTCTGGCAAGGGTTTTCATAATCTGTTGTCCTCATGACAATCCTCTTTTCCCTTTTGGAGTAACCAAGTAATTAATTAAAATAAAAATAATAATAGTAATTAATTAATTTAAATAACAGCTATTAAAATGGTAAAATTAATGCAAACCACACACATTTTTCCACCTCCGAGTTTGTCCTCGGTCTTTTGCTTCAGAAGAAAAGGTTGCCATGCTCCTGCAATGTAATTCAAACACATCAACCCTAGATAAAAATATAACCTGCCATTTTTGTCCATCTGGGCTTGAGATTTTTAGTCTTTCATTCTTCTCTCTGCCAGCCTATGCAGTACCAAGCAACATGGCAGCCTTTTTCAAGTCTTGTATGTAAAAAATAATTTCCCTTTTTCTCCATTTGCCTGAGTCCTGCCAACTCTAGATCAGCTCACTCCTCTCTCCCCCTGGTCCTCATATCATGCCACCTTGTGTAACAAGGCAAGGGCTAGCACTTTTAGGCTCTACTTTCTAATTTCTTATTATGCATGTGTCGTATTTCTACGTGCCCTCTCAAAAAGCACTGGATTTTGTATTTTATACAGAAATTCAGGATAACACTCCTAATTCAAGAAAAAATGTATTTTGTACCTTATTAGCATTTATTTTTTTCATCCAGCAGTGAGTAATTCAGATGTTGGCCAATATGAAGGTTTGTTTCCTAAGTACACATCTCCCTTTGTAACTACTATCCATGATCGTTCTCAAAAAAGGACTACAGGTTTCTCTTTCCTCTCCCATTCTCTTTAAGTCTTGCAAACCAGAGTTTGATAATGATCACTTCTGATTTTGCAAGAAATCCTGCATAGTTTCATCTTTTCAAGGGCTCTGACTATTTCTTTTTACAGTGCCTACTGCAGAGTGTCACTGTGCTTGTGTCTTTAAAAGGAACAGCTTTTCTTAATGCGGTGAAAGCTCAGGTTTGTTTTTACCACCTATTAACAGTCTACCAAAAATTGTTTATGTTACCTACCAAGTTCATTTAAGAGAAACAAAGCTAATAGTTCTAAGGAGCATTATTTTCCTCAAGTATTTATTAGCACCGATGAGTGATATTTGGGCCCACTTTCACTGGCATGTCACTTGTATGTTTTGCTTCCTCCCTACACGCGTAAAATGAAACAGGCACATTTGCTGCATGGTTTCTGGTTGAAAAACATTCAGTATATGCATCAAAGGAGATTTTGCTTTAGGTGTGCTGTTGGTGTTTCAAACCACTAGGAATTCTTTCATTACAAGAAATAACAATAATAATTACATAATAGCGCAAAATAATATTAGCAATAATTACCCTAGGAATAGGACACAGCATTGTATTAGCAATTTTTGGTCACTGGTCCACTTTGCCTTCTGTGCTGTCTCTGACAGTAGTTCACACTCAGCTACACTGAAGTAAGTGCAAGAAAATTTGTGACTAAATTGTTTTGGTTAAAGCAACAAACATTAAGCAAAGGCATCCATATTCTACTATGTGGATAAAATTCTGTATTATTAATTATTCCACATTTGAGGACATCCATATAACAGATAAGTATGTTACATCATGGAAAGAATGGCCCAAATTTGGAAATTAGAGACTTGACAGTGCATCCTTTGTACCCATCTCCAGCAGCTGATAATAATTTGGCCAAGTCTGTGTTTGATAAACAAAGCTGTGATGTTCTACTGGAAATACACTTACAGTAATATTAGCAATGGTATTTTCAATGACCAGAGTTCAGCATACTTGATGTTGGCTTCACATTAACCTCTTTCCTCAGTGCTGTTAAATCTAATTCCAAAGAGCGATAATCACATGTCAAATGCTGAGAGTGTTTGAAATCCAGGCTTAGATCCAGTTTTATGAACCGGCCCATTATCCCTTATGGCAGACCAAGCTCAATCACCAACTCTGTTCCCCTGCCCCCCAAAATTCCAAAATATAGATATACAACTTGAATTAGCCACTATTTTCAGAGCACTTTGAAAAACAGACTCTTTCCCTTTTGGCTTTGATTATATCACAGCACCTGCAAGTATTCTAGGCACCTCTAGGGAACAAGTTAACACTGATCATCTCTGTTCTCAAAAATTTCTCATCTAAATTTAGACATGATCAGACAAGTAAAGGTCAAAACCACAAAATAGGGAGTGAGACGAGTATAAAGGGAAATTTTGGTGAACAGGTAACACAACTGCTCAGAGGAAAGCAAAGCAGATCAGAAGTCTTCCTTTGCTACTGGAGATGTGGGTGTATGGCATCCAGTTCACCGCCTGTTTATCTGCAATTCTTCCCATTTGCAGTATGAGCTTTCCAACACTCCACTCTGTCACAGATACCTGCCTTTTTCCTTTCTAATTCTTTGATCATCTGTCCAATAGATGAATATACACTAAGCTGTTTGCATGTACTATTTTGATCTCTGCTTTACACTGACATCAACTTATTGCTGTGTCAGGCATTAACTACCAGGCTGGTCTTGCTCTTCCCCTGCATCTCTCTACTTTTTGACATCCATAGCCTTTATAATCTCTGTTCATCCTGGCTTGGCGAGAAGAAAATATATACAATATACAGATTGTATATATACAAATTGTATATATACAATATATACAGAAGTTAGGATCTAAAATCCTAACTTCTAATACACGCCAAGGAGAACAGCAATACAGTCACTTGTAATTTCAAGAATTACTGAAGGCCTCACTACACTTTCATGTAACTCAGACTGATAATGAAAATTAACAGAAATCAATGGGCTGGAATCCCAAGATAAACTAAAGGATCTCTGTTTTGGTTGCATATACTAATTTTTCAAATAAAGTTATCAAGTTGTCTTGAGATACTGTCATCAAATAAGGAAAGCTGTCGTTATCTCAAGTATTATATTAATTTAATTTAAAACAATTTAAATATGCATAACGTTTCACTGTGAAATGGCGAACAGGTCTGAGAAAAGAAAAAGTGGAAAAATTGCACAGAACAGTGTTTTCAGGAAATATTTGAATATCATAAGGCAACATGCATACAGTGACCTAGGACAGGGGAGAAATGTTTTTAAACTGAGGCCTTTCTGACAACAGCTAAAAATTGTGGCAGTCCATAGCAAGTTGCTAGGGTACACATGACCTTATTGACAGTAATATTTAGTTTTGATAGTAAAAATGGAAAATCTGCTCACATGACAAAAATCTGTGTGCAGTATTATTTGAACTAAAACATTCAGTATCACAGGAAATAGCTACATGTTTGGTTTTTATTCCTAGGCTGAGAAACTTGTCACATATGCCACTGTGTGGTCAGCTGTGTGGTTTTAACAACTGAAATAATAATTGATAAAAATGAGTGTATCTTAAAAATTATTTTCTCTACAGAAATTCGTGTCACTAAAGAGACAAAGCCTCAGAAAACTATTTCTGCAGGAAGAAGAGGATACAAAGCTTAGATATGTTAGGGTTAAAAATAGATGTCTGATTGCTGTAGCAACAGTATAATACTTTCTGAGACTGCAGTAAGACCTATAGCCTGTCCCAGCACTGCTAATGTACATAATACACACAGTGGTCAATGACACGATTCTACATACCATAACTAACTCCTCAATTTATTCCTGGCTCTTGTTCGTTATCACTTGATGGGATATTTTCCAGGTTTTCAGGCATTGCTAAATACTCATACCAGAACAGGAGACTTACTGCAAGCTTTCCTTTGAGTCAGGAGCCTGAAGTGAAAGAAGCCAAGTTAACTTTGACTTGAATTTTGACTATTTTTTTTTTTTGCGCTATTTTGAGTGAAGTAGGGAAAGCAGAAGATTTCTTTTAACTTAATTTCATTTCATTTTAAAGCAAATTCATGAATTACTGACACTCTAACTCAGGAGGCACTAGGAACAAGCTGGATATTTTAAATAAAAGGTCCTTGAAAATTTAAAAAGAATATTATAAAGAAAAATATCTTTCAGCCATCTCAGAGAAACAGGCTGTCCAACTTCATAAAAATTCAATGGTAATTGTGTCACCAACTTTCCAATGTTGTTTTTTTTTTTAATTCCAATCCTAAATCATTTGCCGGCATGAAACACTACAAAGATTTGAATACTTTATACTAAAAAATTTAAGTATTTTTGATTTAAAAATGACTGTAAGCATTTGCTTCAACTAGTGTATTCAAATATTTGCTAGTGATAATCTGAGCACAGCAGAAATAAAAATCAAAATCTTAAGTATTGTGGTGGCACAAAAACAATGCAACATACACAAAACCTGAACACGTAAGTATTTAAACATGAGAGTGATTTTACCTATACTATAGCTTACTATATTGAGCCTAATTCATAATTATACACAATTTTATGAAGTTATAATTTTGAACTTACTGGAGGTCTTGATGTGAACAGAATTTTGAACTGACTGGCACTCCTAATGAAGATGGCCAATAGCCGGTGTAACCTGGCAAAGCCCTCAGTGCTGCCAGTGTGATGCTCGTTTCTTGAGCTACCTGATAATTGCTCTGTGTTGAGAAAGCATTGGCACAGAACACTCTTCCTGGGTGTTAAATTCAAAGCAGTCTCATCTGTCCATCATTAATCAGGGATGTTGTACCTAGTATAAATTTCGGACAATTAATGGAGACTTCTAACACAAAGGAACACTACGAGTTTTGGAGGTCCTGTTCAGTGACAGGCTGAGTGGGTTAGAAATACAAGAGTCCTTACTGAGTTGAACAGTGAAATTCACTAATATTTTCAATTAAGAATTCATTGATTTTTTTTTGTCAACATATATTGATAAATAAGTCATCAATAAATAAATCTTAAAATAAACCAAAACTATGCCTCAGGTTCTTCTAGGTGAGTATGAGGGGCAGAAAGAAGCACCATTCAATACCTGAAACAACTGCTACCTTTGTAGTTCCTTCCAGGATAACAGCGTGGTCCTTTTAGCCTAACTATTTCCATCTTCTATTATTGCCTATTTTACAGATAAAAGTTTAGGCTCTCTATGAATCTCCTAGAAGACACATAAATAAAAGATCTTTACCAAAGAGTGGTCAATAGACAACAACAGTAAACTTGCTGCAATCAAGCAACATTTCCTAGTCATAAATGTCCTAATTCTGCCACGTGAGCAAAATTTGAAGAGAAAGGAGGAATTTTAAACTATATGGTGCAACCTGAAACTGGACAAAAAGTAATTTCCATTCAGATGTTGACAACAAGCAATATTTTAGAGAAGTAGAGGTTTAGGCCACCGTGAAGAAGATAAGACAGTATTTTGGCTAGATATGACTAGCAATCTGGAATTATAATTCAGCTGCCACTAGTACATCTCCTGGTTTGTAAGGTCTGCATAGAGATCAAGGTATAAACAAATAAATTATATTGGAGAGTCTGCCTTTAAAACACAGCTTTTACCTTTTGTTCCAAGATTGAGTTTTGAGAACTTTCTAGGAGTAATATATGGAGTCCACATATGAAATCAAATATCTCAGTTTAAGAAAGACTCTCTGTCTTCTCAGGACTGACTCAGGTGAGCATTAAGACGATCTCAACTCATTAAAAGTTCTGTTTATTTCATAGTTGCTTGCTAAACCAGGAATGACATCAGTGTTCAGTCCCTTCAGCTCTTGATGGGCAGTCTTGTGATGAAGGAGAAACTTCCGTAACTGTCAGTGGTAAGAAGGGAAGTTAGTATCTGGGTTTTAATTACTGCAGTGTGATTGTGAATAAAGATGGTAGGCATAGTTCATTACACTTTAATTGATTTGCTCTTACAATCTTAAGGAGTAGCGAATTAAAGAATTGAAGAGTCCTTTTAGGTGAAAAGTCGTATCAGCTTAGAAGGAAAAGTCTACAGCAGAAAAATAAAAACAGGCAAAATTAGTCTTTGGGGTTTGTATTATGCAAACAGAAACACAAAACCAATTCCTATTAACAGTATTTGTATTAGTAATTCATTCCTTTGAGAGGCTAGCTGGACTACTAAGTAAAGAGAGGAAACAACGGTGAACTTGCAGCATCCTTATTTGACAGTCAATTAAGAAAAAGTTGTATGTGAAAAAACTCAAAGATGAAAATTTCCTAAATGAGAATGTAGATGCTAATACTTCCCTTGGCTTGCAAAGTAGCCCAAATTTGGTAAGAAATTGATCAAATACAGACAAAACCCCAGAAAGTAGGTGCAACAGTGATACTCAGCATGACCTTTAGCATAACTGGGGAACTGGTAGATTCATTTCAGTTTTCTGACTCCCCAAAGCAACCACAGGATAATCATGAACAGACAAAATATTTGGATGATCACAAATATGAAAAATGAGAAATGTGGTGCAGCCACTTAGACATACTCCAAGAATATTACAGGATGAAAAGGCGAAATGACAGTATTTGGACAAGATCACCACATTTTTGTTATGTCTGCAGTTCACAAAATATCAGATACAAATAAAGTGTGTGGGATGTGATACAAAATTTTGAACATTTGTTCCTGGGTCTGTTAGCTGTTTGTGTATTATTACATAACCAGTGACCCACACATGCAGCATGCCAAGTATTTTATTATTTAGTGTACTAATTCTAAAGTTCCATCAAAAGTAAGGACTTTTGTAGAAAATAATTGTATATTAGATAGGAAAGAGAAATTGCTAATATAATATACCAGTAACAACACTTCAAAACTTAAACTCAGTTCATCCCGTCGCCTATTATGCAGGCATTTTGTTACTCAACACAGAGAAGGGCAAGCAATTTTCTTCCCCTAGATAAAGCCCCTGATAATACTCTTTTTGACAGTAGGAATGTTATGATACACAGCACGGGAATAGCGATACGACACACCTGAGGGAGCACATTTACCTCATCCCCAACTCCTGGATGGGTTCCTTTTTCTGGAAAATTTTCACAGAACATGAAGATGGATCCCTTTGTACACAGAATTTTTCCCAAGCAAATTCTCTGCTCCTAATTCTCTACTGCTGCTGCCACAAATCGAACACACTGACAAACCCTGTCGCTTATGCTGTGCTAACTTCTCCACATTTACTCTAAGTCTCTGTTTGAGTCTTCATTATGAATAGAAGAGAACCTCAAGGAACACTGCAAACTTTGTGTTTTCACACCAAGGGCCTATGCCTACCATTTCTTTGTATATTCTTTGTATAAACACCACAAATATCACATATCTCATTTCAGCTTTTATTTTGATATTTTTAAGTTAAGTTGCTCAAGTTCATTTTCCATCAATACAAACACTAAAAGTTGAGATCAACATTTAAGGCAACATTAGCATCCATGCCAAGCTCAATATGCAAATCTTATCATCCAAGCACCACAGCATCCAAGAATTGTCACAGGTCTCCTACCTCCATCACACATTCCCTTTCCATTTTAACTCTGCTATCCCAACACTATGCTCAGTAATTCAATTTAGATGCATGTTCTCAAGTAAGACCTTGTCATTTTTTTTATTTTATTTCTTATGAACTAGATAATTTTTTGCATAAGGTGATATAAATGAGTGAGATACGTTTCAGGGTGAAAATATGCAGTTGATTTATGTAGTGATACCATATAGGATTTTTTTTTTTTAAAATATTTAACATCATTATTCAACGACTTAGTATGAACTTTATATGTGTTTAGCCTTTTAGTAAAGGCTATACATTGAGACTTGTTAGAATGATAATTTTGCTTTAAATTCTGATTTCTTTAGTCTTTAGTGTTACTGTTGACACGTGTTTGAGTTAAGGATGCGCAAGTGCAACTTTTATGTAAGAATATTTACAAGTATACAAAAGACCACATAGTTTTTAATACACCCACTATTCAATACAGAGTAAATAAGGATTTGTCTTGTGCCCGTGGAAATATTTCAACATGTGGGTCTTGCCTTTTTCTCTTTTACAGTAAAAGGAAAGGTTTTACTTTTCCTTAAGAAGTGTATTTATTACAAGATGGTTAGCATACATATATCACATAACATACAAGAGTTAAAATTAACTAGTTACAAAATAAGCAGTGGTATGTATATTTTCATATAACCTAAGAACAGGATCTGTATTTTACAAAGTACATATAAAAGTACTTCATATACAAAGAAAAATACAAATGTGCAAACACCATTGTCACAGGTGGAAATTTGTCAATTGAAAAATGCTAGAAAAATCCTTCATATTTTTGTTTTGAAATTGAAAATGCATTAAAAACAGCTGCATCTCCTATTGTGTGTGGTGAGAAATTTACGTTCCTTTCTGACAAAATACATTAGTTATTAAAAAAACCACAAACAATTTAATAACTGAAAAATCTGATAAGTATAGTCAGTTTGGTTAGGCTGACATTAAATTACAAGCAGAATGTCTGGAAAAAATGAGAAAATAGTGAATCATATATACAAACCTTTTGTAATATTAGTGTGCTATTTAACATATTAACATTTCAAAATAAAAACAATGGCTTAATTACCTACATATTCTACTCCTGTCATCACTATTTGTAGACTGTAAAATTCCTACTAATTTGGGGCTATTAAAAATGTTTCACCAGGATTTTAAGCTGAACAAACACAATTTTATCAAATGTAAAAATCTATAAACAGTCTTCCAATTCATGTGCAAAAAATGTTTTAAAAAGTATCAAATCACGACACATCAAACCTGATTATGTACATATTTAATATCTGTAAATGCTGTTAACTAGCTAGTATTGTTCTGCTATAAATAACTTACCTCTGTCTTGCAAAATGTCTGCATTTTAAAGATTTCAGTGCAAGTGCTTGCTTCATTGTTTAGTGCATTATCATGTTTGTTATTTTTTATTTTACAGTGAGCAGAACAGCATATAAAATAACATATACAACTCACACATAAGAGATCTTTCTTCTACTGAATTCCTAGTTTGTTGTTTTCTGTTTCTCCTGGATAGTGTCGGCCAGTTTTCTTTCATTTATCCCATTGTAATTGCACACATAAAAGTGCTATGATCTTCAGATAATCCTTAGAATTTGAAATTCCATAACAACATTGCAGAAGCACTCAGTAGAGCACAAGATTAGAGAATAACCTGCACACTGAGAAGACACTTGAAAGTCTGGTATCGGGCAATTTCACTTTTTGGTCTTTAAAATATCAACAGTCTATAAACATTGGCAACCTGTTATATATGTCACTGGACTCACAAGCTTCATTTATTTATTTATTTTTAGGAATTGTAGACATGTTCCCTCTTATTTGTGACTAGCTTGGAAATAAGAACATTCTGCTTAAAAATATAAATAAAGTGAAAATACACTTCCTGTTGGAGGGAAAATTTCTACAGTTTCCTTTGGACAGGTTTCCTAACAGAATGAGAAAATCAGGGTTAGATGATAGTGCAAATACAGCCCACTTTTATAGCTAGAAATTGTACAGAAGAAAGTAGAAATTCAGGATAAATGGATTATTATTTTTCAAAGTCCTCCCTGCAGAAAAAAATAGCAGTTATAGTGGTTATAATCATTAAACAGAAAAGGAACTTTATTTAGCATGTTATCAATGTGTATGGCTGAAATGTAAGGAAGGCTGGTTGTCTGTCAGCAACATTTCAGAACTTAGCTTCTTACAAGAAGAGGTGCTTTTAATGTGTCTTTATTATGGAATATGTTTCCTTTCTAAGCGTCTGAAATGCAGCTCTGGATCCTATCCATCCATTGTTGAGCACTCTGTGCGTCTTGGGCACAAAAATTATATACACGTTTATTTGTCTTCAACTGCAAAAGAAAAATAAGAATGTGAAGACAGGCAAGTCAACGCACTAAATAGAAAAAGAAACTTGCAAACTTTACTTTAAACTGTAATACTCAATGTACTAATTGGGCCTAAATGTAACATTTTTTTAACTTCTGCTTTTGAGTGAGGGTCAGATGCCTGCTGTGTAAAAACTTTTTGTTTTGAGTTGGCGTGACAGCTCCTTCCGAGCTAACACCTTCTAGCAGCACTGAAAGTAGTAGGTTAAATGCACCAAGAAAATAAATTTTCACATAAAGATCAAGTAAAGATCAGATATACTTACATCAAAAAATGCTTTTTCACTTGCATGTTTTGGGGCTCCAATTGTTGGAGAAGCAGGAATCACAGTTTCGACTTCTGCAAGGTCTATGTGTCCCTTACAGCTCGTATCCTCACCAGAATCATAGTATCGCAGCTTGACCAGAAAAGAAAAAAAATATCCAAATATGCTATTTAGATGGACCTGTCACTTCTTCCCTTTCCTGGATACAACTTGGGGGCACGGAGGGGTAAGGGTGGGAGGCACAAATAGTATTAGGACCTGAGGACATCAGACACGGGAAATTTCTAAGACACAACTGACAGAAAACCATAGGTTCGGTATATACAAAATGGCGGGACTGGTGATAGCCCTTAACTGGCCAGTCCTGTATTTGACATCTCTGGGTAATACAAAGTCTCCACAGTCTGCTCCTGTGCGGACAGGGAGTCGCGTGAGGAGCATTTTGTCCCCAGAGTTTCAGAGCAGAGAAGCTTCAAATAGTCATGCATCGTTTCTGGGCAGAGGACGAGTGAAGGATGAAAGCAGAACCTGGTCTTTAAGATGAAGCATTCCTTATCAGTTTTTCTAACAGACACGTCTTCACTGTTCATTACATTAAAACTAACACAAAAGCTTTACTTCACCAAAGAGTTAACAGAACACTTATTCTCTATATTTCAAGAATTTAATATGATCAGCAAAAATTTAAGTATAATTTTAGATAATTAGGAACTACATAGAAGACTCACATTTTCCTATACTGCACTTAGTGGTTGAATGAAGCTTGCATTTTTTTTCTCCTTGCAAAGATACTTTGATACTAATGTTAGCCACTCTGTAAACTGAATTTCAATATGCAAACAAGTTCCAGAAGAAAAAATCCAATACTTGCTTTAAAAAAAAAAAAACCAAAAACAAAACACAAACCAACCCAAAACCCCAACAAACAAACAAAAAAACCCCAATGCAAAATAGTAAAGCAAACCTTCATAACCTTCATAACAAAGGTCAAACAACAAGATTCCAACTAAGATTGACCTGTATTACTCCTACACTTACGATACTCAGGAGGATATTTGGTTATACAAAAAATGAGAAAGTATTTTTTTCTTCTGCAAAACAAGCCTTTTGTCCTGTATATCAGGAAGAATAATTATAATCAGCACATTTGTTGGTATTTTACCACACTAATCTAGAAATCCTCAATTAGCATTTTAAAAAAACGACTGGCTTTATCTATATTACATCTTTTTAAGTGTATTGATTACAATAAATTAGTATTTCTGACCAAAAGCGTTCATGAGTCTCAGAGGTTCCAACCCACACTGTGTGGAATATTTGCCTCAATGAAGATTACTGCCTGTTGACCCAACATTATTTCAAGTACATGAGACCACAAATTTCCACTGCAGAATTCCGGCATACAATGTAAATTGGGAAAAATGTCTAGACCAACATATCTCCTCTGTTTTTAGGACTCTTTGCTGTACAATGATTTATTAGAATATTTATGAATATTTTTGCTACTAGATATATGTCACTATGACTAAACTAAAATACCCCTATATATGGCACCTGAAATTATTGTTCAATCAGGAACTTGGCATTTCAGGACTTTTAGAAATACAGATTTGAGATGAAATTTTAACTCATTTTATGTCATTTACAAAATTCAAACTCATTTCAGAGCCATGTGTGGTCCTGTTCTCCATATTTGAAAAGACTTTCACACAGAGATTCTTTCTCAAATACGGGTTACAGAAAAGCACTAAAAAGCAAGTGCGGTTAGTGGATTTTTCTGCTGAAGCAATTGAGATTGTGATTTTCCAGAGTCTATAATGCCCTTTCATTTGCAAAGAAAAACGCTCATGGCAAAATGCTTGGGGAACAAAAAGGCTGTAAAATACACACAGAGCATACAATAGCTACTACAGTTTCAACAGGAATGGCTGAATTAAACCTGCTATCACTTATCATATTAGTTCTCAGCATCCCAACTGGACTCTAGGAAATAACTTCAAAGTTTTTCACACTCAGAAAGAGTTTTTAGCTCTTTTGGAAACTAAAGAGGTCATATTAAAGGGCAACTTATGCTTCCTGGCTTTTTTATCCTGAGGTATGAAGCAGTCAAAAAATGTTTGGGCCCAAACAATAATGCATGACTTCTAGTCCAAGAAGTCTTTTATGATTATATGTTAAGCAGTTATCACTGTTTTAAAAATAACAAAGTACTAAAAACCCTCTGTCCATTCTGAATGCTGTGTCAGCTACAAGATACACAAGATAAACAAAGGTATATGGTCTATAGTGATGTAACACACACATTGTCTCTGAAAATAATCATTATCAGTATTATTTGTAAAATCAATCTATACAAATGCAGTAAATAAAAAAGCAGCGAAATAGTCATAGAAAAATCCACTATCTGAAAAGGTTTTACCTGGTGTTTTGTCACATCCAGCACAAACCAGCGAGGTTTCCAACCTTTTAGTAAAGCTCCTCTTTTGTATAGCGTACCTTCAAAAGATCTGAAAGGTACAGAAAACACAAATGGCACGTGAGTCCATAATATGAATACGGGTGATACACAAAAGCCCCAAAATGACTACAGACGTATTCAAACACTTCTTTTACTGCAGTAAAACAAATTGGTTTTAAACCAATAGTTCAGTTATTGGTAACTGTGGTACACTGATAAACACTGTTTCAGTACTTTGGATGCCGTAAATGTGCAGCTACAATTTGCTTGTGCATATAAAGGGGAAGATTGAAAGATACTGCTAGGAGATAGAGGGCCATCCATCAAGACAACTAAATGTAATCAAAACCACAAAGAAGGAAAAAAGTAGTCACAAAGCATATGAAAATTTTGTATTTTTCTTTCCTAAGGCAGAGACTTGTGCCAAACTAATACAAGGTTCATAAATACTCAGCAATTATTCGGTTTACCTGTTTTCATCGTTCTTTGATGTGAAATGATTGTATAGCGTAGTTGTTCTTCTATCTACTCCATTAGAGGGAGGGATGCTTGCACTCTGTTCCTCACCCAGCCCACTGTCAGGTATTTCCAACAAAGACCTCTTTTGATAGGAATGTAGATTAGCTGACATCATCCCTGAGGAGCCAGAAGGATGTCTCCGGAGCTAAAAAAGATGAAAATAAAAGAAAAAAGGTAACGCAATATGTCTTGCATTGTGAGACTGTCTCAACTTTATACTGATAATACATGGTACAATGTGTAAACTGTGAATTATTATCAGGTGAAAAAAAATCTTCATAATACAAGTCAGTGCTGCCTCAGAAAAGAAGTCAGAGGGATGCATTTCTTAAGCTGAAGGGTTCATATGGTGTGAGAAATCAGTATTTCAGAAAAGCCGTGTACATTCCAGTGATGTAAGCTTGAACAATGTCTCCCTCACTTTCTCAGAAGCATCTAGAACTAGTCAGATTTTGGATACATTCATTTCCCTAATTTCACAGGGAAGGAAGGGAAGGAGAGGAGGGAAGGGAGGGAGGGAAGAAGAGTGCATTTTCCAAGAGCTACTTTATAGATCCAAATAACTTTAGTAGAATCTCAATAACCTGGAACAAGAGGGATCCTGAATTTGGTCTTAATCTAAATGACAGCATCCTAGAGATAGAATTTTTGGGCTGACCCTTAGCTATTGCATTGAGCTGAGAATCCTTAAATAACAGCTCGGACAGGAGACTGCTATCAGGGATATTTATACTTGCAATTTCTCTTCTGCATCCAGTTCAATAAAAAGATTCTCTGTTTGCTAGGATAAAATTTTTTTCATCTTGCATTCATCTACGGTATAAAGGGAACTTGAATGACTCTGACAGACATAAACCATATTGCTTTCCTGAGGGCAAAGGACAAATAACAAAGTAGTGCTGTGACTAACCATTGCACGGAGGCTGGCAAATTTGAAGAAGCACATGATGCTGAAGAGTTAGGGTACAATCTTGAGCTGGTAACTCACTGTGCCAAGTTTATAGGGAAAGCTCACAAAAAGTAGTATCTAACATTCTTCCTAATGCATGTAGATAGCAAAGAGGCAGCCCTTGACTTCGAATATATCTATGTTGCCAGCTATTCTTTTTACTGCAGTCAAGAATTGGAAACACAAGCAAAACCTTTACTAGAATCTACAATTCCAAAATTCCATTTAGACATGGAAATATCTTTACTCATCTCTGAAACTCTGTGATGTCCTTTTGGCTACCTTCAGGAAGTGAGTTTTTTTGTACTTCAAGAATCTTTTAAATATATAAAGTCATATATTTGTGTGTTAGTAAAATGCTCATGCTCATTTTGTCTGTATTCCTTAATCTACTCCGAAAAAACAATTAGATAAATACCACAAGTATCGATATATTTTTCTACATGCAGAAACACAGAGCCAGTATCATGGGTTAGAACAACATATTCTATTTTTCCAGAGCAGTATTTTACTCCAAGAAATACAGTGATTTTGTCAGTGCCCCAGGTAACCTATACAGCAAGAACAAAATTACTATGTTGGATGAGCTCTTTTACTACTTACATTGTCTTGTCTGGTGTCATCCTTTAGATTCATTTTGACCCTTTCCCACAAAAGCTGCCACCTTTCTGGGCTCTGATTTAATTTACTTTCCAATCTTTCAATTTCCTGAAACAAACAACAGGGGTTTTCTTAAGGATAAACATTTCTAACTGATCAACTCCTGGCAATCACTTTTATACAACCATTTTCTAGTCAATATTTTTACACAGGGAACTTTTAGGCCATGCTGCGCAGCACATGTTGCCCAAAGGTACGAAAACCTCTGTCAAACCAGCTATAAACCGAAATCAACCAGGCTCAGGACTCAAAGGCAACCAAGCACAGCATCAGCCACATCATTGTTCTTACGTATCACAGGTTGGAGCAGCCATTGTGCTTTCAATTCTCTGCCAGTTCTCCTGAACACACAAAATTCAACACCAATTGCCATAACAGAAACATGACAATGATAAGGATAGTCTATATTTTATAAAAATATTTACAAAGAACGAATTCTGTGCTGTGACACCAACATTGTACGTTGCCAATATTAACATTTACCCTGGTTTATAAAATGTGATACAAAGCTGTAATAAAAGAAGGAAACGAAACAGAAAGATTTATTCAATTTGGATGCCAAACTGTAACAACATGTTCTTGTTGTGGAACTTGGGAATATGACCTATGTTGATAACCTCAAGTTAGGGTTATTTCCCGTTAATAACGGGATCCAAAGTTAAGTAAAAAGAGGCAATTTCATTAGTTTATGTTTACTTGTGAACATTCATCGATACATTTGTCACTATGTTGATGTGTGGTCCATATTCCTTGCCATGCTTCCTTTCTATATTTTTACTTTCAACAACTATATTGTGATGAAAATCTGATTCTTAATGAAATCAAATTAAAACCTCAATTTTGCAAATCCAATTAAGAATTGATGATGGAACAAAAAAATGCCACAGGACAGAGCATTCCCATGCTACATAAAAGCAAACTAAAACCCAAGACATTTATTTTCAAAGGAGGGATAGTAAGTTTCTGCCTTTCTTTACTTCTACTATACCAAACAATTAAAGTAGATTTCATAATATTCTCCAACTGCTATTGGTCTTTTAGAATGACAATTTCTTCAGGAAACTGTTATTGATTGAAAGACTTAAAGAAAATTACTGTATTTTTAAGGTAAGAAAACATTTTGATCAGGAAATTAACTCCTGAACTTAATTTTGAACTCTGAAGTGAAAACAAAAAGCCAGTCTTTGACAGTGTAACAGGAACAAAATATTTCTACAAACTCTTCCTTGTTGAAGTTAAATTAGAAAACTCTGAGGTAAAACAAGATATAAGAAATCTGGCTTAACAGCAAGAATCAAACTGGAAGTTTTAAATACTGAAGGTAGTTGAAAGCCACATATACATCAAATATTATGCCAATCTCTTCCTACCAAGAAATAAAACCAGAATAGCTTTGTTTGGAGTATCTCCATAGGTAGATACAAAAATAAGGAACAGTGAACACAAGCCAGACTAAAGGCTTCTGTAGATTACCTATTCCTCTTTCAAAGTGCTGAGTGTAAAACGCTTCCTGATGGGATACACACGACTGAATCAATTTATCACAGACTTTTTATGTAAAAGGTTTTCCAAATTGCTGCAAAAGGATACAAGCTCGTTAGTGCTAAAAGTTAGTCAGGTTTTAATCTGATCATTCTCTTTCTGCCCTAGTCTTGACTTTTGAGTACAAGTCTCTCTCTGCAGAATCTGGAAGTAACTGAAACTTGTTACTTAGCAACTGGGTCACATTCCTTCTCTTTTGGCTCCACGATGAGTTGTGCTTCCAGAACTTAAAATGAAAAACTTTCAACAATTTCCTATATATAACTTGAAAAGTTAGGAATAAATTCTCCTTTAATAAACTCCATGTAAAAAACTTACATGGCAATAAATCACTAAGATTTACTCTTGCCCTTTCAGTTTTAAATTTTACTAAAAATGTCAGATTTTTTTTCCTTCCATGTGTGGAATGGACTATGAATAGCTGCATTTCCTTGAAAGAAAAATTCCTTAAATTTACCTTTCTGGTTCATCTCCTGTTGCCTAGACTTACGGGAGAAGTCAATACGTATAAAAAGAAAGGTTATAACAAATACAATTGTGTAAATATCCATTTCCTGAAATAAGTAATTACAAGCAATTAGCACCACCATGTCTTTCAAAAGATGAGTTTTGTGGAGAAATCTACCTTTTTAAAACGGAGACATGATTTTAAAACTATTTGCACCTAACCTCTGAAAGAGAAAATAGAAGCATAGGTGCACTGTTTCACAATTACCTTTAATTTTCTTTCAAAAATGGGTGGGTAGCTACTCTTACTATTGGTACTTTGTTTCTGATTTCTATCCTGCAGAAAGGCCATCAAAAAATGGTCTTAGAGGGACACCTCTGTTTGGATCTACTTTTGAACATTTATGTCTCCAAAATACACTTTTGAGAATTTAAGATTTGAACAACCTAGCCCATGTTTGTTGGCTGCCTCTGATGTGGTAGAAGTGAACTGAGAAGCTTTATACAGAAATCTGTATTTTAAAATGCATTTTATTATCTGCAATCTCTACAAGGCTTAATTTAGGACTAAATGAATGAAATGTGCAGACTGGTTAACTTTCTAAAACTCATAAACAGAAGGATTTATGGAAACCATAGAGCCATCACACACATGTAGTTAGAGGTAGAGTGTTATGTACCCAAAACACATTAGAACATTTACTGCTAAAAAATTACACCTTTTGCTCTTGATAGAAGAGCACCACATTCTACCAAGGAAAAGTCTGAATTAAGACATTCAATAACTTCTGTTTCAGCTTTACATCCTGAAGAGCACTATCTAGTTTTCAACTGAAAAATATCTTTAGAACAAACAAATTTGGCCTTATCATTATAAACTAAGGGAGAATCAACCTTCCCTAATAATTTACCATTGCTAAATATGGTCTCAGTTCAAACATTTTTTGGATACCAACACATTCTCAATGGATTTATGATTAAAGAGAGGTTTTTCTCCTACATCAGCAATAACCCTAAATTAACAACTTGTTTTAAAAGAAAGTTCACTTTGCTTTTTAAACTTAGAAGAATATTTTTGTAACCTTTATACAACCTCTTCAAAGTTTTCCAAATGTTCCTCTCCATTGCTATTTTTTATTACTATAATCTAATTCACAAATAACATTTAAACTCTATAAAACCTGACCCACATATCTTTGGAATATAAGAAGGCTAATTTCCCTGTTATATGGCAGTTTCTCACAGTTGTGGCTAGGGATAGTTTGGCATCTGCCCCAGGAAGAAATGCAGAAGAACATTGTCGCTATATTCCTGATGTAATTCTGGCCTCTAGTTACCTGATATGAAAGCTCTCTGGTTTTGTGCTAAAGAATCCCTGGTAGGACCCCTGCTGAGAGACTGCTCTTTCTTTGCATTTGTGAAATTATAAGCTCTGAGAAGTTCTGGCTATCTTATTTGAGCCAAGGGCAGTTTTACAAGTGATTATTTTATTAGTGTTTTTTTTTGATTGGGCATTGTTCCTGTGTTGGATCAATTATGATTGGAAGGAATGGACCAAAAGAAATTTGAGGAATGTGCCAGAATAAAGCTAACTCTCTAGCAAAAGCAAGTCTGTCCTCAAGGACTCAAATCCATTCAGAAACTTCCTGCCTTAAGACTTTGCTAAAAATAATCTTTGATTCGGGAGAGTTTGGGAACCCAGAGCATATCCCAATTTTCCAAGCATTGCAATATTAGGGTCCATAATCCTACCTTCAATATAAGGTAAAGTCTGCAAATAATTTTCAAACTAAAAAACTGTACATAGTGATGTGTATCTGAAAACGCACGTGGCTTGAAACAATAACTCCAGGAAGTGAAAAATGCCCTTGTCATTTTCCCGTGCTATCAATTAAGATTATAATAAAAATATTAGGACTGTTAATTATAATCAAACAACAAACATTTAAGAAAATACAGATGTTAAATCATTCTGAATACCTACAACAATTGTCATGATAATGGGATCCCTTGTCATCTTCTAATGAAGAAAGAACACAACCTACACAGTCTACATGAACCCAAACAAGAAAAAGCCAACATCAGGCATCTATTTCAAGTACCAAAATCTTCTGAAGAATCTAAGTTTACGAGTTCGGTCCTAGTGCAAATGAATAAACTAAGAGCAATCATGGAAGGCTTTTTTGAGAAATTTGGGCCAAGATGTTCAGTTTATGTTTGTATATCTGCCTCTCACTTGTTAAAATCAACAAGTGTGAGATTCTATTTTCTCATCTGTCTGGAAATCTGGGTCTTTGTCATTTTACCACACACCTACTTTAAACTGAGTTGAAAGAGGACATGAAATCCAGATTCAACATTTGCCCAAATTAAAACAACAGTTCCTGCATTTCTTATAAAAGGCAACATAAATTTTTTTTATGCTACCTAGTTTATTATTTATAAAAGACTGAAGAAAATGAATCCATGACTGGCTTTTCATGGTTACTAACTACTAAAGTGTACTCCCAGAAAAGTGTTTATTCAGAATGAATAAGCTTTGCAGGAAGCCTGATTGATTCCCAGACCAACCATCAATTCTTAAGATCAACCAGTCAGTTTTACTAAATACCTGTGTTTTGACATCTATCATGATCCTTTCAATAACAGTATATCTATAAGGCAATAACCTAAATAAAAAGTAAATATGAACTTCATGAGCATAAGAGAACTTATTGTTCTGTGTAACGCATGTACTTACAGTTAAAAGGCTGCTGATGGCATCAGGTTGTATTTTTTTAACATCATCGTAACATGGCCATACTATTTTCCTCTTAGTCTGAGAGAGCGAACCATCCACTTGGTCAGTTTCCTCTGAAACGCTGCATTTTGCAGTTACCATGGTCCAATCATAGGAAGGACCTGTAGCCAAAATCTCTTCTACATAATAATCCCACTTTTTGAGGCTGGACATATTTACATTTGGTTTCAGTGCCTGTTTGAAACAAAGTTTTATTATAATGACAGAAAGGAAGTCAGACTTACAATACAATACTTCTAGATTAGATTATTCTAAATTGAACAGTATATTGCACTGGGTGAGTAGTGCTGTAGTTTGGTGACTTCCACAGCAAGATCTTGGCTGAGACAGACCAAAACCTAAAACTAATACTACCATTGGGAATTGACTGCTCATTTTTATCCTCCTACTAAACTAGGTGCCTCAAGAACTCCAATTCAGCATATGTAGTTGGTACCCTGACAGTCTTTGTACCTCCTGATAAAGACACAAAAAGCATTTGATAGCAATCACCCTTCAATTTTTCTCAACAGAAAATCCAAGACTCTACCATCCGAGAAAGGAGACAGGCTGTATAACGTAGGTGGCAACCAGGGACTGTAGAACTTTCAGAATAGTTTAAAACAAATAATTTGGATTAATTTTTTTTGTCTGTGTATTTTTTTTGCTTTTATAAAATCAGGTAAGACTTTCAGTTTGCACGCACCTTACTCAAAGGATATTACTGCCTCAGGTGAACAGGCAATTTTAAAGTCTGAAAAGTGGTGTTCAGTCATAATGACTAATTCTGCTATTATGACTAATTCTGCTACTATGACATCATTTCACATGAGGAAAAATAGTTTCTTCTAAAGAGAGAAAGAAAACACTATCGAAATATCGAAAGCTACTCCTGATTGCTTACTCATCAGGCTACTGCTTACAGCAAAATGGATAAAACAAACAGTGAACAAGCAGCCCATCAAGTTCCAAATTCATCGCAATGATGGTTATACAGAAAAAACAGACGTTTCTCTAAAACAAAGACAGCTGAAGTACTATCCACTGAATGTCAACCTCTTGTCTTCTCCCTCCCCCGCCTTGCACCACCACTTTATTAGGCAAGGATAAGTATGTGTCTGTTGAGCATGTGCATGGGTTGAAGGGGGCTGCACTGTTGATTGCAATAGCAATGTGATGCAGACTCAGAATACCTTAAAGAAAATAATATTTTTTTTCCTTTTGTTTAAATGAGGGCAGTTTATATAGCAGATTTGAGTGCAAGCTGCTATGTAAGCTAAGATACAATGTGGTGAAACTACTTGCGCAAAAAAGAAAACCAAGAAACACCACCAAAAATACCAGTGGTGCCATGACCTCCAAGACAGTGGAGACTGTCCTGGCATTATGTTTTCTGGTCACCAGCAGTAGACAGACATGCAAACAAATCATAGAATGGTTTATCAGGGTGAAGTTCACTGACAAAACAGGAGAGAGCAGCACAGGAATTAACACCTGTGGGGCAGCGAACAGCAGGAACATCTGAAAACAGCCTTGTCTCCATAACTACAGTAAGAACAGCACCCTTTTCTTGCAGTTCCTGAGGCATCTTGACTGCTTCTTCCCTGGCCATTGCAATTCTATAATGGTGAGTGTATTGTGAATTTTATACAATTATTCAAGACACAGTCCAATCTAGTGGACATACATTATCATATGAGACAGTGATACAAATACTGTAATTCAGTCAGATCATGATGAAACATACTCCATCACGACTATAAGCTCATTTCCCCAAAACTACGGTTTGTAGTATGTAATATTTATTTTAAACAATCTGTGCAAGCGTCAAGATCATTTTTATAATAATTCATATAATTAAACGAAATCAAACAAAGATTCTTATTTACCTCAGCAGGATGCATAAATACATGTTCCAGAATTTGACCCTTTAAATGACATTTCCATAACTAAGATGACCGAGAATATAAACCTGTCAGGCACTACTCCAACCAATCAAGGTGGGTCAACTTTGTCCGCCAAATGCTTAATTCAGTTGAGAACAATTAAGATATCACAATGTACTCAAGGAATCACTCAGAACAAACCACCTTTTTTTTTTTTTTTAAAATCATACCTCTATTTCAGCAGGGGCATAGAGGTAATTGAAGAAAATAGGGCTCCTTTTGTGCATCTTTTCAATACATTCCCAAATACAAATTCCTTTTTTGGCATGTTTATCTCCTTTATCTTCAAACAATGTCCCTAGGGAAAATAATAGCAGCAAAAAGATAGCTTTATGATAATATCTAACAAACACTAAAGCATAGCCAAAAGGAATTTCGCAGAGTAAATGAACAGTACAATCTACTACCAAATGCCATCGCAACAAGAGATTTTATTTGCTGAAACAACCGCTGTGCTTTGCAACTGCCATTCTGCCAAAAATTGGAAGAATATTGATTTTGTATAAAAAAATATTCAGTAGTGTTACATTTATAAACCTGTTCTGAAATTTACAGATGACAGATAGGGGCGGCATCATGTCCACAGACCCTGGTTCTCATGGGGTGACTTCAACCACCCCGACATCTGTTGGAAGGGTAACACAGCCAGGCATAGGCAATCCAGGAGGTTCTTGGATTGCATTGAGGACAACTTCCTTCTCCAAGTGGTTGAGGAGTCAACAAGGAGAGGAGCTATGCTGGACTTTGTTCTTACCAACAAGGAAGGGCTGGTAGACAGGGTAAAACTCAAGGGTAGCCTGGGCTGTAGTGACCATGAAATGGTCAAGTTTGAGATCCTTGAGGCAGCGAGGAAGGTGCGCAGCAGGCTGACCACCCTGGACTTTGAGAGAGCTGACTTTGGCCTCTTGAGGAGTCTGTCTGGTATGGTGCCATGGGATGAAGCGCTGGAGGGAAGAGGGGTCCAAGAAAGTTGGTTAATATTCAAGGACCGCCTCCTCCAAGCTCAGGAGCAATGCATCCCTACAAAGAGGAAGGCAAGCAGAAAAGCCAGGAGGCCTGCATGGATGAACAAGGAGCTCCTGGACATGACCAAAAGGAAAAAGGAGGCCTATAGGGAGTGGAAACAGAGGCGGGTAGCCTGGGGGGTATACAGAGGAATCGTTTGAGCAGCCAGGGATCGGGTTAGACAAGCTAAAGCCCAGACAGAACTAAATCTGGCCAGGGACATTAAGACAAACAAAAAATCCTTCTTTAAGTATGTCAGCGAGAAAAAACAGACTAGGGAAACTGTGGGCCCTCTCCGGAAGGAAACACAAGAACTGGTTACCCGGGACAGAGACAGAGCTGAGGTACTCAATGACTTTTTTGCCTCAGTCTTCACTGGCAAGGACCGCAGTTGCACTGCCCATGATACAGAATGCAAAGATGAGGATTGGGAAAATGGAGAACTGCCCACTGTAGAAGAAGATCAAGTGCGAGACCACCTGAGGAACCTGAAGGTGCACAAGTCCATGGGACCTGATGAGATACATCCGCGGGTCCTGAGGGAACTGGCAGATCAAGTTTCTAAGCTACTAGCCATCATATTTGAGAAGTTGTGGTGGTCTGGTGAGGTTCCTGCCGACTGGAAAAGGGGAAACATAACCCCTATTTTCAAAAAGGGAAATAAGGAGGACCCAGGGAACTACAGGCCAGTCAGCCTCACCTCTGTGCCTGGCAAGATTATGGAGCAGATCCTCCTGGAAACTGCTGAGGCACATAGAAAACAAGGAGGTGATTGGTGACAGCCAGCACAGCTTCACCAAGGGCAAGTCATGCCTGACAAATTTGGTGGCCTTCTACGAAGGGGCTACAGTGGCAGTGGACAAGGGAAGACCAACTGATGTCATCTACTTGGACTTGTGCAAAGCCTTTGACACTGTCCCAACACAATATCCTGGTCTCTAAACTGAAGAGACATGGATTCGACAAATGGACCACTCGGTGGATAAAGAACTGACAGGACGGTCACACTCAAAGAGTTGAGGTCAAGGGCTCGATGTCCAAGTGGAGAGCAGTGACGAGTGGCGTTCCTCAGGGGTTGGTACTGGGGCCTGTACTGTTCAACATCTTTGTCGGTGACATGGACAGTGGGGTCGAGTGCACCCTCAGTAAGTTTGCCGATGATACCAAGCTGTTTGGTGGGGTAGACACGCTGGAGAGGAGGGATGCCATCCAGAGGGACCTGGACAGGCTGGAGAGATGGGCCCAAGCCAACCTCATGCAGTTCAACAAGGCCAAGCGCAAGGTCTTACATCTGGGTCAGGGCAATCCCAAGCACAAATACCGGCTTGGCAGGGAATGGCTGGAGAGCAGCCCTGAGGAGAAGGACCTGGGTGTGCTGATTGACGAGAAGCTCAACACAAGCCAGCAATGTGCGATCGCAGCCTAGAAGGCCAACCGTATCCTGGACTGCCTCAGAAGTGGTGTGGCCAGCAGGTCAAAGGAGGTGATTCTGCCCCTCTACTGCTCTCTCGTGAGACTCCCACCTGGAGTACTGCATCCATCTCTGGAGTCCCCAGCATAAGAAGGACATGGACCTGCTGGAGCGTGTCCAGAGGAGAGCCAAGAGGATGATCCGAGGGCTGGAGCACCTCTCCTATGAGGAGAGGCTGAGGAGAGCCACGAGGATGATCCGAGGGCTGGAGCACCTCTCCTATGAGGACAGGCTGAAAGAGTTGGGGTTGTTCAGCCTGGAGAAGAGAAGGTTCCAGGGAGATCTTATTGCGGCCTTCCTGTACCTAAAGGGGGCCTACAGGAGAGCTGGGGAAGGACTTTTTACTAGGGCACATAGTGATAGGACAATGGCTTTAAACTGGAAGAGGGTAGGTTTAGATTAAACATTAGGAAGAAGTTTTACACTTTAAGGGTGGTAAGGCACTGGAACAGATTGCCCAGAGAGGTTGTTGAGGCCTCATCCCTGGAGGTGTTCAAGGCCAGGCTGGACGTGGCCTTGGGCAACCTGGTCTAGTGGGAGATGACCCTGCCTATGCCAGGGGGGTTGGAACGCGATGATCTTCAAGGTCCTTTCCAACCTAAACCATTCTATGATTCTATGATTTACTGAAATACCTGAGTGTATTTATGAATGTCCCTTTCTGCCTGCAGCTATGCTGACTCAGCATATCACCAAGCCCTGCTAACTGATCCTGTCCCCACCAACCGAGGAGACCAGCTCTTCCAATCTGCTGGTCCAGCTGCACCTGAAACTACTTGCTAACTCATTTCAGGGAAAACAAATCAGGCTAGTGTCATGAAGTTAGCCATAGATTTGTGCTATTAAATGGTATTTGAAAGCAAACTGTTCTAAATAAACACTCTTTCCCCTGCAATTGTAGAACCATGTAACAATCCAGGTTGGAAGGAACCACAGGAGGTCACTGACTCCAACTCCTTGCTTTTGATCAAATGAAGGTAAATAATGGAAATTAACTATTTTTTGTTGAAATAAAACAGTTGTTCAAGTTTAGTATGTTCCACAGTTACTACAGTTTTGAAGAAAAGCATTAAAATTGACCATATGCCATGAGAAACACCCCACAAAGCAGTGAAATTCAGAGCACTTAAGTGTTTTGCTCAGTGAATAAGTTCCCAAACCAGCCTCAACTGTGGTTGTGAAGTCTTATTAAGAGGGCTCTGAGAGTAGATAAGGCCTCGGAACCAGTAAGGTTGCACACGATACCTGAAGTAGAAAGGAAATATAAAAGAAGAGAAACACTGAAGAGAATGCAAGAGAAAGAAGTGAGAGATAATACATGGAAAGGTTTTCCTTTCCTGAAATCTCATACACTCCCTGAAGGATTCAGGAAGACTTTGTTTCTTTTCAAATAAGGTATTTAGTAGGGGAAACTGAACCATGTGGACGAGTTGCCAAAAAACCCTGAGGCATGGCACTAATTTCTTCCACTTTCTCTTAATCTCATCAGTGGCACAGCTCAGGAATTACTAATTCAGAAAATTCTGCATGTTCTTCACCTCCATTTTCCTTTATATTCCTGAAATGGAACTCATTACATCATCACCATGCAATTACTGGACCAGCGCGAACTAGGCAAATTTTTGTAGAGCAAATATTGACAAGAAAAATATCGACAACTACAAACCCAATATGTAATAAATCAACATCACACAAACCATGTTCTAGTCTTTCATAGTCTGAATCCAGAAGAAATGTTTTAAATCGATTTGATATGTGATGAAAGGCCAGAAACTTCAGATAATATTGATTGAACTCAAACTCTGTTGGGTATTGGTTATGAATCTGAAAAAAAAAAAAAAAGAAGAAGGGATATTGAGGATATTGAGGTGTAATACAAATAGATATGTAATAAATAAAAATGTGAAATATGACAGCAAAATAATTCCCCTGTGAATGCTAACAAATACATCCATGGGCAGCTGTCTTCTCTGTACACACAAATCCTTCTACACTTGACTAAAATTATTTTAAAGCTAATTAAATTAATATATTGTCAATGCTGCAAAAATGTTTCCGAGCAGATAGGGCCTACTATATAATAAGCAGTATTCTACTCTGTACAAATCCCAGTATTCTTCAAGTAACAAAATGGATATAAATCTTTTATGATTACTCATGAGACACCATGTAACTTTAAAGGCAAAGATGCTACTTCTGTAGATTTCCTGTAGCTGGAAGTCAAACTTTAATTGGAAGGTTTTGTAGCCAACTTCTTACAATTTCTCAGAACCCAGCGTAGCAGACATGTACAGAGATAATGCTGCAAATGATATTCCATCCACCATTACTGAAACAGATAATTTCTGAAGTACTTGCTAGTCTACACATATTTCTTCCTTTTCAAAATATGCACCAAAATATTACAGTGTGAAAAAAAATGAAAAACATACTGAGGAGGTGTCTTGCCATTATTCTTTTAAAACGGTAAAAATGTAACATCTTAAATTGTCATCCTCAGTTAGGCTTGGGATCTATCTAATTCAGTGAACATCTCCAACACGAGTCAGGAACAGATTATTTAAGAAGACAATACGAGATTATCAGAGTACAGCAAAGAGGGATAGCTGGCTCTTCACAATTGCTTCCTCTTGAACACTATCAGAAAGAACCTGGTGTAAGATATTAAGCATTAAGCTTATTCATGGCAAAAAAAATTAGTATTAATGATTGATGATATTTATACCTGATATCCATATAAAATTCAAGATTCTAAAGTTAATCTTGATGAGATATTGCTTACAGAAATTTCATGCGTTCATTTCAAATTTAAAATTTACTCTTCAAATAAATATGAATTGTGAACTGAAATAAGTACAGTTTTCAATCAATAAAGAGATTGCTGATTGAATTTCACATTTGAAATATGTCCCACTGTGCTTTGTCTAGCTTCACATCAAACACGGAAAATACCTTTAGTTCTGCAGTCTTCCCGGGTCTTGTCTTTTGCATTCCCACCCCTCTTACTTTCCCATTCCATCTTTTCTCTCTAATCTCTACTTATCAGTTCCTCAAGAGAGAAACGTTTTTGGGTTTGGGTTTTTTTTTGGTTTTTTTTTTTTTTTTTTTTTTTAGTACTTATGGAAACTAGTGTTAGACTACTTGAAGCTCCTTGATGTTTAGATTTTCACGTGCCAGTTGAAAAAAACCTCAACCAGCTAAATAAAGAAAACAAATGCGTTTAGCAAGGAGAGGTTATCTACCGAATGTACAACAGTGACAGGAAAATCCCTTGAAAGGATCTACAAACACATACACAGCATTTCAGTCAGAGAATCTGTTGTTATCATATCTCAATATTAGCTTGTGACTTGGCATCTAAAATGCTAAGCTACTTTAAGACATCTCATGTCAATATATGCACACTTTATCCTCACTTCTCCCCTGACAAATGACTACATTCCTGCAGTTTTGTAAGAATAAAGCTAGGCAAAAATTTTTCTGTTATAAATTCAAATATTCAACTTCATAGACAAAGTAACTTTTTAGTTTTCTTTACAAAAATGAAAATAATTTTTTCTGGTATATACTAGATTAAAATATAATCAGAGTACACTAATTCCGTTAAAAATGATATAACGTACTTTTGCATTGAAATCCAAAAAGCTCAGCATATGTGTGTGCATTTAGACACGTATACAAGGAGCTTAGTATACATTTTCCACCTTGTGTTAGGAAAAGTTTTCTTTAACAGACTGGAAGAAGGAAAGGCTACATTCTGCTATTTGACATGGCTTATACAGGGTCCTGATTTCTACTTATGGTCCAATAATGATTTTAATACATTTGAAGAGTTACAAGAACAAGCTGCTACTAAAATCCTGCCATGGATCTAGGTGTTGTGAATGATCCCAATTCTGAGATTTCTGGAACTACAAGTAACTAGAAGTTATAATAATATAATTTACTTTTTAAGTGAAAACAAGTATAAGCTAAAACATTTTTTGATAAAGGTGAATATTGTAGTTATTGTTGTTGGCTGTATTTTAGTGGTTGTGGCTGATTTCAGCATACTTGGAGATTGGAAAGATACCACAGTTAGATGAAGTGACTACTGTTATTGATGATTTGTTTAGCTGCTGTGCAGTCTGCAAAATTTAAAACATGGCTGAGCTATCAGGGAAAAAAAGTTCTTGATAAAATACAGCTCCAACATCAGAAGTGATAAATTAGAAATTTAACATAGGAAAAAATACTAGTATTCATTTAAACAATTAAACAGAGTAGAGATATTTTTATTACTATAGGCAACATAATCACTTAGGTTCAGGTTAAATAGAGCCGGTTTTTCTCTGATAACTCTTTGGTGCCATTTTAGTTAATTCATTAATTTTAAGGGATATACTCAAAATTTACATATAAATTATACTGTACAATTTCAACACATACCACCTAGAAAGATAAGTCTACAGGAACAGGGTATCTTTGAAAATTACAACTGCATCATCTTTTAAAATGCTTAATCTCCATAATATGTGAGCATTTAATATCTGAGTAAACCAATAGGTGTTTCTAATATTATGATTAGAGAAACTCAGTATTTTAGAATTCTTCTTCAAATCACCATGTTCCCAATAAACTTAAATATCTCCTAAATGTATTTAATAATCCTACACTTCTATCAGTCTTCCTTAGTTTTCCAATACATTTTGGTTTTTTTTAATCCCATTATGTATCAATATTTACTTAGTCTAAATAAGAAAAACAGTACTCCAGAATGTCCTGTGCTAGTAATCACTAAGAGGCTACTCCTGCAAACACTGGAATAACTGAATACATCTACCATGGGAGTAGCACACTCACCTCCTCTTACACAGGGTGCTGTAACAGAGCTCCATATTGAGCTTAAAAGAAGTCAGTTCTACAAAATCATTCCGCTTTAATTACATTTAATAAATTACCAAATAGATATAGAAGAAAAATAAGAAAAGTTTCCGGCACTGACATCACTTTCATAAACTCAGTCTTCTTAGAAGCAGAGAATCTGCCAGATGCTGCTATTGTGAAAGAATGATTTCGTATTAATAATTCAGCTGACACCTGGAGATATTGGCATAAACAATGACTTTTTACAAGATGATGCAGTTCTAATTTAGGAATCACTGCTTCATTTGTTTTCTCTGTATCTTTAGTTTAACCCATGACATTTAGTGCACATACTGGCTCTATGGTGACTTTCTTACTACATTTAGTATCTTGAGATTGTAATGGTTAAAAATATTTTGAAAGGACCAAATGTTTATTTCCAGTGAATGGGTAATTTTTTAAAGCTGATCATAATATATTACACTTTAGAGTCAAGTTGCAGTCTAGTTGGATTCTGTAGTTGTCTAACAAGCTGCACAGAAACCAAGGAAACTTAACAGAGATGTCCAAGTACAAATAAATGTTAAGTAAATTTATTTTTCATGGTAAATTTCAACCATTAATTTGACTTCAGAAGTCCCTAGAGGGGACTAGTCCCTAGAGTTCAAAAGTCCCTAGAGTTTACCACCTTTCTGTTAGAATTTGGTAAGTCGATATTATGCCATCATGACTTAGAAGACTAATCTTTCTAAGTCTATTTTTAGAAAAGTTACTCAGAGCTGCACTCTAAATAGGATTGTTAAGTCATTACGCTTAAAGATTTTTTCTAATAACAGACAAATCTATATTCTCTATATTACACTGATTATGCCATAAAGCTGTGTTCCAATGTCCTTTCTCGAATGAAGACCACACTGGCTGAAAAGAAACGCCTAGACAGCCCTATCTTTCCTTATGAGAAGTTACTGCCTCCTTCAGACTGACCTGCTGAACTGCTTCTAAAACCACACCCATCAAAATAAGATGGTGTTTTCTCCAATTTTTTTCTACCACTTTGACTGGAAAAGGCAGGCAGGTTCACAGGAACCCCTTAACTAACAGACTGGAAGGGTGGTTTCTCCACCAGAGAAGAAGCGATGAATAGCTCCAGATGGCATGCAGGAGGTAATCTGCTGATACAGCTGGAGCCAGGGCATGTGGACACAGCTGAAGACCAAAAACCAGAAAATACAGATCTTTCTGTAAAATGCATCTGTTAATAACGTGTATACTTTATATTGCCTCTTAAAGAGAGAAGAGTCACATACTTAGTGACATGCACCAAAGCTGCTATGTGAGATGAATTACAAAGGCAACGTTTTTCAATTTCCTTGACACATTCACATGTATAGTAGAAATATTTTAGGCACCTTGCATGCAGCTTGAGGCAAAATCATACTCGACAGTTGTTAAAAGCAGGGATTTATCCCACTTTACATTTCACCCTAACTTTTGAAGCCAGGATGATTATAATCCATTATTCCATGTTCTAAGAACTGCATATTGCGTTAAACCTAACTTAAAGAAAAAACAAGAATTTTGGCATGAAGAAAACATGGTACTTCTATTTTAAGACAATAAACCAAAATCCTTGAATTTAATTTTTATCTTTGTTCTGGATAACCCACTTGTTTCCACAGTTCGTGTGATTTCTGGACTTGAGAAAAAAATACTGTACAGGTATGCGTGGATAATTTCCTTGCTTTTCTTTATGCCAGCTTTCTAAGATTTATTACAGTAAAACTGGAACAAAGTGTTTCCAGGGTCAGAAACAGGCTGTAGGCTATGTCTACATTAGCAAGTAATTCAGAGCAAAAGGAGTAGACAGACAGACTGAAGCAGCTGGTGCTGCGGTCCCTGCAGCTATGTTACGCATTTGTTGTTTCACTTTGGACTGCATTTAGTCCAGTTGAGTTGATGACCCCATTGTTCATTGATGACCCCCGTGGTTTTAAGCTAAGTGATGAATCATTGGTTCAGATCCTTTTAAGAGCTGGTGAGCATTTGGTACATACCTGAAGCAGAACTTCTGGGTTAAATTCTTCCAAGAAAAATCTAGTATACAGGCACCAAAACAGCATCAACAAATGGTAAGGGGAGATGCTGGAGGAATTAACTTCAAAATTACACTACTGCTTGAAATCAAATGTAGGTTTAGTCTGTTCTACTAACAGACAGTGTTATCCAGTCAGCCCATTAAAGCTTGGAGAAGACATTTGACAGCAGAGCAAATACAGCACCAGACAAATGACTTATGCAGAGAATTGACTGAACCACCAAGCAGAGGGGTTTCAGTATTGGAAGACAAGGCTATTCTGTGCTGTTGTAGCCATTCCAACCAAGAATTTATTTTTTCTACCTCAGAAAAGGAGCAATAAACTTAAGCTATTTTAAGGAATAGTTGGTGTGGCAATGGGGCAGATTAAATTGTTTGGATGAAAAATGCACTACTGATTCTCCCAATTTCAAATAAGAATTAACCTGAGGACCACAGCCATTGGGAAACAGATTGATGAAACAGGAGATGTGACAAATACTTCTAAGGTTTTCTAATGGGGAATGATGTAGGAATTGAACCAAATTCCAAGTATATGATTTATTACCTTGAAAGAGAGCAATAATGATGGCTGTTGGTGTTTAACGTTGGGATAAAAGTAAAATTTTTATTTTCTGCAACATGTTCTTCAGTAAGTCTTTACTCATCTTCTTATAAGCACATTCATTATCAGTCTCCCATAGATATCTAAAGATTGTTTTTCATTGGTTTAGCAGTTATTTAATCTGTGGACTTTGCTTCAGGTAGCAGAGTAAGTCTACTTGCCAACTCCTCTTTCAGGGTCTACTTCATGCAAGTATTCACTATGAATGTCTGTTCCCAGTAAGAAAGCTGATGCTTTAACAGTCATCTTCTATGAGACACAGTCATCCATAAATTTTAATACAGGTTAGTAATGTTCAGGAGTCTGTTCAGTTTTTTCAGAGAGAAAAAGAGAGAAGTAGGAAAAGAAAGACATATGTACAAGAGGAACTATGCAAGCTCCTATCTTGTGTTTGCATAAACAGAGACTCTGCGAAGCATAAATGCTTCACTGGTTTGAGATGAGAAAAGGACAGACTTTAGAATTAACTTGAAATTAGTGTAATATACTTAACCTAACTTCTTCTTACGTGACATAAATGTTGTTCATCTTCTGAACATGTAGTATATATAAAAATAACATCTCTTGTCCTCCTGGTTTATAGCTTGTTGTTTCAAGAACTGATGGAGTACAAGGCCTCTTCAAAACTTGTAATCAAGCACAAGGAATTAAAAACTGCCCAGTCACCGTACTAACAATCAATCAATCAATTTCTTCTTCTGAATAAAGGTACTCCGGACTGCCAAAAGCCAGTCTTAAGCTTAAGAAACTTCTACTTCAAATCTCTGCATAAATGACCTTAAAAGATCCATAATGCCAACCATCCCTCTTAGGCTGTTTTATGTGGATGGGTAGGCATCTCTAGGCAAGCATTCCAGTTCTTCTTGACGTGAAATCTATTCACCTTTATAAAACCTGGAGAAGGAGGTTATTAGTTTTCTCTCAAACCATTATCTATAACATCTGAAATAGTGGCATCTATGCACTTATTTATGAATTCTTCTTGTAAACGAAAATTAGACAGAGATTGACTTACCTGATGCACACAGTCTAAGAACTGTAAGAAAACAGGAGCAAATCCACTACCCTGACAATTGAGAGTCAGATTACTACGTTGACTGAATTTATGACCAAAAGAGAGCCATTCTTTTTCCACCAGCATTCGGAAGCCTTCAAGTGTCCTATAGAAGGGATCACTGAGTAACTGCACCAGAGATACTACCTAGATCACAAGACAGGATATATTGTGTTAAGAGTGACATAAGTTAGGAGAACACTTTAGTCAATGAAAATAAATATTCCATGATCTGTTTATAGTTCAAGGGAACAAACCCCTTCATATAAACTCAATTATAAGTATTTTGCTACATACATTAAGTATTTTTATAAAACAAACCAAAGAATATCTCACATGAAGAAGCTTCAATTAAATTGAGACTTTACGATACCTGTAAAAGTCAAACCCGAGCAACTATAGACTTTGGAAGTCATTACAATGCTTACCACTTTTAAACTATATTTGAAATAAAATCACTTCTATTAATAAAATAAGGATAATGAACATTTATAAAATAGTATCGTCTACCTCAGCAAAGAAAGTGTTAAAGAATTGGTTCTGAGGGTGAGAGTTGCTGCAGTGTTGTCATGCTATGGTGCTCAACAGCCAATTTCAGCTTGTTTTTATAGACAGAATCTTGGGAGACTTTAAAATGCAGCATAGACTTCTTTCACTTCCAGCTATGTACGTCACCACCTCTATCCTTCTTTCTTTGACAATGATTCCAATAATAATGTTAACATTCTTTTGTGGGTTTGTTTACCTGGTATCAGGATGCTGGCTGCACATGAAGTTTTTATTTACTAGAATTATTGATACCAGTGTTTGTTTATCTTCTGAATTATGAAGCAACTACGTGGACACAATGCATCCATTAAATGAGGCAGTGGGTTTTCACTCACCTGATTTATAATTTGTTTCACAAAGTTATCTGGTCTGGTGATCCGTCTTTGCAGCAGGTGTTACAGTCACTTTGGCACAAATTTGATTTTTTCCTTGTGTGTGTCTCCTAACTTCATTTATGGAAAGTGAATGGCAAGAGAAGGAATTCCTCTCCTTCTCTCATGTGTTTAAAGTGCACTATGTTTACAAAGATAAATGATCTGCTGTGGCAACTTTCAGCTTTCATTCTTACACATGGTCAGGTACAGGAATGCAGATTTTATATCTAAGCTTTAGAACTATAAGTCCATTGGGACCTTTGGAACAAATTAATTTTCAGGAACTCTTTCATGGTGTAAATTGCAAATGAATGCAAGGATTCATGCATTCTAGTTTCTTCTCTGCTGCCATAAGACAAATTTATTAATGTTTTACCAAATTATCAGTCACTTGTGTAAAAAATTATTGCATGGTGTTTTTTCTTATTAGAGGTTTTAATAACAGCTTACTTGTGCAGTAATATCCCAGCCATCTTCCAAACAAACCATAACAGAAGAACCATTTTCCAGGAGCTCAGAGATGATCACACCCAATTGCATTATCCTGTGAAGCTATAAAGTATTACAAATAAGATAAATTTCTAGTATTATCATTATAGAATCTTTTCATTATTAATACTAAAATATGAATTCTGAAATCTGCATATATCACAAAGATGTAAAATGTAACAGTCTCAGGATTTTCATCTGACCTACAACAAAACTAAGCAAAGATTTGAAGATAGGAACTTTAACTATTAAAACCAATGAGTACTGTAATAAAATAGCTGTCATAAAAAGGAGAATGGGAACAACACAGTTGACAGATTTATTGTAGAGAAATTCCATCCTGGGCTTAACACTAAAATCATTTCCTGTGAAATGTTAAAGTTCCATAAATTCACTAAGTAATTTGATGGGAGAACCAATGTAAGATATTCACAAGATAATATTTTCAATGCTCAAACTCATGGAAGGCAGAAAATAAATTATTATTATTATTATTATTATTATTATTATTATTATTATTATTATTACCACCACCTAAAACCAAACACAGAAAAATCCTATTTCTAAAATCTGGAAATAGTTTAGATAAACTGTGTTTCTTATACTTTGCTTTTGGGCAGACTGGCTAAAACGTATGGAAAGAGGACACATGGATTATTGGCATTCTAATACTCAGTATGCAGTGACACTAAAATTTCTTGAGCAGCCCACATTAGTTAATTTCTAAGGGTTATTGACTTGAATGAGATTGAGTCAAACATGATAGGTATAAGCAGTCTAAAAAATTTATGTGAATTTGAGCAATTTTATCTTACTATGAGACTTCACATTTTTATTACTAAAAGGAAAGTCTGTATGATGTTCCTAAAATTTTTGTCATACTATGACAGCATTCTTGGTAAACAACATAATAGACAATATGCAAGCAATTCATTTTTTTTTACAGTAGAACGAAACTGCTCTTTGCAGAGCACTGAACACAATCCAACCAATAGCAGCAGCAGGAAAGATGAAAGCCTGAAAGAAGGGAGAAAGCAGTATAGGAAAACAAATAAACAAAAGATGGCAAGAGACATCTAAGATCATGTATGCAAGGAAAAAAGTTCAGAAAGTACAGAAGGCAGAGGGAAGTGAGGCAGGGAAAACAAAATTGAATTGGAGAAAGTAAGAGGAAAAAAGATGAACCAACTGTTTAACAACAGTTAAACCCTAGAAAATTCATCCCTGTTTAGGGCAGTCTGATTTTTTTCCTCTTAAAGAACCCCCTGACCCTATGAATATTACCATGCAAATTGTGATGGAAAACACTTAACCCTTGTGAACATTCACATAGTCATTACATAGAAAACATAAGAAACTAATTTTCCTGTAATTTTTAATAGGAAAAGATTGAGAAGAGCACCACTTTTAAAACCAAGCAGTTTGTTCATTGTTCTGTACTTTCTCAGGCTGTAGAATAGAAGAAAGGCTGGGTTTTTTTCCATCCTTAATGAAGAAATTGATATGCAGTCTGGTTATTCAGCTTCAATATAAAAAATGTAAAATACTACTTTTATAATTTGTATTCAGAAGATAGGGCAGCACTTCAATTTCTTCTTATGTATTCACATCCTTATAAAGAAATATTTAGCCTATACAGTGTTAAAATTGATACTGTGTAACTTCTATTACCCAGGAAAGGAAAGCTTAATTCAATAAAAATATATTTCCAAGATGAGAGATCTATGTCCTTTCACAGGAATAGTAGAAAATGTGTCAAATCAGTCATAAATTAACTATCACATAAGTCACATACAACCTGATTTAAACCACAGAAATGTGGTTTAAATGTCGCACAGCTAGTGTGTGACATTATGATCTAGTCCTGAGCAAAGAGTGGTACACGGTTACTCTTCCTCTCAAATATGCCAAAAGACAGTGAACTCCAATGTTACAATCTCCCCTCGGTCTCTGTGCTGCTATTTTGTTTATTTCACCAAAGTGACATTCAGTTCATTCATCTACACTTATCAACTTGCTCAACTACTCTGTGATTGGAAATGTTCACATGAGGAGGGAGTCTTCATGCTTTTCCCACTTCTCCCCTTCCTGAACAACGCGGTGGCCAGACCAACAATGACCAGGTCCTACGTTCTCTAAGGAGTAATCACACCTCAAGGGTGTGCACTGTAGCACATTTCAACTAGAAGTACATTTTCTGATGCTGAAATTAATTACTGAAATGACTATGTTACTCATGTATTTCCTCCTTAAGAAATCAGCATAAGAGTCTATTCTGTTTACTATGATTAATTGTACTTCAGAAGAATTTGTTCAGCAGAGGATTCCAAACATAACACGCAACTGTTAAAAAACGTTCCCTACAATTAAAACGGTTTTAGATTTACAAAGAGGTGACTTTCCCATATCCTTCTTAATTTGAGTCTTGCAAAGTTACTTCCAGTCTTGCTTTCATGTGGTTAATCTTTATGTAACAGAATATGGGATAGGGAAGTAAAGGAACAGATTCAGAGAGAACAGATTAACACACACACAATGCCGTCTCCCCCACAAACACTTCCCCATATCCCACAGCAGATAACAGATTCTAGCTTATCTGTTAAATACTTGTGCATATGAAAATTCAGGGTGCGAACACAACTAAAGAGTAGAATATCAGTTTTAAAATCAAAAGGCTCATTTATTGTTCTATACTTTTTTCTCATTTTTAAAATACATAAAATAAGAAAAAAACAGTTAAAACCAATCCCATAAATTTATGTAGGCAGAAAAAATGGTCATCTCTACTTGTGTATGTGTTCCATGTTATAAACCATATATTATGTTATAAAAAAATGCCCCCCACATTTGTAAATGTTATAATTGTATTAAAATAATAATGCTTATGTAATGACAGAATTGATCGTATGCAAAAAAATTACAGTGAACAAAGAAGAACAGCTGGTTAGAACACAATAGTTCTCTGTCAGAAGAGCCTGAAATTTATTTTGTGTAAGCAGTACTGCTTATGGGTTATTAGAAGTACCTGTCATATAAATTACCTGTGGGAACCACTCTGACTCCCCAAGTGCTTTAAGGAATGTTGCCTCAGAATCTGTAGGAATAGTGCTGGGAACACAAGCTCTCATCAGCTTTTTAAAGCTTGCCTTTGTCTGTCGGATGTCACTGAATTCAACAGGAACAAATTCACAATTCAAAGCAAAATCGAGTTTGAATCCCTGAGTGAAAAGAACAACAGTAGATGTAATTTAAAAGGGAAGCATATTTTTCACTGACAGTCTCATCAAATCTCACTGTCTTGCCTGCTTTATTGCTAAATATTTCAATTCCTAATTAAAAATCTGTTCAGTTAAACACTTCTACGGATAATAAAAATCCTTACAACACTTGCAAAATATACCACAACAAAGTACCCATCTACTACTCATAACAGCAGAATGTATTGCATGGCAGTCCTATTTTTAATAATAATAGTAACAACAGTAATAACAGTAGTAAAAAACCAAAGCTGAGTGGTAAGTCTGTTGATTTCTTTATACACAATATAATGTGCTTCCTTTAGGATTTTTAGAGCAAATTAACAATAAATAAATAAAAATTAAAATAACTGCATGGATGACATGCCAACAGTGCAGGACAGATTCTAGTAGTTCAATAAAGCAGAAAAAAATTTAACCCCCAAATCTGAAAAGAACCCCCAAAACTAAACTAGCTGACTCATCTAAGCAATCACTGCACACTCAGACAGTTGTCTGAAGTACCTAATTCAACACAGAAGAGCAGTCAGGGAATACCTGATATAATGTAGAAGAGGCTTTCCTAGCAGAGCTCTCAATGTTTCGTTTTACTTACTGCATTTAGAAAATGAGCAATAAGAGAGGAGGACTGAATTAACAGATCTATATAGCAGCTTTCCAGTACCTACAGGAAAGCTGGGGAGGGACTCTGTCAGGGAGTGTAGTGGTAGGATGCGGGGTAATGGTTTTAAACTGAAAGAGGGTAGATTTAGATCAGATCTTAGGAAGAAATCCTTTACTTCCTTTAATTGTAGTCATTTCAGTAATTAAGTGAGGGTGGAGAGGCACCGGAACAGGTTGCCCAGAGAAGCTGTGGATGCCCCATCCCTGTAAGTGTTCAAGGCCAGGCTGGATGGGGCTTTGTGCAACCTGGTCTAGTGGAAGGCGTCCCTGCCTGTGGCAGAGGCGCTGGAACTAGATGATATTTAAGGTCATTTCCAACCCAACCCATTCTCTGATCAAGTTAGCTAACTGAAAAAAAAAAAAGGAACTATGATGAAAAGTATAATATGGAGAACATTATTAGGAAAAACAATTCTTATATATGAAGCATCGATGAAGATCTTCACAGCAAACTTTTAAAGTTTTCTTCAGAAATTGCTCTTTCATGGAATTAAACTTGGACTGCAAATAGTCTTCATTAAGATGCTAGGCCATAGGATGGCCAAGTGAAATGTAGGAGAGTGAAAGCCCAGATTTACTTATGTTTATATTTTGGCTCAACTACCAAACTTGCACCTAGAATGCCAGACTGTAAGAATGTATGATAAAAGCAATTGGGAAAAGTAGCACAATTTCCTTAAAATATATATTTCTGTTTGCATCATTAATTTATGTGACATGATATTTAGCAGAATAAAGCACGTCCTTATAGGAATCAACATGCTCTGCCAAGCCTTTTATAAAACCAGCAAATTCCAAGTTAGCAAGATGCTAACAAAAACTATGAAAATACTTCACAATCAAAAATCAACAGGATTTCTTTCTACAAAACCAGAAGTCAAACTGATTTTATAGACTAGATACAAATTAAGGAGAGTAGGCTTTAAACAATCAGTTAATCACTATGTAATTTTAGCCTTACATTTGCTAACACAATACACTTTTCCTTAGAAATGCCCAGAGATGACGCATCTTCTGCAAAATTGTATTATTAAACAAAACAACAAAAAAAAGTGAAAACCCCATAAAATCTAAACCAGCAAGGAAATAATCCAGGATAACGTAACGATCCTCAAAGTACAGATTTTTGGAAATACATCCTACTGGACTTCAGACTATTACATGTTGATTTTGTCCAATGCTTGTTGTTTGTACATCCAACCGTCAGCTCTTTTCATATTCTGCATAATAATACAAACCTGTATGGTAATATATTCAAAATACCTTAATCTATACCAAGCACTAGCATATTATCCCCACCTCGTTTGTGACTGCTGATACATTAAATGACTCCCATATTTTTGCCAAGTGGTCTAAAGGGTCACTTCAAAGCAGCAGACTAAAGATGTTTCTACTGCATATCTTTAGATGCACGGTTGAACTCTTCATTTAACATTCATTAATACATAAAACAAATAAAATTGCGAGCAATTATTACTATTGGATTATGGCAATTTAATTCTATGTAATAATTCCTCGTGCATTACTCTCCCTATGTTCTTTTTCATCGAAGTGTCTCCTTTGCCAGAGACTCCTAGGGCTTACAGTTATAAAGGAAAACTTAAAGATGAAAAATTGGTATGAATAGAACTGTTTGAAAACTTTGGGAAGAATCTTTTGGGAACTCCAGAAAAGCAAATGAAAATGCCAACTCAATAAAACTAAAAAATTTTACTGGAAAATAAACAGTTTTCTTACTGTTGACTACTCCGTGCACCAACGTGTAATTAAGAAACCAAAATGAAAATGAATTAGTAAGCAATTATTAAAGACGAAGTAAAAACTGAATAAGAAATAACACCTGATGACACCTGATATATAACCAGCATTTAGAAATGCAACTGAAAATACAAATAAGATATAAAAGAACATTTGAAATTACAAAGAAAAGTCAAAATAGAAATAAAATTTGCAAAGAATTTTGATTCATCATTCTGATACAGCATGACTCTCTCATCTCCTGAATTAACATAATTTCAGAGAGACTTGAATACTGATGTATTTTCCTACTACCAATAAATGCTTTTGAAAGTTATATATTTAAAAAAATATATAATATTTCATGTATGCTCACATTTGGAATAAGAAGGTAGAAAACAACCGATTTTTCAATCTTTGCAGAGATTTTAAAAAAATACATCTGCAAATGTTTTCTGAGAAAAAAAAAAAAAAAGAGTAAAACTACCAAGAATTCACTTAGAGAATACTTGTTTCTTAAACAACTGCATCTAAAATAACAAAGTCTATCCAATAAGTTGTATGAAACTGTAGACATAACGTTCCTCTTCAGGTAATCAAATCAGGATGGACAGACTTCTGCGTTAGACTTATTCACGTCAGTTTGGCTTCAAATGAGTTTAAGAGCTGCCCACGGTAATGAAGGTTTTCTTCTCTGGTAATCGCTTTCCTGACTAACAACATTCCATTTGCTTCACAACATATTTCAACACATCAGGAAAAATAAAACTGCACTGTAAATTACCAAATAAGCCTGTTTCATGCTTCCCAAACTAGAAATCACCGAGATTACGACTCAGCTGAACATCAGATGAGTCGTCAGCAGAATCAGAATACAGTAGTATGTATTTAGGTGCTATTAAGTGTGACTCTGAAAGCATGAACTTACAGGCACAGACCTCCAGCACTTCCCTCGGAATAGCTCCAAACGGCCTCTACAAGGGCAGCAAGCTCCACTGCCACCACACCAGCCCCACTCCATTTGCCTACAGTCCCATCATTCATCACTATCCCACACTGAGCAGAGCCAAACTCTGCTGCCCGCGCTCCCTGCAAAGCCAATGCAGGGAGACAGTTGAGACAGCAAAGACATGGTGACTTCCGCGCGTGAAGGCTTTGCTGGATGCTCTGTTGCCTAGCAATGTATTTCTTTCCTAGCCAAGTCTTTCCTAATTTGAACGCTCTTACCTTGTACAAAAGCTATTCCATTCCTCTAGTCATGTTACCCAACTTTGTATGCCTTAGCTCTATCACACATCAGCATTTGACCAAAAGTGACAAATAGGGCTCTACTCACAGAACTTCCATGAGTTTGAGCCTGATCTTCAACTGCCCTTTAAGATAATTTCATATGATTTTATCCTTGTAAGAGTTCACACCTTTAGGAGAGTTATCCATCTGCCTTGTCTAGGATATTATTTATTGTTTTTTAAAAACATTAGGGTTATTAAATTCAAGCCATATAAAAACTACTTTAGGAAAAAAAATTGCCATTACCCGTAACTGAGATTTTTCTCCAAATATATAGAGGGCTGCTTGCCGTCTCAAAAGCTGACTTTGCAGAAAATTGCTGCCACTGTAGGAAGTGGTGTTATCTTTCCCTGCAAGTCTTGCACCAACATCAATGAATGGAGTTTGAGTGTTGATAAATCGGTTGCTTGAACGAAGACTCGCCCATACACCTTCATAAAGATGAAAAATATTAAAAAACCTCTTTGTGTGAGCACTGGAGATCATAATTATTAAGGCATATGCTAAGACATAATTTAGAGAGTAGTGTTTAAACATGTCATTTGCATCCCTCATAGGACATAATTAACAGCACGTACTGGAAAGAAATATTTCTGTAACAAAAATTGTCAAAAGCATCCTACAGCAATGTCATTTAACCTAAGATACTAATCAAACTCTGCACAGCACTTTCTATTGTAGAGAAAATGGCTGCTATGATATCAGTAATACAATGACAAAATGAATCACAACTTGCAAGTTATTAACGTCCATTTGAGTATATGGAAATGAAATTGCTACTGGTGTTCTTTTTAGAAGTAGGGACAAAAATTTGATGTATTCCCTCGTCAAAGGCATATTATTTTGGAAGTCTAGCTAGTAAGAATACTATATAATTACCTTCTTCAAAAATGTAAATAGTATCACTTAAAATTCTGATACCTAGAATTCTTGTGATCCTTTCACCTGACACAATGTAACAGCATCAACCACGTCGTATTATAATGAAAATGTGTATAAGGATGATCAATTCAAATATTACATTTCAGAATAAAGCATTCCATATTTACTCTTGAAATGCCATGATTAAAATGCAGAATGCCATGAATTTTAGTTTTTAATTCTCCATGTCTAATGGACAATTAGAAATGAACATGCATTTAAGAAGTATTTTTTTTAATCATGTGTTTCATGACTATATTCTGGCAGATGTGACTACTCTACAGTTGTGTGAGTAGAGAGAAGAATGTCCAGAAGATGACAGTCTTACAGTTTTAATCTGGCAGTAAGATCACCATTAATCTGGCAGCAGGGCATGGTACAGAAATCCCAAAGCTAGCAATAATATGAACTTGCAACAGTGCAGTGTGACGTGGAACCACAGACTTCCATCTGAAAGCAGCACAGCAATATTTGAATGCTGTTGTACCAACTTAATAACCTCTGCCTCTCAACAGCATTTTTGGTTTGCATATTGTGCCTTGCTGATGCAGCTATATTGTCATTTCCAGAGGAGGAAATTTCTACAGCACGCAGATGTGCTCTGATCTGATCACCCTTGAGTAAGTTTTGTGCTTTCAACAAGAGACAAATTAGTGATAAACCAAATTGCCAAGGCCTGGTTAGCACCAGCAAAAGAAAAGACAAATAGTAAATATTTTTCTATTTCTTGTGCCCAAGTTAATAACAACAATTTTGTGAGACTGTTTTTGTGTATCCAATGTGAGGTATGTGAAAGGCACTTGATTTTCAGAGTATAAACAGCACTACTTGAAAATCAAATCACTTAAAGTACACTAAATTTGGCGTTCAAATGGCAATGTGAAATTCTTTAACCCAATATGCAGTAAATCAGATTATCAGAAGAGACTCTGGTCCATAAATCTTCAAAGCAAGATATCGAAAAGAGGCACCAGAAATACCTCATAGTAGTAGAAATTTAGATATACAGTACCGAAAACCCCCTTTAGTAAAATCCAGTAATACGGATAGTTAATATTTCTTGCCTAGAAGAAAAAAGCTGCAGATAACAGTAAAATTCCACTGAGATATCCCAACCAGCAAAATAATTTTATTCTGTTTTTTAGAAGGAGGATTATGTTTCTATTAAAGAATAATTCTGTACAGTAATCCTCAACAGGGACTCGTCTGTACAGTTTAGCTTGTCTGTCTGTCTGGCTGCTTGCCTTAGATGCGAGTACACCAATAGGAGTAACTGAGAATGGTTGGCTAGGAACTTATGAATTGGTAACAGTTCTGAAGTCTCCACTTTGAAGACAGCCAGTTTTATAAAATACCTCACATAGTAAAGCAGTATGTTTAGTATAAACTTTTGTTCCACAGATGAACTACTACAGATGAAATAATAAAGACTTTAGCAAGCAGAAATCACAGCATTTAATAAAGAGAAATAATTTCTTTTTCATTTGGTATGAAAACCGCTAGCTCCAGCACAGACAACTACCCCAAACACGGTATATACAAAGATACACAGTCACACTTTATAACATTTTACAATTGCAGGCCATCATTAGTGCCTGTAGGACATCAAAAGCAACAAAACTGCTTACAAATAGATGCAGATGAACATGTTTACCAGTGATGGATAACAGTGATTAAAAGACACAATTATATTTCTATTAGATTTCTATTCTAATTTTGCCTTATTTTTTGTTAGCAGTATCTAGCTTTTATTATTTGGCATATATAATATTATTATGACTTTTTAATACAGCAGATATACATTTTTCATTAACACTAACAATAATTTTGGAAAGAAAGTTCATTGACTAGCTAACAGTATTTCTTAGGTATTTTACTAAAGCAGTAGGAATGCTAAATGCTCTTTTGCAGAATTAGTTTTCTGCTGTTTAAAATTTTCACACAGAAATTTTTCTACATATCACTTTGCATTAGATCACAACATTACTAATAAATAACATGGTGAAGTGTGTGACTAATCACTGTCACAGCATCATACAGTCAGTGGCCAAAAAACCCCCAAACAAGACAACACAACTGCACTGAACTAAAACCCCAAAATTTTGTTAATGCAGAATCAAGGCTGTCAGCATCACTTTAGCATGTATCAAGATACTGGAGTAGTTATGGAGATGGTAGAAAAGAATGTGGTTTCAGGACACAGAATACAGTACCTTGATGGACTCTTCCCTTAGTTGCTGATTTGGAATTTGAATGAGTGAAACATTTATCTCTGTACCCGAGCACTGGTAGATAAGTTAAGACAGAAGGAGGAGGAATGGAATGCACATTGCAGCGAGACACATTGCAGGAGAAAAGAAAAGGGTTACTTATTAATTTCCAAAGATCTAGTATATATTGAATTTTTTTTACAGTACATGATTTATCAGACAGCACAAATCTTAGTCATCACAAGACAAAACATCAATCAAGCCAGAAAACCAATATAAAATGGGAAGGAAGTATCCATTTATCAAAACCGAGTAATTTTCATTGTCATTGCAATAGTTTCAAACATGTAGCACAGCCATCATGTGTTTTTCCATAATTATAATACCAAAGGAAATATAACGATTAAATCATTCTGCTGAATACTTTATTGAAAGCTTCTATCCAGCTGAAAGTTAGCTTAATTAAAAATCCCAAACCTTAGTGCTTTTTTAAAAAAAGTTTTAGTCTATTTTAGGTACATAATTTAATGGACCTCAAATTCAAATCAGAGTGCAAGATGTTAGTTCTGTGTATCTACAAACATTTTTAAAGGACTGTGTAAAAGTCCTTTAAATTTAGAAAATATGTAATATCTATCACACAAAAAGATTTCCTCCCCCCTTGCAAAAATCCTCATTTTGAGTGGGAGCCTTATATGCTTATCAGAAGGTGTATTTTTGGCTCAAAAGCCACATCAACACAAGCAACTTCTTTTAATACAAATATTGTATGAAAACATACTCGGAAGTATTGTCCCCTGCTTTTAAAATAAATGCCTGAGCTGAGTCTGTATTTATTAATTATAAACATCCTACTATTTTTCCAACAGCAGTAAAACATACTGAGAAAGCATTTTATCCTACTAAATGACACAACAATGCCAGGCAAGAAGTGCTGTTCTTTAGAACCTCACTATACTTCTAAAGTAATATAAACAGACAAGGTATGTGTTTTGAGTGAACTTACGATTCTTATGAAAGATATCACCGAAGGTATTGCCAAAAAAAAAAAGGTCCAATAAAATACAAGTATTTGGCCAAATATTTCAGATCAGAAACAACCTAACTGGGCTTTAGGCAACTACTTTGTTATAATGTTCCAGACAAAGTAAAAAACTGTACCTGACACGGACACAAATATTCAGGACAACTGATGAGTATTAAGAACAATGATGATTTTAAAAAATGAGAAATTCAAGCACTGGCACATATCTTTTAACTTAAATTTTAAAAGGATTTGTATTAAAAATAAACTGTCTGGCACAAAAAATAGAAAATGTCATTTTCAATTGGCGTATCATAGCTGAACCTGGCTTTTGAGCCCTGGTACATGTGAGAATGAAAACAAGGAAAAAAAGAGGGATCCAGAATTAAAACCAGAAAAATACTGCTATTGTATTTTGTACAGTGTAGTGCATAATCCATAGCTGCTTGCTATGATAAAGTAGCTAGCTCACCCCATTGCCTTTTTTTTCTTTTTTTTTTCTTTTTTAATTATTCTTAGGAATATGAAGGAGCAAGAAATCACCATTTTTAGACCGCCCGCATAAAATAAGTCTGTTTTTTTCAGCTGACCAAACCCCTGTATTTTTGGTCCTGCATACAGTCTTGTGACACTACTTCCCATGTGAAATACAGCTCAATGTGCAAGAGTAGCGAAAAGCTTTGCAATGATAAAGTACGTGAATCAATTTGAGAACAACAATTTTAGAGATTCTATATATTTTGTCTATTTTAGAGTTTCTTCTAAAAGAATTCTGTTAGCTAATCTAAAAACCCTGGTGTTTACTTATCTGCAGGGAGTTATTCCCTTTCCCTGTTCTCTCTTAGCCTGTCAACTTCTCACCTTCACTAGGGCTCCCATTGTACTTGTCAAACATTCTTATGTTTCAGCAAAGTCCTCGCGTATCCTGCTGAACTGTGAATAGACTGCAGATACTGGGCTGCAATTACACCTTTCAGATATACAGAGCAAGTGTGGCATCGATCCAGCAAGACACAAGATAACTTCTCTGCCCTCTTCCCGATTACTGCTGAAATTTAGCCAAGAGACTTCAACGTCCAACAAAACAACATGTGTGTGACCTAATACCGCCTCAAGACTCCTCTTTTCTTCACTAAGGAGTAACAAATTCATTCCATCACACTTACGACAAACTCTAACCCCAGAAACCAGCAACAGTTATTTCAGTAATCCTTTTATCTTCAAAAGACAACTTCCACACGGTCAACCAGCAAGCTTTCCCTTACTTATCTGGAGCACCTTCACTGCCCCTCAGCACCACTTTGCTGTTGGCACTTTTGTCCCAACACAAGAGGATGGAACACAACCGAACGTCTGCTGTCAGCTACCCAGCATTTTCACTATTTTAGTACATAGGCAAGCTGGGCACAGTCACCAATTTATCTAACAATTCCAGACCCTATTAACTCCTGTTCTCTTAGGTCCCTAGCCATTTTACTTATCCAATTAAAATCACTATGTTTTTTCATCTCCATGCACTGCAAAAACAAGACAGTGAGCAGAGAGCTCAAACAGAACTTTTAGATATAAAATATGCATATACTATGATTAATGAAAATGCTCAGAATGTTCTGTTCTTCGGTGATCACCGTTTAACTGCCCTTCCTCTCTTCCCTTCCACATTCTCACATAACTTTTCTACACAGCTCTGAGTATTTTCCTTTCTTCTTTCCTTTCTCCCTCTCTCCTGCCTTCTTCCTTCCTGCATTTCTCTAATCTCTCTTGAAAGTTTTTCTTTAAAAAACTGTTTTATTCTTCCCCATATGAAGCTACAGTTTTTCTATCACACAACAATTTAGGTTGGAAGGGACCTCAGCAGGTCAAAGTAGGTCTAACTAATTTTAGATGAGGTATCTTACAGCCATTCTCACTCCCACCTCTGAAAATCTGAGCTGCGTTTGCTGTAAAATGGTTAATGCACTGCTCACAAAGCTGGAAGGAGTCAAAAAGGAAGAGAAGCAACTTTTAGATGCTTAGAAATAATTGTAAGAGCAGCCTCCAGGGCTAATAGATAATAAACAAAACACAAAATGCTCCTGTTTGGAAAACAGATTAATCCCTATCCTAACAAACATTTATTTAAGGAATTTGATGTGCTAATTTATGTGTGTATTGCGCATAAAAAAAATCATAACAATTTCATTGTACTAGAAGAATAAAATAGATGGAATCCACTTCACAGAATGAAAGCCTCTTGTAGAAATGACAATGATGAGCCCTTGTACCTAAGAACACTATTTCCAAAGAACACACTTCACCTCCCTATTTATTACAGCTTGGCCACACAAATCCCTCCTTTACCTAGAGTAAAATTATTCAGATAGATTATTTGTAACTTTACGAAGCATCAGCTAATCTTCAGCCAAATGCCAGAATGATCTGTAACTGGCCACAACTGGAATACTGTGTCCAGTTTTGGGCTCCCCAGTTCAAGAGGGACAGGGAACTGCTGAAGCGAGTCCAGCGAAGGGCAACTAAGATGATTAAGGGATTGGAGCATCTGCCTTATGAGGAAAGGCTGAGAGAGCTGGGACTCTTTAGCCTGGAGAAGAGAAGGCTGAGGGGAGACCTTGTTATGGCATACAAGTATCTAAAGGGTGGGTTGAAGGAGGATGGAGCCAGGCTCTTTTCAATGGTTCCAAGTGACAGGACGAGGGGTAACGGGCACAAGTTAGAAGCCAGGAAGTTCCGTTCAAATACACGGAAAAACTTCTTTACGGTGAGGGTGACCGAGCACTGGCACAGGCTGCCCAGGGAGGTGGTGGAGTCCCCTTCCCTAGAGATTTTCAAGACCCGCCTGGATGCAGTCCTGAGTAATGTGCTCTGGGCAAATGTGCTTTAGCAGGGGAGTTGGACTAGATGATCTCTAGAGGTCCCTTCCAACTCTGAAAACTCCGTGATTCTGTGATTCTGGAGATTCTAAAGTGCATTCAATCCAAATATAAAGTATGCATTTTCAGGACATACATTTTAGACAAATTAAAAATATGGATGAATCACAAAGTATTTAGAAACATAATTCCTAATTGAGTGCTTAGTTTTCCACTGATTTCCAACACAAAACAAACTTTATTTCAAGGGTAAGTAAATGACTTAAACAGAAATAAGATAATGAAATAATGTTATAGAGTGAGGCTAATCTGTAATTTCTATTTTGTTGTCCCACAGAGTAATGAATCGGTAAGCAGTGTAATTATTTTTATTTCACTAACATTTTGTTAGCATGTATTATTTCAAGTAATAAGACTTTGAGCTAGTCTTACTAACCTCCTCGAGCAAAGCTATTGGATAGATTTACATCCAAATGTCCTGGCACTACCTGCTTAAACACAGTAGACATTCTTGAAGCCCTCCTTTCAGTGCCTAAAGTCAGCCAAAAAAAGAATACAAGATTAAAAAACTACAGTGTTACTCAGAATAACGCTTAACATAACTGGTAAAAATGCCCTTTTTCACACAATACAGCTCATTCTTGCCAATTTTGTACTTCAGATTTATTTTTGTAAGACACGTATACATTGGCAACAGTATGGAGATGTTAGATACAGCTAAGCAATCAACATATTTTACAATAAATGAAGCAAAGCATGTGCACTTTGGGAATGGTGTTATTTTACAAGAAAAGCCACTGTTTGGCTACTTTACCACCAACTGAGCAAGACGAGACAGACACAATTTCAAGTTGCATACTCCTCTAAGACATTGGGTTACCTTCACATAAACTTTACCAGGTTTCATCACAAAATAACTGAAATAAAACATGGATTCATTCCTTCATGATTCCACATATGCATAAATCAGTGTATTTTGTTGCATTTGATACAAAAAAAAAACCTCTGGAAAGATCTGGCATCTTGATATTCTGGGGAACTTTATTTCAGAACAGTAATAAACTACCGAACCCTCAAGAATGGCCCATCATACTCAAGAGAATTTCATCAAAAGCTATGACCCACAGGTGAATAATCATTTACTGTCAGATTAAGAATACTGAAAAATATTTTGGGAAAGATTATAAACATCCTTTATATACGGAAAGCGCATTCACTGAAAATAAGAGTGAATAAGCTATCTGGAAAGCGCAACAACAAAGGAACAACAGAATTGATAAGGGACAAACTGAACTAACACCAAATCAGAGAAAACTCACTTTTCAACTTAACCATAGAAAAGCACTATATAAACCAATTTTACCTGGAGACAGAGCAATTGTTGGTCTAACAGTGAGAGTATTACTGCCATTCATTTTGCAGTGGACGGATATCACATTCAGCAAGGCCTGTAGGTATTTCTCCTGTTCTATACTGCTTGAAGATTCTAAAGAAGCAGGAGCTAGTCACAAGAAGAATGGAACGCATTAAAATACAAGTACATTTATAAATACAAAGAACAGCAAAATAAAAAGCTTATTACATAAAGCAGAGCATTGAAAATGTCATAGTTTGTCTACAAAAGGTTCAAAAAGCCATTCCTTTGATGACAAAGAATGCTCAGATGTTCATCGGCTTTTTCAAATGCCAAAGAAAATTTTTTGAATTCCAGTTTATTGCAGCCACCTCTGGACAAACTACAGCACAAAAACGTCATAGCTGCTTAAACCAGGATTTGGTATCTTGAGCGCAAGAGCCAAGTTTTGGAATAAGCTATAGAGAGTGTCAAAGAATTTGATTGAGCACATTTTGACAAACCACCAGGGTAATTTATAAATAGGTTTCTCCAGTCATGATCCTATCAGATTCTATGCTGGAAACTAATAGACAGTAACCTAATTAGCTGGAGGAGGCAAAAAAAATTTCAAGATAGCCCTGTTAAAATTAGTATCTGAATAGCCCTGTTAAAATTAGTGTCTGAATTGGAAGTACAATTAGGAAGTTATTAGAAAATGTACATGCAGGAAACATCATGCTGTTTCTGTCTGACAAAGTGGAACAAGCCTGAGGAAAAACATTATTTTCTCTTCAACTCTTAAGCAGGGTTTACACATGAAATCCACTTGAATGATCTCTGGGTCTCCCAGTCCTTGAACCAATGCCACAAAAAGTCAATTTAGGTCTTAACAATTTAGTTAAATGAAAGGAAATGAAATGTCTAAATGAAAGGATAGTGTCCTTACCATTTGCACTCACAAAGTTTTATTTTGTGAAGAGTATTGTGTATGTTTTAGGAAAGAGACTTGGGAGACGAATAGTTTGACTTATATGAAAGTCTGTTATTGAACTGGGCAGATATCTGAAGTGAAGATTGAGTGCAATAATGTCCTTGTGAAAGATTATAGATGGAAAATTTGCCCTTCATCCTTACCACCAATCATCCGCCCCCCCCCCCCCCCCCCCCACCGCCATGCTTAACAGAAGAATAAAGGGGTGAAAGACTACTGGTGACTCAAAGAATGAACCCGTTACAGGTAAACAGGGACTTCTATAAAATGACTGATCTTTTATGTGCTGTATCATACAGGAAGGCCATCACAACAGCATAGATTTAAACAAAAGATGGGGATGGGGATCCTGGTAGCAATTTTATCAATCCCAGGAAATAAACGCATTGCTTAGTAATGCAATAAGATTGCCTCAGCTGCTACTACGTGCTCTATATGCCTGGTTGCAGATTGCTCCATCTTGATCTTATAACAGGTCCTATTATAGTCAATAATCCAGCCTCTATCAAGATAATGTTACTACGTACAAGAAACACAAATGGTCTTCCTACATGGCAGTTGACCAATACTCTGCATAGGAAGGTATGCATCTGTCAACTTGAATTTAACTTAAGATTATCTTTGTCCTCTTAGTTTGCATCACAATCTGTTTTTCAATATAGACTTCCTTCATTGTACACAACTCCTACTGAGGCAAATACACGCACCTGTGTAAAAATATCTTTTATTGATCAGTTTCTTCAAAAGTTTTTTTTCACCAAGCTTCAGCTTCATTATGAATAAAATAAATATCCTATGAATATTTTTCATTTTCCTTGAAGTACCTTCCTGAAGAAAGTCTTCATTTTCTTCACATGTTAAAAGAAACAGTAACTCCAGAAGCTAATGTCAGATACGGTCGCTGTCAATCAGATTCTCTGTTGCCTAATATACTGCTGGAAGTATGCCAATGACAGTATAAAAGACTGTATAAAATTAAAAAAAGAAACCACCTACAAAAGCAATGAGATTACACACAGGAAACGTGCTTTAATGGGTCAGGCTTTGAAGATCTTGTTTTGGAAGGCTCTCATACTCCCATGCATATAGAAATGATAGCTACTACAGAAAACATGGAAGTGTGTGTCTTTATATAATTTGCAGACTATTCCTGCTGAGTTTTTTTCAATTTATTCTGTTTATATCAGGTTAAAGATGGCTGACCAGTATTTCAGCTAAGACAGTATTAAATTGGTTTATAAGACTAACATTTGAATTACCACGCTTAGGATTCACACCATAAACTTCTGGAACAACCGGTGTAGCTACTAGCTTTGGCAGCTGCTGTGTTAACTATTGGTAGTACTTCACTGATTCATTCATGAATCTTTCCAACAAAAACGCATTATAAAAACCGCATTTCATTACCTTGCTCCTCACTCCAACTAAAAAATGCCCCCACAAAACACTGAAAAGATACTGAATCAATGCTACAGCAATGAATATTCAGCAGATAATTAGTGATTCACGAATTAGTGTTAATAGCCCGTCCAGACACTGTCTGATGTAAAAAATGTTTTTCTAATATCTGAAATTTTTCAGAATTTTGTGAATTTTGAACATTTTGTGAATTTGATATACACAAAACTTCACATAGCTAAACATTACGTATGATATAAACTGTTCTTTACAACTAAGAAAACTGTGGTTTTCATAATTATACTCTGTGAAGGAGAAATTCAGGACGCGGCAGAAAATATTTCAATCATGTAATCACCAAACTACTTTTATGCGAGTTGCACATATTTATACAGTATGCTTGTCACAGGTTTTGAAAAATTCTACTCGGCAGAGTCAAACCTTTTAATTGCGTTTTTGTCATTATTGTGGTGAAACGCAAACATAAACGGGACTGAGGAATTTCTTTCTTATCTTAATGAGTTCCTAGTATTCCAATTCCACCTGACATTTTCTTTTTCTCAAAAAAGAAAAATTATGGCCTAATTCTACAATACTTTATAAACAACTACCAGTTCGATTAAAGAGAATACTGACCTTTTCTTCACCAATATGCCAAATTCACACATGGCATGAAATTAACTCAGAGCTGGAAATCCAGGCAGTCACAATAAGTATCCTAAACACTGCCCATGAATGATGAAAGTCAACTAATATTCTTTCCAAAATTAATGTTGCCCTAATGTTGTATTCTTCTGAAAAAATAATTATTCTGACAAAACTTGTGCTGGCCCAATCTTGATCACACAAAGGAAGAGATTTACTTAGTGCAAAGACTCCAATTTAAACCTTTCAGGTCTATGCTTTATAGAAGTAAGATAAAATTTAAACTAGTATTACAAGGAAAAATATGAAAAAAATCCAATGGATAATGGTGTCTCTAATATTTTATATAATCCTCTGTTAAAAGGGACAACATACACTCATTACATAAAACAGTGCAAAGGAAAAAGATAATTTAAGGGAAACAGGGGAAGTTTGCATTGCATTTGGCAGTTACCAGCTTTTACTGAAGACTTTTGGTACATATATAATCTGCATTCAAATTGTTCATTGACATTTTTTGAACCACTTGCATACCATTCAGGATCTGCTTCTTGACATATAGTAATTAAACTGAGCTAATATAATATCAGATAACCTGAGACTGATTTCATCTACAAAAAGTATTTCTATGTTTAATTACTGATACAGAAAGTCTAGCTGTATCAGCTCACCTGTAGTATGGGTGTTTTGGGATTTGAAGAGGCCAACAACTCCTTTTCCATGAAAGCCCCCAGATCTAAGTAGAAGAGTACTGTTTTTAGTGTTCTTCCAACAGACAACTGGTAGGCGATTGTGACGGTAACAGCGAGCAACTCTCTGCAGACTGCTGTCTTGAACAGACTGAGGTACTACCAGAAGCCCAGGATAACTGTTTTGACAAAAAGGTGAAAAAAATTAAACAACAATTAAAACTGCTTTCAAATTTTTAAACAGTGAAAAAAAATTTCTACAATTACAAGCTGGATGTACATCTTAGTGAAAATACACCTCAACTGAAAAAATTATTTTTTATTTAGTAAGTCTAATTTTTAGTCCAATCCTAGCAAATACATTAATTAGTAAAGAAAACTGCATTTTCAAAACTACTTTAATTACAAAAAATTTGTAAGACTATCACTACTGGTCTCTTTCCATTTAAGGTTATATTTTGTTTGGTAGTATTTTCCTTCTTAGTATATCTCTTTCTATCACTATAATGAAGCCATATTTTTAAGCATGACAGAAAAGAGAATTTTGAGGCACGCAAATGATGCAGTAGTTTTGTTTTGACACTTGTGTATGAAATATGAGAATTCAAAGGAAAGAATGTTAGATTGCCTAAAGTATCACAACTAAAACAATAGCTTTTGGTTTGTGTCAAAATACATTTAAACTTTACAGTCAGATGCCTTGGAACAGTGTATTTGAAACCGCACTTCTGTGTACTTTTTAACACACTACAATACACTGAGAGATTAGGAAATTCACAGACACAATACCTTTAAAAATAGAAAACCCAGCAATACTGTAGTTGTGTTCATGTCAGTGAAAAAGGGATTCAAGCAAGATGAAAGATTATTTTCTATCTCCTCAAAAAAATATTCAATCTAAGTGCCAATTTCATATGTTAAGAAGAAATTAAGACAAGAAGCAGGGAAAAGTTACTGCTTACTGAACAACTTCATTCCTCTACAACATACACTGTTCCTGTAAATTCACTACTTTGACGCTTATTGAACTGCCCTCCTACAAAATCAAAGTACATAATATTTACAGTCTACCTCTTAAAACACAGCAATCAAACTAATATGGCACTAGATAAGTATTTAAATCCTGAGATTTGTAATCCACTAATATATTAATTATCTTTTCCAAAAAATCCTATAGAGTATTAAAACCTGGTGTTTTTAGGGGAGGAAAGAGCTGTCTGCATAATGTTCAAAGCATAAAAAACCCGTAGATTTAGTCCGTTCATCTGCATTGTAGTCTATGGTGATTGAACAAAATAAGTTATTAGTCTGTTATTCTAGATAAGTTGGAAAATAAGAAAAAATCTAGTATTTTTCTTGTGTGCCCTTCTTCGATGAAGAACTGGCGATTTCATTATCCATAATGAAAGCAATGACTAGCCAAAACTGGCTTTAGAGAACACAAATACTCTTCTGATACGACTTGTGCAGATATGCTTTTGTATGAAAGGGAATTATTGCGGCTAGTGGTAGTAAACTACATCAGCTTTCACAACAAAAAGGGAGTTAGTAACACTCGTGTTTAAACACAGCAGGTGACTTTCAGCACGTGACAAACTTTTACAGTAGTGTAGATAATTAGATTTTAAAATATTTTTTGTTTGAACAAAATAGTTATGTGTAATTTTTTTTGAGGCTTGCTTTTTTTATTTAGGAATAGAATAGATGTTATATGCAAATATATTACATAAATATTTGCAGTAACAATACAGTGATTTACAGAAACCATACCAAGTGAGTAAGTTCTACCAGCTAACTTTATTGGCTAAGTCAGACAGCTGAAAAATAGCCTAATGATTTAGACATCAGTGTAGAAAGCCAAGAGAGAGAAACTCCTTCAAAAGGCAATTCAGAATATCCAGGTTCATCTCCTCCAAAAGCCCCAGGGGCACTCTCTTTCCATGGGCTATAGAAAGGACCTAGGGAGGAAGACTTGTGTTGTCTGAGAGCTTCTGGGGCAGTTCTGAAAGCTCGCTTCCAGCTACCACTGCTGGCAGCCTTTCCGAATCTGACGTGTACATATGAAGCCACCAGAAGACAAATCTCTGAGCGGAATACAAATAGCTTCAAGGTCACTGGGTGAACACTCCTACTGCCGACAAAAATTTTCTCAGAGTAAGATGCTTAAACGGATACATCGTGTGGTATGTGTGTTATATCATCTTTACTTTCAACCACTTGACTGAATTGGTAAACTCACCTCCTGCAAAGTGAATACATCCTGTTCAGTGCAGTTATTCTTAAGTATTCTGTTTTTGAGCGAGAAGAGTTACTACTGATGGTCCCAAGTCCCAAACGTTGATAGTCTCTGAAACAGGCTCTTTCTACTAATTGCTCCATTGTTGATTTTTCTGATGCTTTTAGGGTACCACTTGTGTGCAGCTCGCTGTCATCTGAAACTAAAGTTAAAAATCTTTGAGTTTGCTGTTGGGGAGGCCAGCAGTTACACAGAAACCGAAATATAAGTTTGTCTTACTGTCAGGGATGAATGACAAGAACTAATACATATAGATACACAGTTTATAGAAATTATAAGCAATAAAATAATATTTTAGTCAGGAAACCTGAATATATTACACAGTTACCTACTGCACTTGTGACTGGCATGGCTGACAACTCTTGCGCTAAAATTGTGGAAAAAGTTATCTCATATATTCATCTGAATGGAAACAAAGGCAGATAATCTTTCTTTCAACAGTTTATGAAAATGTGTTAAACCCACAACTGCTATACAAAGATGTACACAAGGCAGAACAATGAAAAATGTGCACAGAAATTCACTAAACATCCGAGATAAAATGGACCTTGCAATTCTTTTAAATTATCTTCAAAAAAGGTAACAATCTTTTTAAGGCTTGGTTCAAATAAAAAAATATTTCTATGTCATAATTTCATGACAGATGACTGTCGGTTTCTTAATGCCTCAGTTTCAATGTCAAACAGCAGCCTTCTTCAGCCGTGCACGTCAGCCGCACTTGCCAAAGCAGAAAAACCTTCAACCACGAGAGATAAAAACCATGTCACAAGTTTAAATTACACTGAAATTCAAGTCAAGCAAGGTCTTTGTACAAAACCTGCCACCTGCCTATTATTGACACTTTCAACTATTTCCAAATAATTCTGAAAGCAGATTTGCTGTTCACAGCATGCATCAGTTACTCGCTACCACCTCAAGCATTGAAATATGTGCTTTAAGAGGGGAAGTATTTCTTCATGAACGAGACACTGAAAAGCATATAAGGATTTAAATTTAAAACAGGACTTTATAAAACTGGAAATTAAAATTATCTTCAAAAATAAAAATTAAGATACAATTAAAATTTTACTGGCAGTAGACAACATTCAGAATTTACAGGAGATGAACCTATATACCTTTTTTTTGGTGCATCCTAACAGAAAAGTTACACAAGTAATTTTATTGCCCCTGCAGCTCACCAAACAAAACTAACAATTCTCTGTTTGACCTAAATAACAGAGTTTAACACTGGGATATCTCCTCTTTTTTCTCTGTTTTTATTTGTCATGGTAAGGAAGAAGTTACAAAACATTTACAAGTATAAAATGCATTAATGAGAAAAAAATTACATGAGTTTTAGAAATAATTTTATTTGGGGGCACACAGAAATTTACTATTTAACAGTTTTGAATGGAAAGCTGTAACTGACTCAGATAAGATGAGGGTGCATGTTTTGAGTTATTTTTTCTAAATGCATTTTTCTCTCATGAAAGCAGATATATCGGTGATCGGTTTGCAAAACATTTTTCTGTGCACATAAAGCTAGAGATTATAAAAGCCCGTATCAGTACCCTTAAACTGAAGGGGGAGTTGCAGATGTTTTGCTGTCTCAAGTTTAAAATGGATTTATTTTAATTTGATTATGAAAAGAAGAGGAATAATCCCTCTATTTTACTGTTCCTGAGATATGACTGTTTGTAAAAGTGGGTGTTACAGTCTCCTATTTTATGGAACACACCAGTAAGAAAGAGAATTTAGTAGTGATGAGATTCTAAACTCTGAAAATAAAAAGATGGGGAAGAATTGGATGGAAATTAGATGGTCATTAGCAACAACTAATAACTAGAGCACTGTGCCCAGTTTTAGAAATCACATTGCAAGTTACACGCAGACCAGCTGCATAGGACTGAGAGAAGAGGAATGAAGATGATCAGAAGTCTATCAAGACTAATAAACAAAGAACTGAAATAACTGCAGAGATTTAATATCCAGAAAAGAACAGAGAAGAGAAATATTACAATAGTCCATAAATACATTAAGCACTGCAATCACAATGAAGGGAATTATCTCTTCTATATGCATAAGGCAGCAGAATAAGAAGTGAAGGCTTTAAATTGTGGCAAGGAAATGTTTGGGCCTGAATATCAGAAAGTTGCTTGTTTTTCACTAGCATTAAGGATGGTTAAAGCATTAGAACAAATTGCCTAGAGTTGCGGAACCTTCCTCCTTGAAAGCTTCTAAGAAAAAGTCAGGTAAACATCTATGATGAACGGATTAGGTATGTTGATTTTGCGTTGGGGCAAACAGATGGAGTAGATGATCTCTTGAAGTTCCTTCCAATCCTATCTTCAACATTTATTTTTTAAGACAATGCATCACCTGCTGCAGATAGTTCCCGTTTGCTTCACTGTTGGTATAGCTGCATAGTTTCCTATGCTTCAGTTCTTGAGACTTGCAAACAAAAAGTCATTCACAGCAATCAATATAAAAGAAATTGCAGTGATTAAATAGCAAATTTCCTATGGCTATTTGTAGTCTATCTGAAGCAAAGAGTTACTACTGTTGTCAGCTGACTATATCTGAGGTGTCAGTGCAGTGTGGAGAGAAAAGCAAACTGTCAAGACTTTGATCACCTTACACGTTCCCAGTCAAAACATCTGGAAAGCAGAAGGTAGGAAGCCTCGCAATTTCTATTTTTACATTTTGTTAGGGGACGAAAAAAGTGACTAATGTTTATATAACACTGGTGTTCATGGAAAAATGAAGTTGATTTGTACATCAGCAATGCAAAAACTCTTGGAATTTTTTCATCATCGGAGAAGTATGGATACACATGTATCATTGTGCTTAGTGTCTCTGGGTGAAGGACACAAAGTTACCCAAAAATCACACAGGTACAGCAGGCAGAATTGCTTCTGACCCCAAGAATCTGCAACATCAGAACACATACTGACTCATCACTTAAGGAAGATGCTGGAAATTTAATTAAGAACTTAATTTTTCAGCATTGTGAAGACATTCTGTATTTTGTAATCCTTTCTTTTTCCCTTTTTTCCACCACTTTTATCTGGAATGAAAGAAGAGACTCAATTATTTTTTAGCCTTCCTGGAATGGCTTTCTTCCATTTTGGAGAGACGAGAGACAGTGCAGTAACACAGTCCTGCTTCAGACAACTTTTATATATCTGCTCATAAGTCACCTAAGTTGCCTTGCTTGCTGACCAAATATTCAAAAGGAAAATTTGGCTTGTTCGATGTTTTGAAGAAATCATTAGTGTTTGATAAACACTTCGTTATCTGAAATGCTTATTTATTTTTTTTTTAAAAAGAAAGAATGGTATGACAAAACAATACCTGTTTATGTACAGGAGAATCTGGTTCCCTCTAGTGGTTTATTATAAATTAGCACTGGTCCAGATAAGGATATACTGACAGCAGCACATGGTAGGAAAAGAAGTATTTGGAAGAAAGTCAAACTCCACACCATCACATGAACTCTACAAAGTGCCCAAATCACTTTCTACCTTCTGTCCCCAAATCCTTTCAACCAAAATTTGATATTTTCAGTAGTAATGACTTATGCTGCTTTCAGAAATAATTTGTCACTTCCACATCTGCAAAAGTCTCCCATAGTATTTGCACTTTCTTGAATCTCTTCAATTACTGCTTTCTCATCATAGACTAATTACAGATCTCATGATGTCCAAAGATAAATGAAAGCTACAGCATGCTTCTGTGCTGTTCCATCTACACTATTATGATGTAAAAAATGATAAAAAGATACTATATGTAAGTAGCTTTATAATTAAAAAACAGTAGTCTTGTATTTGCTTTACCACTGAATAAATTCAATTTCCTCTTTTGCCTTGTCATCACAAAAGAAAACACTTACTAAATGTACATATTTGAAACCTTTCTCTTTCCTGTCTAGGAAGACTCTGCAATTTCTTCTTGAAGACATTTCTGATTCAATATATTGGAACGGAAGCATAATAGGATAGACTTATCAACAACATGGAAAAAAAATCTTTTACTATTACCAGAGATATCATCATCTTCATTCCAGCCTGGGCGATTCCCTCTTTCTTCCACTATTGTGCCTGTCTTCTTCTTTAATAAATATTGGCGTCCAATTGTCATCTTCCCAGCACGCTTTGCTCCTTTCACAATGCTTTTTGAGAAGGTACTAAAAATTCATAGCAATAAAAATACTTAGAAAGATGCATCTCATTCTCCCTGATAGCACGTACCGATTTTTATGATGAACCCACTTACCTAAATAAAATGTATTTCATAATTTTTCATTTAATACGACAAAAATTATAACCTCCAGAAAAGTTAATTCCCATATTAATTTTTAAACAGCAATTTTATTATTTTGAGATAAATTTGTGTATTATGTCTAACGATAATGAATAAGCAGCCATCATCTTTCTTTAGGTATTTGTATTTTGCTAGCAATATGATAAATCTACAAAGTTGACAAAGTAATGGCAGGAAAGGTAAAAATTACCTTGAAGTTTTAGGATTCAATGACTAGCTTGTGACTCTACTTTCCTGTGTCAACAACGCAATAATCAACAGAAAAATCACAGGAACTACCATTCTGGAACAGACTAATAATCCACCTAGTCTAGTAAAAATTAATGTGTAACATAAACTTCAAAAGAGGACCCAAAGCTCAAACTCTAGATTAAAAACCACCAGGACAACTGTATAAACTGTACTAAAGATAAAAGTAATTTTATCCCACATTAGGTTATTAACCTATAAAGTAATATCCAGGAAATCTGTTTTTTATGTTGGCAGAGTTGGCATAGCTGAAGATGCTACTTACACTGTGTGTGTTTCAAAATGTAATGAGATGCTTGTTCAAATTTACTGCAGCCAGCAATATGGATAAATAGTATATTCCTATACAAAACTGACACGTATATCATACTAGTCTACCTTTTATTCAGTAAATATAAAAAGACGCGGAATAACACTCAGTTATTTTGACTTTCCTGAAAACTGCTTGAATGATCTGCATTTCTGCAAAGCTGTCAGATTGTTCAATGTATTTGAATACTAGTAAGCAAGAACATCAGTAATAAAAAAAGAAGAATGACTATACCGGAAAGAAGTGTTCTTTTCTTTTTGTTTTGGTAAAATTATCTGTGGTGCTGTTTGCCCAGCTGCAAATGCAAAAGTGCTGAAGATGGATTGAGGATAACGGAACTTCATTAACTGTTTCTTAAATATTTCCACCACTTCAGGACTTACTTCTTCATCAAATGCTACTTTAATTAACTGCATATTAAAGACATGACACGTTAGAAACTGAAAAAAATGTTATAGAATTAAAGAAATTAAAAAATCCTGAAATATATTAGCAAAATTCCCATATTTATGCAGTACTATGCCTATCGGAGAATACAAATATATGTACATACATCTTATTGATCTTGAGGGGTATTACACAGCTTATTATTTTTTATTTAATTGTTACATCTATGTCCTAATACTAAGGTATTTTCACTAAGAAGCATCTGGAATTCTCATAAGATCAAACACAAAATATTTTGGTAAATCCAAGTAGTAGTGCTGGCACGAAGATGTCTACAACAGTTCAAATACTAGTCACATGGGACAGTTTAGCTGGGAAATATTCAGCCAGCTCTGCCCATATACTGGGAACTAAGGTTGGTAATGCACTTCAAAGACTCTCATCAAACCAACAATTTATACTTCCATTACTTAGTCATTCCAATTTTTGCCTCACCTTGCACAGTATAGAAAACTGATAATAATAAAAATGTAATACTGAAATCTGATCCTTAAAAACAAACTAACCTTGTCGTATTCAACACTGATCCATCCACCCCACTAAAAGTGCTTTTTGAAAGGTTTTGGGAAAAAAAAGATAAATCCCATCCCATCATCCTCAGCCAAAAGGATGACAGCCAGTAATTTGGAAAGGGGGGGTGGGGATAGGGGGGCGGGGGTGAGTGGGTGGGAAATGAAGAGAAAATAGGGACTCTATAAAAGGGCCCAAGAGAACTTTAAGAATGCGGAAAAAGCAAAGAAATATCCTTGAGCTTTATTTCTGAGCGCATACCTATACACCTTTTGAAGGTCTTTTGTTTGCCATCGAGAAGGGGGATGTCATCATTGCTTTTTAAATTTCACTTGTTTTGTAAATACTTTCCAAATGACTAACAACTGTTGTTCTAGGACCTCCTTGAAAGGAGCTGTTGAATCTTCAGGGGTTATACTGGTCTGAAGTTTTAAGGACATTAAATAGCATAACTGCAGCCAAAACCTTCTCAAAGTCATAATTAATAAACAAAGAGGAGGGGCTATTTCATACTGTATTGAACTCTAGCTGTTACAAAGGGAACAGAAAGTAAACTGTTTACTGATTGTTTTTGTTCTCATAACCTAACACAAAACTATGCTAAACAAAAGCAAAGATGATGTTTGACCAGAATCCAGCACTAAAAACACTGAGCTGTGTCTGTATTTAGCACATCATTGAAGCATGCTAACTATTCCGGTAAAAAGATTTCTGGAAAATAAAAGTCCTCATGAAGCCCTCTCAAAAGTCCACAAGAACAATTTCCTTTCAGCTGTTTTACTCACTTGTATTCCTAATCTTATGCTTTTGAATAGGATATTGAAGGACGATTAGCTAAATAATGCCCATTATTGCAAGGAATTAGTAAAATGCTGATGAACTATTTTATTATGTTTTCAAATGTTACTGTTCTCAATGAAAATATACTTCTGCAGTCAGCCAACCCAACAAAATATTTCATAGATTAAGTACTGCAGTCTACTTTCAGTTCATATCCAAATGAAATGATATTATCAAAAGAACCATATTAAAATTCTTTGCCTTCAACTTTCCATCTCTTAGGGTTTGACCACAGTTAAGATCACTACCAAGAAGAAATATTTAGGGAAGACTTCAGAGACTCATGATTTCTAATTCTTAGAAGTCCACCTCTGTCAATCGCCCTGCAGTGCCCGCTTCTGCTGAACACACTGAGGCAGATCCTACAGCCAGGAAACTACCAGGATCTGTGCAGAAGTCAGGAAACTACCAGGATCTGTGCAGAAGTCAGGAAACTACCAGGATCTGTGCAGAAGTCATACACAGGTTTATTGGTTCTGGCCAATGGTGGCTACGCTAAAGACTCCTGGAAGTGCAGCTCCCATGTGTGACATACCATGACTTTCTGCCGTGGGATTTTACAGAAAGCTGGTAAAGTGACAAGTCTTGAGAAGAAAGCAATATTTACAGCTTTTCCGTATTCATTCCATGTAGCTGGAGGAGAGAGAAAGCATGTTTCTGCTGGTCTGCCTAGGCCTCTACTTACTCTACTTACATTAAGAGATTTTGGACCCAAAATAGCCCTTTACTGCATCCAAAATAGAAAGGTAAGGAAAGGAGTGAAAGAAATCAAATATGAAAACGGTAACCCTCTGTAAATATCAACTGGGCCGAGAAACGCCAGGGTTTCTATGAGAGGACTGCATTCTCTACTGACTTTACAGGGCAGAAAACTGAACTCTTCGCAAGTATCACGACAAAGTGCTGCTCATAAGTCTTTGAAACCAACTGCGTTGTCACAAATTTTTACAAAACTTCCTTTTACCTGAAAGGTAGCTGAAGTTATCTGCAGTCCTTCCTGCATACTCTGCTGCAGCTGGTTCTGTATAGTGATCTTCTTCTCCTTCGTAACAGATGCAATAGGAAAGCTCCGGATTACCGTCTGCTCTCCAACTGAGGACCATAAAATTGTATTTACAGGTACTTGTTAGATCACAGAATCAGATCTGGTTTGGTCACAGTGTACTTTGAATAGATAGGAATGAGTAAGCACAAAGCAACATGGAAATAACGGCACAGAATTATTTCAGGCAAAATGCCTGAAAAGTCGGTAAATTCCTAAAGTATTATTTGTAATCTGAATTTCTGCTGGGATGATTAGAAAAATATTCTCTTTCCTTCTGAGTCTTTCTACAGGATGGAAGTGCACCCTCAAATTCTAGGTTGGTAAGGAGTGAGGAAACAGTTTCACAAGCTTATTCAAATTTCAGGTTACATTATACAACTTCTAAACAATGAACGATATACACTGATATCTTTACATATGACCACAAATGTTCCACAATAAATTTATACTTCTGAATGACAATCTGCTTAGAAATGGCAGATGTCAAAATATGAAAATTTATCATTAAGAAGAGCTATTTTCATTACATATTAAAAAGAATACTGATTTTATTAATAATAATTTTTGGGAGAATACTAACTCATAAATATTTTTCATTTAACACACTTCCAGGGGCTGAAAATAGCTGTTTAATGAAAAGCTAGGGGTAGCGAAAGCTGCAGATCTCACACAGTATATATGTTCTGTCTTCATGGTGAAGAAGCTTACGAATTCTTTGTGAAGTAGCATTATTAGACCAACTTTACAGATAGACTTGAGATATAAAGGTACTAAGCATTTTGTCCATTTGAAAGTCTATGGAAATTACTAAAGTATGGTCGGGAGTGTCCTTATTTTCTGTCTCCAACTTTAGGTAGCCCATAAAAAATGGACATACCATACCACATAATACCATGTGACATTCTACTGCATTCTCCTCTAAGAGAAGTATATATTATGATTTTATGCTACATAAATTACTAAAGACAACACTGTAAATATGTACTGATATGCAGGAATAAACAATCATTTAGCATCATCATCTTCAGCATCAACATTTATCACCTCATATGAAGAAATAAGTTCTAGTTCAATTATATGCAAAATCAAAATCATGCATTATCGTATCTAGTGACAAAAACCTATATGAAGAGATTATTCTTATCTGATAAACATGAGAAATTATACTGTGAAGCGCATACATTTTGATGTTGATGCTTGAATAAGTGGATAGGCCAGCTCAAGCTTCTGCCTATTTGAACGACCACAATTATCACTGTTTAATTTTTCTTACCCAGTTGATCATGAGGAGTGCCTTTAAATATAATTCTGTAAGTGGTAAGGAACAGAGCTCCTTCAGCAGGGAGGATGTGAGGACCCCCAAGCAGTCCTCCTGTAGCTTCCTCTCTGCCATCAGGATCCAGCAGCACACGGAGACCTTCACAAACAAATTCTTCTCCTGGCAGTAAAGTTGGTCGTAGAATTTTGGGCTGATGCAAATAAATGAAAGTGTGTGTAACAGCGATACCAGTGTTATATCTCGGTCTAGTTTTCATATTTGGCTTTAAAAGCTTCAAAACAAAATTGTTATGATACTGAGTCCAAAGAAGGGAGATGAAGTTCAGACTCAACTAAGAGACATGGGTCTCAAAAAACAGCGGGCATGCAACAGCTTGTTTATGATCAGAAGTTTGGCTCTACTAGTTTCCTAAGTTCATATTTCATGAGACCAAAGCCAAGCACTTTATTTATCACTGGTGGAAATTTTCTTTTAATGTTTTGATGTTTCCTCCTAACATTATGAGGGGGGAAAAATGATGACTAAATTGCATGATTCTAATACTTGTAAAGAATACAAATATGTTTCATAATACTTGCCTTCTGTATTGGTGGAAGCCGCCTACTCTCACGATGGACAGCCTCCAAGGTCTCTATGTGCATTGCTACAATGCCTGGAAAGCAGTAATACCATAAATGAAGTCTCACATAATATGAAAGAGAAAGTTGCAACCTAATTAAAACTCTGATATTCTGAAAATCTGAAATTTAAACATTAAGGGAATAATCATTTGAAATGCAACAGCAATTATAGTCTAGAAAAGAAATCTAACCTTCTAGCTTCACTGAAAGTAACTGAAACTAGAAAGTGCAATTCTCTCACTAGGAAAAAAAAAAAAAGAAAAAAGAGAGACTACAAACCATCTTTTTGTCACAATTCTTACCTGGTATCATGCAATGAAGACCCTTGATGTGATCCTGTGTAACTCCGCTCTCTGTGCAAACCTTGTCAATAAATCTGGTGATGAAGCGGACAACTGCGTTTGCCACATCATTGTTCTCAGAGTCCTCAAATCCACTTTCAGTGTCATAACTCTCTGCAACACTGCCTGCAATACTATAGACATAAATAAGAGAAATTTCAAGTGTGAAAAATTCAGCTGCTGATGCACATATGAAACCTGGCTAAACACAGTCAATTTTTTTTTTTCTAGTTACAATCCATAAACCTTGCTAAAAGCATATGGTGGTATCACAACTACAGTGTATTTTCACTGTCATTAACACTGTCAGAACTGCATGGATGATGACAAAGGAGAACTTCCCCTCCATCGGTCCAGCACAGACAAGCCCACAAGATAAAAAATGCTGCTTGGAAGCAAGCTCTATGTTTTCTCTTCATAGACTCAAGCGCATTACTTGCAACCCATGGTAAACAAATATCCAGTTACATACAGAGAGATACATTCAATGCATAATTTGGTTGCACAGCAAAGCATTCAAAAGCCAGAAAGACCAGAAGGAAAGTTTTTTGTGCGTCAGATAGAAAATGCAAGCAAGTCAGTGGGAGATGTACTTCGAATGTCTGAAAATGCCTCCCATAGTAATATTAAGGGCCAGATTCACACATTGCAACACATACTGCAACCTGTCTACCGAGCATGTCCTAATGCCTGAGTTTAGAGGTGTTTAGTCAGCAGAAATGAGTAGCCATGTGGAGTTTGATACTGATAGCTTGCCTATCTTTTACTTGATGTCAGTGTCCTACGGTTTTATCAGGTGGGAATTCTGACGGATCACAGGCGATAATGAAGACAGTAAATAGAGAGGGAGGAAAGTTGTTGTGAAATGTCCTGGATTTGCATGCTAGCCAATGTAACTGGTGTTATGCTCCTCCTGCGTCCTTAGTAATTTAACCTTTGCCACAGTAGTTTATCCCTCTCGCTTTTTGTGATCTCAATGCCTTTCTTCCTTGCAGCTGTTGCCCAGAAATTGTGATTTTATGGATGCTATACAAATGTTTTCTTGATTTTAAGTTCATACACTGTTTTTTTCAAGTTATATAAAATCTAACAGAGTACGTATTTTTAGCTGCTGTTTTCTTTCTTCTCATACCCTATTTTTGTCCTCAACATTTGCATTACTAGATTAAAAAGTCTTACTGGGACAATAAAGTGTTTATGTTGCTTTAAATGGTGGTAAATTACTCCAGATTAAGTTCTGTTATTTAAGACGAATCATGTTAGACTTCTGCTCTCCTTAATTAATGAGCTTGAAGAGAAGATACCAAAATAATCTGGTATTTAGAGTAAGTCCCAAAACCTAAGAAGCTTTTGAAAACTGTGCCCCATCCTGACTGATTACCAGTGAACTTGTGCACCCACCTGTTTGTGACAATACTGTTGCTTCCACTCTCCCAGTCACCAGTAGCCGATGTTCTTAATAACTTGTTCTTACTTGTATCCAGTGGTACTAGCAGATAGACCATGAGGTTAGCAAAATGAATCGCCTGACTGAAAACTGTACTTTCCTCATTCTGGACTAGCTCCTGCTGCATTTGTTTATTAAGAGTTGGCCATAATCGCAACTGCTCAGCAGCCAGGTCCATTGCTGTCTTATCCTGGTCTGGACCTACAGAATTTTTCTCCTAGAAGACATACAGAAAGGAATATAAAGATATAGAAGAAATAATGAAGTTATAACTTAATCAACGATGTTTAGTAAAAACTTTATTTATTAAACTGTTCATTAAACTTGTGTTATTTAAATTGTATATTAATTTAAAAAGAAAAAGCAAATAACTACACTCAATATGGTTTAAGGAGAGTTATGATTATAGTAAGTGAGCTTTGAAGGCAGTTTACTGAAATATGCAAGGAGTGCAATGTGGACAGATCTAAATAACATAATTTCTTTCTAGATCTTTTTTATGCTATATGATCTTCCATGTTTCTTCAGAGTGGTTTACTGATTTTAATATAGCTGCTCTTTTTAGCTTATCTACTTAGCTCACACGACAAGCATAAATCAGATTGAGAAATAACGTGCAGCTCATTGCTTGATGCAGGTGATGCTCTCCAAATTCCTAGGATGGTCAGGTGAGGCAAGCTTTTATATAAATAGTTTCCAGACCCGCTGAAACATTCATGTTTTTACATGTTGGAGTCCAATTCTAGCATCTGCTTGAAGCAAACTAGGTAGATGACACTAGCCAAATTGTATTATAGCCTGAGGAAATTAGAATAAAGGAATCTGGCAGCCAATATTAGTGACATAAGGCCTGATGTTAAATTATTAAAGAACTAGGTATCTTGCAAATGTTTTTTCCATACTAAGTTAAATTTGAGCTAGTTTTCCATATAAACACATGTGAAGGTTAAAGTAGGCGCTTCCTTGTAAGTTCTACTATTCTTCACATTTTTCTTTAATAGTGTCAGATTGGAAGGGGTTCCCCATACACAGTCCCACAGTCCTTTTCTCTTTATCCTTAATATACCTGACATGCTTTTTCATTTCTTCATTCTGACTACATTTCTGGGAATGTATCTGTCTATTTTACTTCCTCTCTTTACAATGCTGTATAACTTTGGGTAGCATACACTTTTCAGTCACATAGTTGATAATGATATTTTCATACAGAAAGTGAGACTACAAATGGCTCTTTACTATGTGTATGTGCTCCTTCTTAAAAACAATAAATCTTATTTTAGCATGCTGCAAGGCTTCCCATTATACTTTAATTTTTGCATTAGAGATGTACCTTCCTCCTACTGAGACAGACAATTTGTGTTCTGGAATTTAATAACGCAGACTGAGTGCCATTCAACAGAAACCACACTAGGGTTTGATAATAACCTAACACTGGACACTAGAACTGCTGCTAGCTTAGGCTGTTCATATAATAGAACTGTCGCTGGTTTATAACATTGCTGTATGACAAGTTACTACTCTCAGGAAAAACGTGGACAATTATACAAAAAGTGGTTATTTGAAAAATTTTAAGAGCAACATCAAAGCACAATGCCTTGCAGATAAATGTAATTTATTGTTATTTTTTGCGTTATTGTATGCTGTTTAATATGGGGAAAATGAAAGAAAACCACATAACATTGGAGAAACCATAACTTCGCTCTCTGTAACTTAGAAGACAATTAAAATGTGAATAAAAATACTACCTTGATATTTACTTTAATATATTCTCCTACCTTTTGTCTCAGCTGTACAGCATGGTTGTCATCTTTGGCAGTAAGGTAGAGGGAGCGAACTTGATTTTGCACGTTGCTATAAAAGGTCGTTTCCCAAAACTGTTGGTTAGTCCAGATAGGATGGTCTTGTACACAGGTGTAAGCAAACTGACTAACTCCAGGTGCTAATTTCTGAAAGTAAAAAATGTGCAAAATTGACAAATTAGTCCTATTACTTCATTTCCTTTAAAGGCTATGACTTGAGTATTGAAATATGTACATATAAAATCAGTCGTACAGACTGAAATATGCAATATATACCATCTTTCATACTGCAATATAGGAAAGAGAAATAATCTCCAGTTTTGTGCCGTTAAAGAAATTAACATACAGGAAGCTTGTATAGAAGTCTAAGGCCAATGCAAGGCATGGCTTTCTTGATTCACAGAAAAATGAGACTTGAGAGTGAGAATTCTGTGATGATCGTACAGAACGCATTTCTAATAGAAAATATTTTCCTTGCCAACAAAATATAGTATTTTAATAAACTAGTCCTACAACACAGAAATCAGTATTCAGATGAAAATATTTCTCACTTTATTTAAAAATCAGAACTATAATAATGAAATTTGAAATAATCTGAAGTGGGAAGCGAGTCCTTCCAACAAGCTGCATTTGTTGCAACAGCAGAAGATTAGATAAATTGTTCTCTACCACACTGTATGACCCAAATCCAACTCCTGAAAGAGCACTAAATTTGTTATGTTCTTTGAAGTCACAAGGGTCTGCATCCCTATAAGGTCTCAAACTGGAATTGTTGCAGCATTATTCATTATGAATGCACCATTTTTTTCCAAGTAGGTCTATTTATTTAGGTAGCAGAAGTCTCCCAGTGAGTTGTTTAATATTCTTGATAACCACATACAATGAACGGAAATTTCTTTCAATGACCTGAATCATGAAGAATGAAATCTTGTATCATATGTTTTTACTTTTTGAAAAAAAGGCAGCCACAAAAAAAGAATGGTGTTGTATAACACATATAGCAAAGAAGCAGATAACCTAAATACATCCACATGATTATTTCTGCAGTAGAACTGAAGAATAAAGTACATTACTGGGTGCCTCATTTCATGACTTTCACTCAGAATACATCCCATACCTGAAATATACACTAAGTATAGAAGTTAAATTTTACTTTAAAAATTATGTTGTAAACCACTTTCCTGTAGAACACGAATACTTCTTGATTTAATATTTATAATTGTAAAATTGTACACAACAGCCAGTACATATAATACTTCCTTCGTAGGCACCCAGGCATTCAGGTGGAAAGCTAGGAAATTACAACTGGAAATTTTAAAGTCTGGTTTACAGATTTCTGGTTTTGCAATTCTTCCAGCTATGTTTTCCACACTATGCTCTTCCAAGTACATCATGAACTAAAAGTCTTGATCATGTGCCATGTATTCATTCCCTATCAAAGACAAGGTCCTTTGAAATGGTATGTTTAAGGAAATGATATGTGATATGCTACTAGAATTTACCCAACTAAAATACTTTCTTGCGATTAACCATCAAAAAGTGAGAAATACAATTTTTATTTAATCATGCAGAATTTCATCAAAATCTCTCGGCAACCTGTTAAGAAATCTAAATGCGTGGAAGATTCAAATTACATTAAGTGTGACTGTTTATCCAATACAGATTGAAACAGAAGCTAGCTGGTTTGTTTAACAGATTCCCAAGTTTCAGTTGTGATGCAGTTTACGGTAGCTCACAGGAAATGGTAACTGACCGCACAGTAACGGCTCCCATGCTTGCTCTAGCTGTTAAATCACAGAACAGGACAGCTCAAACAGTGTTCTACTCATCTTTGTATTGACTGCTGAGCATCTCTTGAAAATATCTCAGGCATACAAAATATACACGAGCTCATGACTATGTCAAGCCTGTTAATTAACAGGGCAGCTAACTGTACGTGAAATTGAGTCTTTTAATTGTAAAAAATGAGAAAATGTTTAAATAAAAAATATACAGGAGGACTACCCTCCATGCTCCTTAAAAGCTACCTCCTTTACAGTAATCTTTGTTCTTTAAGAGCTGTACACATTTCTTGTCTTTCACCATTGGTAGGTGTGTATACAGCTAGCTTAAAACAGCTTAATTTGTTCAGCTGTGGTAATTAACACAGGGCCTACAGAAAGGATCTGGCCCAATCATTCATCTAACTCAAAATCCAGATGCACAAAACTTGCGTTACAGAGAAATGTGGATGACAGGTAAATCATGGAATATGAAAACGGACCACACATCATCAAAGTGGGGGAGAAGCAGGGGAGAAGGGAGGGAGAAGGGGGGGAAGGTAAATCTCTGTTTAAGCCTAGCTAGTTGGTATAGTGAACTCATGCCAATTTGTGTAGTGAACACTACACAAAGAAGCGATTTATTATTGTGGCCTTCCAGTCCCTAAAAGGGGCCTACAGGAAAGCTGGGGAAGGACTTTTTACAAGGACATGTAGCGATAGGATGAGGGGGAATGGCTTTAAACTGGAAGAGGGCAGGTTCAGATTAAACATTAGGAAGTTGTTTTTCACTTTGAGGGTGGTAAGGCACTGGAACAGATTGCCCAGAGAAGTTGTTGAGGCCCCATCCCTGGAGGTGTTCAAGGCCAGGCTGGATGGGGCCTTGGGCAACCTGGTCTAGCGGGAGGTGTCCCTGCCCATGGTAGGGGGGTTGGAACTCAATGATCTTCAAGGTCCTTTCCAACCTAAACCATTCTATGATTCTATGATTTGACTATCAACCTGTCCAGCTGCCTTTGATGCCTCAGCCCAAATCAGGTAATTGTGTAAACTAGGTAAAGAGGGAGTGAACTTCGGCACAAACCCAAAAGAAAGTTTAAACTCATAACCCTGAGTCCATAGCAACAGTGTTACAGAAATAAAAACGAAACAAATTATTTTCACATGGGGATAAACCTGACAGGAAAGCTGAGAGGCTTTTAGATGCTCTTCCTGTACTCATAATTTAAAACCATTAACAGCCATGTACAAACCACCATTTTTAAATGATGGAGATTTATGTTCAAATACAATGACATAAATCAACACTGACAGCCAGTCGTAGGCAAAGTAAAAATAGTCTGTTTACAAAAGGATGAAAGAAAAATCCATCAAAAAGCTAAGCGATCATAAACATTACCCTCCTCATCACCTGCATGTGTTGAAACAAATGGCAAAACTTCATAGTGGCCAGAGCACAGAATCAAAGTCAGGACTTGTAGTTCCAGGCTCAGCTCTGCCAGTTATTCTGGGCAAAATATTTTTTGATTCTCAGCTTGTTTTGGATAGATTGTTTTTAAAAAAACAATATGAATACCAGCCTTAAGAAGCACACTGCTGCTCCTATGCAGTCAAAATCCATGGACTAAAAATACTCTTGGTAGAAATATAAGCATTCCATGAAGCTTGCAGTGTCTATATTTTCTACCCTGGGAGTGCTTAGTCAGACCGTTTGACTAGAATGGAAACTAATCTAATACATCAAAAGGGCCCCAATGTTTACTGTTGTATTCAAAAGAATTTGCTCAGGATTTCTCCAATTTAAGTAAAAGAGTAGTTCAGTGTTTTTCATCGAGCAATACTACATATATAAAACCACATATAAACCACATATATACACATATAAACTACATATATCTTCACCTATCTTTCCACAGGATAGTTAAACCATACTGATATTTATACTTTCTCCCTGTCCTATCAATTCATTTCTGCCAGACAGAATGAATATGGAACGCAGCAAAAGAATTTCCTACTTATAAGGGAGGATTTAAGGGCTGATAGCTTAAAAAAAGACTCTGGAAGAAAATAATAAAAACAGTTCTGAACTGATAAAGTCCTTATTCTAAAGCTGTCTGTATGATAGCTTAAATGAGCATTGAGGTTTAAATTGTAATAACAAACACAAAATGAGTTAACTTCTTCAAAGGACACCGAGTTCTTTCAATAGACTAACAGCACTTAAAAAACCCCACACTCCCCTCCCAAATTATGTATGGAACAGACATTACTCATATCAAAATAATGAGCTACATTCTACAGTTTGTGAAAGCACAAGGTAGATTTGGGACTTGCTATGTGTGACTATATGCAACTTCCTGGATTCAGTAATTATCTTTCCATTATTTGCAACCTTATTATCCAGCGGCACTGGATAATACCTGCCTAGAATTTTTTCTGTTTCCCAACACTGGATATTTCTGATTCTGAAAATGACACTCTCTCAGTAAAAAATGTGCACCAACTCCAAGACTCCCAAACTTACTGTGAGGTGCACATCCTCAAACAGCTTCTCTATGATATTACATTCTTTAGACTGCTTGGTTCTGGAAAAGGAACGCATGCTTTGTGCTGATCACTCATCAGTCATTATCCTTTACACCACAAAAGCTTAAAGAAGAAAGCAAGCTTATTCTAGCAAAGCGAAGGATCCAGTTATTGACTGTGAAATTGGAAAAAGAGTTACAAAACAAAAAGAGTGAAAAACAATATAAATATACCCAAGACTGCTCTTTTCTCACAGGATTTTGCTGCACGTCTCTTGGCCATGGAAATGAAGGGGCAAACTCAACAGTACTCTATATTTTAGTGAAATCCAGTTTACTTTTGAAGTAAACTGGATTTCTCTCTCCAACTTATATCCTGGGTTATTGGTTTGGATATTTTTGGTGAGAGGAGGAAGGAAAAGAGGTGAGAAGGAGGTTGCTGCTGAATGCAAGGAATAGCTTCCTCCTCAGCTCCCCAAGGAATCACTGCGTTATGGGTTATCTGCTTGACCTCTTTGAGAAAGTTATTGCAACACCTGTGAAATTACCACCGATCTTTGCATACCAAAGGAGATCACAGCACTTCCTCTCCTGTATAGATTAAGGTTCTCCCTAGAAGTCTGTATGTGTAAGTTTATAGTTTATAGATCATCCAGGACACAGTGACACTGCTACTTAAAAGGGTTACTCTCATCCAGGAGCTCTTCATATAGACATTTGGTCAAGTGCCGCCTATTGCATATCGTGAACAGGTACCACTTACCGCAGGCAACATGCTGCCCCTCCCCCCCCGATGTAAACTAAGTTCTGCATATAAACATATTTGATGAGCCAGTCCTGCATTCACATCTATGCTATGCCCACACAGATACCTGGTAAATTCAAAGAGACTCCATAGTCCCACAGGATCAACCTACATAGATTGACCTGCAGGAGTGAGGCTTATCTACATATTACTTGCAGACAACACTGCATCACACCATGCATATGTATCGATATTTACCACAGCAGGCACATACTCAAACAAGTATAAGTGTATATGAATATGTTTTCAAGTCTGACTGGGGGCTACATCAATCAAAAAATTCAATTCAATAAATGGCTTTCCCATTTGGTCTAAAATATAAAATTATACCCACCAGTGGGGGAAGGTCATAAAAGTATAAAGTAAGAACTGTGAAGTTTACATTATTTTGCTTTTAGTTTTGATTTTTACTGCTTTAGGAAAAAAAAAAAAAAAGACATACTAAATCAAGCTGCTTCTCCAACCTGAAAACTTCACCAATAAAAAAAGAAAACAATTTACCACCTCTCATACCTTCAGAAAGCCACCAAACAAGACTGGACTCAAGACTGATTTATATTTTAAAATACTTTGAAGTCTGAGTAGCAAAGCGGTTCATTACACTGTTTACTATTTTTTCACCATGGAAGATAAAAGAAAGGCCAATTCACTTACAATTCAGCACTACCAAATCACAGACAGGTACACTAAACCAGCAGAGGGCAATAGAATTCTAGAATTTTGCAAAATTGGGATGTAATTCTGGATGAAGCTTTATTTATTGTATACATTTTCTGGCAAAATTGACTTAAATATCTAACTACTCACTATCTTTAATCCCAGATTCCTGATGATCATGTATAATTCACTATACATTACTTAAAGCCATACAGAATATCTCAAATGTCTATATAGATGTATCAAGACAAACATATGCTAATACAAACTTACATGTAACGTTAAATAATGCACAATAACAGACTTCTCCCTTCTCCAATAAGATAACAAAAAGATTTAAAAAGTTGTGTTACACATGGAACACACTAAGGAAATGAAAATCATCTAGAATGAACGATGTTCAGAACTTGCAAAAAAGAAAGAGAGAAGACATTTTCATACCAGAACTTCACAGTTCTAAATAAAGTTAAATTCGGGAAGTGGACAAAAAATATGCTGTTTTTGTCCCCTGTCTACACTACACTAAAGTTGTGTTGTTTTTTTTTTTAAATCTAATTTCATTATAGAGATTACCACAACTCTATTCACCGAGGTTTGAATCCATTGGTTAAGGTACAGATTTCACACATTCTCAGTTGCAGTACTGAATCCATCTGAAGACTTCCTGAAATTGTGACACAGCTGTTTTGAAAATCTTCTAAAATGTTACCGTATTCCTTTGGCATTAGGTGGCTCAGTAGTGAGCATGCACCTTTGTGACCACACTGGAATGGTGGTATTGGCTCTACCCACAAAAATAACCCCCCCAGCAACAAACCTGTTATCCAGGTCTATACTCAGAAACAAATAAAGCCTGTAAATCTCACAAGTTTATGTTTTTATTTATATTCAGATAGTGGTTCTTAGAATTATTGATTACCTGATATGAATCTTAAAGTCCAGTTAATAGAGCATCTAAGAAATTCCAAAAAGGGTAAAATAAAGTAATTCTTTTTGAGTTCTTCTGTCACTTTATTCTAGTATTTCTTTTAAAGATTTTTTCCTTCTCCTATGGCAGCTTTCTCTGTCTTCAGTGGTAGAATTCTCTCTGAAATTCTCTCAATGTACAACGTTCCCTTATCTGAAGAAACTATTAGAACACAATAGTCTTCAAGTATTCCTCAAGAACAGGATGAGCAAAATAGAAAGATGTAAGGGCACAATACAGAATATAAAGTGCAAATCAATAAAAAAAAAAAAAAAACAGCAGCAGTAGAGCTCACCTTTGCAATACAAATTATATATACTACATGGCTCAGAAAGTGAAAGAAAGAGGATGGGCAAAAATGGGAAGAGCAATATCGTGAAGAATTCTGAACGTAAGGACAAGAAACATGAACTTATTGCACTCTGAGGTAAGTCATGTGAGAGATTAAACAAAGATCCAGTCTGACCAACAGGCAAAGACAAGGATTGTGGAGGTGCTGGATGCAAGTGCGTTACAGAGCAGGATATTGCAAGGAACTCTTCTGCCAAATGGTAAGATCCAGGTACACCACGAGCAGTGCATGAGGAAGAGGAGAGCTACAACATCTGCCCAGTAAATTCTTATTGGCAGGAGTGTTTTGAACTAACAACAAAGAGCTGATGTGGTATTCACAAGTTCAGAAACCCAGTGATGAATCAGAGGACATGAAGAAGAGGATCCCAACAAGAACTTCACTTGTAGGAACTATTATGAAGTATAAAGAAGCAGCAAGTGGACAAAAAGCAGGGATGTGGATGAAAATAAGAGTAGCAGATACAAACTTCAATTATGGGCTTGAATCACTGGGAGAATGATAATGTGTATGAGCGAAGGGGACAACTGTTAAGACCGGAAAGCATTTCTGACACCCCAATTCTTTGGCCACAACCAGTTGATGAGGTATCTAGGATGGCAACATAGGAATTCACACAAAAGCAGGCAATATACACAAGCACAACAGCAGCTTGTCTCCCTTACCATCTGTTAGCATTTACTGTCTTCTGGAAAGAAAATAATGCTGCTCGAATCATGACAGATAATAATGCTCCAATGAAACAGAATTCAATAAAATGAATTGTATTTTCATGCAGAAAACTAAATTCCATTCTACTGGAATAAAGATGTAGTGATCAGGAGGTGAAGTTGAACTTACAGATACGGAAAATGCATGGGACTCTCACTTCAGATTTACATTCCTTCACTTTAAGGTCAGAAGTTTTGCCAGAAATTTTAATTAGACCACCAGAAATTCTTTCATGGTGAAAATTCTAAATGAAGTAGTATCTCTGTAACACTGTAAGCCCTCCTAGAAATAACAACAATGTAAAGAGAGGGGTTATAACTAAATTAAAATTGTTATAGTCAAACCAGAGTTCTGTATCATTGCTAGAAAATGAGCTCAAGTGGAATCAGGAATAGTTACAAATTATGTAATCCAAGGCCTGTGGAAATACAGTAGAAAGGTTTCTGTTTATTGTAGGAGATAGTGGATCAGTTCCTCAGTTACAGGACTGAACATTTACTACAACATTTATCTTTACTTCTTATTTTAATGGGGCGGAGTGGGGGGGTTGTCTTTTTTTCCTGACCAAGTACTTCCTCCCACAAACCACTAAGGAAAGGAATTGCAGATTGCAAAGTTCTCTTCAATGTTTCTCATGATGTTATCATTCTGGGAAAGCAAGTTGCTTCAACAGAGAAAAGTTACTACAGTAATTCATGTCCAAAAATTCCTTGTAAAGAGACACGTTAAAAAATCCTCTAGTTAGTCTCTCCCACTAATGTGCTAAACTTTCATATGATAGTTTCCTGTTTTACTTCTTCCAGACTTTCTTTTCACCTAAAAATAGTTTTGGAAGTGAGATATGCTCTACCCGCAAAGACATAAAATCTGTTCTACAGACATGTATTAAGTATCCATTCAAAACCAAAGTACACTAACTAAAATCTTAAGGATCAAAGACGACATTTTGGCAACTGTGTTTGCAAGTGATACTGCAAACCCACTCAATCATTGCTAACAAGAATCTCCAGATTGCTGTTTTAACTTAAAAAGTATGTTTGTTTTTACAAAAATAATTTACTGAACTATAATCTTTATATGAAAGGAACTTTTAATGGATGCAATAAAACCCTCAACTGGGAGAGTGTTTGGAAATACTGACAGAACTTTGACCCTCACCTTACTATGCTCTTCCACGACCCCACTCACATTCATAAGCACCTGCCAAGTAACCACATCATCCTCTCTCAAAATTCAATAAAATACTGCTTTTACGTCACATCTATAAAAGTTTCATCCATAGTTAACCTACTGGTGGACAGAATCACCAGCAAGAATGACGACTAACACTGCTTCACAGCTTCCGCGTAGTGCCTCAAACTGCCTGACTTCAAGTATTATTACTTATTTCAAATTCATATCATAAGCTCTTGAGGATAAGTATCTTCATCTTTGTGAAAGCAAGACCAGCAGTTCTGGTCTACAACTAGGGCTCTTGGACTTTCTGGTAATGCAAATAATGCTAATATACACACTTCACAATATTGTAAAATATCCTTAATCAGTCTTTTGCCTGTCAACTTCAATATGTGCAAAATGAGTAAGATCTCTGAATGAAGAATTCTTAAACAAGATGATACATGGAAAAGCAACTGACACATTAAATTAACTTAAGATTTAAAGATCTAGCTTATATTGTAAACATACCACAGGGTGTTCTTTTAAGTTACACTAGTGCCAGAAATCTAGGAACTGACCTCAGCCTAAAGCATAAACATGTATTTTTCCTTACAAAATATGAATCACTTGAAAGGATTAACATCCAACCCCTCCTCTGCAAAACAGGGCATGTCTATCATGCCCTTTTACACTTTTCACCAACATCAGCACTCACTTTGTCCTAACAAGCCAGACTGGTATCTGGAATTGAAACATTACAATCTCTGCTGGTATAAAGAAGCATTAGGGCTCTGACAGTGAAAGAACAGCAAAATCCAACGATGAAAGCTAATATATGTTATTTTGATACTTGTAACTTCATTTGAAATACCGGAGAAGAAGCTTGCTTCTCTCCTGTGTGATGTCCTTAAATTCACTGCTGTTTGCTTGAGAAGAATTATGCAAAAAATAGGAAACACTTAAAATCTGCTGACACATATTTTGCTTTGTGGTTCAGCTTCTTCCATACGATCTACTATCTGATACAGGCATGGTCTTGCTGGTTTTTAAGCAGGCAACTTAATATATTTCTACATTTAAGGGATTACCATCCCGAGAATGTTATTTAATACAATTTCAGTCACAAAAACATTTCCATAGACTAAGATAGTATCAAAACTGGCAGAATAGAGATGCAAGAAGAAAATTAATGGAAGCAGACAAAACTGCTTGCCAAGACAATAAAGTAAGTCTCTCAGAATTGGAGTTTCCTAAATTAAAGCCAGCAATTCAAGAGTGGAGAACTTTAAAGCAGAAGCAATTTCATCTCAAGCACATCAGAATAAAACAGAAACATCTAGAAGGAAATATAGCAAGGAGATGTATGAATGAAAATATTTCAGTATAGGAAGCTTAAAGCATTACAGAAAGTCTTTCTACCTTTGTAGAAGGTTAAGAGCATGCTGCTGTTTATAAGAATTACTTGGCCAATCACAGTTGTGCAGAAATATAAGTTAAGAATGAAAACTCATATTAAATGTAAAAAAAAAAAAACCCTAATTTTGCTTTTCAAAATTAATTCTATCATCCAATAACTTTATGCAATTCCCTGGTATTTACACAAGTTCTAAAATAAAGACTAACATATTATAATTTGTTATAAAGTAACAGAGATCATGTTATTACCAAATTTGCCACTGTTTTCCACAGTACAGTTGGACCAATATTCCAATTATTCCAGATGATACAAAGTGTATAAAACTTGCCTGATAAAGACATAAAAATGGAATTCACTCTTCACCCATCATCATAGATTTCTACATCAGCCTTTCATTAGGTAGCTTCTCTGTGACTTTGTAGCAGACGCTATACAACAGAGAGCACGTTTCAAATCATGATGCTTCTGTTACATAATTAACCTTGAATCGGGTCTCTCTTGAAAAGCGTTTGACGGTAATATTAAATATATGATAAACTACCCTGGATTTCTCTAGTACTGCCTCTTTAATCTTCAGAGAAAGCCCTTATCCTTAGAACTGGGAATCCCTCCCACACCTAATGGGCTCTGAACTAAAGCGGTCATTTATTTAGGCATTTCAAGGAGCAAAGGGCTTTCTTCCATTGAACGTCTGTCATAACTGTTACTGAAACTTGGTAATTCATTTCAGCCAGCAAAGTATACACTCAAATTAATTTCATTTGATTATTACATTAAGGAAAAGAGCATATATATTTCACTGTGGAAAACATGAGAATTACTTGCATCGGTGTCTTAACGTGGAATACTTCCAGTTTCATATTTTATCCTTAACTTCAATTTTTTTTCTTAAATCACAGTTTTGTACTCCCCTTGAAGATTATTAAAAAAACTTAAACAAACTTGAACAAAATCCACTTCCATTAAACACAGACTAAAATCTTTTTCATCTCGAAAATGCTACTAGGATAATCCCGAAGATGACCTCTATAAATGTTCTATACGATATTCAAAAATTTAAAGTAAAATGATTTACCAAATTTTGGTAATCTTTTAAAAACACTGAATAAAGCAGTTCTCCTATTTTATGTAATTTATTTCCTTCTGAATAGAGAAAGGGATAGACATATGCAGTACAAGTGATAAATGGGCAGACATGCAGACGAACAGCCAAACAATAGAATACTCTAAGGATTTTGGTTAGCCCTAGTCTGCAAAATATTTCCCTGATGTTTCATTGCAAGTTCTGGAATAAAATTAGCATCAGTATCCAACTGAAATTTTACTTAAAATTTGGTGGCTTACAATCATTAAAATAGAAGGAAAAATAAAAATCAATCCTTCCCTCCATCCCTCCCAAGAATTACATAATTTAGTCACATAAAAATTATGAAGCAGTCTCCAATGCATCTCACTGCGTTATGCTAAATGACAAATGTCAATTTTAATGGGATCCGAGAGACAGTTTACTGCATTTGGATTATTTTTGCTGAAACTAGATCAGCACTATCCAAGTGTATATATCAAGCCATTAAAAACAACAACCGACTCAGAAATCTAAACGAAAGACTTGTGATTCTGAAAAATACTACTACTCTGGCTACTGCGATTTAAAGAAATGCTTGTCTATAAAATATGGAAGTCCATTCATCATTTTTACACAGAACAAACTTTACTTTCCGAATAGTATATTTTTATTATGCCACTTCCTTTATTCGAGCACAGGTGATCAGAACTGTCACTTCTGAATGCCAAATAACAAAAATTTGCACGTGCGTTACTACCTACTATGCAATGTGGTAGAATATCCTTAGAAAGGCATGGGAATGCAGATGATTAGACCAAGTTTAAGCGTAAAATTTTAATTCTAAAATTTTGAAAAAAATCCCCTGACAGTGAGAAAATTGTATTATAATCTGCACATTCAGGTTCTGCAATGGTTGAGGGACACAAGAAAAAAAGTTTGCTCAGACTGCCAAACATGACCTTAGTTGAAAAGGGAGGGAAGATGGAGAAGCGGACTCGGATTTTGACTTGGCAAGGAACAGCAGCGGGGAAGAGAGCTTTTGCTCCCTCTGCCTGTTGTCCAGCAGACAGGCTGAAACTGGTGCCTGCCGCTGATCATCACACTTGTTGCATACTAACCCTTCAAGAAATGCAGCGTAATTTACATGGTATCTTGCCACCTTGGCAAAGAGACGCCATTGAAACAGAGTCTCCAAATATTATGCATGTGACAATGCCAATTATATGATCATCAGTCTTCCTTGATGAGTTAATAAAACGAAAAAACGATTGAAACATATCTTTTTCGTCTTGCGCTTTCTTCCACGTGTAGAAGACGACCTCTTTTCCCCAGCACTTCCATTTTACACGCAAAAAACATGACTGCATACCAAATAAGCATGGGTCATCCATACCAAAAAACCATGGAAAGATTCTTTTATCTTCATGTATAAATACATTTTATTTATACTGTTTCAATTTTAAACAAAATTCCAACGGTATTACTAACGGTAAACTAAAACCTTTTTCTAACCCATAAGCAAAAGTTGTGTTTGTTTTTGTGACATTAACAGTACACACCAAAGCCCACTGTCACTGATGAGTCACATTTTGCTAGCAGCTCATGACCAATATGTAAAATTTTTAAAAAGCATTATGACTAATTTTTCTAGAAAAATTCAATTATTTCCCCCGGCCACAAATATGCAACTTAGTACTGACCTCCTGTCTATGAATTTAATCCCACCAGCTATGAGTTAGAGTACAATAAAATCCTGCCTGATCAAGTTTCACAACGGATCACTTACCAGACTTCAGGAGTTGGAATTCTGAAATTTCACCAGACATCCCGAGAGCTGATAGCATGCTGTACACAGGGTAACGTTTCTTGTTATTTTAATTAGATATATGTAGAAATACCCTAGACTAATCTTTACGTAATCAAAGACATTAAGACAAGATCAGTCAGATCATGCAAGCCTGTGTCTTTCTATAATTTTTTTTACTGTTTTCCCAAGAATATTTTAAAATACCTCAAGGCTACAACATTGAGTACTTCATAAGAAGACTACTCCAGAATCTTATCAACGTCACCTCTAGGAGTATGTTTCTCTAACTACTCAGTTTTTCAGTTTCATCTGCTGGACTCGCATGAAAACACATCTTTCTCATTATTTATACACCTCAAATGCCTGCTCTCTGCACAATGTATGGCCACGTACAGTAAAGCTATTTAGGAAGAACAGGTAATTGTTTCATTAGCGCTCTGCTTTGTCTTGGGTAAATAAAATGAAACTTAACATTTCATATACACAACAGTCCTTTCACAAAGGAACTGTGATGTTGTATAACTTCTTATTATTTCATTTGAAACAAAAGGAATTACATTAATAATAAAATGTTGAGACATGAAATCCCATCATAATTTCCCGTCAAAATGCTATAGCAAACATATATGCTAAAACACATATTTGACTGATATAACTAGAACATTTTTAGATTTACTACAGGCTTTCTTACTGATAACTCAATTTGGAATACCGCTTGCACAGTAATACCAATGCACGCAGAAATGAAAACCCGGGTCATTATTAGATTCACAATTCCTGTCTATTCCTGGCTACCAAGAACACTGTGCAGTTTCAACAGAGCTCAGTGAAATAACACTTAATATGCTGCTGGCACTACACACGGTATTCTGCTAATGGAACCATCAATAAAAACAAGTACATACTGCCAAGCAGTATCTCAGCATTTTTTGGAAGGCGTAAACACAATCACACTTAGCGCAAGGGTAGGAGAGTTCTGCATATTGAAGCAACGGTATTGGAATACCTGTGCTTTGCCTACAGAAAAATGAAACGCAGCCTGAAGTGTGTGTGCATGTGTATGTGTGTGTAAACTACAATATATAAAGTAATTAAATAAAATTGACAAGCAACTCAGCAGAAAAGGCCATTGCATAGTTTGACAGTGGAAACATACCGTTTTCCTGAAGGTATTTTAATAAAAAACAAATAATCCCCCAAATGGCCTTAATTTTAGTTTGTACATTCCTCTGGACTTATCAGAGACAGAACAGCACTATGCTGTGTTAAGCAACAAAACTTTAATCATTCTATCTAAGATTTCAGCAAAGGGAAACCCAGTGAAAAGAGAACTTATAAACTGTTAATACGATAGCAAGCAGGAAGTTCAAGGGAGAAAAGTAAAGCAGCAGGACTTGATATTATTTCTCCCCAAAACAGGGGAAGAAGAACATTAGTTTAGTGTACCTCTAGAGCAGGAATCCCTCCGAAGGGTTATAGAGATGTTAATGGGGTGGAAAAATGACACAGATTATTCTTAATTTAAGAATACTGATACAGAACATTGTTCCTACACAGGTTCATGCTCAGTAGAACACACTCACTCTAGTCTAGCATACCGTTTCGAAAACCTCTAGAGAAGCTGCAAAAAATGCTCTAAAAAGTTTAATTTTTACTCAAATACCAAACAGAACCTTAAACTGTTAATCTTAATTTTAACTAATCGCTGCAGTTTGTCTTCTGATCTTATGTTCTGAACAACACAACAGTTTGTGTTTAGTATGAATAGTTTTATATCAAAATAAGTACTTTTGCCAAAGAATTGTATCTAATGGGACATACCAAAGGGGGCCATCACTGAACCTGAGGATTAGATCTGGGAAAAACAAAATTCTTTTTCTATTAGGCATTAACAGCTGTTTTTTGCAAGTTAACAGTCAGGTTGCTTTAATTTTTAATTCAGGTCTGGAACATTAAGAAAATCATCATGCTTCTTACATCCGGGGACTCACAGTTTCCTGCGTGTACAGCTTTAGAGTTAAATAGTAAGTGTGGGACCAGGTTATTACACAAAACATTTCAAAGAACTTTTTGTGAGAGAAATGGTGTGAGATCTCAGTACTCCTACCAAAATTACAAGCGTATAGAAGAAATTATTTAAAGATACTCTATATTCAAAGCTGCTTTCCGCTTTTCTTCATTGTGAAATTAAAACTTATTTAAGCTTATTTAAAAACTCATGATACTCCACACACACACACACAAAAGTATTTTGTTAACTGCCTTTTTTTTTTCCCCACTTGACCAAACTTTACCAACAAGGAATCTAACCAAACTGCTACAACTTCCCAAAACACTCTCTACCTCTCACGGTAGGTAAAGAGCTATGTGGACACTCTCAGCCATTTTTATTAGAGGAACTAAAAATCAGAAAATTAAACAAAACTAAAGTCAGTCTTTCTCCATAATACAGGATTAATGCAGTAGCAAATATAAAACCGGGAACTGGAAAATCTCAATAACTCATTAGCTCTTTCTCCAAATTAAGCATTAGTGGCAGCAACAAATGACAAAACTCATGATTCTGCTACTCAAGGACTCAAAACAGAGGGAATAGAAAAAGACGAACTTATAATTAAAGATGGGAGAAAGTTTATTTGTTGGGATTTAATTTAATGTCTCACCACGCTAGCTTATATAAGAGAATGAAAATACTCCGTAGACTCTTTCCAGAAAGCAGGCTTGGGGTGTTACGTACAGCTCTAAAATAAAGCCCATTTATATAAAACTTTTTCACAGTTCAAATGATTAAAAGAGAGAAAATCTACCATTTTATGCTCTACATATGTAGTTAATACTGGCTTAAATAGGAGATTTCATGAAACTTCCCATGCATGTGATACTGTCAAAATTGCTCTCATCTTCAGCAGATGTTTGTCTTCTGTGACTGGTAGTGTTTCACATATTTTATTCTAAAAACTACAACACAGAATCTATTTCTAGTTTAAAACAACCAGAAGTTGTTCAATTAGAATGTATAGTTTAAATTAAAAAGCACTGCTTGATTTCTCAGCTTACTGTTGCAGAAACCTTAGTTTCTATTCAGCTAAAATAGAAATCTCTCTGGATTTATGTCTACTCATAAATGCCTCATACAGCATCTGAAGGATGGGAGGTTATATTTTTCTTAATTTCCGTCACGTTACTAATGTCTAGCTAGACCATCACAGTAACTACTATTTTGCAGTATCATGATGTACCAATTACCAATGACTATACACTTATTTTCCAAACCGGGTTGTATAACAATATGCACATTAAACAAAGATTATTTAATATTGTAAGCAAGTCCATGTTCTGAACTTCTCATCTCCTCAGATATGTAAGAAGTGGCACTTGAGCTAACGAGAACTGGTGAAAACGCTACTGTATTGGGACACTGAAATAACTACAGTCATACTACAGAAGTTCTGCCTTTGAAATAACTGCTTGCAAAATTTGCATTATTTGCATTTTCATATTTACTATGATATTATATTTTATCACTATCAAACACTATGGAAAAAGAAAAGGAAAAAATCAACACAAGAAATTGAAAGCAGATATACAGTTAAAAAAAGCCTTTCATAATATTCTCCACAGTTAACAACTACGTAGATTGCAAACTTAACATGTACTTTTTGGCCAGTACTTAACATGTCAGCTTAAACAAAAAAGTATTCCAATAAACAGTTTTTACATGATAACATCAGAAATCATTCTTTTCAATTATTTTAGTGGCTAGTTATAATTAAATTGTAACTCTCTGACCCATCATATAAACCTGCATTTGGTTCTGGGTAAATTTATCATAATCATCATTACCCAACATCAGAAAGTGTAATTCTGCATCAATGTCCATAATAGCCTATTAAAAGACTTCCACTGACATCAATCAATTTTAGAATGAACCTTCCTACTCACCATGTATCTCCTGTCATCACTTTATTCATTTTAACAAGGCATATAACGTAAAAAATACAAACTAGCAGTGGTTTTCAATAAAAACTTACCCTATAAAAAGCAGTTGTCAGGGGTAGCAACGCTGCAGCAATGCTATATTCTTCTGAAGATGAACAATCCTTCAAGAAAAACATACGAAGAAAATAAGTAAAACCATTTTCAGTGTTATTCATTATAATTTCATTTCTGCCTTATGGAGTCCCTTTGATATCCTTCTGATACACGTTGTAACTTTTAATCACTTGATATCATGTAAGAATAACATATATTTATGTGTGTGCATGTGTGTGTATATACACATATCTTATCTCGATTTCTGCTAGACAGGTATTGTTATGATTCTTCCCACTTAAGAATTTATTAGCAGCTTTCTCACTCCCATGTCTGAAATGTAATTTCACCAACACAGTTTACATATAAAAAGGGAAGTATTCCTTGTTTAGAAAACAATAAAGAGGTAGCTTGTTTCCATTTGGGTCAACAACAAATTTGACTAAAATGGAAGTGATGTGATGACCAAAGAATGTACTTTCTAAAAGTAAACTGACATTTACTGAATATTAAATAATCACCTCCACGGCCTCTACAAAAAGTTTGGCACAAGGTTAACTTTAAAAGAAGATGAAAACCCGTTTTCTTCACAGTCTCAGAATGGCTCATTCAACAGTCAAATGTGTCATTTGTGTCTCTCTAGGCTGAAAAGGGTATGCCAAAGTAAATCAACTAATAATTGCACTGATGAAAATAGTGATTTTATTACGGAAGTCTTTTAAAAGAAACCAGAATTGGAATGTAACTTAATATTTAAAAAATAAACTACTTGACTTTTTAAGACTATTTTTAAAAACGTAGAACAAAAAAATACTCAACGAGAGTTAAAAAGTGACTAGATTTTTTCATTAGCTCTTTTTGGCAACACTGAAGAACACAATAACGCACACAGTTCTACTAGACAAATGTATTACCATTGTGCCCCTGGATGATGAACGGCAAAACAATATTTCCATTTGAACAATTCATTTCAATATTTTTAACTTTCATTCTTACAACAGGCACCCTCCAACTCAAACCACACTCCTATTAACTATAACAGCTGACCAAATTCCAAAATTGAAGTATCTCAAGTGTTCCTCTGCCAGACTTTTCATTTATGCCTTCATCTCATATCAGAGTTCTCTAAAACACAGCAACTAGCAAAAACTTGGCACCAGCCAATTGTGATAGCAGAAACAGAAAATCTGCATTACAGGAACAATTACATTAATGATCATTAGGATGTTATTTGTATTCATCTCACTCTTCTTTCTTAAATGGCTGCTGAGTGATTATGAACTGCAGGTTTAAAACAATAAACCAAAAACTCATCACATGAATATTTTGCTTCTTGTTACTTTAAAAGTCCATTTCATCCTTTGCAATTTTCCAACAACAAATACTTTATCTTCTATTACTTCAATCAAGCTCACCTAAACAGAATACCAATGTCCATACACGGTTAAATATAGCAGCATTTAGAAAACTACTTGCATACGTATTCTGAAAAGGTGTATAAGAAGTTCATAGATGTGAAGCTTTATTTCTGCACAGTTACTGAAGATTTTAACGTGTCTACCTCTACATGAATGCAATGCATGCATGCTAACTGTGCATAGAAAACAGAAGGCGTGCAAGTGCTCACACTTCATAACGCATTCCAATCTGGTAGAGGAAAAACGGTAAGAAAAGGGGACAGTGGGAAACTCAACATATGTTTTAATGATGCCTTTCAGTATTGTGACATGTATATAAAAAACCCAAATTAGTTTGTAAGATGTCAGAACAGTAAGACTAAAGGACAGCCTCAGCTGCTTTTCATTTTCAATTTCTGCATTATTTCCTATTGTTATGCATATCCTTAATGCCCATTTGGAATTTAGCACGTGTATTTGTAGTTTAATATAAAGATATGATAAATATTTTCTCACTTAATCATAAAACTTCCCTTTTAAAGTAAGGCTTTACATCCTTTAGGAATCCTCAACAGTTTTCAAAGAAACACATATCTTATTTCTGCACATGCCTATTTATAACCAGGTACAAAATGATCCATCCTCATTGTTTCAAGTTATCTACTTAATCCCTTAGCTCAAATTATTTGTAAGAGTTTTGGCTTTTACCCAAAATATACATAAAAATATCTTTATAAAAACTGAGCAATGTATCTTCACCTAGAGAGCATTCAATGTTCCAAGAGCTAACACATGTCTCGAAGATATACATCATCACCACATAAACAACACAGTAGATTATTTTTCCATTCCTTCTTGCAAGTATGAAATTCTCCACATACTCTATGTCAGCAGTACCCCCTGGACTTGTAGTATGGAAGTATTATCTACATATATTTTTTCTTCTTCAGCATATGACAAGAAATGTAAAATGATCTCCGTTAGGAATGAAGCATAATACTGCCGTTTTAAGAATAGTGAAATTAATTAACTATTTCTCTGCTTTGTAGCTGCAAGACAGAATGCCACAGTTAACAGAGACGTTGCACTGAAATCTTAGCTTCTCAATTTTAAAGGCAAACAAAAGTTTTGAAAGTGTCATATATGTATTGTACAGAATTAATTTAGACTCCTGAAACAAAGCAACCCAGCTGCCTTATATATAACAATGCCTTTATCAACTGTGAAAAATCTCTCTTGCTACTTCTACAAAAGTAGACAAATCAAATACCATAAAATAATTAAATTTGTTCCTCCTAATTTGCACAAAATGAAGCTGAAACACATCTGGGGAACAAAGATTATTCTCAGCAAATTAATTTCCTAAAAACAATGTCCTATGACCCTGAAATACGGACTTCCACCACGCCATGTGCAGAGTACTGCTTTGAACCCATGCCTAATTGAGTGAAGACCTGGCACATTATTCTGGCTGTACTGATCCTATATTCAGATAGTTGCTGAACTCTGCAGTGGGTTGGAAGCGTTACAGGAATTGATGTACTTTTAAAATAGTTTTGTTTTACTGAATTGACAAGCGAATAATAAAATGAGAACATTTTCCCTTACATTACTTTGACAACACGTGATTTACGTTCCTCCCAGCTTAAATATGCAGCAAAACTTTGGTGGGTAAATATTGTCATTACGTTGCAGAAGTGACAGCTAGCAAGTAACAGATCTTGACCGCCTGGATGGACGCATGGGGCTGCTAGCATCTGGTGAGGCACTGATGGCTTTGGGAATTTGGTAGGTGGCTAAGGCTTCTGGTACAGGAGAAAAGAGGCAACTCTTCTCATTCTTGACTTCAGAACAAGTACTGACCTGAACTTTTGTTTGATAAACAAGGTAATCTATGTCATCATCAAGCTGAGATGCCCTCCGCAATCTGACCGAGAGCATTCACCACCATACAAGACTAAGCTCATAATGAACCAAGAAAAAAAATGTCAGAAACTTTAGTCATGTATGTTTTTAAAGCATTAAGACAAGAATTGTTAAGTCAGCATGTGTATGGTAATCATAAACTATACGCAGTACATTAGCTACAAATTACAGGTGAACTATTGTTTCCAAATTCAACAGACGATTCCAGTGGTGCCAGAATTTATTGTTACAGGCAAAGTTTTACGTGGGCAGAGCTTTATGGAATCACAGAATTTTTATTGTTGATGTAGTTTATATTTTAGAAACATAAACTGTCAAACAACGCATAAGACTATTCTTTTTGTTTAAAGTAGTAAGAGAATTCAGCAGTTCAGTTTAGAAAAAATGCTTTTTTTGTTAAAAGGAATAAGGATTCACCATGTAGAACTGCAATGAAATTCAAAACTACAAATGAATTTTAATGAGCTGATTTGAGGAAAATCACTCATTTTCATTTGATAAGCTGAATAAAGTTTATGCATCCATATATAACTACAATATTAATGCAATTGAACTATTAAAAATGGCAGTGTTTATCAAAGAAAACCTATTCCATATTACTTGATGTTACGACCGATGTCCTTCATATTCAATCTCAGTAGAGTTAAAAATCCAATTAAATAAACTAGTAATTTCACACTGTACTGATTATACCTAACATAACCACATGCTGCCTTGAAGAAAGGTGAAAACACACATATTTGGAATTTCCATGTAACTTTTAGAAGTATTTAAACTACAAGTTTTAACTCCACAGATAAAGCCATCATGTGGAGCAAACATCAAAATGACATATTTTGCTGGAATAAATGCCAATATGACACTAATTACTTACATTAGTTATTATTAACAGCTTATAATTAACTTCAAATGAAAGTTTGGAGTCTTCTTATTGAAATCCTATGCAAAATTGTTTATTTCAGTGAAAATGAAAGTACAGTTTCTTTCTAACATTCATACACAATTTTGCCTAGTAAAGTTAACATCACCGCTAGCCGCTGCTCTGCTTTATAATGGGATGAAAGTTTTCCTTTTTTCTTGACCCCAAAGGTGAAATCAAACTTTATTGAGACAGCTACAATTTTGTTAAATGCAACTCTTCTTGGGACTTGAGAAACAGGATGGAAGAAACACATACCTAGGAGGCTCACATAGCTGACTACCTGTGGACTTATCTACCAACAGAACTACAAGAACGCACTCAAAACTTGGAAGATACTGCCTTATGTAATTCTCATTACTTTTAAAACTTCTCATTTTGATAAGGATATATACAGTCATTCAAAATTACTAACTCACAAACCTCCTTTTCCTTCATAAACGACCCTTGCACATTTTATGTGTTACTAATTAATACAAGCTTTTAATTTGTTTTACTTAAACACTGTTGCAGTGATTCTCAGTAAATAAAACCAAGAATGTATCCTCTTATTTTCTAGGGTTTCCAGGTTTAACATTGACCAGAATCACACTTTGGGCTTTTGAGGAGCAGCTTCTCAGATTGCTACCTGGTTACTATCTGACAGCAGCAACTCAAGACAAAGTCCGTACCAGACAAACTTCACCTGTGCTCTGAACTACGTCAGATGTAATACTTTCTTCAACTTCTATGGCTGTTATATTCATACAAGTGCAAATGCAGAAGACAAAGGAACTGCACCCAGCCCAGAAGAATCCTCACCAATTTGTTTTGACTTTGTGGTCTTTCTGCGTGACTAGGAGCCTTCGCAATGACCATTTCATTAATGAACCTATCATGTCAGCAATAGGATGCAAAATACTGTAGGTCGGCCAGTCCAGGTAGCAGGAGATCCAATTCCATTTTAGAAGGATTTTACTTCCTGAAGAGCTTCATATTTGTCTTTACCCTGAATTCTCAGAGGTTTGTCTGTCCTTGAAACACAGTGGTATAAGGGACAGAATTCAACTGATGTAATTTAGATGGAATTACACAAGCACATAACATTCATTGATTTTTAAGTTTCCTTTTGCTTTACTCCACATGTTCACAAGTTAACAAATGCAGTGCATATTCTCTATGCAGCTTCAGTGTACTTTTGATCTTACAGCAAGCCAAAACAAGAAACAACATTTTACTCAAGAGCTGTCGAGTCCTTCCCCTCCCTTCTTTCTCAATAAGTACATTTCCGTCTATGGTTGAGATTAGTCATTTCCTTTTTCTCGTAACAAATAATGTTTAGGAAATCAGGAACCTCAATTTTTATGTGCATAAATTACACATTCTTCACTGATTTTTTTATTGTACCCCAAAAGCGTAACAACATTTAACTTTTTTTGCAAGATACTGATAAACACAAGAATGCCATCCCTTGTGTCTAAGCACATCTGAGTTTCTTTAACAGAAATGCCATGCATGTTTCTGAATACTGTCATGAGGCCCATGGCAATAAAGTTCAACATACTCAGGCTGTAATCTTCTCCCAAGGAAATGGTTGGGATGCCAAGATGCCTTTTGACTTTTATTTCACAGCAGGGCTTCATTCACAGTGACTCTGTCCAAACCTTAAACTACACCAGCTGTGATACAAGGTCCTGCACAGTAATTTGTAAAAAGTATTTGACAAACAACATTCAAATGATAGAATACACTGCAATTCATGACAACACAGTGATCAATATCTATTAACTACTCAGTTGGAAAGGGACGATTAATTCATAATATATCTACAGACTGCAGTGTACTCCTAAAGCCCTGGTAGACCAAAGCACTCATGCAGTGATTGCAAAACATAAATACAGGATACTTTGTAAACCACATTACAGACAGCCTGGTCAGTTGAGTTAAGGAACAAAGGAAAAATGCTTAAAATATTAGAAGAACTATTAAAATAGATGCAATATTCCAGTTTAGTCCAGTTATCTATCAAATCAGTTCACAAATACACAGCACACAGTCTTATGCATTCTAGCATTCATTCAGTGCACAGCACCACCTCTTCTCCTAAATGATAAGCAAAGTTACAAACTTTCAAACATATAACAATACATTCATCTGGTTAATTTAATTTTACTGTTCTTCTCTAAGTTTCATGGGATTTTCTAATTTCATATAGTTTTAGTAAAAATGCATCACATCATCAGAGCACGTTCTATACAATCTTTACAACATATCAGATTCCTATGGGTATGAAAAATCAGTTTTTCACTTTAGAAAAATATTGTTTGGATAGAAGTGGAATTTTACATCCATCTTCAGAAATGCAAAGAGTCAATACTCAGCTCAAATAAATTACTAAAAGATTCTGGGTTCAGTTGACTACGGAGAAATTGAACAAACTGATGAAATGTAACTTAGAAGTAGGGCTCACTGAAAATTTTCCATTGAGTATCATGTGATGGCAAAATAATTTTTTATTTACGCTAAAAACCCTCACTGACACCATGTTAGAAAAGAGAACTTCTAAACCCCCAAGTTTTCCCCTGGGGAGACTTAGTCTCTTACAGGTACCTTGTCAATTATAACTGATTTTCTGGGGAAAGAAAAATAAAACCTTGGGCACCACCTCAAAGGCAAAGAACAGGTACAGGAGATCTACCGGCTGGACTGTAGGGAGCAAGTCCTCACGGAAGGCATTTCCAGAAACATGAGGAACAAGACAGTGATTGAGAACAGAAAGTCCAGGTTGACCAAGGACAAATGGATCAACCTCTACGATAAAATTACAAGCTCTGTAGCTGAGGAAAGTGCAACACGTCCCATTTACCTTGGCTTTAACAGTGCTTTTGACACAGGGTCCTTTGGTATCCTTGTAGGCAAGCTGAGGAGACATGGTCTAAATGAAAGAGCAGAAAACTGCTTCCACTGTCAGACTCAAAAGACAGTGGTCAATGGTTCCAAGTTTAACAGGCAGGTGGTTATGAGTCATGTTTTCAGGGGCTGGTAACTGTGGCAAACACCACCTAATGTTTTCATTAACAAACTGTAAAGTGGCATGAAATGCATCTTCATCAAATTTCTGGATGACACTAAACTTGGGGGAATGGTGAATATGCTGGAGGGCTAAAATTCAGAAAAAGGTGCAACATGAATTACCTTGTTTTGTTGCTGATTGCAGATATCAGCAAACTCTGTAGAGTACAGACAACTCCAAGGAATCAGTAAAATAAATAATACTGCGGTGGAACTGAACAAGCACTCAACATGAGAGGAAATGGAAAATATTATGAAGTACCTTGATGTCAGAAAAAAAGCATTATAGGAAGAGCAACAGGCAGACGAAGAAGTGAACAGATTTACAGTAGTGATATTAAGTTTCTGAAAGAAATACGTGAGGTAGAGAGTAAATAATTGGAAACAATGCGTAAGACTGATAGGAGATAGGAGGGGGAAGAATATCTTGTACCAAGTCAAAAATGTTAAAAACATTAGTCTCACCAGGAGATATACTCATAGCAGGGGCAAAAGAACAAAACGATAGGAGAGTTTAAGGATCTCATCCAAGAGACAGAAACTGTCTGTAGAGTGCAGAACTGAAAGAAGCCCAGAAGAACTAAATAAGCATATGAAGGGAAAACACTATGCTCAACAAGCACAGACAGAAATTACTGGAGAGAAAGCTGATGCCATTTAAAAAAAAATATAAAAATACATATATATACCAAATGCATCCGCAGGGCTCTGGCAGGTGCCCTTGGGAACCAAAATACACGTTTGTGTGGATGTAACACTGCCTCTGCAAGACACGTTTTTCACAAACTGCCAAAAGTGAAGTCTCTTTTAAATACATGTTTGACAACTTGTTGCCGGAAAGCTTCAGTTTTTCTACACCAACCTTGATAGGATTGAGAAGCTTTGCTACAGTTTTGGCAGAGGCACCAGTTAGTCTGTGTACAGCTGCACCAAAGGACAACAAGAACGACAATGACCAGCTGCTTCTGGAAGAAGTTTTCTTGGATCAGTTTTGTTGGTGCAGCTCCATTTCTGGATTCATGAAATAAGTGTCAGCTGCTGGAAGAGGATATTTCTGGGATGACCTGCAATGGCTGCAGAATTTCAAGGATGACAAAGGGGGGTTTTGCGGTTTTTTTGAGGTAATTCTGCTTATTATAAGGTTGTGAATCTTGAATTCAGCCAGCAAGGGCTTTTCCATGCTTAGGCACAAATGACGCATTGTGTTAGTTGCGCTGGTGAATTTGATGGAACGTAAAATCCCTTGTTGCCAACCCTGCTGCCAGACCTCTCAGTTCCTTAATAGACTGGAATGTAAATTTTCTGTTATGTTTCAAAGAGTAGTTGCAGTTTTAACAACTTTAATACAAGTTAATCCAAAAATCAACCTTGTAACAACATCAGAATAGTCCCATTCCACATCATAAAAAAAACATGCTACTAAAGCTATTATCATAAATATCCCATTTTTTCTGGAGAAAAAAAACTCCCAGCAAATTTAATGCTTTATAACCCTGGCTGATAAAGGATAAATGGTTCACAGAAAAGAATACCTAAAGCAAATTTGAGAAACTGAAGGACATATGTTGTGCGTGATCAGGCAGCATGTCGCAGAGCAGTGCCCATCTTGATTAACACATCAAATCTGTGTGATCAAGGAAGAATGTTGTTGCAAAGCCTGGAAAGCCCAAGAGATTCAGAGATTTCAAGAGCTGCTTGATTAAGTAAAGTGGTCCCTCCAAGAAAACATGTGTCAATGAAATACATACATTCTAATACAAATATTTAAAATATGGAAAAGAAAACAGAAAAACATAGTATTTTTATTTAACTTAATGTGAAGTGTTTTAAGTGTTCAGATTGTACTTTCCAGTGCATGGGCAGCAGCTTCTTTAATATGGATACAGATTTTATTTGAAATCTTACACTTTTTGTGGTTCAATAAGATAAGTATGGTAAGGGGATGTGAGATGTGGGAACTGTTTCTTACAAAACTTTTATTAAAAATTTGTTCCTTTAACGTTAATGAAGTGTCCGTTTTCCTAAGAATGCAAGCGAAAACAAGTGTGAAGCATTTTTTGTAAGAGATAAAGACAGACAATAAACAAAAAGAGTAACACAATTCGGAACTGGCAATTTTAAAACTGAATCTTTCAGTCTTAGAACTGTAATCGTTACAACATGTATTGATACTTTTCTCTGGGATTTTCAAATGGCTCCAGGAAATCTGAAGGTTAGAATTCCATGAATTAACTCCTCTGACTTTGGGCAAGGCAAACACTACAAAAGGAAAGAAGAAATCCTTGAGTTTGCTGTGTGGACCAAATAAGCAGAAGTGTAGTAGGGCACTTTGCTGTAGGACTGTCTTCCAGCAAAACTGTTTGTTTGATACAGCTTGTAAGAAATCTTGGCAACAACCAGCTAACAGAGAAAGCCTTCTTTGCCAGCTTTTGGGTTGCCAGTTAATCCATTTTAAAATCCTCATAGATCTTGTCCTAGGCTATCTGATCTTCCTTCCTGAAGATTTTACTCCAAACATTTTTCTGCTTTGTTCTTACCTTCTTGCAATTATAGGGAAAAATTGCAGAAAGGGGAGTTCTACTATGGAAGCACAGTGAATGGCAATGAAAAGTTTTATAAAAGGAAACTTGGGGTACAGTGGAATATTACTGAAGTATTAAGTCCCCAATACACTCATGCTGTTTGAAAATCCTTCCACGCATTTCATATTTGGAGCTTTCAGAAGGATGGGCTGAATTGCAATGGCTGAAAAAAAAAGAGTGGGTAGTGAAAATAAAAAGCGAGAAGTTTAAGCATTAGCAATGGCTTTGGCATCCCCAAACCATCAAGAATTAAATTCCCGACAATGCAGTAGCAAATTACCCAACGAGCGCAGGACAGAATTCTGAAGATCAATAGCTAATTTCTGGACAGCATGGCATTATATAGTGTGTATACTGAATGAAACACTTTATCAGCATGAACTGTCAGCCACATAAAATAAACATAAATGTGATGACTCAGAAAATAAATATTTCTAATTTGTGTCTCCTTCTAACATGGAATATGAGTGGATATCCTGATACATTTCACCAACTTCTCAGACCTGGAGATAACATGAAAGGACTAAGTAGCAAAGAAATCCTTAGGCTTTCAGGAAGACCTTCACTGTCAGAGTTGACATGAATCCTACAGTCCCTATTGCCTTCTCTTTCAGAACCAAGCCAGTGTCCTATGGCCACATTTTGTCCGAGCTCCTTACGCAGCTGAAATTTTGGATCTTGTTCTTTGCTGTTTTGTAAGGAGGTTTAAGAGCATAGCTTTTGATTCAGTACTGTGAGACACCCTGCTAGGGGATCTTAGCCAGCAATTTAATAAAAATTTCAACTACTCTTATTTACCATCCTTCTTCTTCTTTGAACCTTTCTCCTCTCCACAGAAAATAAAAGAATAAAGATCTAGGCTTTCTATATTAATGCACAGCGAGAGAGATGGATGCACAAGCAAAATACAATGATAGTCTGTAGTATACAGCTACCTGTTTGTGGAGCAAAACACACAAATGCGATGCGATGATGCAGCGGTGTATAGGAAGGGTAGTGACATGCAGTCCAAACTATTCCTGACAGCACATAATCTGTCAACAGACTAGAGTCAGCCTGGAAGGATGCCAAACGCATAGCGTGGCACTTGCAGCAGTACCACTGCATCCACCTGAATGAGGGCACGTGAACTGAACAGCAAACGATGTTTTTCAGTGAGGTGCAGAAAATAGGCTAACATGCCAGGTAATGCATTCCAGGGATTTGATTGTGTGAATGGAAATAATTTCGATGCACCACAACTGAGCAGAGGACTAATAGCAGCCTCCTTCCTCTGACCAGACAAAACTCCTTTGTCACTACAAACAAACATTACATGTATCATGTATTGTCAAAAAATTATCTCACCATTTTGCATTCACAGTTAAATCTGCAACTAATCTTATCTGTTATATTTTATTTACAATAATGAATTAATAAATTAAATTAAATTCATATGGTATTTTCATTTAACTCTATAGCTGGAAATAACTGCACGGTAGTAATCTGCTAATACCGCATTTTTATAACAATAAATGGAAAACTAAGAATTATTCTCTTACAATAGCTGATTCTAAACATTTATGTTTATTTTTTAAATAAAATAAGTAAAAAGTTGACTGATAAGCACCAGAGTTTTACATTATAAGGTAAAATGTCTTGTGAGATTTGCTGTATTAAATAAAGGGATATATCCAATAGTTAGATAAAGTTGCTGCCAAGAAATATGTTAAACTTGATAAATTTCTACAAATTACACGAATGCAAAGAAAAAAATGTATTACTTTTTTGTGATAATTTACCAAGTATCTGGTATGTGACTACACAAATATTTTTTCAAGTTTTCAAAGGAATTCACCATTGCCTTCGAAGTACATGCTTTTTTTCTGACCTTCAATATGACAGCTAAGTGTCAGCCAAAATTCACCATTGCTGTAACAATAACATGGAGGTGCTGCACATCTGATTTTGATGAAAATCTCTAGAAAATACCTTGTCGTTAAATGTTGGACCCAAATCCTTTATCTTCATCCTGAATGAGTTAAGTACAGAGATATACTACGTGCTGCATTTTTATTTTGTTAGTTTTTAATAATGGCCTCAATGCCATCAGTATGCAACAAAATAAGGACTACCCTATCTCATCTTAAACAGTAATTAACTCAGCAAGATCAACACATGAACGGAAACTTTTGCATACCTAAAATAACATGATTTCTTCATCTGGGCACACACAGAGTTAACAAAACCAAAAATTTAGAGATCTAGTATTCAGAAAATCGTATTACCTGCCAGTTTTTATGAGCATACCAGTAATCACTGAATAGAGATAAAGGAAATCTATATGGTAATACTGGTAATCATTAGATGATCATAGCAGAGTCTACAGGACTGCAACAATTTCTGGAATATGTAAAAGTCCCATAACCCCATAGTGTCTCAAATCAAGATATGAAGAAATCTTATGGAAACACCTCTCAGTTGAATTGCAGAAAGTTTCAAAACATCAGGTTTCCAGATGCATCTTTTACTGACATATGATTTCCTAAATACAGTCAACAGATGCAATTATTTTGTAATAACGATTAGTAAAGTCAGCTGTTTGTCACAAGGAAAAAAAAAATTAAAAAGTTGGAGAAATCACTATGGAGTGATGATAAAATAAATGCAAGAGATTTAATATTAGCTAAAAAAAATGACTGCCAAAGGATGACTACCAAACACAGTGAAAGGAATACAGAAAAGAATAAAAAGGAGACCAAGAAAGCACAGAGAACATTGCTGTAGCTGCTGCCAGGGGCATCTGTTCTAAACTGAAAGCTGCATGCTGACTAAGGAAAGAAATATATCAACATTTTTTTGGTTAATAATATGGACTTTAAATGCTACTAACCACTATAGCCCTTGTATACATTGCTAACCAAAATTCATTTTTTAATAAGTACTTCTAGAACAGTTACATATTCATACAAAACTGTGATAGAACCAAGCTTCACAGTGTTATGGTACAAGCTAAAGATTTCTGCACTACATATTAAAGCTCATGATCAAATGTTGTATTTAGTCTTTTCAGTAAGTTTTTGAAAGTCTTTCTCCAGGAAATCTTTATTGGAGAATTTTGAAAGTATTTAGATTATGACTTAAAATGACTTCATTGAAAATGAATTTGCTCATTCTTTCTTTCTTATTAGATTGTTGCCTGAGTAGCCAAAGATATTTCTTCACTAACATGGAGATTACAGGCTCCACCAAAATTTCAACTGCCCCCGAGGGCCTCTAAGGTCATCTTCTTTTTACTGACCAGAAAATTGAGCTACACACTCACTCATTTTATTTTTTTTAAGTACATAATCATGTTTCAAATTTTGAAAATTAATAGGAATAGATGTAGGAGATTTTAATTCTTTGTTAAGATGGAAAATATGGAACACAGTCCCTTTACTAAGGGGTAACAAGGAACATATGACATTTCCCGTAATACTCCCTCTCTCTCTTAGTAAGCATTTTTATTTGTTCTCTTCATGTTCCCAAGAGTGTACGTTATCAGTAACTGAAACAAAAAAAATAAAAAAATCAAAACCCAAACTGTCATGGAAATAATGCGCACCAAGAAAATGTTGACTTAGGTAAATTTGTTAAACATTATTTCCAAGTCAGCTTGAACCAAATAAAGTCATTTTCCTCCCCAACAAATCCTAATTCCCTTCTCCAAAACCAGTCATTACGGAGATTGATAAAACCTGAATGGACAACACTGAACTTCCAAAATGTTTGTAGAATATTCAGAAAATTTCTGGCTAGAGAAACAACCATTAACATGATCTTGCGGAAAAATGTATCCAAGAATCAGCAATTCTCCCCACAGTTTTGATTGCTCCTAGGTGATCTCAGATGAGATGAATTTCAAGTAGGCTACTGAAGAAAGTGAATGTTTCTAGAAAAGAGCGAATGAGAATGCTCATATATTTTAGTACACCTGTTCTTACTTTTAAACATAGAATGCCCCCAGATTTGAAGCCAGGAATGAACACCACCAATGGCACTCTGAGTAGACTTCAGGTAGGATCTTTCACCTTTCCATAAATTGATTTTTCATGAATAGATAATTATGGTTTGGAATAGTTAATCATGGTTTGCTGGATCGATTTTAAGTGAATCCGTTCTGATGTCTACTGTTTTCACACGCATGTTGTATTTTCAATTTGAAATTAGACAAGACTGATGGTATTCAAATCTTTGTCATAGGTACTTTTATACCAAATTATCCTGAAGCAGTTCTTTGCAATGAGCATGTGTAAAATCCATGTGGCAGTCTGAGTCCCTTTGTTAACGTTTAGCCGAAGTACGGATACTCAAAGAAGTGAGTCTCGGAAAACCTCTCAGCGTCCTGGTTTGGGTTTTCTGCGTAGGTTTGATTTTCATGTTTTGATCCAAGCAACACTGCTGGTCTACTGACTATGCCTGAGAGGTTGTGAAAAATAATGAAAAACCCCAAGCCTACCATCTGTTAAGTTTTCTTCACAGAAAATGTTTTACACGGTAACTAGCTCTGTAGCGGTGGAGCCTAAATGGACAGGGGATTGGGAAGATAACAGCCATCTATCATAATCAAGTTAGGATCAAAGTCTGTGACTTTCTTACACATGCGATTCAGAGGCTGAGTAACAAATTGTGTTAACATAACTGTAGTTGTGGCCTGTGGCTTTTAAACAGAACCACATATGGTTAGTATTTCAGCTATTCCCAAATGACAAAGGCAAGGCTCCAAAATAGTCCATTAAAATAAATATTTTCCTTTAAATTGTTTTTCACAAAAGCAATTATACCTTTTAACTTCATAAATACAACAGGCTAAATTCCAATTAAATCAATAGTCTTGAATCCTAAATTTGGCCTGAAAACAATAAATTAAAGGCCGTTTTAGTCCACTGGCTTTGCCTGCATTAATATTTTTTTTCTCTTCTTTTGAAGAAAAAATGTCCAAAACTACAACTTGTTTTGCCTCTGTTATAATACAAAAAAAGTTATTTTGTAAAGCCTGTACTTGGTTTAAGGGTGTGTAGCCCAGCTTCTGCTGGCAACAGGTAAGACACTGATCAAGAAACATGCTGCGGGTAGCATCATATTTTGTGCCATCTGTGAATCCAGATTGCACTAGTGCTAATGTTCTTGTGCAAGTGGAAAGTATCAGAGCATGCATGATATTTACAGAAGCAAGTTTTGTGAGTACAGGAAAACATATCAAATGTTAGCAATTACGTTAAGGTATTAAAAGTGAAGAAAAATTAAAACTTGTTAGGAATTAAGATCATCAGTACTGTTGAAGGTATGTGTAATACATAAAACTCAGATGCCTATGGTTCAGAGGTAGACAGAATAATACAATGCAGATAAGGAAAAAGATGACATTTCTAAAGAAGTGCTGAAAATCATGGCATCCTCATAATCCAGGTTAATTTTAAGTGTATTATTAATGCTAGAGTTAGAATATGAGATGATCTAGTAAGATATTTCACTCCATACACCGAGAAAAGATAGAGAATATTATACGCCAATTGTATGCAACTTATTTAAGGTATAACAAAGGATATGTATTCTGTAAAGTGAAGTTTAATCAATGAACATTGAAAGCAAAGGTTTTACAAGGTGTTCAACTCACCAGACGAATTAATTTCATCAAAATAAGTTGCTTTTGTCCTCAAAAGTCAAATAATCTAGATAGAAAATCAATTCTATTTGTATACTCACAGATATTGTGAGATTGTTAAACATGCAACTCAAATTTTAATTCCTAGTTCCCAAGTGGACTTGTGGAGTTTAGAGTTGAAGTGCTGGGGACAGGCAGCAAAGGGGGTTGGTGGGATGATTAGGGGGTTTTTCTGGTTGTTTTGGGCTGTGTTTTTTTTGGGTTGTGTTTTTTTTTTTTAGTCTATAGACATTAGGTGAAGTTATTTTTAAACACTTTGTTGGATCACTAGATAGCAAAGCCTGCCCCCCCCCCGGTGTACAGGGATGGGGGGGAGAATTACTAAAAGTAATCTTCACCATAGTATGCTAACATGGCATTTTCCCATGCTTTCTAAAAGACAATTCATGTAAGTCATAAATCTGGGCTATAATATGGAAAATGAATGTCAACAGCTACAAGAATTTTTTACAACATATGTAGATTATCAAACATTCTTTTGTTTACCCCTTTATTTCCTGTTTTTGTTCTACAACTTCACATACTTTTTGCTTATGTAACAGTATAGGTAGGTCTATACTGTAAAGAAATAGATTCTTATGCTTTTTTCCTTAAAAATAATTCTAAAAATGCCATATACGTTCACTATTTTATCTTTGTTGTATTAATGCATTTGTCAAAGTTTACACAAAATATTGACAAAATCCAGAACCAGCCTGAGCTTTATGGTATTTATCTCAACATCACGCTTCAATTTTTGAATACAAGCTGCCAAGATTTCAATTGTTTAAACCAAAAGTTATACAAACATTATAGCAACCAAATGATCAGAAGACTTTGAATACATTTCAATGTTCTTTCTGTTTTAGCAATTACTGTATGTGAAAAACAAATAAAATATGATGATCTTATATGGGCATGTTTTATGCAAATTCCAGCAAAATGAAACATTTTAAAATAGACAACTTTATTAAATTCCTTATAGAAGCAACAAAGGAGTCTTCTATACGGCATGTTTTTCCAGTAAGTTGAGTACCATCAAGGATCAATGGAGCACACACCTTGCTGGCAGAGCAGAGAAGCATTCCACTTCAGCTCCTCTACTACACCTCCATTTAACAATTATTTGAAGGGTGAAGTGCAGTGGGGCAGGACCAGAGTGAGACTACGTGAGACAAGCAAACTCTTGCCCTTCATTTTAGTAATAAAAGACTGAACTAAAGCTAAATACACATGTGCATACGGGTGGCCACAGAGGTACGTTCGCTGAATGCGTAGAGTACATCAGTACTGTGTAATATTTTGTTACTTACTGTATACATAAAAGGACACTCAAAACAGATTAAGCACATCTACACATACCTAACAGTGTTATACACAAATCTACATGGAATTATGTACCTGTACTGAAATAGACATTATAGACGTACATAAAATTTGAAATAGAGACAAAATTCCATGTGTTCCTTCCATATTTTTATTAAATATAAAACTTGTAAAAACAAAGTCACTGATTTCATGTAACTTATTATACCTGTTCTTTCCAAGACTTTTTTTTTTTTTTTTTTACTACCTTTCATCACTCCACCTCTTTCACATGCAGGCTAGAGAGCAACTACGCAGCAATTCCTAAACCAGACTTGTTTTATTTACAGCAGTGAGTAGCATATGAGCACATGTCTGCTTTTCATCAAGGCAACCAAAAATATTTAGAACACAGAGTTATTAGGAAGACTTGGCAACCACAAGGCCACACTTAACAGTAATGAACACTTAAGAGCAGTCAGAGCCTACCACGTCAACGCTCCAAGAAGCTGCATGGTTTCAATAAGATACCTATGTGTGAGCAAACACACACGAGCATGCCCGGCATTAGCAGCAAATATAGGAGGACAGAACAAAAGCCAAGTGACAAGAGACGCCTATTAAGAGTAAAGACTGCTCCAGCAGATGAACGTCCCAGAGACCCAACCGGGACGGGTGAGTTTGTATCACTCTCCTCAGCCCTGCCAGAAGGCTACTTGGTGGGACCCCCTTGTTCGGGGCCCAATGCTCTAGTGCTTATGTTTGTGTCCAAAAGGCTATCACATTTTTATTTATCTATCTGTAAACCAGATACAACCTGACCAAAATCAATGTAACCCAGACACAGACCAGCTGTCTGCAGTTTGGCTACTAGACCCTATGTTGTGTTATTTTTAAAAAATGCCTACAATGCTATTTAAATGCCACGTAAAATCTGCTAAAAACTCTTAAAGATCATCACAGCTCTTAGCATACCTATTTTTGTTGCTGCTCCTTTGCTTCAGGGCCTTGCTGTTGATTGTGCAGTACCCCCGTGAGGGCATGACAGAGGCCGTGGGCAGCAGGGGCTGTGGGGCACCCTGGGCTGGTCCAAGCTGCTCATGAGTATTTCTGTTTATTCTTGTATTAAAACCAATACCCCACTATCATTTGATATTTGTAACAGAATATTAAGCATTCACCCTTATAACAAGGCTGAAGCTTGCTCTAATAACTGCACAGAAACATAACGAAGGCATAATCAATATGTCCACACCCTGCAGTCTAGAAAACAAGTTATATCAACAGAAAGAAAGGCACTATCACATTTTTATTCTGGTATTTTGATCCCTTTTCATGTTAGCAGCAAGAGCCCTGGAGCAAACCAGGGGATTCCCTGCAACCGGAGCCCTCAAGATGTATGTTCGAGATGCACGTTCTTTCACACTCCAGACATGCTGCTCTCATCACAGTGGGACTTGGGGATTATTTTAACATCTACATTCCTATTGAGTTTATATTTATGTGTATACACATATATATATTTCTCTGTATAGCAGACGTATATATCTGTATCACCCTTGCGCCTCATGTATGCACCTGCATACGTGTATACACAGAAGGGAGGAGGAAGTGTGTGAACACAACGCGTTCTGGTGTCATGCCCTTGAGGGCATGACAGAGGCTGTGGGCAGCAGGGGCTGTGGGGCACCCTGGGCTGGTCCAAGCTGAGAGAGAAGGAGGCTGAAGGCAGATGTAGGTATGGACAGCACATTGTGGGACTCTCACTACTGCTAATCCTTCTCTTTTTCTTTCTTTAAGTAACAGTCTCGCACAACAGTTACGAAGCGTGGGTCCAAGCAGAAGTCACAAACACTTTCAGATTACCAGAAGTAGGATCTTGGAAATCTGCAGGGAAACAGCAACTTAGGAAGTGCCCAGCCACATACGAGCTCATTCCTGAACACCTCTGCTGGCACAGCGCCAGTGTGAAATGCAGCCATGGTTTGCTGCTGCCTAGTCATCAAAGAAATTCCTCACTAAAACCACAGAGGCAGTTTAACGCAGCTTGAGACAACCACCTTGGTGCCTGGACACATGTAGAACCAGCCAGACCCCTCTGTGGAGACCACTGCCCAAACAAATCTCCCTAAGTGATGCAAAAAGGAATGAATCGGACACTGCCACCTCCACCGGGAGAGTGCTGGCCCAGAAAAGAATGGCTACTGCTATCTCAAGGTGGTCACCTCCCTTGCTACCTGCAGAGCGGTATCCAACTGTGGGCTGGTTTTCTAGCAGCAGTAATAAAGCTAAAAAATTTGCAAAGTTGAGTGACATACATACATGGGCAATCCCGCAAAGAAAGAGACTGTATTTTCTGGATTTTGTAAAAAGATGCCTGTCAATGGATTTTTCCTGGACTGTGTGGCCATCCAATGAGATGAGATGAGTATAGCAGTATTTTCCTCAGAGCAAAGAAAGGAAAAGTAAAAACAGATCAGCAATACAATGTTTTACAGTACTTAAATTTTTTTCCTAGAGAAATTTGCGAGCACTATCGATTCAGCCATGTGCAATGATGTCCACATCAGTGGACAAGGGAAGAGCTACGGATGTCATCTATCTAGACTTCTCTAAGGCCTTTGACAGGGTCCCCCATAACATCCTTCTCTCTAAATTGGAGAGATACATATTTGATGGGTGGACTGATTGGTGCATGAGGAATTGGTTGAATGGTTGCACCCAGAGGGTAGTGGTCAACAGCTCAACGTCCAGATGGAGACAAGACGGTGACAAGTGCTGTCACTCAAAGGTCCATATTGCAACCAGTACTGTTTAATGCCTTCATCAATGATGTAGACAGTGGGATCAAGTGCACCATCAGCAGATTTGCAGATGACACCACGCTGAGTGGTGTGGTTGACACGCCTGACGGATGGGATGCCATCCAGAGGGACTTGGACCAAGTGCAAGGTCCTGCACATGGGTCAGGGCAACCCCTGGTATCAATACAGGCTGGGGAATGAACAGCTTGAGAGCAGCCCTGAGCAGAAGGACTTGTGGGTACCCATGGATGAAATGCTGGACATGACCTGACTGCACTTGCAGCCCAGAAGCCAACCGTATCCTGGACAGCATCAAAAGGAGCGTGGCCAGCAGGTCAAGAGAGGTGATTCTTCCCCTCTACTGCACTCTGATGAGGCCCCACCTGGAGTACAGCCTCCAGCTTTGGAGTACGCAGCACAAGAAGGACAGAGACCTGCTGGAGAGGCTCCAGGGGAGAGCCACAAAAATGTTCAGAGGAGTAGAACACCTATGAGGACAGGCTGAGAGAGTTGGGGTTGTTCAGCCTGCAGAAGAGAAGGCTCCAGAGAGACCTTATTGCAGCCTTTCAGTACTTAAAGGGGACTTATGAGAAAGATGGGGACAAACTTTTAGCAGGGCCTGTTGCAATAGGATAAGGGGTAATGGTTTTAAACACAAAGAGAAAAGATTTAGACTAGATATAAGGAAGAAATTCTTTACATTTTGGGGTGGGGAAACATTGGAACAGGTTGCCCAGAGAGGTGGAATGTTTCTCATCCCTGGAAGCATTCAAGTTCAGGTCGGATGGTTCTCTGAGCAACCTGCTCTAGTTGAAGATGTGCCTGCTCATTGCAGGGGGGTTTGACTAGATGACCTTTAAATGTCCCTTCCAACCCAAACCATTCTATGAGTCTATATTCTAGTATCTTAGCATTTCTTGGGAAAGAGACATCATCAGAAAATTCAGAAATAACATCTTCTTTTATTAAGTCCAGAAATTATAGGTGGACCCCTGAAAAATCAGTAGAATGGAAAATCCGTTCTTTCTACTTTTTGGGTAAAAAACATGGATCACAGTAACTATATGATGTGTAAAAAACATGGATCACAGTAACTATATGATGTGCCCATTGGGACAAAAAAAAAAAATCTGCAGTAAAATATGGAATTAAATCTGCAAGTTTCAAGTCTAAGCCTTAAACTGGAATCTCCTTTCTTTCGCTTAAATAACACCATGACTACGTCTAACAGGATGAAAAAGATCAAATTGTTAATAACTGATGAACAATAGAATTAAGTGTGGCCCTGTTAAACTCCCACGATTTCTCTTCATGATCTATTTTTTATGTTTTAAAATACCTTAAAATATTTTCAAGTACTGCTGTTGTTCAAACATTACTTCTTACAGTCTATACTTTCAGGAATGCAAGTCAAACTGAGTAACAAAAGGCAGGCCATGAAATAAAAATGTGAAAGGAGATAAACCTACTATAACCCTCCAAAATAAAGACGTTTGGCAACATATTTTTCAACATAAAATATGAGAAATGCTAGTTCATTTAACCTTTATGTTGCCAAGAATTTGAATCATATGACACACACACGCACTCTCCTGATTTTCTCTCAGGAGTAATAAAACCTTTCTTGCTATTGGACAGTATTCACAAACTTCTGAATTCTGAGAACTGACTGACAATTTTTAAACTTTCTCTGATGGTAAATATAATACAAAAGTTATTTGCATAAGAAAATTAAATTTAATATTATTTATAGAATGCCATTGTTTTTAATTTTGTATATTGAAGTTTCTTTCACAACAGATGGTATAGTAAGTGCTAGAAAGAGGCCCTTATTACTCTAAAGCGATCCAGAAGAGTCACAAGTTAAATTCTAGAGGCCAAATTAATCAATACTGTCTTTCATCTGCTTTTGGCCATTGTTGGAGAACAGATGCTGGCCCAGATGTACCTTCGTTGTAACCTAATACAGGTTAAATTTTTAAAATTTTTAAATTTTGCCCTGGTTGCTACGAAGACTTCCTACAGTTGTTTTTCGTACTGTATATCATAACTACACTTTTAGAATACTCAGTATACTCTATTTAAAAGATAAACATCTGTTTATGGGCACTATGGAACAACCTAGTGATCTATTAGAAATTATCTAAAGCACAAAAATGATGAATAATTCGTCTACTATTAAAGATATTCTCTCAGTTACACTGGTAGAACACGTGTATTCACACAGATGTGACACTGGAGCAAACCAAGTCCTACAACAGCAGTGTTGACCTTGTAGGTTGTCAGATTAAATCACATAATTAGAAGACCCCACCCCTTTGCTGCACCTAAAGACCAGAATTTTCAAAGTATTTAACAGTTTTATGCACTTTATTCACACCCTAACCACATTTAGATTAAGTACTCCAGATGCCTGGGGCACTTATGTTTTCCAATTTGACCCACATTTGCCAAAGAAAAACATTAATGTGCACTTAGGTAATATAACTGACCAACATCTCACAGAGGAAATATTTTATTTCAGTATTGTAGTTTTGGATTTTTTCTCTTTAAACAAAATGTTTTATCTGTTCTAATTACCAAAGAAACTAGTTCACAGTCCTGCACTATCTGAAGAGAATCTTTGCCTGGAAAAAAATTGTTTTAGGAAGCCTTACTGTTACTGTTAAGCGTTTTATGCAAATTGTTTAGAATGGCTTTTTAACATAAAAATTGTTTCTGATTATCAAGTACTCTCCACCTACACAGTGCAAGAAGTTACCATCTTCAGGCTTCTTTTTGCCTCTACTGAAATTTTATCAAACTAAGTGCTACTCTGTTTCAAAATACTTAGTTCACTTGCTGCTCCCAGAGAAAAGTCAGAGACAACTGAAAGTCTGGGTAAGTCATGTTGTAATAAATTAATGGAGCAGTACACAAATTGAGCCTCAAGATAGATTTTGCCCGTATTTCTTAACGAGTATTAAAAATACAATGTGTTGCTGGAAAAATAATTACATAGAAGAAATGTTTCTCTGGTAAAAAATAGACTTTTTAGTTGTAAAAAGTTGAGTAGTCTTTTCTGAAATGTCAGAGAAAAGCATTCATTACAGAAAATTAAAGAGAAAAAAAAACCCTTTTAAAATAGGAATTTATGTGTAATTGCAAATTATTCTGAGGCAACCACAGCAGCAGGCAGCAAACACCACAGCAATAGTTTCTACAGAAATAATTTCCTCACTACAACGCTATCTGTATGAATTAATTGTCAATCGATATATTAAGCTTTCACAACACTGCAGATGGTTTTTAACAGTGATTTAATTATATAACATATGGAACGGAATATAATGCTTCTGCTTTGCTACTACAGATATTAATCACTGCTGTAATACAGGCTGATTTAAATGCTTATCAGAGTATACGATTTGTCAGGGGAAAAATTCTTACTTGGGGGATGACAATAAAGTTTTTAGCAAGTGGCCAATGACAACTCCTAGAAGAGATAAAAGCAAATAACTGGGAATTTAATTGCCCTCATCAGAAGACATCTGCTTTAATCAATGAGCAATACAATTTCCATGTCATTTTTATCTTCCTCCTACTAAGAACGCACAGAAATACTTCCTTCATTTTCATTTCAGCAGTAGTAGATTGTCGATACTTCCCAGACAAAAAAAAAGTCACAGTAAAGCATGTTTTTAACACTCCACTGTTGACTTATTGAATCACGCCTTACCTTAACTGTATTTGTAAAGCCACCTAAAGTCTAACACTAGGCTTGACATGCAGCTACCTACCTGCTAAATAGGGCAGATTAATATGAAATTCTATTGTACTATTCCATAGCTCATAGGCCTATTAAAAATTTGTCCAGTACCTTCAAACTGTAAATATTCTAAAGAAGAATAGTTCAAAAGAATGCCGCACTTGGACTGAGAAATTCAAGCTGAGAAACACCAGAGATCTGGCAAGGCCAAATTTTGCCATCCCTAGAGAAATCAGTAAAATACCAGCCTCTTTTCCTCCTAGTTGCAAAATGGCCAGAGATCGGACACTGGGGCAAACACAGTCTAAGTAATTTTTCACAGAAATAAAACAGCTACTAACTTGAAGCAATGGTATGAATGTTTTGTTCCTCTTCCTTAATCTATTTTCAAGCACTGTGTGGTGGCAGGCACGTCACACCAGATATAATGAGACCAGCAACAAGATAGCGGAATTATTACCAGCATTTTGTTAACCTACTACTCTTTATCCACAAAACGAGTACACAGGAGCCCTGAAATAGCATCTGACCTTTATTTTTATGGACTCCAGTAAAACAAGAGAATACGTTCTATTAAAAGAAAAAACCTGACAATAAACAACCAGGAAAATCTTGAATAGTAACGGAGGGATCTGCAATAAACTTGCAGAATGCAATCTTCTTGGGTTTGTAACATGTGGCACTGTTCCCAGTCAGACAAAGAATTCAGTACATGCCAATAACAGAGTTTCTTGTTCAAAAGACACTTTCAGAAACGGCCAACCCGTACCTCTTGAAATACACGTGGTTTGCAACAATTCACATTTTCAGCAGCAGAGGTTTGGTGGCTGGGGAGCATCAGATTTCCTATCTGCACGAGCAAGTGAGCCAGCAGAGACTGGTATTTCCCAGAGAAAACCATCAGGCTGGGGCTTGCAGTACACACATCCCAGCTCAACCCAGCGTGAAAAGCAGAGCGCCAGAGCTCTGCCCAACCTACTGGCTACGCCCGGGGCCTGTGGCCCTTCTCAGCTTTTGTATCAGCTGCTGTATGCCTCCTGGCCACAGAAGTCAATGGCAACGTGCAATAACCTTAACAGAAAAATCTGTGACAAGATGTTTGGTGGTATGACTGAGGTAGTTTCTACAATTCCAAGAGTTCGGTGAGGACTTAAAGCAATACTGCAATCTAACTCTCCCCCCAAAATTCCACCATAATTAATGTGGTATTTCCCTAAAGCTTGAATACATCTACAGTTAAGACCACATTTCTTAAATTACATTTTTGTATGTTTTTAACAGACACTGTTTAAATTACTTGGTCTTATGACATGCAGCTAACAGAATTCATGTCTCTACAGCAAAATGCTGACTTGCCGAGTCCCGCTGCAGCAAGGGCAAACTTACTTAACTTCTTGATAATGTTTTTTTCTTGAACTGATACAGGGAAGCTCCAATTTACACATTGTTCCAAATAATACAATTGACCAAAGTGCATAGACAAATTATAAATCACGCTTTTATCTTAATAAGTAATTTCAGATGTCATAAAAGTGGATGTACTAAACACTTGCTTCTAACTAGCTGCCCAGTGTCTGGAGTTCAGATTTTCATATTGGCCGAGCTTATTCATGAGAAATGGAAATTTCCATTTTATGTTTTCAAAGATACGAAAATACTGTTGGGGGGAAAAAAGAGCATTAAAAACTGTACCTCATTACTTGATCTGTTTCCTCTGTATGATTTGAGTTATATTTGCTCACTTTATTGAGAAATAAAACCATTCTATTTTAACGTCAGTAAGATTTCAGACATTAATTTCTATCAAGGTCCTTCTTGTGTCTTTAAATCACCGGGAAGAAAAATAACGTTTTTCTCCCAGAGAAAGATGGGATTTTATCGCTTTTTAAAAGGTGATGTCAGTATTCTTTCCTCAGCAAAAGAAAATTCCTCCACTCCCCATTTTCTTCTGCCATCTGTTTTGTACTAAGGTACAGCAAATAAAGGGGATTTGTATTTCATTCCTATTGTCTAAACACATCTCGATTTTTTTATCCCAGGAACAATCAAAAAGTAGAAGCAAAATCTGTGGCACAACTAGACAATTCTATTTTCTGGCTTGAAAGAAAATTTCTAACTCTGGAATACACAGCAGGTGCAGTATTCCATTGGTCACAATTCTGGGCAGAGTTTCACAGACAACTTCAATTTTTTTTCCAACTCTGAGGCTTAACTTAGATCTTGGAAAAGGCCAATGCCTGTGCCAAAAAAGCACACTCTGGTAAATGCTGTGCAATTTTAGCCAGTTGACTTCAGTTTTCATCTGCTAGCTGTAGGTAATTTTACTCCAAAGACCACTGCTTAGGCAAAGTTGAATTTTGTTCCAAACAGTAGAAAAATATCTACTGTGAACAAACAAGAACTATACCAGACAACAAAACTTACCTTTGATGGTGACCTGAGGTAGCATTTGTTCAGTCAATGTTAATTTATTTCTATACATAAGTTAAAACTGTATTTAGCAGTCACTTTTTAAAAAATATGGGTCAAACTGCTGCAAAATAATTTCAACGGGTTTTAGGTTAAAGGAGAGTGGAGTAAAAATACCAATGTCTCAAACCCCTAATTTGATAAAATAACTTAGACAGGGGCCACAAAAAGCAAATTATAAACAAATGTGATCACACTACAAATTAAAAAACATACTACTACATTCTCAGATAGCAGACCAAAACCACCTATGTCTATAAAATATTTCTACCAATGCACTGCCAACAAGTAAATCTAAAACAGAACAATCATTCAAGTGAAAGTCTAAAGAAGTCATCCACATATTTTACTTTCATAGCTGCCACCATATGTTGATGTTTATTCAGCACTAAATTATTTAATTTAACAGTAGAATAACTTAGTAGATGAACTGCACTTTCAGTGAGTCTCTGACCAACTAAGATGTCACGGTGACAAGGAGAACTACCACCATAAACCACGGAATCAGAAAGTATGCTTTCTTCTTGAATTATGTTCGCACTTGTGATGACAAAGAGGACAAACGGGTTTTTTTAAGTGAGCAGTGGGTAATACGCACTTTAGGAGCTCAGAGTTGAAAATTACCTGGAAAAACTAACACCCACTCATTAAAAAAGTACTTAAAGCCATTGAAATAGATCATTTCAATACTTACAGGAACTAAATTATATCTAAATTATTAATAATGGGAACAGTTTTCTTTCTGCTTTTCATATCAGGCAGATCTGTATAGACCTGAGCATTCTGTCCTTTATCCTATCAAGAACAAGACATCTTAAATCCACTGTCAAGTAGTATCTGCTACATCATTGTAGTACACGGTCGTATAATTTAATTATTTTGCTTCTCCGCATCACTATAAACAATTTTTTGCTTATCATAATAACAAAACAAAGACAATCAAAAAACAAAACCTTCCCATACTGTACCTGCAAAGCACAGTTCATCATTCGCACAATGTAGTCAAACTGCTGATGGTCCAGTATGGCTCGATTTTGTTTAACATGGAGGCCCAATTCCTGCGTCAGGCAGTGCCGAGCTGCCTTTCCTTTTAGGGCTCTCAGAGCTGCAGGCAGGGTCTGGAGACAGGAAAATCTAACTTTATAAAAATGAAATTAAATGGTACTATTCATACTGAATATCATTCATTCTTTATTAAGAAACTGCAAGTGACAGTATAGCAAAGAATAACTTTTGTAAATCACTCATTAGCTTGAATATCAAACTTTCACATAATGGTTGGTTCAGCTTGAGTCACTGAGTATTAAATTTTTTCCTTTTTTTTTTTTTTTTTTTTTTTTTTTTTTTTTCAAACAGCCTTTCTCACCTACATCTGTAAATAGAAATGATTGAATACAGACAGGCATTGAAGGGATGTGAAATCAGAAATGGATTATTGTGCACGAAAGCAAGTGCTCTATTCTGTACCAGCCAGGCCAGGTCTCAAGTTAGCGTATCAAGGCCAACCAGCATGTTTTTTGATAAGCAGTGAATGACAAATGGCTTCAGAAGTGGCATACCTCTCATAGCAATGAGGCCACAAGACTGTTACGCAGTTTACCTTAAAACAGTGCCAATATAATATTTATGCCGATGTTTTAAAGATGCAGCAAGTGCTACATCAGTGATTATCAACTGTGGCCCTTTAGACTAGATTTAATGGGTGGTAAAAGATAAACAAGAAAAAGCAGCCTGTTGTCTAAGGACAAATTTACCATGCAGGGGGACAAAAAACTACTGAAATTTTCCAAATGCCTGTAAGTTGAAAGAGGTTAAAAATTACCTGTTTCTAACCTGCACGTTACACATGCATCAAAATTCTTTAAAAAGAGCTACACATTTTATTAGGATTTTTCCCATATACATTTCCATAAAATAACTTGTAAATCAAGAAATTCTCATTTTCTATCTTTAGCTGCACAGCCTCCGAGATATACAGGTGATACTTCTCTGAGAAATCAAAAAATTTCTTAAAATAATTTTACAGTCATTTTCATATGTAGAATTAGATTTGAGAGTAAGTTTGAGTGACTGTTCCAGAATTAATAATTGAAAACTCTATGGATAGAATCTACAAAACCTGACAACTTCTTAATTTGAAAAAGTAAGAATGTCAAGGATGACAACTCACTAGTACAGTTTAGTGCAGACAGACAGACCAAATATTTACATTCATCTCTGAGTTCTATCAAATTATTGATTTTTAAAACCAGGACAATTTACTGTACTGAAAATTTCAAAAGAGCATTGGTTGACAAGCACTGAAACATCTATGTATGCCTTCTGTTTACACTCCTCCTAATCAAAACTGCTAGACCAATACATAACCCTTTCTAAAAAAATTATGCAGACAATACTATTTATAATGGTAATCTAAGTTAGCAAAAAGGGCATCAACACATCCGTGTAGTATTAAAAACTGGTTTTTAAATCCATTAGCTTCATATTACACACAGTATTGCATTTAGATGATTAGTTTTATTGCTTACTTCCTTCATTTAAACGGTTAAAATAATCATTAGTATTTGAAACAAGCCTTCAACACGTATTTTGCTCATTAGCAGAACAGAGTCTTATTTGGGAACGTTAAAATTTAATTTTATTACCTTTTCAGTCTCCAAAAATTTGTTTTCAAAAATGAACGAGATGCAGTTTCTAACAACTTCCAGCCTTTGTGCACTGTTGAAAACTGTGCTTCCTTTTTCCATTATGGAAACTAACGAAGAAAAGGAAGAATATAGATCTGTGAAATGTCTTCTGCAAAAGCCACAAAGAATATCAGAAACTTCCTTAAAAGAAAATGAAAAATTTAATGTGCCCTCCATTTTGTTCTGTTAAGCAAATACCATTAGTAGGCGTATACAGATGGGAACATAAGATCCTAAACCTTTGGTTTTCCTATACTATCTGAAGAAGAGAGCGCTATGAATTTTAACTAGAGCAGTTGATTCTCTTTACTACTTGTTCTATGTCTCATACAGGCAGAAAGAGATTCTAGCATACTAATGAAATATATCAATAAGTACAAATTAATAATAAAACAAAGAAGTTTGTGTATGTGTTTTCCAGTGAACTATGTAGCCTTGCATATTTTGTAGCAGCAGCAAACTATTATTCCCTAAAGAATTTATTGGCCATGCCAAGAATTCTGTGACATGGAGTAAACCAGACAAACCCGTTCTCTTATCTAGATGCCAATTTGCTGAGATCTAAAGATTATTTTCTTAATGCAGCATTTTCAAGAAAATTCAGAATGGAAGAACTAACATTCTCTTTTTCTCTTTATTGTCAAGTAAAGACAATACAAATGCAGAATATGCCCTTCTTGTAGATAATAATGAGCTCCTAATATGCAAGGATTTTGACACATAGGGAGTAAAAGTGTGAAATCTGTTCCTTGAAAAAGAAAACACAACCAACTTTGACATAAAAATTAACTTATTAAGAAAGAAAACCTTCTCTTGCATCTAGCCTTTTAAAGAAAGACAAGAGAACACAAGCACATACTCTTTAAATCTTCTGTGACAGATTCAATGACATAGTCAACAGCAAGGGCAGGTGAATGGAGTTTATCTTCTTACATAAACCCAAAGAGGAACAGGCCTGGCAGGGGCCTCTTGAGTTCATCTAGTTCATCCTGCTGTCCTTAGACAGGATCAACTGTATTTATGTTTTTTCTCATGTTTGTCTAATATGTTCCCAAAGTTCTGTGATAACAGACTCCATGGCTTCACAAGAAACCCATTCAACTGCCTTACAATCCTCGTTTTACCAAGTTTTTCCTGACAAATAGCTCTAGTTTTGTGCTGTAATTAAACCCATTATTTCTTATCACTCCAGATTATTCCTTCTTTTTTTAACAGCCTCGTATGTAATTGAAGACTGCTATTATGTGTTCCCTTATTCTTCTATATTTCAGTCTAAACAACTCTCCATCTTTCCTTGTAGGTCACATTCTCCAGACCGCTGGTCATTCTTGTTGCTTTCTTCTGGACTCCCTCCAAAAGAACCAAAAAACAGAGACAGTCTTCCAGTGTCCAAAAATGGATACAAACAGTCCAGCTGAGGTCTTACTGGGTACAATGAAAGGATTTCTCCATGGAGTTCACTGACTGTACTCCTGTTTATACATCCTACTAAAATGTTTGTCTTTTTTGCAATAGCTTGATATAGTTGGGTCATGTTTGCCCTAAGATCATTATAATCCCCAAATTAATTTCTGCAGAGCTGTTGCCCAGTCAGCTGATCATGCCTATGCAAGTGCAATACCTTATTTGAAGAAAAAGAGTAGAGAAAAATTCAACAGAGCCTAGATCTCCAATTTTTCAAGATTGATTTGAAATCTAATCCCACCCTTAAAAAGTTTTGCAAGCTCTGCCAGCTTCGTGTGTCCTGCAAGTTTACTAAACATACTTGTTTACACCATCGTTCACACTAATGAATATGACTAATGGAATTTTTCTGACATTAAAATGAAATTGACAGGCCTACAACATCTACATCTGTTCTTTCTACTTAAATATAGGTATATTTATTTTGAGACAGATGTTCTGTTTGTTCCTTGCCTTTTTCCAGTAATTTAAATGTCTTCCACTAGTGTTAAAGGAGAAACCCTAAGAGTTCAAAGCTTGGTTCAGCCAGTTCTACAAGTAACCTACAGTGATACTCATCAGACCTAAACGAGTAGACAATATCTAATTTAATAGTTCAATCTAACTCAGATCAAATCCTTGTTTATTATTAGTAATTATGTCACTCACCTTCTGGATGTTTCACTTCTTAATAAAGGCTGATGCAAAAGGGCTTTTAAAATCGCAAAGGCAGACAGGGAAGTCTATGTGCTAAAGTTTACTACTACTATTTACTAAAAATACTGTATTAACATGAAATTGGGAGCAACGCATTGCAGCCACGCTAATTATATATTCAACTGATGAGACAGGATGACAAATAGGTAAGTTGGAGAACAAGTAAACATACCAACAGGGGGACCCGCTGGAACAACGCACTTCTTGTCCCCACGGGTGGCAGGAGGGGCACCCTGACTCCTTGCGAGGCCTTCCTGGAGGAGCTCCTGCACTCGGCACTCGTTGATCCGGGGGAAAGGGAGGATGTGAACCCGCAAGTGGGAGCCCTCCGTGGGCCGTGGCACTTTCTGGAATGCTATGTGGGGATTTGGATTCTCCTGCAGGTCAGAAGCAAAAGGTTACACACAAATGTGTTATGTAGTGTTTCCATCTGTCTCATCCAATTTTATTGCTGTCTTGTGTATCCGTCACACCTGAAAGATTAAGAAGCCAACTACCTAATGCAGCCGACTAATATCATGTTTCATATTCATATCACCCTTGATTTATTGTCTTTTAATACTTCCAACTTTGTTAAAGACTTTTTATAAAACTATTTCTGTCAACATGCAAAATTCAAAAAAGAAAGAGAGCAAAAGAAAACCACTGATTAACTTTGGTTGATTTTACACTGCTTAATAAATATTTAGGACTTGAACAGAACTTAGTTTGACAATCAACCTCTTTGTTAGAGAGAGGGTTGAAGAACATTAAAACATACAATCTCTTCATCGAGTACTGAGAAATATTCTCATCTTGATCAAGACTATGAAGTGGAAAATCGTTTTTGTACTCCATTGTACCAGACTATGACTGTCGCTCACTAGGAACCAATTTTGTATCTTCTGTATGTCCCATAAAAATATGTCACCCAGCTCATTGTGCTAAAAAAATGAAAGAAGTTAGTACAGGTGATCAAAGAGAGTAAGTGATGGGCCCAAACTACAAGGAAAATAAAAAGAAGCTGTCATATGAGATTTTGGGGTGATCTCAAAGAACAGAAAAGATTTCTATTGTTGCAAAACTATCAGTATTTCCCCTGTGAAACTAAATGTTTGCCCACGTGATTTTTTACTCACTCTTTGACAGTCTTTGTTTTCTTTTTCTTTAAAAGAAAATGTAATAAGCAGCCACAAAGAAAGCTTTTATACTTGCTTTTGGGTTTTCTTGCACAGCTCTTCAGAATTAAAAAATTTAAAAACATTAGTTTCACATCGCAGAACATTGATGTATTTGTTTAACCAAAATAATTGCTGCATCTGTTACTATGTAATTATTATATTTGTCTTGATCCTGACATTATCATGCAATACTGAAGACATCAGCAAAAGACGCCCTGTACCATACAACAGAGATGTAACTCTATGTGGGTAAGCTCTGTTGGCATTTGTCAATACCAGAAGCAGTATCAGTGCAATGTGTTCCTGTATGTGCACATGCATCTTCTGCCTCTGGTGTTCAGCAACGGGAAAGACCATGCACATCACGAACCACTAAGTTTCACTCAACTGCCTCCACATTGATTTCAGCTTGTTTAAAACACACTTTCCAGAAAGATATCCCGAAGAGAACAAGATATGAAAATTCACCATTTCTTTCAATTTTTTTCCCTCAAATCATTGATAATCTTTCTTGTTTGGGTTGTTTTTCTGACTTCAGGCTGTACCTTTTCCAAAATACAGCTGAGATCTACATGTTCCATGAGGATTCTACCACCGTTCACAGGATCACATCTCACATCTTGAGGAGAGTAACGATCAACCAAACAAAACAGGATATTTTCAACTCTTCATTCATATACCAGGGGTTATCATTAATCATGTTTGAATTTACTGTTATCCAATTTGACTCTGTGCCGTTACTTATTACTGACTACGTACCCCTGCCAAAGTGGGCTACTCAATCAATTAGGTTTCTGTTGTACAAGCACAACCAGCTTGCAATAAAACTTTTAAACAGGAGCTAGCTTGATACTTTCATTTATGGGAGCACAAGGCAACAAGGAGATCAAATGCATCAATTTGAGAAATAGCAGTCAAAACAAACCAGTTACTTAGCCATACAAATTCTCTGCAGAGGAATGTTTAATGAAACAAGCGAAAAATCTAGCTAGGGGGATAAGAGCAGCAGATGCCAGAAGCAGCAAGGCAGGGAAAGGGAACACAGTTTCAGCAGGGGCTAACAGATGACATATAACAGAAAATGCCAGAAAGGGAGAATAACTATTCCACATTCCATTTCATGGAGAAGAGAGATCCAGAGGAAAGATACAGAAAGAGCTACTTTAATCTTGGTCATCACAAACCTAATCTCAGCTGCATATGCTATTAGGAATGTAGGTCTAATGTCTTCAACTACTGAAGCAGCATATGCCAAAAACTTATCCAGATTTTCCAATTGTACCAGCTAGACTAATATAAACATTATCTCTCCCTAACAATCCTTGTTTCTCATATGTATCTAGACTGTCACAGCTACAATATGATGACTATTTAAACTGTGGAACAAGATGTCAAAATATGTCATGCATTGAGTTTAACATGAGGCAGCTCTAGGCATAACTTAGAGAAGTAATGTTACTTATTGCAGTGCTTTATTCAAAGACAGCTCTATACGCAACTAATAAAATCTGGCTTTTAAATACACTAAGTCATTGACCTAGTGGTAATGAAATAGCAGCTCTTTCATTTTAAAAGGGATCTAGACCCACTAGAAAATAAATACAAACGTGCACCATCTCCTTTGGAGTAATTTAGTATCATAATACTGATGTGATATGATGGTTTGAGGCCATCTTGGGCGATCACGAAATTATAAGGTTTTGATTCTCGGAGAAGTAAGGAGGGGGGTTAGCAGAATGGCCGCCTTGGACTTCCAGAGAGCAGACTTTGACCTGTTTAGGAGTCCGGTTGACAGAGTCCCTTGGGAGGCAGTCTTGAAGGGCAAAGAAGTCTGGGAAGGCTAGACGGGCTGGAAGAAGGATCCAGGGAACTACAGGCCTGTCAGTCTGACCTCAGTGCGGGAAATATTATGGAGCACGTCATCTTTAATGCCATCACACAGCACCTACAGGACAACCAGGTGATCAGGCCCAGTCATCATGGGTTTAGGAAAGGCAGGTCCTACTTGACTAACCTGATCTCCTTCTATGACAAGGTGACCCAGTCAGTGGATGGGGGAAAGGCTGTGGATGTTGTCTACCTAGACTTTAATAAAGCCTTTGACACCATTTCCCAGAGCATTCTCCAGGAGAAACTGGCTGCTCTTGGCTTGGACACGTGTACACTTTGCTGGGTAAAACCTGGCTGGATGGCCCAAAGAGTGATGGTGAATGGACTTAAATCCAGTTGGTGGCCAGTCACAAGTGGTGTTCCCCAGGGCTCAGTATTGGGGTTGGTTCTGCTCAGTATCTTTATCAATGATCTGAACAAGACGATCAAGTGCACCCTCAGTAAGTTTGCAGATGACACCAAGTTGGGCAGGAGTGTTGATCTGCTTGAGGGTAGGAATGCTTTACAGAGGGATCGGGACAAGCTGGATCTATGGGCAAGGCCAATGTTATGAGGTTCAACACGGGCAAGTGCTGGGTCCTGCACTTGGGTCAACAACCCCATGCAATGCTACAGGCTTCAGGAAGAGTGGCTGGAAAAATGCACAGCAGAAAAGGGCCTGGGCATGTTAGATAACAGCTGAATATGAGCCAGCAGTATGCCCAGGTGGCCAAGAAGGCCTACAGCAACCTGGTCTGTATCAGGAATAGTGTAGCCAGCAGGACCAGGGAAGCGATCATCCCCCTGTACTCAGCACTGGTGAGGTCGCACCTCGAATGCTGTGTTCACTTTTGGGCCCCTCACTACAAGAATGACATCGAGGTTCTTGAGCGTGTTCCAGGGAAGGGCAACAAAGCTGGTGAAAGGTCTAGAGCACAAGTCTTATGAGGAGCGGCTGAGGGAACTTGGGTTGTATAGTCTGGAGAAAAGGAGGCTGAGGGGAGACCTTAGCACTCTCTCCAACTACCTGAAAGCAGGTTGTAGCGAGGTGGGGATTGGTCTCTTCTCCCAAGTAACAAGCAATAGGACGAGAGGAAACCACCTCAAGTTGCACTGGGGTGGTTTAGATTGGATATTAGAAAAACGTTCTTCACCAAAAGGGTTATCAAGCATTGGAAAAGGCTGCCCAGGGAAGTGGCAGTCACCATCCCTGGAGGTATTTAAAAGATGTGTAGATGTGGTGCTTAAGGACATGTTTTAGTGGTAGACTTGGCAGTGTTAGGTTTACAGTTGGACTTGATGACCTCAAGGGCCTTTTCCAACCTAAACGATTCTATGATTCTGCGAATCTATGATAATAACAATTATACTGTTTGCAGCAATTTCCCATGTTTATAGGATAGTACCACAATAACCATATGCTTATAATATTACAGCCTGAGCTCTTGGGGAAATCAAAATTTATAAAAGATAGATTGATTTTAAAGACACTTCAGTGCAATCCCTCCTCATTTTTTCTGCTATATCTTCCCCAAGTTTGAATTCACTCATCTCTGCCCTGTGATCAAAAAGAACCAGACTAGTTTAATATTTCCCATTGTCGCAGAATGTCACAGAACTGTCAACTAATATACCTTCTGACAGGGTTAATCTGAAAGACCTGAATTCAGAAAATGCACGTTGCTATGTATAGCACCACTATTAAATTAGTAGAAGATAATTTAATATTTATTTACAAGTTTTTATTTCCAGTAACTTAATTTTAGATCAAAATAGAAGATGATTCCATCAGTACTTATCATTAACAAAATGCTATAGGATGAGAAGGTATACCATGGAATAAATAATATTTTATTACAGATCAAATCTCATAGATTAAATGAATCTATGTAACAAATATTCTGATATATGATGTTTCTCTTCATTTTCTACAACTTACATTCTCTTATCATAAGTCTGAAGTGTCAGTGTATGGATATCAGTGTTAAGATACTCCAATAAGTATGCTATACCACATACGGAAGAGACAACACTTCATACACATTTTTTAATATGAAATGGCTTTAGTCCACAAAGATGTATTTGCTCTCTTCTAATGACTACTATCAACAAAGTAGATTAAAACGTGTGTCAATTCTTTCTTTCAAAACAGGTGTAACAGTTATTTAGCAATTTCAGAAGACAAGAGAGATGGAGCAAGTAAGTGAATAAGTGTGAAGATAGACAAACAAATTCTGCAACAAAGGACAATATTAAAGCCAGACCAACCTCATTTCACACATTGCATTTACTTGAAATACATAGATGTATTTTTCCATCCAAAATCTACCAACACAAAAGATTGCTGAATGTACTGGTTGTAAAGTTTGGGATTTCCTATGGAAAAGATACTAATTTTACCCCAAACAAAGACTGCACTGACACTAACAAAATGCCTAAAGGCAATTCACTCTGGAAAAAAAGACACCCACAATCCAACCTCTCCCCTCCACCCCAAACATCCCAGAATTTAGCAGTACTTGGTAATTCTTGTGATTTTTTTATAGAAGAGCAGATGTAAATCATAGTTTTGGAGAAGTGGGATACAGAAAAGAAAGGACAATAAAGGTGCTAACTGACTGCGTAACAGATATTACTCTGTGGAGTCTGAACAACAACAGGAAGTGTGAGGGGGAGGGAGATTAGCTGATAAGAAATAAACAACAACAAAAAAAACCAGTAATGGAATGGCAAGAGATTTTACAAAAGCACCATGTAACATAAAGGCACGATAGGAAGGCAAGAATGAAACTGGAAATTGTATTCTAGGAAACCTGAAGAGGACAAGAAACAGGCTGTAAGGAATGAAACAGTGATTGCTGACCATACCAACCATGGGGACTGGGTTGCACAGCAGGAAAGCATACATTATGCCAAATTGGATGTACGGTTTTCATATGCAAAAGTGTTGAGAGGCAAGAAAAGAGATGGATTTGGCATAGACAGATTGCAGCAGAGAAAATAACATTATATATATGTATATATGTTTATATACATTATGTTAATACACACTAAGAAAATAGAATGCTAAGTAGCAATAGCTACACATAAATCAATATTAGCATTAATAAATCAATATTACCATACTGAACTTCCTTCATTTATACAAAATTGGTGACATTTAGAGTTCCAAAGTCTTTTGTCCTAAAGCAGATGATAACTATCACAATCAGTCATTTCCATTTTCAGATGCTGGATCAAACTCCGAAATAAGAAATTTCAATGTTACTATCTCAACTTTAAAAGTGCAGGAGGTAGAGTAAACTTACATTTTTGAAGAGCTGTTCTGCAAGTTCTCTAACGTGTTTTATCATTTTTGGCGGATTACCTTCCTCAGCTTTAATTCTTTCGACTTCAAAAGCTACCAACTTTAAAACAGAAAAAAAAAGTTGATAATTCAACTAAAAATAATTTCTTTCCAATTGAAGTGATGAAATGTTAACTTTAAATTGAAACTGAGCACAGAAAACTTAACACTGAAAAACGTGCAATGTCATGTTGCTCTGAAACAGGAGACATTTTCACTTTCTTATAGAGCTTCTGCTACCAGATTTTATAGTCCTACCTAACACAAAGTCCTACATACCTAAAGCATTCCTTTAACATTTCTAATACCACAATCCGTATTTCTCATCTATACTACTACTATGCAGAATTAATACCAAACTCTATTTGTACTCTACATTCAAATAAAAGCCAGCACAGTAAAAATATGGCATTACTTTTTAAAGAAAAAAAAAAATGTTTGTCCCAGTTTATATTGTTGGGTATGCATCTAATTTAATATTTCTCAATTACTTTTTCAATGTTTCTAAGACTGTAATTAAATTACTTGAAATAATTCTGTACTAGCACATGCGATGCATTATGAAGTTCCAAACGTGACAATAGGAACAGGATTACCACGATTTATACAACTGTTTAACTTCATACATATGAGTGGGGCATAATTTTATGGAAGCAAGCTAGAAACGTAGGCTTAGTAGAAAATGAGAACAGAGACGTTTAGTACAAACTTTATATAATAAACAGTGAGCATTCAGAAGCATTTCAATAGTGTTTCACATGCTGAAATAACATAGGTATATTTTAATTTCCACGGAAATATAGAAACAGTTTTCACCTCATCAAAAAGATCACAGGTTCTGAAGGGAGGACCCCTCTCTGACACAAAACCAGCAAATGCCATTCCATTGAGAACTTTGGTTAGAAAGTCATTCTCAATCAAGCCTCGCTGCCCCAAGAAGGCTGCCTGCAATAAAGATAGAAAAAAATGCAGGTATGTTATCAGTATCAAAACTACAACCAATTATTTATGTACTAGTAGTTAAACATTTTCACCAGCTTATAGTAATATATGGTACTTTCTAATTATATCTTTTATATTATCTACTATCTTTTTATACCTGAATCCAGGAGTGATGTAACAGGAAGTTTGATGCACAGAGTTTATAAATCCCACAGGCCATAACAGAAAACTAGTAACTTTCAAGTATTGTTTTCTAATCACATGCATATGTTTTCAAATTCCTTAATGATTTCTGAAATGTTTCTTTGTATTATATTTCAATATTAACTTTGTTTCACATTTCACCCCTGTCCCTGCAATTAGTCCCCACTGAAATACACTGATATAGTGCTATGTCAAAGTGATATGCTTATCACATAGATTATTTTATTTTTTCAAATTTGAACACTTGCTCAAAAGGCAAGCTCATGGGAATAACGTGACGCAAATGCATATTAACTAAATATACATAACTGCTTCTCTTTTACCTTATGGAAATGAATTACTGGTTCAGCATGAATTCTGATCAGCTGAAGACATGACCGGTATCCTTGGAAAAGTTGTGCAAATAGCCTAAGGAAGATCGCTCGCACTTCTTTATCCTGTAAGCAGTAATTGAACATGCTGTCAAAATGTTATCATATTCTAAACTTTTCTACACGTTGTATAAAGCTATCTGAGAAACATCTACAAATTCATCAAATGATGCAGCAGTGTAGCATACAAAGTGGAGGTACTTGTACACACATGAAGTTATCTTACGTGAGGCTACAGTTTCACCGATCTGTCCTCAAATGGCAATGACAGATTTAGTACGTATTCACCCCTTTACTCCCACTGCTCTTGTCTACGCCTGCACAACAGCTTCTGGGCAATGCAAATGTAACTGTTGTCATGTGGTAAACCACATAAAGGAACTGTCATGAAAGAAAACTGATTCTAAATAAAGGAAAGAAGATATTTTAGCCTGGATTTATTATATTATTTTAGCAGTGCCATTGGAGTGGGCAAGGGTGGCAAGGAACCACAGGAACCCAAGCTGGCATTGCTGCTGCCAGGGGAAGCAGGCTCTGAGCATCACAGGCATCCTCATAGTCTTGCTCTAAGTCTGTTCAGCTACTTGTCTAGGACTCTTCCAACTCACGTCTTCACTTGTCAATCAATCTACTGCAGCCAAAAAAAGCCAGGGTTAGTTTAAAAAGTTTAAAACAGCAGATCTTTAAAGTCCTGATTTATTTTGATTTAAATAAGTAAGGAAGTGCTTAGGTAAACATCTGCAGGTTAATGGAAATGATGTGAACAGCTGGGGGCAGACTTGGGGCAGTGACATCTTCAGCTGGTCCAGATGCAACTAAAGACCAATCAAATTGTGTGCCACTCACGTTATTTTATATTAGCTCAGGTACCTACTCATACTGCTGCCTAAAAATTGCTTTATGACCTCGAGTTTTAGGTGTCTCAAAGGTCTTTTAAAACCAACTCTAACTTTAAAGTTACAAGGAGCAAAGAATATTAGATTAATGAACCGGGTAAACAGCTGATCAGCTAATCAACAAGCAAATACAATATGTTAAAGCTTGTAATGATTTTCTAAAGAAGTAAGTTCAGGTATATACAAGATTCTATAAAGCTGTCCTATTGGAATACTTTTCTAGATGTCTGTTTATTCTTCTCAGAAATGTGATAGATGTTATTCTATTTTTAAATTAATTTTGTAAGGGCTCACTTTACTGAAAGATGATATAATTTTCTTTGTGTCCGGGCTGCTTTCTAGGATTTTAACAGGTACGTTTGTACCCTGTCTTTTTTGACTACTTGAAAACATGGTCATATCTTCAGATTTAACTATTTTGATACAAATTTATAACTTCACTACTCAAAGTGAGATCTTAGCTGAATTTTGCCATTAGTTTAAATGAAAACTGGATAGCATTTTCTGTCTTCAGCAATGAAAAAAACCAAACTTAAAGCAAGAAATAAGAACAACAAATATATTGTACCACTTCAGAGTTTTATGGTTTTGAATACACCTACACAAAAAACCCAAGCTCTGTTCTTACACTGAACTGGCTTTTGGATTTTAGTTAAACTCATGTTCATTTCTAGACACTCCTACAAGTTATAAACAGCAGCTTTACCAAGTCGTTATCATGGCTTCACAACTAATTTTAATCTAAATTAACTAGATTCTAGCAGAAAACTTTCAATAGATTTTTTTTTTAGTACAGACAATTATATATTGTTTCATCCAGGTTTATTAAAGACAAATCCAATCTTAAAAAACCCCCACAACTCCTTTCCCAATAAGTCCAAGTATACAATGCATAATCATCATCATTATTATTGTAAAACCAGCGACTTGTGTTTTGCTGACACAGCTACCTGTTCTATCTTTACTCATATTTACTCTAAAATCTAGATCTTGAATGACATTTTTAATGTTTCTGAACTTTTTTTTCTTGGCCAGGTGAGGTGTCTTATAGACTTAATTTTAAGATTTACACATACACACGCAAAAAGACCAATTTGTCCATCGGTGTAAAATTCTACAGCTGCACTGGTGTACAAAACAGAGAAGGCACAGATTTAACTCAACAGACAGCAATATTAAAAGAAAATAAGGTGCTTTCATATTAATACAAATACATTTACAAAAACCTCTAACTCGTCAGAATGCTATTAGAGGGCAGAATGCAAAGTCCAATAGCATTTCTGTGCTCGACCAATAACACTATAAAGGATATGGAAAAGAAAACACAAAATAGAAATTCTTAAAAGAAAGTTAGTCTAAAATTTCAACAGTTTTCTACTTAAGAAAGTCAGACATAACACAGAAATCTTACCAGCATTTTTGAGTGTGATAAAGCTGTTCGTGGGGGAGGGAATGCATAATCTGCTGTTTCCAAATCAGGATGCAAAACCTAGAGGATTTTTTAAACAAATTTTTTTTCCCTTATTTTGCTGAGAAAAGGACAAATTATTTTTTTTTCTTTCTCAAATTAATATTCACTGGTATTAAGTATCTCAAATAATACATTGAGTTAAGTTATGAAGACTGTATGGAAATAAAGGTGGGATTAATTTCTCAGCTTCAGGTTTTTATTAGTGAGCTAGTTATGCAAAACTCCTATTACAGTCAATGAAGCTAATCAATATAGTTAGGGATTTTAGAGTTAATTCATCTGCAACAGATTAACAGACAGAAAATTCTTCTCTTTAAGATAAGAAGATTTGTTCAGAAGCCTCCAAATAAGGTGTTTTCCTACTTATGACAATAATAGTAAAAAGACAAACTGAACTACTTTTTTTGGTGATTTCCTAATGTAGAATCAATTGTTCTTGAATATTGATATAGCGGCATCATATAAATAAACTTCAAGACTAATTGGTTATTCTTTTGTTAAACTTCAAGACAATGTATAGTTAAAATGAATTTATAAAAACAGAAAAGAAACTAAAATGAATAGTGATAATGCTGCTCAAACACTGAGGTTGAACTCTTATTAAAAATCAGTATTAGGAAGGAAAAATCACTAACTTCCTCTTGAATAGTGAAAAAATATTTTAGTAATAAATTACTGATGATATTAACTGTAACCAGATAATAAATTTTTCTCAAAGCAATAATCTTGGCAGGAATCAAAGTTTTAAATGTCACATTTGCAATGTGTTTGAAAGCGATTTAATACTGAAATTACTTTTTAATTTTTTAAAAATAGGTGAGAGGATAGAAAATGGAGTTCATATCAAAACATACTAGAGAAAGCGCCATTTGTGTCTGATGTAGCAGTGGCTCTGGCAGCTGAGAAAGATGAATACATTCAGGAATTTTAATTGTGCCTCCATCCAGGTCTGCTATGATTACATCTAGCTGAAAGGAACAAACAAAAATATTATCAGTAGTGCATACTATGAGCACAGTTTACAAACACAACAGTTCAAATTTCATGATCTGCATGTAAGTTAAACAAATTAAAACAGTATTAACCTTAATGTACAGAATGCTTTTGATAAAGGAAATACTCCAAAGACTTCATATTACTGAATCTAGTTGTGAAAAATAAATGTAAACTAAAGAAAGTGAAATGAGGCCAAACTTTCAAAAGTAACTTCTGTTTCTCGATGTTCCAGGAGTGTGTTCAGTGACTTGAGCTATCTAATAGGCTGTTTGTAAAAGGACACAGTGATGACAACTCTAAGTAAAATCCCATGTTTCTAGGTACCTCTGTAACCCTGGTTCAGTTTCTCAATCATGTGCTTAAAAAGTAAGGATAAAATAAATTAATTGAGGATACATTTGAAACTCCTAAGTGAATTGTTTAACTCATGACAAACACATGACAAAGCTGGAAATGGATCCATTCCTTTCCATCCTGCACTAGAATAAAATAATTTCCCTTGTCTACTTTATAGTCTCAATGTATTTAGAAAATTGATGCTTTTTCTTTTTTTCTCCTTCTGATTGTCTTGCCTTGCCTTTTACAGTAATATTTATAAAGTATATGTATTGTTCATATAAACATCTCTGAAGCGTGGAAATTCTCTGCAACTAAACATCACAAATAACATTGTGACTATGAATATGCTGGTTAGACATACTTACAAGCTCATGAATGTCATTACGAAAGACAGAATGTACGCCAATTATGAAAGGTGTTGGTGAGCTGAGAACTTCCAGTAGCTGTGCAGGAAGAATTGGAATATAGGGATAACTGTGAAAAGAATAAATAAAATAAAATAAAAGCTCCTGACTATCCCTTCACATAGGGCAGCTTTTTTCTTAAAAAAAAAAAAAAATCTTCCTGTTACGTATTAAATTTACTATAAATACCTGTATTTTAAAAATACAAAAGATGAAATTATTTATTAAATACTCCTTTATAAAGTGTCATGCTGTTAAAATAACATCCGTCATGTAAACCCCAGAAATTATTATATAGACTACAATTTGTTGTAAACAAGTGTATTTTGCAAAATAAGAGAAGACTACCTATATTTATAACATTTATGTTACATGGACATTACATTTGTCCTCAACTTTTAGGTAACTAGGGACACTAAAGTTGCGCATAGTGCTTCCATTTTAAAAAGATAGCTAGTTTTTGGCCAGACATCTACAATTCAGCCTTTTGTAAAATATCATTAATAAGAAATCTTTAAATGAAATCTGCTTTGATATTGAAATGACAACTAAACATTATTAATAGAACTCTATATTTCAGATATCGTTTACTTGAGAATTTTTTAAAAAAATGTTTTCATCAGAGCAACATGAAAATCCGGATCTAATTTGATCAATGCATTTCAACACCTAGTTTATAGTTATTAAAAATCTACATTCATGACTATTTTAGCATTAGAAAACATATTCCAAAACTCCCTTTCAATTCTTTTTCTTTCTTTTTCTGTATTAAAATGAAGCCCATCTCTGAAATATTTTAAATTAAAATGTGCTACTAAAATACAAGCATTTTTTAAAACAGAGGAGTCAGAATTAGGTGTCTTCTTCCTAAAAAAACCAAACAGCTTGACATTAAGTTTTTCATTTCAAAGTGCTGGATTCAGATGTGTCTTTTTTTAGAGAGGATCAATTTGTTCATTTAAATTCATTCTCTGTTAGACATTTGTCAGTGACCTAAAACTGTGATACAAGCTGAGGCAGATGTTATCTTAGAACCACAGGATCTTCCAGGTTGTAAAGGGCCTCAGGAGATCATTTAGTCCAGCCTTCTGCTCAAGCAGGGTCAAGACTGGATCCAGAATAGTTGCCCTGGGCTTTGTCCAGTTGGGTCCTGAAAACCTACGGGGATGGAACCGCAGGCTCTCTGTTCCACTGCTTAGCTATCCTCATAATAAAACATGTTTTCCCTGCATCCAGTCAGAAATCACCCTCTCCCCTCTTTTAGTTTAGGAACCCAATCTCTTTTTTCCCTGCCACGCACCTCCTCTTACTTATTGGCAGACTGTTATTAGACCTCCCCCGTATCTTTTCCATTTACTTATGGATCATCACTGTCAAGTTTTACCATCCAACCGACGTTGTGGTTCGGGTTTCTATTGTGTTGGTAGGTAGGATGTTTCTCCTTTAATTGTTTCCACTGTTGTGATGCAATCAGATTTTTATTAAGTTGTGTACAGACCAGGACTTGTACATATGATCATTAAAACCTTTGCTTATTTGAACAAACACAGCACAACTCCTTTTGTTAAAGACAATGTAATATAAGATATAAAAGGAGTTCGGAAATTAGCCAAAGAGTTTACAGAATCAAAACTCAACTCACCTGTATTTGAGGGGAAACATCAAAGACTCCAGAGCCCTACAGGCATCACTGAGCCTCTGAAAGCTGGCTGAGTGAAAGAGAACCTTATTTTCTGTAAGCACGGCACAGAATAAGCTGAGTACATTTTGGATTCCTTAAAAAAAAAAAAAAAAAAGAAAAAAAAAAGAAAAATAAAGAACTGTAACAACATGCGAAAAGAAGAATCAAAATTACATTAAAATGTACCACTTTCTGGTGGAATTTTCAAAAAGCTTATGATAAATGCATAAATTGCCAAACACCAAATTTTTCCATCTGTTAACTACTGCAGCCTCCTTCCTATTTTTCAGGTTGCTAAAATACTAACTGAATGTATTTCTACATTTCAAACATACAGTATTATATCTCCCTTTCAATACCACTTTCAAGGATTTCCTCTTCTCAGCACAAATCCCAGCAATGCTTAATGACGACTCCAAACAGTATTATGTGTATCTTCTGGACAGCCTTCTGTGTACCCAGAATTCAATTCTGGTCACTGATCCAGGCTTAACTTCTAAACATTTATGTATCTCCATGGGAGGGGAAAAAAATAAAATTGTACTGCCGAGCTCAAAAGAAAATGACAAAGACTTCTTAGTAAATACATTCATACTTCACCCATGGATAGCATTCCAGGAGTCACAACGTTGAAAAAGGACAGTAAAAGCATACATGTCATTAGAAGGATATGTGAAAGAAGAGCTGACTGTTTAAACAAGCCCTACTAGATTTAGGGTAAGACTCATGAATCAGATGATGACTGGGGGGGGGAGGGGGGGGAAGGGAAGACACGGACACGGGACGACGAGGACACGCGGCTTAAGACAATATAATTTACTTCAGAGACAAAGCCATGTGCTTTCAGGGAAAAACAAAAATACATTTCCTTTAAAACAAAGTCCCATCCTGAGAAGCAGACATGTCTGAGATACGCGAGATATGCTGAAATTTATGAAATTTCCTGAAATATGCTGGAATGTATGATGTTTCCCTGAGGACATAGCTTGTGTTATCAGTACGACAGCCTGTATTACCTTTACAAACCTACTGCTTATCTGACAATAATGTTCCCAGTAAGAAGTGTGACTACTGAGAGCCACTATATTAATATGATAATTAACACTTTGCTTTGCTCAAGTGATTTTTATTACATGTTTTGACAAATCTTTTTTTTTCTATGATGTTGTATGAAAATTTGCTTAGCTGGAGTGGAGATTAGTTCATAAATACAAAGGGACAAGGATTCGGAGAGGGTTGTAGAGAAGACGACTTAATTCTTAGGATGAGTAAGTCGAACAATAACATAAGAGCTTGGGCTTTCAAACTCCATTTTCCAAGAATCCTAAGGACAGACTCATAAAATCAAAGGCAGAAACTTGAGAGGACTCAAGGACAGAAGGCTTTGTTATAACGCTAAGTGAGTTACTGTTGCAAATATTTGCTATTGTTTTCAGTGGCATAATTAATATTGTGCTAGCATAAAACAAACTGCTTTGTAATATACAATGTAAGGATAGTGTTAAAAAAAATCCTCATGTGAATGAAATAGCACTCATCAGTGAATGGTTAGAAGCTAACTTGAAATACTGTCCTTTCTTGTGTACATATGTATGAGAGTAAGTATATATTTGAACACAAAGTTAGAAACTGCTGCCCGTTTAAAAAAATCTCAGGAAGAAATTAAAAACTTGAACCCCTCTTTTTATGCAAAACTGTCCTTGTTTCTTTCACGGAAGATTTTAATGATTGCTTTGGAATATATTTTTTGTTTTAAACTAAGTTTTTGTTTGCAAGATAAGCGGGCTTTTTAGACCATTTCATTACACACCAAATATCTTATTAAGTCACTAGGAGTATATTTTTTTAAGAATCTGGCACTTTTTCCCCATAATCAGATATAAAAAAATCTCATATAATCCTCTATAAACCTATAATGTTCTGGCAGGTATTACTGAGCAAAATAATACCTAAAAACCTCACAAATATTCACAACATTTGGTACAGCTAAATTCTCTAAAAAACCCCCCAACAAAATAACAAACCCCTCTTGTGATCAAAATACCTCTAACTAAAAATTTGTGAAAGAGATGGTTTTCCATTCTGCACATGTTAAAACTGCAACCTATTCTGAGGGGTAACAGATCTAAAATATTTTCTGGAAATCATTGACTTTAAATTTTCTTTTACAAAGAATTAAAACCTTCCTCTACTGACAGTATTCAGTTGAAATCAAGCTATTTAAAAAATAGACCTTTTTCTAGCTATATGATATTCTCTTGCTGTGGATTATGATGATTCAAGAGTCTAGGAGTACCTTAATTCTAATACCTTTAAAAGTCCTGAAACTTATCCAGTATCAGCATTTTTTACTTGAAATCTCTTCTGACTATAGGCTTCCTCATCAGATACCAATACAATACAAAATTCTCAAAAGTACATAATAACTAAGGATTTAAAAGTGCAAAAACTTTACTAACAAAATACATAAATGAAGTGGAAATCAAGATTCTGCTTATGTGTAAGTAGGACACCTCTGAGTACTTCATCGTATTTGAACACTGGCCTTCTACAAAGAAGATGTGCATAAAACACTCTGACTTTCTAGTGTTGATACCTGTCTATGAAGCCCAAACAACACATCATGGTTACAATGATTTTTTTGTTCTACTAAAAAAATTGAGAACACATTGGCTGTAAATCACAAGATCACCCAGTCTCCTAGGGACTACTAAAATGATACACTATTGTATAGCTAATAGAGGTAATCTTCATGCTCATATGTAGCATTAACCTGTATGTCGGTTAGATTTTTATGTTTATCACTGTAAGAAAAGGATTTTGGTAAGTGTCCTCAATTTCAGAAAATTTTGGATGTCTAGTCAGGGTAATTTTTTTTTCTTGATGATTTTTCATGATAGTTTCTTTTAAGAACCCTAATTCACCGTGTTAGAAGACAGGTCAAATCTCAGTGCTGAAGTTCCACTGACGTTCAACTTTTCCACCTAGTACAGTATGTTCTTGGTAACCAGAAAAATAAGGTCTTCCTTTCTGTAAAACCCAGGAGGGGGGAAGAGGGGGGGGGAAGTACAAATTTGTCACCTGAACTCAACTACAGTAAGCCTGCAGTTCACAAGTCCTACCTTCCTCCCAAGGTTTTATTGGAGAACATGGGGAACAAAGGGACTATACTCAAAAGGCAACACTTACTGGAATAAAAAGAAGGGGAAAAAGAAGAAATAAACCAATGCTTTTTTTATTTATTAAGCAGTAATGATACAGTTTGTAAGGCTTTCATAGTTTCACTAGGGAAATTAATCTCGTTTTGCTGTAAATAAGTGGCCGCAGATAAAACTTCAGTTTGTACTCCACAGAGGCATTTCCCATTGTAGCTAAATCAGCACCAATAGAATTTGATATTTAAGATGACTATTTTTAGCAACTATCTCCCTTGTATAAACTTGATGCCACACAAGAATATTTACTGCAAACATGTTTTTATTACATTCCGCTAGATACTCTCTCAGACGTTCACTACATTTTAACTGGCCATGGAAGATGAATTTGAAATGTTTCATGTGATATGAATGCACCAGATGTAGCCGCAGCTCTGCTAAGTTAGACAAAGACATTGCTTTATTTGCAGAACTTATGAAAGTGACCAAAATTGAGAGCATCTAAACACATCTGTCTCAATCAGCAGGTCTTGTAAGGAATAGCAGGAAAAACCCAGTAAGGACACTGGGAAATAACCACCCTTTTCCATGAGTTTGAACAGGGACAAATGAAAGCCATCACCAAAGCAAGGAGACAGGCTGGTAGGGGCAAGGAAAGCTAACTCGCCAACTGTTCGCATATCAAAAAGGATACGAAGCATTGTCTCTCGAGTCTGCCAATCCCTGTCACATCTCCAAGTTAGCAGGTCCTTGGAAAAAGCAGTTAAAAGCAGCTGTGAACTATGTACATTACTGCCCTGCAATCCATCATCGGCTAAAATCCCTGCACAAAGAAACACCTCAGCAGAGAACCAAGCGCAGGACACAGATCTCCTGCGTGCCCTGTCCGCACATCTGGGCTAAGTCCAAAGGCCTTCCAGTAACCTGCATGGGAAACACGCGATAGTTACCTAATGGAACTGACATAACTTTATAGATGTTCTTAACTTCAAGCTAAACCTGGAATTTTCAATGGATTGAATCTCCATCTAAAATTATTTCTAAATTCTCTCAGCCATTTTCTGCATTCTGAATGCATAAAAAGCAGAAAGTCACCTCACCAAAACTGGCCACATTTCAGCAGAAACAGAAAAAAAGAAACTAGGAACCTTGTGCGCTTGCATGTAAAAATAAAATTCTTTTCATTTCTGCAAGGTACCTTCAATACAAAAGCATATACCACAACAACAGTATTTGACTTGTCTTTTGTAATCAGAATTCATGTAAAAATATGTAAATAACTCACAAGAAATAACAATACAATACCAAAAAAACCCTACCAAGAATAACCAACATCATTTCTTGAGGTACCTTTCACAAAAATTAGCCAGTAATGTGCGATCACAGCCCAGAAGGCCAACTGTATCCTGGACTGCCTCAGAAGTGGTGTGGCCAGCAGGCCAAAGGAGGTGATTCTGCCCCTCCACTCCACTCTCGTGAGACCCCCACCTGGAGTACTGCATCCAGCTCTGGAGTCCCCAGCATAAGAAGGACATGGACCTGCTGGAGTGTGTCCAGAGGAGAGCCATGAGGACGATCCGAGGGCTGGAGCACCTCTCCTATGAGGACAGGCTGAAAGAGTTGGGGCTGTTCTGCCTGGAGAAGAGAAGGCCGCGGGGAGATGTTATTGCGGCCTTCCTGTACCTAAAGGGGGCCTACAGGAGAGCTGGGGAAGGACTTTTTACAGGGGCACGTAGCAATAGGATGAGGGGGAATGGCTTTAAACTGGAAGAGGGCAGGTTCAGATTAAACATTAGGAAGAAGTTTTTCACTTTGAGGGTGGTAAGGCACTGGAACAGATTGCCCAGAGAGGTTGTTGAGGCCCCATCCCCGGCGGTGTTCAAGGCCAGGCTGGACATGGTCTTGGGCAACCTAGTCTAGCAGGAGGTGTCCTTGTCTATGGCAGGGGGGTTGGAACGCAATGATCTTCAAGGTCCTTTCCAACCTAAACCATTCTATGAAAAGACAGTTTTAAGTGATAACTTCACTGGTTCTTACTCTTTCACTTTCCTGAATGAAAGCTTCACAGCCTAAGAAATATTAAATTTGTACCTAAGAAGAGGTTCTGAAGTTTTAGGGGCGTTTGGTGTTTTTTTTGTTTGCTTTGTTTGGGGTTTTTTTTGCATAGTAGAAGAGGTCTAAGCTAATTAGCTAAGAAGCTAATCACCAATATTCACTAACTTCTTGAAAACAGGCTACTTGGTTTGGAAATGCACTTGGACAGTGAAACCCAGGCTAACCACTTCCACTGGCTAAAAAGGTTGTACTGTGTACTGCCCAGACACCTTCTTTGGTACCAGTTGTTTTCCTTCCTTTTTTTTTTTTTTTTTTTTTTTTTTTTTTTTAAGTACACTGTATACAACACAGAAGAATTTAAAATAAATAAAATCAAGTGTACAATATAGACATCTAATCTGGAATTTTCTTATTTTCAAGATGATAGCCACTAACTCGATACAACGTTATTGCTCCACACATACTTTGAAATATATATTTTCAGGAATACGAGCAAGATAATTAATGTGAAGGAAATTTTCATCTGATACAATCAAACAAATTATAAAGAGTTCTGATTACTTTCTTTTTTTAAACCATTTAAAACATTGATTAAATTACTTTACCAAGCCACCAAGGTGTTGTTTCAAGCCTTGCATGTTGTTTACTGAAAACAAACAGTTCCAAATAACAGCCCAAGCCCAGTTTCCTCATGCTACAAGACACAATCGTGTCTGTCTGTAACCTTGAACCGTACGCTGGTCTTCGGACTCCACACTACATCCGACGCTAATTTGTCAGGGCATAAATAGACAACATGAAAAACAACAAACAAGTTGATTTTTACAGATTACTCTTTTGCAGTCTGCAGACAGACATCCTGTAAAATATTATACATACGCTGGAAAATTTTGAATGGAGGCTTCCTGACCTTCACTGTTTTCAAGTATTTAAAGAATCTGTAATTTGTACTAAATTATCTGACATCCTACATCAACAAATGTATCATTCTGCCTGCTTCCTGTTGTTCTAGAATTTAAGTATTTATTTAAGCATGATTAAAAAAAACCCAAACACAAAGTGTACTTGACAAATTATTCACTGTCCTCTATATTGCATGAAATCAAAATATTACCACTAACTTCTTCAGAATTTTGTAAAGAGTTATAAACATGAGAGTTGGAAACTCAACTAGTTGAATACATTATTATGCCAATATGCCATTCTTGAATTACGGGGCACAAGAAAAAGCTTAATAGACAAAGTAATCCATAACTTAGCCAGACTAATCCAGGAAACGGGTCAACAAAGACTGAAAAGCCTTTCTGAAAGGCCGCTGGAGAGTGCATAGTACAAGTTCTGTGCCAGGCACTCTCAAGCTCTAAAGATAGCTGGGGAAAAAAGTAGAGAAAAACAGAACTCTTTTCATTTTTATTTTTAGATGTAGCTGCACAGCACTGCTAATGAACAAAATGCAAGCTTAACTAATAAATAAGAGGCAACGGTTATACTCAATACTCATATAGGTAATCCTTGCCAAATTGCATTCGTCAATCCAAAAAAATCACACGGTATCTCCTATAAACTACACACAGTTAAAACAAATGCAAAACAAATTCCTATGTCACTCAGTTCAGGATCAATTCACATTTAGAAGAGAAGGCAGTTCTGTTATTAGAGTTGACTGCACTGCACACTACATGGTTAAATCATGGCCAAACTTGCTCACAAATGAGAAGCAATCTAGCTGTGCCAGCAGAGAGTTTTGTGAGGGTTAATTTATCCTGTTTTCTGGCTGGGTAACAGAGAACATTAGTCAGATGAGTACCCTGAGAGATTAACTTCTTTGGTCTTTGTCAGACTAAGGAGGAAGAGAAGTAGTCTCTAAAGCACAGAGCCTTCAGCTAAGACTCCCTCAAAGAATCAAACATTTCATGAATAAAGTGTTCGGAGCACAGAAGCAATCATTGGTGCGTCACGCAGTAGTGAAATCAAAACACATTTTTAGAGATAAGCTTTTGATTTTGCAGCTGAAGTGAAGGCAATTCAGTATCTGAACCATGAATGCTGTGCCTTCTTTGTAAGAAGCAGGGCAGAAAAAAGGCTTCTCTACAAACCAGCCATTGGGGATGGTGGGGAGAGGTAATAAACAGAAGGATCACACAGAAAGATTCTGGTATAAATTGCCATAAAAGCCAACTGATCATTAAACAGCATATCAAAGAGACTGTGAAAATGAGTGTATATATAAAAAAGATCTCTTCTGGATAAATAGTCCTACCACTACTATTCTAACACTATCAACTGTGTTCAGTCAACACTGAGTCAAGCAGATGGTTGTCATCCAAACCCAAAATTACACAGGCATAAGGAAACAGGGATTAAGCACAGTATGATCTACTTAGGAAGACACACAGTGATGTCTGTCATTTGCATGTTGATACCCCTTCGTTATTACCAATTTCATTAAATCCCTCTGCAGACCTACTTAAAGGAGCAGCAAAAGCCCTCTGGATTTCTTGAGCCTTCAAACATAAATCTGCCAATACACTGAGTGAACATGATCAGCAATTCTTTTTTTTTTCCAGAGACAATGATACAGCTAAAGGAATTAATAATAAAATATTTAGATAAAAAAGTCTTCATCCCTGAAAGAGAGGTGCAAAGCCATTGCATACGCACAGTTTTAAAGCTATACATATCCAAAGTGAGACTGATAAGCTCAAGATTCACATAAGTGTGTTGAGTGAGTTTTCTAAATAAAGCAGAAAAGACAATGGAAGGTAAAACAGAGAAATAATGTTTTCATATATAGAAAGTATTCATATGACAGTGAGGTAGCTGCCTAACTTTGAATTTTACAAACATAACCTGCATTACCAATTGAAGGTTTGTGACTGCTTGTACACCTGGCTTATACAGACAGCCTTGATAGGTGCTACTAAAAATAGACGCAGTTACTTTATTTTAAATGTTTTTGTATTTTTTCTTTTCTTTTTTTTTTTAAACTGAACGCACATGAAAACCCAATTCCTGTAAAGAATAAATGCCAAGAGAATGTCAGTCAAAGTAGATTTGCATGTAAAATTAAATTCAGACTGTTAGACCAATGACAATCTTCACAGATATCAAATATGAGATTTTTTTTTCCTCCTACAGGGAGGGTGGCGAGCAATATTTCTCAATATTGAACTATCAACTATCATACTAAACCAGAAGTTTTTATTCACTTACTGTCTGTCTCTACGCATGCATGTATTAACATTTAAGTAATAGTCTATTCTGCTGAAATAGGATTTATTTTCACATCTAATTTCACACATCTCATCTTCTACTTAGCTATTTAGTTATCTAGTAAGATAACTAAAATAGGAAGCTATTTGGTTTGGATGCTTATCCCATAAATAATATCTAGTATTCCAGTCCTAAGAAAGTCATAAGTAGATAAAACTAGCATCAGGATACAGAATTTCTGTATAAACCTCACAGGTCCACACTAACCAAAACTCAATGAAAGAATTTTGTAAAAGAATATGAGTGGACTGGGATAATGGATACATACTAATGAACTGAAATGCTGCCCAATTTCCCAAACTAGAGGTGGGAGAGTGCTATGGAAACATTTCCACATTTTTAGAAATTTTTATAGCTGACTTTCTTTCTTTAGAACTTTCTTTCTTTTTTTTAAGAAACATGAATTTATTGTTTTTACCAAATATTTTGTGAAACCTTCTCTCCCACATATATCAAAAAATACATTGGAAAAATAAGCACATGCTATAACAATTATTTATAGCAGTTAAATTAGCCAAAATTATCTTTCTTTACTCTGATAGCAAATCTGAAATCGTGATTTGATGTGAAGGAGAAATTATTTGCAACTGCTGATTTATTTAAGTAATCAAAAACAGATACTGCAATTTGCCAGCTCTCCAAATTGATTCAGGTAGGATAAACTGTCTGAAAGTAAAGGAGGATTTCTGTTCAGCCACCAATAGACATTTTAAACTTCAGAAAGAGCATTACATTTTTTTCAAACAACCCAACTGGTTTTTAAAATTTCAGTTAGAATCATGGAAAATGACTACTACAAGGAAATATTAACTTTTCTGACCACAGATTCAAAGCCATGGCAGGATGAAGAGAGAGAAAAGGTATAAACGTGACCTTTTAGATACTACTGGAAATTATTCTGCCTATAAGTTAATTAGCAAAGTATGTTACCTAATAGGGAAGCGGTACATCAAAACAAAATGACTATATTTATCCCCTCATTGTCAATCTCAACAACTCAAGAACTGTCTGGGAATAAAGCCTGAACAACTTTTACATGTTAATGACAGCCTTTTTATGGGACTTAGCCTTGTTAGCTAGGTAGCATCAGAAACCTGGTATGGTGATGTCCACTTACAGACACCAGCATATCACAGATACTTATCTTGAAACCTTAATCTTTATTTACTCATAGGCACAACGTGCAAACCAGAATTTCTGAAAATACAAAGGTATATGTTAAAAGTATGAAACCAGTACATTTCACTTTCTTCAACACAAGAAGCATATGGAAACACTTAATGACTTTTTACCTTGATGATCGATATTTTTGTCATCTTTGCAGCTACATATAAAACAGCAAGCCTCGAGTGATTTGAATCAAACTACAATGACTAATTCCAGATAAATACATGGGGGGTTTATTTATATAAAATTTTAAAAGCAAGTATTTCACTCACAGCTAAGAATAAAGCTGACAGGCAAAATAGAGAATTAAACCCACAAAATTATGAGTAGCTGCAATATGAAAAAGAACAGTATAACATATGGGAAAGACTGCCATGTGCAATAGATTGTAAAATATTCTTAGTAGAAATACTACAAATTAAATCCTGATGGAGCAAATGGATACCCATAATTTGACTGGATTAATTTAAAGCAGAAAAATGTCCTTTAACAAAATGTCCTTTAAAAAAACAATGCAGACCAAGTAATAACCATTATGATCCTTAGAAAGAAAATATCCAAGAATGAGAAGAGTATTGTCATTCTTGAACTGTACACAGGAAAAATGGTCAAGGATACACAAGAAATTGCAAACATATCTGTTTCCTGCCTAAGGACTACAAAGTCTTTCTCAAGGGACGTAAGTACTGAAGCACTACATTCATGGAATCAAACAAATGCAAAGACAACAAGAACAGAGGTGGCTGATCAGGACGTTCTGTTAGAGCTACCTTCAGCCACTGTTGGTTGATGTTCATGGAGCATAAAATCACATATTCAGTCAAGGAAACTGCAAAACATCATAAACATGAAAAGCGAAAAAATTCACTTTATTTTCTTCAAAGATCATTCGGATCCTCCGCAAAATATTTAGCAATCTTTAAAAATTCTTTCTTTGTGAAATCCTCTGAGATTTTCCTGACCTCCTGTGCTCCTGATAACTCAGCCCATATTGCAACTAAATAGCAATAATTTGAACATGATTTTACAAGAACAAATGGAATGAAATTTCTATAGAACTGTTTTTTCTTTCCTCTTCAGCACAAGTATTAATACTGAAGTTTTGAATTTTAAAGTTTTGCAAGGTCTTATGATTTAACTGCTATCAAGTTTGCTTTGGAATAGTGAGAAAAACTATTTCTGCATTCATACCAGCAAAAGTAGAAAGAAAAAGAATCTTTTCCAAGTAGGATCCATTTCAGTATTTTCTATAAGTGGAGGTAAGGCTCTTTCGCCTTTTCTAAATTTGTGTGTTTATTTATTAGACATTTGCTTTTTGGAGTTTACATTTTTCTCATCTTTGGAAAGAAATAATTTGTTTTTATTCTTCTGAGAAGTATTTTCTGAAGTCTTACTATAAACAGAGAACTACTCTCTTCTCAAATACCTCAAAAGAAATTTTCACTTAAGTGTTTCAAAAAATTTCACCTCATTGTTATAAAGCAAACAGTAATATATAACTATTATTTTTCATCGTATTTGAAAAGCTTCCTTTTAAAAATCAGCTCATTAAATACAGCACTTTATCAAATACACAGCTTCAAGTTTCTTTACTTTCACAGTAATATTTACTTATGTCAGATAAGTAAATATTCTGAGATTTATAATTTGCTTAAAATGAACTACTGCATATTCTGTCTCATTAAAAGAGGCATTAGTAATACAAGTTTGGACCGGATAAAACGTAAGCGAGCATCTTATTTCACGTGCTTTGTTGTTCTACAAAACAGTGGATGCTACAAGAAATACTGGTCACTGCCTCCCAACACATTTTAGAATCTGTGACTGATGGCTGGCATCACAGCCCCAGCGTTATAGTGGTAATGACGGAGTTCTCAGTGTATCCACATCCACATATGACAAGCAAATGTAAAAAACTGAGCAGCACGTACTGAAGAAATAGTTTGACATTACCTGACTGTAAGCTGCTCTAATGCCTATCATTGAAAGGGACGGTCTTATTCCACCCACAGGCTGCTGCTGCTTTCTTTACACCTGCATTAGAGCTCACGAGAGTCCAAGGCGAGCTAGGTTCAGGCTGGAAGAGGGATGGATCTGTTCTCATGGCGGCACTTCAGTATTAGACTGACAACCACAGCAGCAAACCATAACCCGAGACTGCTGACAGAAAACAGATGTGACTTTCCCCCCTTCCACCCTCCATATATTTTCTGTTAACTTGGTGAGATAAAATAGCTCAGCACGGGTGAGGCAAGCACCACTTCAGTACAGGGGATGGGGCAGGACTGTGCAACGGGAAATGGACGTTCACAAATGGGATCGGCAGCCTGGCAGTTTATGCTGCTGGGGAAATGAAGCCTCAGTGACTGTCCACAAAGTGCAGTTACTTGGGAGTGCAGAAAAGTCCCTGTACAAAATTCACTATTACAATATCTCTTTATTTCCAACCGCATCTAAAAGAACACTTTCTTTTTGTTCTGCTGCTGCGGCAGTAAGGGCCCATTAGCAGTAAATGCTGCATCAAATCCCTCGGTAATCTATCTGTTCTTTGACAGACTACACAAATCTACTTGGAAAGCTCAAATAGCAAATTCTCTTTTGCTGGGTTATAGAGCTAATTGCAGCTCACTGGCCACTGGGATTTAAACTGAAACTACAACATAAGCCAGCAGCATTCACTCATGCAACACGTGGTGCCAGGTTCCATAGGCTGAAGAGTATACAATTTATTAAGATCAAAGACTGATTAGAAGTTTCTTGATTATATACTTCAATAAAACTGTCTTAATTTAATTTAATTATACATGCTGTTAAATTCCAAAGGGCATATGTTCCCATCACACGATATGTGACATCTCATGGAAAGGAGGGAAAAAAAAAAAAAAAAAAAAAAAAAAAAAAAGAGTGAGTTGAGTAAGACTCTTGTAAACAACCTGACAGAGGTAAAGTAAGTTCTGGTTCATACCCCTGAAGTCTCATAACAAACATGAGATGTGGAAAGGGACCCACATTGACATGCTGGTCATGCTGGTCTTTGTGCATCTCCCAGTTATAGGTATTACTGTACTAAAAATGCTGTATTTGGTCACTTCATACATTGTACAGATTAAATCTCTCATTGCTTAGCTGCCCTCATATTATTTCTGAACATAATGAAGTATTAAAATATAAACAATTCTTGCTCTATGTTGAAGACATTAGGATTTCCTTGGTCAACAAGTTGAAGCCAGCTCACGTGTTGACTGTGCAGTGACCCTTTCATAATGTTTCCCAGCCATACAAATACACATATATATTTATCAGGAATGTCTATTCCCATTTACACAGTAATTCAATATGGTAATCTATCAGCATAAAGTACACTACATGAGAGGCTGAACATTATATCTCCCCTAAACCAGAATTAACATAATGAGAAACTACTGCATTACAGAAAACATTCCTCAAAGTGTCAACAAATGCAGTCAAAAGCAAAAATTCTGGGTATTTTAACATATCCTGGATTTAGAAATATGGGACTGAAGGGTCCAGCCTTTTACCGTCACGACTATATCAGACAACCCCAAATTGATCAAGCTTCGTGTTAAATGTAGTGATACTGCTTGTCATTACTACCCACAACACAAGTTGTTCCAGAATTTTTCTCCTTCTACAGTTAGAAATCACCTTTTATCTTCCAGCCTTAATTGACTCATGATCTTTTTATGTTAGTTTGTTCTTGAAGCTGGCCATTTTCTGTAGCTTAAGTAGGTGTACCCACTAACTCCTCTCTCTGAACAATACTGATGTAAAAAGCAGGAAAAGGCAACGCGTGTGGTCTATGATATGCAGCAAAATAAAAGGATAAAATACAGCAGAAAAACCTAATGTTCAAAAAGCAGCCTTTAAATACCAATATGAGCAATAATGTGGCCAACAATTTAAAATATTCCTTTCAGATTCTGGGTTATTTTGAAATTTATGTTTTCTAGAGGAGGCTACACTTTTTAAGTAGTAGAACTACTTTTACTTTCATTCAAATAAAACCATGAAGCATACATGTCCTGTGAGTATTGTCAGTTTAAAAACTAGCTATCACAGAAGTTAGCTAATTTGAGGAACATTGTAATTCTTTTTTCCCCTTTTTGATTGGATAGGTATTTTCTAATAATCATGGTAAAATTAATTAAATTTTAATGTTATTATATAACCTTATAAAATTTATACGAAAGTTATATGCAAATGAAAACACTATCTACAAGGAGTCATTGGTTGGGGTTTTTTAAGTATAAAATGTCAAATACTACTTAAAAAAAAAAAAATCTTAATCACAGAAGTAGTAAGTTCTGGCCCTACTTCCTGTTGTTTTCCTGACATGGTTCCATATAAGATCCATCTGCCTTAGGAACTATTTGAGGTATATCTAATAAGAGTGTAAATCTATAAAATAATAGCTGTCACTATAAAAATTAAAGTCAAAGAAACTTTAATAGGTAGCCATGGACACCCGTGTTCAGCAAAACACCAGGCTGAAAAAGAAAACTTGCTGTACACTCATCGGTCTTTTGATAGAGCTGAACAAGAATGGGCTGAGCTATATATCAAAATGGACTGTTAAAGATTAAGCCATGTGCCAAAATATTACATTTACAGGCATTAAACTAAGAGCTTCTCCTGTATTTTTGCCCATGGCCTGAAGAAATACTCAAACTCCCAAACATTAATATGCATCAGTTGTCCCGCCATCTGTGTCTACATGGCCAACCTGATCTAACTCTAAATTGGGCCTACTTAAGAGTATGGGATTGACCTTCTGACTTTCAGAGGTCTGTTCCAACCTAAATTATCTACAGTTCTATACAAGCTCCTCCACCATGGTAAGAGCCAAGGAATTCAAGCACCTAACCCCTCTGTGAAGGAGCAACTGCCAGATGATTCAAGATGACCAGCTTTACTTTCCCTAAGTGCAAACTACTGCAGATAACATGGCACTGACCATGACAGCTGAGTGTTACTGCTGTAAGTCCACACACCATAAACGCCCAACCTAGCTGCGTACTGGGGCAGCAGAGGAAATTTCTGGGTTTGATCATTCTTAAAAAGAAAAAAGGTAAAATTTATTTTAAGTTATTAGCAATAGAAACAGAAGTTATTAGCAGCTAAACACACATGTTATCATCTGTCACTCACCTAATGCTTTTTTATGAATAATTATCCCAGTGTTTGACTGCAGACTAAGTACACCTATTTTACTGGAAAAACATACTAGAAGCAAGTGTCATTCCTATATCACGCCACCAGCCAACATGTATGCTCTGACTTACAGTTAGGCCAGCATCAGGTTACTCTGCGTTGAACTCTACTGTCTTCTGAAACTGAAGAATTATTAAAGTAGTTCCATTCACAGTAATGGAAGATACTGGGCTCTTTCTCAAACAACAGTATGTAGTCCAGAATGCAGTTCCTCTACTCAACTTACACATTCTAAAAAGCTAAAAGAACCAGCAACAGCAAAAGTTAAAGACTATCTGTCAATGAGCAACAAGGTAGTTTTACGTTAGCTCAGCAAAAAGAAAGTAGAATTCTGGGGCCACCGAGCAGGGAGATTAAAACCAGTATCCACAAGCATAAAACTGCACAATTCAGTTGTGCTCCTGGGAGAAGCAAAATATCTGCATCCTGCTGGCTACTGACTATCAGAACTGCAAAATGGTGTTTGGATCCAATTATTCTAGAAAATCTCCATCTTGGTATTTAAGCCCTCCCTTATTATAAAAGAAGAAAATAAGTACTTATGATAGACAGCACTTGGGGCAGTGTCTTATGATCTCGCATGAGTGTGAACTCCTTTCCTAAGCATTGAGGTTCTCTTGCTCTTAAGCTACATGTGAAGCACAACTAAACTTTTCAGCCTTTCCCCTATATAGAATGCATTTTATCCATAACAGCCTTGTAAATCACTCACCTTTGACAGCACTGCTAATATTGCACTCTTTTGGTATATATGTGTTTACTAATTTGCAAACTAAATCGTGACAGTCACTGGACTAAAAGATCTTCCTTTTCTTCAGCAAAGCAAAATATCTCGCACTTAAACTTTTCTGCTGTCAAGTGGTTTTGAGGTATGACTCAGCACAGTGGTTCTTTGTACTTAGAACTGAAACAAAAAATTACACATGATCTCCACCAGATCGTTTCTCTGCATTCTCCATAGGTCAACAGTTGCTGAACTGCGGGATGTTTATCTCTGTGATATACAAACAATCGTGCTCCAGTAGCTCACATCATAATTTCTGAGGTAGTGCGTTGCGAAGCAATAAAATGTTGGAAAGGTTGTTAACAAATGAAGCCAACTTTATCGCGGAATGTTGAAAGTCTGACCAGTGTGCATATTTTAAGATCAAGAAAGGTCTCTTCCTCAGGATCAAACTACACCAGGCAGGTAGTGGTGCACGACAACATCTCTTGTAGGACTTACAAAGCTTGATTTTTAGTAACCAAGGGGTCAAAACTTATTGTGAAGAACCAATATCAAAAGATCAAGTTTCAAAAGACTTTTAGAAGGTAAACAGTAAAAATTGAAGTATCACCAGCTGCCAGGGACCAGCAATGGCACACTGCTCCATAATAGAAGGCAAGGCAGATGCCAAGTATGGAAACAAGGCAGGAAGGGGCAGTACCCTCACCAACAAGTGGTGGAGTCCCACAGTACCCAGAGAAAGATAAGTCAGGTAGGTCTGTTGACAGCTGCTAGGTTCGGCCGAAAGTCAAGATAGCCAGACAAGCCCATAGTGATGAGGAAGGTCTGAGGTCAAGCCAGAAAGTCAAGTCAGCATGGCAGGGTCAGGACCAGGTCCAGCGATGGCAGCCAGGTCAGTCACAGTGACCACCAGGCAAGTCCACAGTCATGAAGGAGACCCGAGATCAAGCCAGGATGTCCAGGCCATGGTTGAGGATCTAGGTCAGAGAGTTATGTTGCCTGGCACAAGCATTGCTGCAACATGGCTCAGGGAAGGACCAAGGGCATGGCCTGAGCTTAAGTACAGCATCCAAGCGAAGAGGTCAACAAGCCCCTCCTCACATCTTTCACACAGTTCTTTCCTCACCAGTCTGAACCAAGGTTGCACAGCTGAGCTACATCAACGCTGACCTTGAGCACAGGCAGCTCAGCCCTGCAAGGAGGGGTTCAGGGGGCTGTTGATGCACTCAGGACCCTGACATCAGCTTTCAAAGGAAATACTTAGAAGAACCAAGGACAGAGCCTGCTGAACTATCAGCCTAAGCAGAGATTTCAAGTCTTCCGAGAGCAGAACGCACGCTGAATGGTATTGGCACAACTACAGAACAATTTAAAAAATGTGGGGTTTAATGAGTTAACCAGAATTGTAAAGTGCAAGTCTGTCAGTTTAAAATCCCTCTGCACATACAAATATCTACATCCCAATAGAGATGGAATGGCATACCTTTATTAAAAAAAGAACTAAAATAAGGCTGTTGTAATTAAGTAAGATCTTGCCCTCAAAAAATTTTTTGAACACACAAAACAACTTTAGTATATTCATTACCAAGACAAAAATATTAAAAAACCCATCATCCTTCATTATTTTCTACAAAATCAAAGGACTGAAAAATGAGAAAATACAGCATTTCTTTTACTTCTGTACCGGTATAATAGTTAATACATGATCCCATCATTTCGTTATGAATGGATTTATCACTGTATAATAGTAATGAGCTTTGGTTTTCTGACTTTAAACCAAAAAAAATCATCACTGTCAGCATCCCACCGTGGAAACGTGTAGCAAATCATTCACTTCCATTTGTTTGCTTAGTGTTAATTAATTGATTAATTAATTTTAAGCAGCTCTCTGCGGTATCAGAGAAGTATCTGCCCTGGTGCAAAAGAAAGGCAGGAACATGCAAATAGGGAGAAAGGACAGATAATACTTCGAACTTCTCAGCCTCAAGTCACAGTGCTGACTTTTGGAATTGAATAGCCATATAAAAAAAAAATACACATTACCAGTACTACTAATACTGGAGTGGAGCATTTTAAACTGCTTGTACTGAAGTACCTCCCTGCTTATCAACTCCGCTATCGTCACACACTTCTGCCCTGGTATTTATATTTCGTGCAACTGTAACAATCTGTACAAGTTTAATCAACCAATCACTTGTGACATCTGGAGTTACTGATATTTAATGACACTGCAGTCTTCAAATACATGATTTAAAAAGTACTTGCTTCATATTCTGCCCGATGGTATACACACAATTTCTAGATTAAAAATATTTTAAGATATGTAAAAAGGCTGAAGGATAAATACGTTTAACACTTTGATCTAAGTTACATTACAGTTTGGACAAATGAAAGACAAGCTTGCCAAGCAACCTGGCTCAACCTAGCATTACTATTCATCTCCATCCTCTCCCATCTATTTAATCTCTACTCTACCCAGCCCTGAATTCAAAAGCACCCTTACCGTGTGTCTTCATCCAGAAGATTCAAAGTAGAATTTCCTTCAAAGTTTCATTTTTGTCATTTAAAATTTACTTTCTTTGTAATACTGAAAGGCAGCCTGAGTTCTACTGAAAATACTTGAGTGGCAAATTAAAGATGCGAGGCGGAAAACCAGCACAGACAAATGAAATGGAACCGAGGAAATAAGGGGATACAAAAACAGCCCCAGATAAGAGACTAAACAAGAAGGAAAGGAAGGAAAACCTCCTTTGTCTTCAAATAAGTTTGGAAAGTAGGGAGAAACATTAATTCTTCAGGAAAATAATTTTTCATAATTATTCTGCTCAGCTTAGCAGTGTGATTCATGCTACCCATTGTTGAAACATGCAAAAATTAAAAGTGCTGGTTAAACCTTGGGTTCTTGTTTTGCAGCTCAGGTCCCTAATATATTTTTTTTTTTCTTAGGTTCTTTGGAAAAAAATGCTTCTTGGGGAGATGGAGAGGCATGTCTCATACGAATGACTGAATATGGCAGTGCTGAATAAGCATACTGCCAGCAGAACGGAGAAGGCAAGTAGAGTTGGAGTTTGGAGAAATGAAAAAAGCTTAAGGCAGAAACACAGGAATGTATTGTTAATAAAGTGAGAGAGAAGAGAAATACAACCAAAATCTCCTTTGAACCTGAAGGCGGCTACTGCGTTTATAGACACCTACTACTTTACTAACAGACAATGAGAAATAGAAGAGTATTGAAAGTCTTCTAGCTACCACAGATAATTTTTAAAAGTATGATTATGATTACTGTTTTTCCAGCTAATTCTTGTTGATGAAATCATTTTTAGGTGCTGCGATCCAGCTACAGGCTTGGCTTTTGTCACATTATTCCCATACGTTTCTTTTTTTTAAAATAAAAAAAAAGAATGTATGATGTAAAATGGCAAACACTGTTGTTCCTTATTATTAAGCTTAAAACCTTTGGGGATGTTTTTCCCAACTGTAGTTTAACGCCTAAGTAAAAATAAGGTCTGTTTCCAGATATGCTGCGAACTTGGTAATACAGGGAGGGTCATCCGCCGACACAGTATTATCCTGCCAAGCAGAAAAAGCATGATGAGACTACTATTGCACAATAGTTCTCAAAATAAATGTTGAAATTACTTTTGTATCTATTCATAGTGGTAAATTTTGTCTTGCTGCCCATCTTCTTCAAAGAAAGAGCTATTTTTAAAAAAGGTGATTTATACAGTTCACAAATATTTTTCTAGGTACTCTTCAATTTTCTATTAATAACTTAAATAGGATTAAGTGACTTGTACCAGAAGAGAAATAAGTGGACATGTCGTTACTTGACACACTGCCTAGTCAATATTTGTATCCTAAACACAAGCATTTGATGGGATAATAGCTGTCATTAAAGTAACTATCCAACACCACAGTGGACAGCAGAAGTAGAATGCTTCAGCCCAGGTTTGTAGAGACAGATACACATTAAGCTCCTGGTCAAATGGAATGAGAGAAATAGAACAAGTGTGAACATTGCAAAAAGCACAAAAAACTTCTGACAAGCTCAACTATGATCTCTGGAGGAAAGGATTAGGCCTTATCTTAGAAAAATAAAACTTTTTCAAAAGGATGAGCTAATAGGTTCTACCACATCCTTCCTGACTCACTGCCTTTAATTCTTCATAAGACTACTTAAACGTGAGAATAAATGAGAATTTTTTTAAAACAGTCTGTTCATGTTTCTAGGTGCTCTTTTTATATTCAACAATCATTGCAAACAGACATATGTAGTTGTATTAACAACTCTTTTTCATCAAATTCAAACAGAAATTTACCATTAACAAACCTTGGTCTCAAGAAGACAATGATAGCCCACCACACGCATGTGAAAAGAACTATGTGTTATTTTGTAAAGTGATGTACGCTATGAAAACACAAACATCTTAATTTGTATACTTAGAGATACAAGAGGATTCTACCATTGTGCTATATCCCCAGATACTTAGACACAAAAACTTAAAAAGGGACATCAGCTGGGAACTGAGGCACATTTGAAAAAAGAAAAAAAAAAAAAAAACCCACAAACACCACCACAAAACAAACAAACAAATAAAAAAAAGGGGAAGAAAAAGCAGTGGTCAGAAATAGGAAAAGTAAGTCTCTTTTGAAAAGCGTTCAAGTAGCTGCTTAAAAAAAAAAAAAAAAAAAAAAAAATCTAACTGCCAACTTATTTGATTGTTCCTTAACTAATTTCAGGCCTGTTCCCAAGCAACTACTCCTGTCCTCATCATGCCAAAGAATAGGAGAGAGACAGGAAGAGGACCTACACAAGACCATTAGACAAGCTCTCCCTAATAGTTTTGATAGTCTTGTAAAAGAGAAAATAATGCCACAACAAAAAAGAAGGGGTATTGAGACAATTATTTTTTTTCCACAAACTCGTATAATCTCTTCAGGGAAACAGGATGTAAGCCCATAGCTTGTCTTTGTGAAGATTTGCCAAGTTTTATAGTCACATACTTTCTTCAGTCTCTCTCTTCTTCAGATCAGCTGAAGTGCCACTAAACAGAACTTTGAGCAATGATCAAGTTTTCCTTCAATATGTCCCTTTCTCTCCCCCTCCTTCTGCTGATTTTCATATCCATCTGTGCACCACAACTGGAAAGGGCACCTGGTAAGTGTGGGCTTAACAACTCCTACTTGTACTTCTTACAAGCTACCAAAACCCAAGAAAGACTGGACCTCCAAACATTTACTGGAACTGAGGGGAAGAAAAGAAGGTAGAAGAGCAGCAAAATCATAGAAACTAGACTCCTTACAGCAAAAAGGCTAATGGAAAACAGGAAAAGAAAGATGAGATGGTAGACAAAGAGTAAATCAGGAGTACAGATATTGGAAAGTGTATATAAAAGTATATATAAGCTAATAAGGAATTACACAATTTCAAAATATAAAGGCAAAGGACGATTGATTGCTAGCACAGCAATCTAGGAGACCTGGTTACTCTCAAAACTCTTCAGTACTCTGCTATAGCATCTTTAGGAAGTTACATGACATCCATCTGTATATATTTATCCATTAATAAAATGTGGTTAATAATACTACCTTAAATCCTATGTGTGTGAAAGCAATTTTAAATTCTCATATGGCAGATTTATAACTCATTTGTATACACAATGAGTGGAATTAAAAAAGCTTGCTCTGCCAACGAGCTCTTATAAGAATCCAAGAGGAAAATACAGTCCTCAATTTCCTCTTCCCTATTTACTTTCCCACTCTGTCTTTACACATTTTCCCTCTATAAATCTGATGCATAGAATGACTCTTCAGATTACTGCCTTTGTTGTCTTCCTCAGAGTGATCCTGTGACAAAACACTACCACAATTTGCAATACAAAAGCCAAGTGCCAACAAGACGTGGTAGCTAACCTATCTAAGCACTAACTAAAAGCCTTGCTTGCTTGCTTTGACATTTTCAGAACTGTGAATTTATAGCAACTTTCACTGCAATTACCCAAAATAAACTGCCTCAACTTAGGTATCACATACCATACTTAGAGAACAAACACACCATACCACATGGTATATTGTACCATACTTACAGAACCTCAAACCATATTTTACACCTTCAGAAAAGGGGAAAAGTTGTTGGGCCCATCCATGTTTAAAACATTGCCTGCAATCTGATCAGAGCACTCTTAATGAATCTTGACATAACAAGCCAAATAAAACCTCAGAAACTGTGGTAAGAATAGGTAGCATCTATACCATGTTACCTGTATTTTTTAATTTAAACTGCTATCAACAAAATAATAATATTCCTTTTGGAATAATATTCTTTTTGGAAGGATACAATTAAATCTTATCAGTAGTAGATGGCATCGTGCTCATCAGATCTGATACTGCTTCCTGTGACATAAGTTCTTACTCCACTATTCTTTTTCCAGTTTGCATCCATTCTTATTGTCCATTTATGAGAAGCAGGGATGAAAACACATATTCTGAGGCCATTTGATTACTTGAGACTAAACATGAGGTTCACTGGTTCAGAAAAGATTAACTGCACCCTTATCCACAGCTGCTACAAGTTTGTGCTTCAAAGTTACTTCACAAACCAAGGGAAAGAAGACCAGAGTATTAAAATTTAACAAGAGAAAAAAGATTAGTATTGAGGTACCCAAGTAACAGTGGCACGACGTTCTAATTGTAACAAACAAGCAAGCATTTGATGAGGATCGTGTTAGGTCGTCTTCATGAAAGACAGGGAATAACAGGTAACAACAGAATAACATGAATTCCACACAGTTAACAATATCAGTACGTGGTATCTTTTCTACTAACCTTTTCAGTTACACTAGTTTTATTATTAACCTCCTTCAGTTTTTTTGGAGTTTGCACAGTATCCAAGGGGTGGGCAATCTTTTTACATGAATAAACACAGGCCAGGCTCACAGTACACTTACAGATACAAAATATTGGAGATAACTTACTACAAGCAGGACGTACAAAAAGGTTATACGAATGTCTGATTAGGGGGATAAAAGCACTATTAGTCATTCTTTCATTCAAAAGAAATTAATATTTACCATGTAGCTTTCTTGGCACATGATTTGAACTGAATGAGAACAAAAAATACTTCATTCTGCAATTTAAAAAAAAAAAAAGTTTTTTTCAAAGCAGACCTAGACATACCCAGTTGCTGAAAGAGAAGAGCCACACTGGTGCCTGTAACAGGAAGGCTATCATGTAGAGGAGTCTGTATCAGTTGTCGGTCTCCAGCTCCCAAAGAAAACAATTTCTGTAGAAAGAATATTTTTAAATTGAGTATGAGTTTAATTTATATAGAATAAATATATAGCCTTTGTCACACAGATAAGTGATTCATCCTGTAAAAAATATTTATTTTGTATACAGAAGTTTAAAGTCAGTAAGAATAATTGAATTGACCAATAGAGATCTGAAATACAATTCGAGGACAATGTATGTTTCCTTGAATGTGTAGCATATAGGATGCCTGCCTTGCATTTCCACTGAATTAGATAAATAGTTATGGCTTTGAAGGTATTCGATATTACATTTTCAATAATATATTAAAAAACTTCCAGGAAAAGAAAAAAACAAACAAAAAACAACAACCAGTTTAAAACTCATTCACATCAGAAAAATACATGTTTTCTAACTGACGTTCTTTGGTATCTACTGTCTGCATGCACGTTTTAAGTATGAACACACTTGTGACATATGGGTATTGAAGAGGACACTTCTGCTACTGTTATGTTCCCGCTCTGAATATTAAAGCAGAATTAAAACTTTGGTTACCTTTCCAGCACGAGAACATACCTCCCTTGAGGGAGGCAGGAAATGGGAGTGAAAGGAATGTGCTTGTGTCTCACATCCCAAAAAGCACTGTAACTGCAAAATAATCTTGCTTTCCTCATGAGTAAATCCACATGACATTCAAGCAGCGGGTGATTTCAAGCAGTTACCTTTAACCACTAACTACCATGGGGTGGGAGGCATTTCTGTACAAGCACTAAGAGTGGTACAACTCCATTCTGTATGGTAGCAAAGATGTTAAATGTACAAAGATAGCAAGCTCTAGTTGCTGAGCAGCAGATGTTTGAAACCAAAATGCTTGACAGTAAAACCAAGCAAGTCCCTAAGCTGCAACAGAGATGCTCTTTTCCAGCACTTTAGCAGCAGACCTGGATGCAGGTCAATAACTAATTTCGCAGTTGATTATTTCAACAGTGGACACGTGAATAACCTGGGAGGCTCCTCAAGGACTTCTGGAGATAAACATCAGAAGAGTTTTCCCCTTCTAAGATAAATAATTCTGATTTAGCCCTGGAAGCACAAAGCTTAAGAAAGAAAACAGAAAAACTTAATTTCTGGTGAAAATGGTTGTTCGACACTTGCAAATTTAAGTTCTAACTGAAAGAACATTTTATTTGAAGAGAGAAAGCAGAAAGGAGAATAGCCAGAGGAGCACGAATTTTCCTCCCTCTTCTAGCAGAGTAAACGGCCAGTGGGGAAAGCCATATTTATGGATGAGGCGGGGGGGGGAAGGACAGGGGAGGAGGTGGGGTGAGGTGGGGTGGGGGGTGGAGCGGGGGAAAGAGGATAGAAGAAGAGCCGGAAGTTCAAGTGGATCCCCGAAAACTGTAGTATGGCGTTCAAATACCACTGGAAAAGAAGGTTTCTGATAGGGAGATACAATCTAATTACTCCCCTTTAAAACCCAAAAAGCTTGGGATGCAAAACCACAGAGATGTGGTTGCCTGGAGAGCAGTAAGGTAGATGGAGAGAGGACATTTTGCCACTTACGGCACTAAGAGAAATTCCAAAGCAGGCAAAGTTATGGGAGAAACAGAAAAGACTTAGGGATTTATAGGTTTTCAAGAAGGTTGATATTCCACAGGGTGGGTGGGAAATGTGAGAAAATGAGTATGAAATCAACTTTAAAATACTGTCATACTTAGTTTCCAGGTGTGTTTCATGATAAGGACTACAGTTTCCCAGTAGTGTTCCAGCAGAAAGTGAATCCCAAGCAAATAAGATTGAACTGGCTTGTCAGAAAACCACAGATGTATACGAATCATTTATTTAAAGAAAATCAACAAACAAACCTGACTTTCTGCTCACACGAAGCACAGGTAAAAAGCAGAAAGAAGTGTAGTTGCTGGAAAACCTTTTTCTTATTTTTGAATGCATGGGCTACCTGGAATATTTAATTAACTCAGAGAAAACCATGTACAAGTTACTTTTTTTAGCATTTTTAAAAGAAATTATGAAAACAGACATTTAAAAGAGTTACCAAAGAAAAGGCCAGTGGAATACTGAACTGCATCAAGGAAAAGGCACAGGTAAATGAACTTAAGTGAAGGACATGTTAAAAAATGACAAAGAAAAGAAGCCTTTAAAAAAAAAAAAATCTGTAGCAAGCACAAATATTCCTGAACATACATTATTATTAAAAACTAAACTTATACAAACTGCTTGATTTGTTACTGTGCCTTGTAAAAAGCCAACTCAGTGACAAAATTAACCCTTTGACCTTATCCTGGAATGGAATTTTTGCTGTCTTTAGAAGACAGGCCACAGGGAAAGCACTCACAGGCCACAGGGAAAGCACTCAGCTGAACTATGATCTTTTTTTCTTCAAAAATATTTCAAGAATTTATTTTTTGTTTTCTTCATAAATTAAATTAACTGGAAAAATACCCTTTTTCTTTCCATTTACCTGAGACCCTCCAGAAGCAGGGACAAGGCATGAACACAGATTTGCAATGAGAGTCTCCAGTGACACGTTCAGGCTGTCCACATACACAGTATAGATCAGGCCAAGGCAAGCCTAGAAAGGTAGACAAAATATATTAGACTGCTATACAGAGAAGGCAGTTGTCAAATTACTTGAAAATGTCTGTACATATTTTTTTTTAAAAAAGGGTTTCTTAATAGTTATTAATGTAGTGAAGTACTTTCCAACTGAAGACATGGTAATTTGCTATAGAAACAATCATTCATTTAAAAATATTAGCTTGGCTATTTAGAACGGGTGTATGTGCCGACAGGTGTAGATATATTCTTTTTTTTAAATAAATGAAATGTTTAATATTTATGCCTTGTCCATTATACAAAAAGTGCTTTACTACAAGTTATTTTTAAAAGTTATAAAATCAACATAGCTTCACCTGCGCTTTCAATTCTAGGGATCTAAACCTGACTGGTTTCCAGAGTAAAATACGAATGAATTAATGAGCTTTTGAGGCTTGTTTTAAGACTAGTGTCAAGGATCAAAAATTCCTTATTTTATTATTTCAATATGAACGTATTTTAAAGTGAAAAGTAGATTAACACTTTGGCATTTCCACATTTTTTGTACGGATCCAATTTTAGATTGAGAAATCACAGATGGAGTTTTATCGTTTTTACTAATAATTTAATGTAAGAGCATTTAACATTACATTCTAAGAAGCCTTTGGAAAAAAGGACTAACTTTGTTCCACAGCATCCTTTTGGTGCCGTTTAACTGTTATAATATTGATAATTCAGCAAATATTTTCGGAATTCTCTTCTTAGAAATAATTCCAACAGTAACTTTTCATATAACACATAGTTAAGCTGTGAAACTCCTTGCAACGGGTTGTTGTAAAATCTGAGTGTTAAGAGACCGGACAAATTACATGAAAAAACCCACAGAACTGACACCTCTGGTTCAGGATGTCATTTAACTATGATTCACACTGAATTAGGAAAGTATTTTGTGGAATTATTTCTACAGCCTGCCCTATTCTTACATACTTTGCTTTGCATTCACTACAGGCCACAATCAGAGACAAAATACTGGGCTACATGGATTCTTAATCTCACTCGGTACAGTCATTCTTAATGTCTAATAACAATTTAACTGTTGAATGATTTCTTCCCTTGATCTGTAAACCAAACTATATTTATTTCTCTTAACATGTATTAGCTTAATAAAAATTTAAGCTTTTCATTTATCTCAGATCAGCCATATTTCATCAGCTGAAAGTAATCCAAGATCCTAAATCTCTGTCATGCATCTTAATTTGATCTGGAAGAGGTTCCAACATTTTGCCTTACATATGGAGGAAAACTAGGATTTCGCTGTTATTTTACCATTATGTATTTAATCAAATATTATTAATGTGTTGGTTTTACCTGAGCAAGTCTGGTTTTGTCCTAATAACTCCCTTCATTATACAGTAAATTGAGCCCAGAAAAATCTCCGTTTCATCTTCTATGTAGATTTAAAACTGCTCGGAGGGTAAAAAAGGCACTGCTTCAACCTATAGGGGCTATTTACTGTCACAGACATCAAATTTTATCTAGTTTGATCTAAGCCTACTTTTGCTTTCAAATTCCCAAATCAATCCTGAGATGTTTTAAATCAAAAGTACTGTCACTGCTACTCATTAAAAACAGATTTGTCTGCTGACATATATTACAAATGGCAATTACAAGTTCTTTACCCTGAAAATTTCTGGATAATCTAGTCTGGACACCAACACCAAACTTTTAGGAGCAAATACTTCTGCAGGCGGAATTAAACCAGATTCCTCTTCACCTTCAATTTCTTTCGTTCCCTTGAAAACAGAAACACTTCAATTAACAAGCAGAAAGAAATCTCAAATGAAAATGTTAGCATTCATACAAAAAGTTAACTTTAGAAACTTTAGAAAAGAAAATGAATGCATTATTTGAAACTAGTAACGAAGTCAACTAACAAGAGCTCATTCCCATGGTTGCCTCAACTCCCTAAAAGCTTCTAGATGTAGTTCAGCTTGTTAAAACTCATCCGGGAAGTTGTGCACCCATGTACCTAAAATGAAGCTCTCTGAGACAGCACTTTAACAGGACAGTGTTTCACATCAAATGGTCCCTGTTTCACATTTTAGACAGTGAAGTGGATTACAGAATGGAATCCTTCCACATCAAAGTGTTAGCTGATTTACAATCAACCATATTCCAAATACAGAAAAAAAAAACCCATTCGACAAAAGAATGTTTGGTTGTCCTACTCATATTAATATAATTCTGTTTCTTACAGAATTTCCACTAATGTTACAACTAAAACTATCCATAAGTCATCTCTAGCCTGACTCAGGGAATATGGAATCTAAAGGAATACCTTTACAAGAAAACTAGTTCAGAGTTCTCACAAAATCCCTTAAACTTATGAACCACTAAGTTTCTAGTTACAAAGAAGAGAAAGGTACAATGCAGATAAAATTGCAGTTGTTCATGATATTGTGCAAGCTGCTATAGCCTCCTTGCCAGCGATTACTATTCAATCACAAATAGTTTATTATTACTCATGGCCAAAACTAAAGATGTCATTAAATACTTCCATTTCTAAAATTCCACACATTCTTTGACAAATTCATTAACTCATTAAGTTTTCAAATGACAGAAAGTCCGTGCTTTCCAATTTTTGCATGTAATTCTCTCCACGCCCACACCACCCACCAAATTTCTAAGTATTTTATTTGTTACTCTGACTGAGCATTCTTCTAAGCAAAAATCACTATATTATCTTAATTAGGATTACGAGAAAAAATACTTCCCTTTCATATGACAACACGAAATATCTGCCTTCTATTTCTGTCATGTTACTAGTCATCATTTCATTTAATTTTTTTAAAAAATGATCCAATATCACGTTTCTGTTAAATGGAAGAAACCTGATAGAAATGCCCGTAAATGCCAGGAATGCTGTGAGTTCATGAGCTTTATTTCACAACCTCAATTCAGAACGCAGACGTTTTTTAAGCAAATGCATGTATCCAAATAAAAGCAGCTAAAACAACGGTATCGGAGGTACTTAAAATTCCGACTTAATAAATGCTTTTGATTATGAAAAAGAGTTTAGTTACAATAAGCTTCATGTGGGAATTTTATTGACGGGTGCACAATCAAAAGTTTGGAGACCACTGCCCTACAGCATAATTGTTCTAGCAGGAGACTAAACAGGTTCTTTCAAAAACACTTGTTGTTTTAACTAACCTAAATGACTTTCTACTGAAACAAAATTCATAATAACAGTCCTATCCTGTCCAGTCCTGTCTGCACAGTCCTGTGTGCTTTGGTTGGAGCCAAATGGTGGTAGCTGAAGACGTTAGCTGTCAGGCAGCAATCATCATGACCTGTGAACCACTTAATCGTTTTGGCCTCCACACCAAGACATGCATTATTACATAAATGCTCTCCTTGGTTCTAGCACCAAATTGAAACAGTCACCGAAAAGCTCCAGTAGGTGGGTATCAGCTAGAAGCTGCACTGCCAGCTGTAGGGGTAGTAAAGAGCTACTTCCTAACCTGACCCACAGCTGAAGGTATTTACATTTGAGCCTTCGCCCATTGCCCTTCCACCCATAAAGTCAGACCCGGCCTTCCAGGCTTGTGTCCTGAACATGGGTGCGCGTCTCTTGGAAGCTGCTCAACTGCACTCAAGTTCTATGTCAACATATGCTAAAGCACTGCTCACACACACACTCCCCATAAAGAATAAGATATATAGGTAAGTGTGTGTGCACATGTACCTTAGTGCTCTATTTTCATTACTATATAGACAAAAAAGGGCATGTAATTTTTTATATGTATACCAGAGGAGAAACAAATGCTATAAAATATTTTTATGCTTTTTTATATACAAACTAAATGAGATTCTGGGGCTCCTGTAAAACCGCCACTGTGATTCCTCAGGACATAAAAGTTAGGTGGTATTCGCTTATGCTGTGCCATCCCTTGTCTAAGCAAAATTAAAAAAAAAAAAAAAAAAAAAAAAAAACCAACAAGAGAGAGAGAGGCAGGTATAAGCATCAATCACTATACTGAGTCAGACAAAAGGTTTGCTTGTAGGTTACTACCCTGTCTTGGTGTCAAGGGCACCCCTGAACAGAGGGCAAGCTCAACGAGGCGTTCCTCCAGCCTATTCTCCCCGTCTCCAGTAATCTGCAGCTCAGGAACCTCCTGACCTAAAGACAGCCTCCTATCTAAAAAGCAATTCAGCATTCAAGTAGAAATGGCTTAGCTTAAAAAGAGAGTACATATGTTTGTATTAACCAAGCTGCTTTCATTAAGAGTTATGTATAATATTTTCACACCAAAGTAAAAACAACTGGCACTTCAATATATATACACATATGTTCACATAGTTGGCTTTGTACATTAGTTCTTACCTAAATGGCAACCAATACATACACAATGTACATGCTTAGTCTAGTTTGCGTCTCATTTCTAGCTTAAAATTGTGATTCACAAATTAATAAACACAATAACTCAACAGTCCAGTCACATGTCCCACACATGCTCATATATTTCCATCCATTACAATGTTGACAGCGAGCGCTTTTACATTAATTGCAGTTCCCTCCCCCTGCCCCAAAAAATGCAAGAAGAATTTTTACATTATAGTTTAGTGGTTATACAACACTAAACATATAATCAACAAAAGTGTATTGTATCAACTGTTCTAAAGAGCAATTATGAATTCTAGGCATAAAGGCAAGAGATTCTAGTTATCTGACAAATTGTGGACCCTGACAACGTTAGGAAAAATGAAATTAAAACACATTGCACGTTTCTAAAGGCAAGGGAATATGGAAGCTTCTTTAGATTCACATAGTACTAAGATAATGAAAACTCAGGGTGCATAGACAGGGAGGAGGTTTCTATAAAAGGCCATTTTCATAAATCCACTCAACTTCAGATCAAGTCTTGAATTAATTCTTAATTACATCGAACTTAAAACTTTAAGGGCACAACAGCAGCATGGTATTGAATTGATAAATCATTTACACTATAAAAACCCTCTCTTCCTTCATAAAAGATTTACGGAAAAATGTAATGCGACTAGCTGTATTTCTTCCATGGCTAAACGTTCTGACAGGCACGCAGTCACATTATTAGGAGTCACTAGACTAAGTAGATAATAATTTCAAACACATGACTTTTAACCTACTTTTCAAGCAAAGTATTAACAGCATAAGCATTCTGTAGCAATACTAAATACAAAGCAGTAAAACCACAAACTTAATTCTTCCTAGTTACACTTTTGTTCAGACACATGCACATTTCATCTTTCTTTATCCCCTTTCTCATCTAAGGAAAAATATTCTCTAATCAAAACTAAAAAAATAACAGTTGTTTTGTTGTTGTTTTTTTTTCAATACATTTTTATTTCATAAATATAGCATTCAGTTTACAACTACATTAAGAAGAATTAGACCTTAAGGAAAACCTTGCTAACAATACATAAACTGAAAGATGAATTTAAATTGGTTAAATGAGAAGATAATACTGCTATTTAATTTTATTTTTTTAAATCTAGTTGATAATTATAGTTTTTCTTTTGCACTTATATTGGTTGGAAAAAGATGATAATGGTATACTGCTCTGGGGCTTCGCTCCCATCTAGATTGTTGGCTAGCAGCCCTTCATACTACAGTAGAACAGACTAAGAATTTTCTTAATTTCAATTAAAAAGTGAAAGAGATTCGGGTTTTTTTTTTATTTCCCTCTTTTTATTTCTACATACAGACAGGCTTTGAAAACAGCTGAGATGAGAAAATATGTACCACTAGAGAGCAAACCAGTGTTCCAGATGCTTAAAGATCTATTTAGTTTAAAAGGTGACACACATTTAAAATCTAATTCAGAAATATCTGTGCCTTTAGACTGGAAACAAATGAATGTGGTTTTAACAGATTTTTATCAGATTAATAAAGTTCTGAAAAACTCTTCAGTAGGCTAAGGAATAGGTAACAGAGATTGATCTAACTGTATTAATGAAAGGAACTGTATGATGACCTGTGATCATACATGATTTCACCATGGCCCCCTGTAATTATACCCGTGTTTGACTGAAGCCCATCAGGGTCCTGTTCCCTCCCTGCCCAACACAGAAACCTCTTTTCTTCTGCATCTTGACTTGCTTTCTAAAGTTATAAGGAGAATATAGTGCAGAGATCTGTAAACTATGGCTGCCTCAAGCCCACAGAACAGTTTGTCTACGGAATCTACCAGATAATACTACAATTATTAGTATGTTCATTACAGAACTTCTTAACCACAAAATCACCCAGCTAACACTAACTGTCTTTGCAGAACTCTTCATTGTGAGGGTTCCTTGTTCACATACATATGATTGTGACAGTCTGGGCATCTGAAACACGGAAGGTACATAGGAGTCTCTTTGTTTTTTAAAAAACTGCCTATTTTCTTCTAGCTCCCACTGCACCTTTTGGAGAAACAGCATTGCCAAACTGTTAAATTTAGATATTTCTTAAAGAAATTTTAAATCGTCAGACTTCAAACTGTCACAAAAACATAGGTACAACATCAGAGTAATGAATGTTAACACTTATGTCCCATAAGATCAAAAAACGGATAGAAAAAAATCAAGATAATGAATTTTAAAACTAGATACAGAATTACAGTCTTAAAATTTTAAAATACAATTAAACAAGCATTACTTATTGTGTAAATAGACGATGGTTGAGGATGTATCATAAGTTTACACAGAAAAATCTTATCTGGTTTTACAGCAGGGTGTTTGGTTTGTTTACTTGTCTTCTCCCCCCCCCCCCCCCCTTTTTCCTGCATAAATAATATCCAATAAACAAACTCAGAAAATGGTGAAACTTCTTTTGAAAGACATACAATGATATGACGCAATTTCATTTTCTCAACTTGTTTGCTATAGCTGTAAAGTGGCCTCTTAAGAGACTGGCCAAAAAACATGTATGTCCTGTATATGTAAAGCAGACCAATATTTTCTTAAACTCCTTTTTTTTCCCCCATGAATTTTGATGAAAGTACACAGCCACATCTACACTAAAAATGCACATATATAAAAATCCTGACAGAATATAGTAATGAGTTTTATAGGTTCTTACATAAATGAGAACACAGAAGTAGAGAGAGCATGAGTGGACATATTTCAACTGTTTGCCTTTCTTCTTGCATCATGAGAAGTATCCATTTATCATATTTGTGACCTAAAGTGATGGGGTAAACTGGAATGTACAATAACCAACTAATTGAACTAATGGCATCACTTTATAGTTTATGAACTTGGTCAGTAAAAGCGACTGAATTAATAAATGATTTTGTGCAGGCATTTGAAAAAAAATTCACAAAATAATAAAAGTTCACATGACCAAATTAAAAAAAAAAAAACAGAATCAGCATTAACCCTCTGACTGATAACCAATAGTTTGGAGAAATTAACTGTGATCAGCACTGTTTATCATCATTCTGCTATTTACTTGTTTGCTTGTTTTCTGAGAACAATTTGTTCCTCAGTTTAGCCAAGGGATGTATATGGCATTAAGCCCAAGTTAGACAAATTCAGACTAATTATTCAAGCATTTTTTCATAAGGAAGGTAACTGACAACTGGAGTTACCTACCAACTGATCAGGCATGATGTCCCGGATCCACAGTCTAGGAAAAGGTTTAGTATATTTTTAATAGATGCAGTTAAAATCGAATACCTGTGGGCTTGATACATGTATTATTAAATAAGGTATTGCTTTTCCTTAAATTGGTGTCCTTTTGCTTTAAAACTCTCTCTACGTTTATGAAAAGTGTAAGAACAACCGGGCACAGTTTGCAGCATTTTATCAAGTATATTGTGATGAGGGAAGAGTTTGAAAGCTTGGTATTAGAAGAAAATTTCACGTATTAACCAAAGAATAATTTTAGTAACAAAATATGGCATATTTTCCTCAAATAAATTGGTGTCGTTCACGAGCGAAAATTTTCTTAAAACTGAAGTGTGCATTACATGTTTTCTTTGAATGCTACACACGGTACTGTGGTAAAATGATTTATACATTCTAATGGAGCAAGCGATGAGCAGTCACATAGCTCTCCCAAGTCAGTACCCACGCCAGTCTACCCAGGGAGAAGTTAAAGGGAATGTAATGAACACTGCGAATCTATGAAAGCAACAATACAGAGGCCACAGGCTTAGCTTAACAACATGACTGATACCATTCGAAAACTTCATCCATCTCCTGGTTCTTCAGTATGCACTATACACGCTACTCAGTAAACCTTAAGCAGGTACAAAGATTAATATCAAGTAGTCCTGCAACATTTTCTGCCCAATGCATTTTGTTTGCTTTAGATCACAAATACATATACAGAGTTTAAAATTATGAGGTTTAGATGACATCTTGTAAGGCCAAGAATGGCGTAAGTGTTTAGTTTCCACGCTTAGCATCAAAGAAGTGTATGTAAGAAAGACATTTCATTGGAGCTATTTTGTGTGCTGGCTTGCCAAAACAGAAGTAGTAACACTGCATGAAACATGACAAGAGCTCAGCCAATAAAACCGATAGCAAAACTCTTAGAAAGTCCTCTGCATCACGTCATTTTCTTATTGGTTAGTTTTACTCTTTATATACTTTTTACTACTGACATCAATAATCTCACATAGAAACCGGGCACCTGAAAATCAGACCAAAACCCAAGACACTCAAACCAAAGTAAACTGTTTTTTTCACAGTAAGTCCTAAGGAAGAACAACAAAAACAACTGCCACCACAATCAGAACGCTAACTGAAAAATGTTCAAAGCAAACAAATGGTGGTAGCTCTTCACGCAGCAGTTAAATAACTTATGAAACTCTCTTGCTACAGAATAGTAGTAATAAGAATACACACAGGGTCATCGAATGACTGGACAAGTTAATGAAATTCACAGAGGTTACTAAACATGCACCAGGCATACTTGGTTCAGTTGGTCCTTGCACTGTAGAGGTAGAGGAGGGACCACTCATGAAGATATTATGGATGTCATGTTCCTCTGCTGTCCTCTAGACATTCACTCCTAAGCATCCACAGAGCCAAAATACTATGCAAGATGGCTCTTCTTTCTGACACGAAATGGTACATGTTCTTCCAAGCATTTAATGTAACATATTTGAATGAATCTTATGCAATGATATAGCTTCACAATATTATTTAGATTATAAACCAGTGTAACTTTTCCAGTATATTATTATATTCAGTATTCACTGGTAGCTAACAGCTTCAAGAACTCATTAATTCTCTTTTGATATGCAAATCACACACACAAAAAGTACTAATGCAGGTTTAAGCCTAAGCCAGACAGTTTATTAAATACAGGAGAAAAAAAAAAAATCAATTAAGTGATTAGAGACTTATTTTTTATTCCCTTAATTCTTTTCTCTCTGACCAAAGAAACATCAAAACCCCCATACGTATACAAATCTAAACCAGAAATTGACTTAACTTCATTCATGGTGTCACACTTGGCCTCAGGTACGTGGAATAGAGAAGAAAAATAATTACAGCATCCACATAACAAGCAAGTAGCTCTTTGTAGCTATGAATTCCTTTAATTTCCTGTAGATTTATGTCTAAGTTAAAAACATTTGTGGATTACCTGATGTCTGATAAGGGTTGATCTCACCCTCCAAGTTTTCCCTCATGTGGCAGTGGGCTACGAAACATACCTTTCTGCTTCCCACCCACCCGCTTTCATAAAAGCTCCTGCAAGTACAAATTCCCTACTGTCAGTCACATTTGGCTGACGCTAGATGTCTTTAAAATGTTGCATGTGGAAAATCAGCTCATAAACAGAAAATTTTCATGTAAGCCTCAATTTCCGCGTCAGAAATTATGTTAAAACTTTTAGTAGAAAAAAGGTGACTGATTTCTGCTACTTCAGTGAAAACCTACAGCTCATTTAAAGGCAACACTTGTGGCAGCCAAGAAAACAAATGACAGCAGTCAAATTTATTCATATTAACCTTTTCTTTTTTTTAGTAAACAGCGATATTCATTGCTCTGATCAAGCCATCAGACTTGATGTTTTTTTTCTTTAACTTGTATGAATCTAATTTTGCCACAACCACCAGATTATTTTAAGATGTCAGCTCTGCTTCTAAATATGGACGTATAATTTAAAAATAATGATCTAGCAAAAATCTGCATTAGGAACCGAAGTAAATTTTTGTAGGTGAAAATGACCTACCAATATAGTCGAAAAAAATTGTCCCTACCACTGAATGTAGTTGATATTAAGGGACTTACACCACTTGAAAACACATTAGGCACTTGCTTCATCAACATGCAGCTAAATTATCGCACACATGAACCTTAACTATCCCTCCTCTCCTGTCTTTTCACCCCCCATCTTCAGAACTTGGACATGTCCATCTTAATACTTGCATTTGTATGCTCAAATCTGCCATTTGTCAAATCTCCAACACTGAAGCAACTCTGAACTGTTATCCAAGACTAGCGGCTGTCCATCCAGTCCTCACTTACACTGGCCCTGCCTGCCCCTAGTTGGATCACTACGGCCTCCCAGGTCTTTGATCCATCTCTGGATGGTTCAGCAGCTCTATGAATTGGCTTTGCTAGAGATGCCACCCATTTTCAGACATGAGGATAATCCAGGCATGCCAACCATACATCTCAACTCCGGGGGCATACACTACTGAAAAGTCAGTGCATTTAGTTCTGATTAACACTGAGCGGAGGAAAATGAGGCTCATCTTCATGTCAGAGTGAGGAAAACCAGTTTAAACTGAGGTACTAATAGGAAAGTTAGAAAACACAAAGCATTAGATGTAGCTTTACCGTTCTGAAGGTGGAAGCTGGCGGGCGTTATTTGAAACTCGAAGGAAATCAAATGTGAACAGAAAGTGAAATTAGAATTCTACTTTTATTAATTCATTCAGTCCTAGAGAGAGAAAGAACGTCTCTAATTACAAAACTTTCACTTTAGTACTTCATTATAACTGTCAAAACCAGTTTGTTGTATGCAAAATTTTGCACCGAAATTGTGCCAAGTTCAGCAAGCCCATTTTTTTTCTACTAACTGCTCAGCAAAGAAGATTTAGAGACTACGCATTATTTCTTATGTTAAGAAAAATTATCTGAAGTTTGCTTTAGTAATCTCGTGCCAATTGCTCATTTGGGATGGATCTCTTTCTCTCCATGTGACTTGGTCTCTGTTGGTGTTATTTGCAGCCAAATACACTCTTAGCTGGTTTATTAACAATCAAAGGCCAAAAACCATTCAGCATCAATTCATTTTATTTACTTTTCAGATTATACAAACGCATGTATCCAATAAATTCTAACACATGTACAAAAGTTAAAATAAACTTAGCTGACCGCCTCCAGAAGACAAATTTGCATCCTGCCTGCAATCTGCCGTACTGAACTAAAACCACAGGTGAATAGACCCACTTCATGGCTTGTCTACGCGCACAGAATATTACAACTGCAGCTAAGCTTATACTGGAATAATTACACCAGCATAAAAGTCGATTTGATAATTTCAAAACAGGATAATAAACTGTAGTAATCTATCAACTGAAAAATTCTATCAACTGAAAAAGGACCAAAGATAGAAAATTACGTGAAGATTGTAAACTTATCAAATAGAGTAACCTCAAGTCTCTGTAACAGGTCAGCTCATTCAGTCCCTAACTACTGCTCACACTTCAGAGTACTCATCTATGATAATAAGGAGTTTCTACTGCACCTTCCAGCATTACACAGTTTACACCACCAGCACCTATTAGATGTTTACCATTCAATGCACCTCACTTGGAAAGCTCCAGAAGATGTTTACATGCATTATCATCTAAACACACTGAAAGAACTTTGGAACAAAAGTAGTCCGGTACCTACGCGTTCCAGCTTTCAGTCCAGCTTATGCAGCCATAGGCCAAAGCGTAGTTCTGGAGTAGGCCATTAGGCTATGCACACCCTGGAAGACCTGGGAAGTCCAAGGTAATGCCTATGCAGCTGCCTTATAAATGCTGAAATTCCACAGGGCAATAATCAATAGCATTAAGTAACTGCACTCAACGTGTTAACTTTAGCACTGAAGAATGTTAAAGAACTACAGTAACAAGTCTTTAGTAAGAACTATGCACACGCAAATAGTAATTGCAGAGCTCAGAGTTTACTAAATCTTTCTGAATTTTCCCTAAGGCAGCAAACTTGCTCAATGGATTCTACCCTTTCAAGCTTTACACACCTCATCTAAGGTGAGGAGACTGTGGACACCTAAGCAATGTAAGCAGAACAAACAGCAAAAACTAAATTAACTCAAGGAAGCTGGTAGTTCATACCCTATTTTAACTCGGTCATAACGGGTTTTATATAATATAGAACAGTACATGGAAGTACACCAAGGCAAAATTTTACATGCACAGATTTTTTGCTGTTTAATTAAAATACACTCAGTTAATTCCTTTAAATTGTATATGGACAAACGTGTTAAGAGACTTTCAATGAACTGAAGAATTAGTATTAACTACTGTTTGAAAGTCAGATAAATTACCTGATTGCTACCGACAAAGAAAAGTCTCTGCTTAAACTATAGTATCCCCCTATCCTGGGAGTTGAGACTTGGGGCCACTTTGCACACACAGCACAGGAATAAAGAGGAAAAGGAGACCTTTACCCAAAACAAGCTTTTGCAGCTGCAATAGCATGAGTTCAAACTGGGGATGCGTGTGCATGTGTGTGAATGCATGAGCCAGGGGATAAACAGGACAGGAGAAACTACTGCCAGAGTTATTAGGAAGATGGAAATATGCTTTCCTCTGTACAACTGTTCTCACCTTAACTTTAAATTCTGGGCTAGAGAGGACCTTAAATGTATAAAAGGACATTAAAAATACAAGTCCATTTCTTATAATATAGAAAACTAGCCGCAACTTTCCCTTTACACAGGAGCAGAAAGAAAATAAGGCATTAATTAAATCTCTGTATGCTCTCATACCATCCGTTTTTTCAGCAGATTTAGAAAGATGATGGTGTAATATAATAAACGTTATTTTAAAAATCGGGTGTTTTCTCCACAAAATGTGTTTTGGGGCACTGGCTCTAAGAGGTCACTTTCAGAACAAATTTAACATTTGGGATATTCACAAAAGGTTATTAAATTTCATCTAAAGAATAATATGCTAATATAATATCCAAGGGGGGATCAGATTTCACACTTCAAAAAGGGTACAACTGAAATGAATGTTCTCATCCTCTGCTAAAAACCAAATGTCAGTGACTCATCAAGCGGCATATGCTTTGACACAGTAGGATCACCAACTCTCCAGTCCAAGCATAAAAATTAAAACTTTATGAAGCATGAAGTCATTTTGTTGGCAGTTTTTCCCTTGACTCAGGAAATATTTGCAAATGTTGTGAATCTGCCATTTTATGGTTTGGGATTTTTACAATTTCTTTTTCCTCTTTTTGCAAGGGGAGCAGAGAGAGGAAGAAAACATGAATGGCAGGAAATGGGCGACTTGTGAATTATTACTTACGTGCATTTTCCAGAATGATATACTTAATCTTACCAACTTTGTGATCACAATGTTTTAATGTACACATGCTTAAGACAACACACAAGAATGATACAATCTTTTAGTAAGATTGTTGTAAACAAATGTTTGGAGGTTTGTGCTGATCTCATTGAGCAGATTTTCCATAATGCAAGAAATGCAGTTGCACAGGCTCAGTTACTGGCATAAATCACTCTCTAATTTGTTGATGGTGGGGTTAGGGAGAGAGGATAAATTTTTTTCAAAGTGCAAAGCAACATACAATTTGACCATTAAGTTCCCAAATAATGTGAGTCAACATTTTTTTAAAAAAGATTCTATCTATGGTGCTCTTCCAAGCATTGTTAGTATAAATTCTAACTGCGTAATTCATAAGAAGCACAGCTGAGGTCAGTAGAAGTATCTGCTGAGTCAAAAGTATTAAATCAAGTCTCTGTGTGCTAAGTGGTAACATCCAGAAATTGCTGTTAGAAATAAGAACCTCATTTTAGCAAACAGCGTATACACCACACAGTTATACACATATATATAATATGGATTTTTTGATGGCTCATAAAGTTACACACACAGAGTAACTGAGTTTTATGAGTGAATTCTGTAGATGTAAGTTATGTTTTTTCTGAATACCCCTTTGGCTGCTCAACAGCTCCTGGCTTCAGTTGCCAGAAAAACAAGATAAGTAGACTATTTTTTTTAGTTGATAGGACACGGTTTTCTTCAAATCAATGAGATTTCAAGCAGATTTCAAAGCAATAAAATCTGAAGTCCACAGCAACAATCAAAATACAGTAATGGGGGGTGGGGGGGAGACAGACAGGACCCAACCAAACAAAAAAAAACATTTTCAAGGCACTGTGAGGGAAAAGGAAATAGGGATGTTTTGACTTATTCTCCTCCTCCTAATTCCTGTAGATACACGCAAGTCAGCATGGCATCCAGCTTTATTTACTAGAGCATCTAAATGGCGCCTTAAGCCAGACAGAAACATGGATCAGACCAAGCATGTACTGGAGAGATAAAAAGCTAGAAGGAGAAACCAGTGCAGTATCTCAGATTTCTTCACACTTTCTATTGGTAGGAACTTGAGGTGAGAGAGAAATCTTGCACATTGAACTGCTCTGAAACATGCTAAGGAAGTCTTTAAGTGACACCAGTTTTACCATTGTTAATTCGTTATTAGACTGCCTCTAGTAGTCTAGTCACATTCCAGACTTTAGGCTCTTGTTAAGGTAAAACTTTCAAATGCTTCATTTTAATCTCAGATGAGGAACATTTCCTTATATAGCTTTAACAAATGTTACTGGGACAATTAAGCGAGACTAGCATCGTAAAACAGAACAATTCATGAAGGATTACATGGCAAAGCTGTATCACCTACATTCAGAGCACCAATTGAGTTCTATTCCCACATTTAATGGAATATCATGTGTTCACCTTCCCTGTGAGTACAGATATGGAGTATTAATCAGACTAAACATAACATCTATCTTTTGGATATATTATCACAACTTTATGAGACCTGATCGCCAATCAAACTGACCAGCATCCCTACAGATAATAATTTCTGGGTCAGTTCAGACTGACAGTACTGCAACAATGCAAAGCGTGATTCATAGACGTCAACAAATAAAGTAGTATTTTATTTTCTATCCAGGGGTGGGAAATTGAAAATAGGCCATCAGCTGATTACTAGAGCCTGTACTTTTCTCTAGAAAACTTGTTATGACGTGCAACTGCCAAGAGATTAAACTAAAACCAGGGCTTTCAGAGATACAAGGGAAAACACTTTTTTCTTGCAGCTGTATAACTTCTACACTTGCTATGTTAATCTTGCACCCAAGGTTATCACTGGTACCACCTAGATACACCATGTGAGTACAATCTCCTTACTGTTCAGGTAGCATTTATTTACAAGTTATCCTGTAACAAAGAGCCAAAACAGGAATGAAGGTAACTGGAATGACAGAAGTATCCTTCTCAGACCCACCTTGATCGATTGTGTCAAACAGGTTCTTGTATTATTATGCAGGAAGCTCAAAAAAGGTCCAATAGTTCTCTTCGAGCATTCACAAGCTGATAAATAAGTTTGTTTTCAATTTGCAGTTTAATTAACCACAGAAACTCCAAGTGGTTGATTCCAGATTTTGTGAAGATGATTCCACCACCAAGCCAAACATCTAATTGGTTCTAGCTGAATTCCAACCAATCTCATTTATCAGCAAGGTTTACCTGGTGAAGGCTACTCGTAAAGAAGTAACCCCTCTTTTTTTGAAATTTAATCTTACTTTTGTCTTAGGGAGTTATACCATTCAGTAAAGAAAACCACCATGAACTGTATTTAACTGTGAAAAGTACTGTCCAGCTTTCATTTCAAGTCCTGGACACTATGTTTCATGGACTGTTTAATGAGGCATGCATCTGAATGGTTAAATCAATATTACTTTCATAGCCCAACACTTCATAAGCTTATGTTTCATTACGGATTGTACATGTGCTGAATTCTTGTCTAATGACAATGTAACAGGGCACGTTCAGTTATTCTCTTTGAGTTTTAGAAAGAAACAGGAAGTTTGGCTATAAACAATGCAGTCATAGAATAAATTTCACCACAGCAAGTTCATCTGAAAAATATGCATTCTTTACAACATAGCCAGGAATGGCATTATGAGAACCAACATCCTGCTGCACTCAGTTCTGGCGTTTGGTTGGGTTTGTGGGTTTTTGTGTGTGTGTGTGTTTTTTTTTAATTTTTTATTTTTGTATTAATACCTAAGCAATATAAGAAAAAAAAAAAAACTTTTAGCTAATACTGGATGTTTTGGGATGAGCATTTCTTGAAAGATGTGGATAGTGAATCAAAAGCAGCTGCTAGAAACCACAGGATAAACAACAAGTTTGCTAAATTTAGTATACATTATGAAATACATAAAGTGGAGGAAGAGTCAGCCTTTGTAAATTTTTATCAGTTGGGAAAGAATTACTATAGAATATTTCACTCTTTACTTATAAAATCAAGGAAATAAAGGAAAGATGATAAACATTAAATAATAACATTTTTTAACAGGAAGATGTCAGCTGATCTACACTAAAATTGAAGACTAAAATACATCTACTTTTTTGGGTGCATTTCTGCTTTTAACTCCTTTTAATAATCTACAAAAATATCCACCTAAACTGTAGCACTAATGAAATAGGAATAACTATTATTCTCTGACTTCCAATTGCACCTCAAAAAAGCACAATATTATTATTACTATGCCACATCTTTTAATTATTCTACAAGTAGGGTAACATTTCAACTCTAGTACTAAATAAAAAAATTATTAAAAGCATTTTCTTAAAATAATAATGTTACAGTTCTTCACTAACACAGCAAAAAACTTACTTAGCCATCTAGTTAATCTTAACTAATTTTAATATACTTAATGCCAAGGTTTTACTTGTTTTTTAATTTTCATGTGGGAAGGAAAATATTTCAAAACATAACAATGAGAGTCCGCAATTACAGATTGGATGAGGTTTTCCCTAGGTTCTAGCTTCTAAAGATTCCAAGTATTATGTCATAGCAGAGATTCTGTGAAGTACTTTAAATCAAATAGGAAACAAAATGTCTATTTTTGAAAGACTGAGGTTGCCTAAAAATAATTAAATGCACGTTTAAAAACAAACCCTGCCAAGTAGCTGACACCCAAAATCTGACCTACCTAAAAACTGAAGAATTATTCTATCAGTTTTAAAATCTTGCCATTTACACCCACACAAATCTTGCCAATAAATGCACTTGCAGAAATATGTATACAGCTTACAGCATACCTCTACACATTTGTCCTGTGCTGGCCTGATAGAGGTGGCCAGCAGAGGGAGCAGAAGTTAATAAACCTTTTTCCTAGAACAAAGATGAGAATCATTTATGCTGTGTCAAACACGGAAGTAAATGAAAGGAACACCATCTTAGCTATCCCATTAACAACAACAACAAAAAAATAAAACAACCAAAAGGAAAAGAATCTCAAACACCACATGTGGTGGAGAAAAAGAAAGTCTATGAAAAGTTTATCAATGTTTTTTTTTTTCCACAAAGCGGATAAAATACCAAACACAAATAAGTACGTTGAGCTTTACCTTTGTGCAAAAATACATGCATTTCTGTATGACAGAAAAATAAATCCATACCAGGAACAGCAAAATATTTTCTAAAGTTGTCCTCTATAACATTAATCTGTTGTTTCCAGACACCTTTTTCTGCATTTTTGTTACTTATTGTAAAGTTTTTACCTGCAGGTTAATCTCTGCTTCGTAGAAAGTTAAGCAAGAACAGTAGTGCCTCTCTGAGTCTATATCAGTCAAAACCACCACAAAGAACGTTGGCTGTTTTCTCTCTTTCGAAAGTTGCCATCCTCCAGGCTGGCAAAACTAATGAAACAAGAAAAAAAAAAAAAAAAAGAAAAAGAGGCATATAGTTAAGCAGCAATATCAGTTAAGAAATACAAAAAATATTTTTAAACAATATAAAAGAAAATTATCTGAAACAAGCAGTTCATTTCATTTACAGTGAACATATGCAGGGTTGCAAAATTTGGAGAAAATGGAGAAGACCCAGTAGGCCTTGGAGTTGGTCCGACTGATATAAATCTAGCTCTACAGACACAAAGGGAGATATGAAAAACTATGAACCGAAGATGCGTTCTTTTGAATTCAGTATTCAAGATCATCTTTGCAAGGTTTAACCGGCAATAACAGGAATAAATCGACATGCTACGCAGGTTTCATTTGGATAACACGTTAGAATTTGAAGCTAAAATTGTTGTCTTGGAATGTCTCTACATTTTTAATTTCTCCACTTCTCGATTAATTTATCTAATCAAAGATAGGTATTCCACTTACACCTACCTACAAAGTTATTCAATACTTACTCCTACAAAAGACTATTTATAGAGCAATATTTTTCATCCATTTATGGATTACCTCTCTAAACTTCACTGTAAACATTTGAAATTTTGTAAGAGGCCATACCATAGCAGCAATATAAGCTTTGCCACCCCTGTGAAAAATATGTTCAAGTTTCGTGACTTCTTAAGTCTCAGGGACAAAGAAAATCACTTGCTTCTCAAAGAGGCTGCAGTTCTCCAAATAATTCATATGTACTTAGAATACAACGTGTTTTCAAGCTCTTGCAGCAATGAGCAGACTAAATATGTGCAATACTTAAAACATGCACCAAATAAGCCTGAATCCTTTCAGTATTTGTTCCTTCAAGCTGACCAGGGCTGTAGCAGTGCAAGTCACCAGAACCGAAGACAGCAACACTGACCTCAGAACAGAGATGCACAAGCAGCACGAACAAAAAGAGAACTACAGCTCAAAAGCAAAGGGAAAAGTGTATGGTTTTTCTTCTTTTTTAAATGACTAGAGCACAACATCGGTTAATTCCCAGTAATGGAAGAGTGTGCTGAAATTCAGAAGTTAGTTTGCTGAAGATTCTTGACCTGGCCTTTATGGAATTTTGTATTCGCTGTTTCTTTTACTTAAGGCTGAAGTCGCATACACAAAAAATTCACAAGTACATTATTATTAGCAGAATTATAAACTTAGAATTTACACAGGGCAAAGGTAACAGCCCCTGTATGTATTAGGAATAATAATTAACAAAAAAAAAAAAAAAACAAACATTTCTAGAACTGTTAAACAATACAGATACCAAAGGAATCAGAGAGATAGGTCAAAATCTCATGTTTCCAGCAATTGCTTCTTTCCCCTGGACAGCTGCTAAAAACTGAAAGAGCATGAAGAGCAAGTTGTAAACAAACATTTACTACAGATTCATCCTTAGAACCTCTACAATAAAACCTGGGTAGTCTTAGGTGAACAGCAGTTAAAACTCTGCCTCTGATATACAGTTTATTTTATGGCCCTGGGAAAATCTTCAAAACCAAAGTTTTCTCATGTTACATTCTTCATATTCTAGATAGTCAGCTTAACACATCTGAGCCTGTATCCTTAGAAGTGCTAAGCACCCCCTCCTGCATCTGAGAATAACTGTTCTGAACATCAAAAAGTACTCTGAGAAAAGACATCCTAGCCATTCCAAGCTAAGCATCCAGTATTAGTCCATGATTTTGATAATACTGGCCTAATCTCCCTTTGTTTTTCATCCTATGTCAGTTAAAAATAAGAAGATACCACTATTAATCTTGCAGGACTGCTATAAAGATAATGTAATATGGTTGATATATACAGACATTATAACAAAAGCATCATGAAAAAAGTCTGACAATAAAATCATTACAGTTCTGTATGTATTGCAGAATTAAGGTGGTGTGTGGGAAATGAAGCCTAGAATACATAGCTCAAATAGGATAAAAAACCCCAAACTCTGAAAAGCTATTTGCTCAATGAGTATGAGCCAAAATGCAAAGAATGCAATAAAATTCCGTTAATAAATAAAACCTTGCCGTGGCGTAACGTTAAAACTGAACCATCCATACAAGATAGGTCAAATTAAGGTTGCTTATGCAGTCCTAGTTCTGGCACTTCTACAGCTCCAAACACTTGAGTTGACAATCTTAACACTCTTTCAGACCTACCAAGTCTACCAGTTTTGACAGGAGATCCTTGCTGGTGGCATCGCCCTTTAGCTTTCTGGGTAATTTCCCATCTCCCACCTAGAAGTAGCAATCTATCAGATTTCTGAGTGTCTCGAATTCCTGGACAAATGACTATTCTGCACACAGCAAACACCACCTCACCAAAGTCACAGAAAAGCTGCTATATCCAAATAACCCACAACCAATGTATTCTGCATCCAATGAGTTTGGGATGTGTGGCTTATGCATAGCTGGTTTTCATATGATATGCACAGGATCTACCAATTTTGAGAGACTGGTAGGTTCATTCTGAGTATACTTTCTGTATTTATTCTAAAATAAAATGCACTTTAAAGCAATTCTTTTTATTGTAACAATGGCTTATTACAATAGTGGCTTATTGCATAAAATTGGTCAACATCTGTCCTGTAAACTGTGAAATGCATAGGGAAAACCAACAGCTAAATTTTTAACTATCAGAAGTTACTGTTGATCTGGACAGGCTGCTCTCAATAGCAATCTCGCAATTTTTGTGCGCGTCTAAACCCTATTCATGCCATGGAGAATTCTACCCTATTTCAAAATGATCCTGTGTATAACACATACTTTCTAGATTTAACTATTTTACTAGAAAACAAGAATTAATGATTGTTAAGGAAAACAGCTGAAGTAGAGTACAACCACTGGCTGCACAGAGAATCTGTATTTTCAAATAAACTGGAAAGAATTTATAAATATAGAGATTGAGGATAAAGACAACATGCTCCTCCAAGAAATTAAACAATGAATGATTCTCAGTTTCCTTAAAATAAGGTAATAAATGTTAGTGTAATATTTGAAATGCAAACAACGTTGAGAAAAACTTTCCAAATTAGTATAAATACAAGCTACTATCCAGTACAATTACCAGCACAGTCTGGCCACTAAGAACAGGAAAATGTTTCCTTACCAAACCAGATGCTATACCAAAACAGTCAAAAGCAGCACTGTGAATATAATACAAAGGTCATGTGCTTCTTCAGTAAACAAGAAAAAAAAGTTTAAAAATGAACACGCTCCCATATTGTTTCACTTCTTTGCTACAATTCTTGGAACCAGAACATAGCTTCTATCAAAGACACTGAAAATTAGAAAGAATCAAATTGTCCACCTCACTATTTATAGAAATAAGCCTCTACTGGTGGCTAGTGCTTCAAATCAACTCCACTTTAAACTCATTGCATTCTAAGATTTGGTGCAAATATCCAGAAGGTGTGCTGAAGAATGTATAAAAGATCACATATTCAAGGTGCTGAAATGACATTTCAAGCATTGTTTGAAACTGCAGGTGCCTACTAAAGCAAAGAACTTTCCCTTAATTATTCCCACAAATGCTTTCAGACTAAACCAAAAACCAGAGATTTAAAAATTATGCATAGTGTTTTAAAGCAGTGCAACTGAGTTTGTTACCTTTAAAATTTTTGTATGTCGTTACTACAAGCCTTATCTCTAAAGTCTAGACACGATTAATGAATGTTTAAAAATGATGTTTCTTCTAATTTTACAAGTCAAAACCGTCATCTTTTCTTGATTTATAAATTTGTTCCTTCTTTCCTATCTAGAGTCACAGCTTACTCCTACTCTTTGCCTTGTCCTTCCCTATTAAAATAAATCATTTGCATAAATCAGCGTATACTTTACATATACTGTATCCAGCTTTGGTGTCTAGAATCACAGAATCATAGAGTATCCTGAACTGGAAGGGACCAATGAGGATTGAATACAACTACTGACTCCACACAGGGCAACCTAAAAGTTAAACCATGCATTTAAGACCGTCATCCAAATGCTTCCCAACAGGCTTGAGGAACTTCCCTGACCACCTGGAGCACTCTAAAGCCTGTTGAAAATTTGAAGAAAATGTAGAAATAGACACAATGTCTATTAAAGTACGGGAGGAATTAGGATGTAGGAAGATGGCTCACTGGGTACTGTAGAAGCGAAGACTAAATACTATTATTATACTGAACAGTAATTATATAGCGTTCAAGTTTCATTAGAGAAAAATTTTAGTCATTTGTATCCTTAACATGGCAGAACTATATTATTTGCCTTCCTTATCTGCTGATCAGAAACTACTCATTTGCTGAATTGCATGTTAGAACTTTGTCATTTACCTCTGGGCTTGCACCCCTAGCACAAGCAAGTCCATAACAAAAACTCAAATCGATATTCTAGTAGGGTCTGTGTAGCTGCAGACTGGAAGACTGCTCTCTCTGCACTTTACATTGTTTTCTGTATCAACGATCTGGTCAGCTTTCCATCAGAAATCCACTACCTCTGATGGCACTACTAAAGTAGAAAGGGGAAAAAGCTTGTTCAGAAAGTTTACAACATGATACATTCTTTGCAAGTCATCTGTTGAAGCATTTTTTGAAGCGTTTATACAGAACAGAAGACAAAGCCTGTGACATACGATTACAGAATCCTGCACTTAAATAATTAAATAATGGTATTTAAAATATATTCTCACACTATATATTTTCTTCAAAATATATTTGTGCACTTGTTCCTTGTTAAATAAAATCCAAAGCTATCTGGATGCACATAAAATAGAAAACATTTGACTTCTATTGACAAGACTTGAATTAAAAGATCCCAAAACGACTTTAGAATGTAAAACATCTGACACAGATATCCACCTTCCTTTCTATTTTAACTCTTTCCCCAAACATTTAATCCTCCCTTGAATCACTCTGGGCATAAAGTTTCATTTTATTGCCTGCTTCTGTAGGCTTTCTTTTACTTTTCAAATAACTGTGCTTTGTTTTTAATATGTATTATCATAATCAATTCTACAAACCTCCCTGAAAATAAAGGGCCATGTTCTGGACACTATGTGAAGGAAGTTTGTCCCATCTGGACTTGCAAGACCTAGCACCAGCTGCTGAGTATTTCACCATTTCACCATTCACTTATGTATGGAATTTTGGCAAAGGGAATCTTCTTTTTCAGATGCATACCTCTACTTAAAACAAAACAAAACAATTACAGTGCTCACTGGCATAATAAAAAAGCAGTGTTATGAAGCTGTAAATCCGAGGAAATGCTTGGAGCTTTGGGGATATCTCTGAATGTAAACAGAATACAAAATATACACTGAATTTTATAACATCTTCCTGCCTTTCAACATCTTGTATCTAAGAAACTGCATATTTATCCTTAGCCTAGTCTAAAATAAAACTAGTGCACTTGAAGTATACTCCCAATTATTTCCAGGTAAAAGCCTGTTTCAAGTGTTGTGAAACATTCTGATGATAAACCATAAACAATTACACTCACTCATAAAGAAAAAATAGCTTTTAATCATAAAAGAAATAAAAAGACCTTTTCTACCCTGATCTGCACTGAAATACAGAGTCCCCCAAGATGAACCTTTACACAGTGATTTCGTGGCACCCATGAACTGTTGGAACCTGCTGCCTGGATCTCCCCCAAAGGCGCGGGCAAACCAGCTGCCCACCTCTCCAGCCCAGTCCAGGCAGAGGCTGGCAGGGTGCTGAAGCCAGAAAAGAGGTTAAGAAGCCAACATTAATATATTTCATTAATTGCAGATGTTCTAACCTATGACAGCAGTGACAGAGGAAAGGCAAAAGGAGTGCAAGCACAGTGTTCGTCTCCAATCAAAGACATGCTTTCTCCCATGCAAATCGGAAAAAAAACACACTTAGGTGCCTGCACATGCTGGCATTACTGGATAGTACCTGCCCCTTAGCCTCTCACACCTGAAATTGGTTGAAATACTTTGGGCAATCACATTAGAAGCAGTAGGATGGTTGTTTGTGACTACAGGTGACATCCTGTCCAACACGAGTTACAGGTGAATAATCTTGCCTCTCATTGTCTGGGACAGACTCTCCCCATGCACCGTGGGCATTTCCGCCTCAGTAGTCATCTCAGTCAAACGTAAAAACCACGTCAAAAAAGACACTAAGAAACACTTTCCCTCAGAGAAAAGATCCTCAACCACATTCTTGGGCTTCCTAAGGCTGAAAGTTGCTGAAAGATCTCTCAATGGCACTAATCCCGCACAAGTGATAGACAAGGTATTCTCTATTTCGAGCTACAGATTAAAGTGATCCTCAATAATCAGATGCTCAAGCTTGTCACAGGGACCCTGCAGCAAAAGTCCAACAAAAGAAGAAAAGTTAAAACATCTGGAAACATCTCAACTAAAATCAGCTAATTCATCCCCCAAAATCATAGAGACTGAGAATTCTTTTACTGAGATTCATCAAGAACTAGGTTAACCTCCCCCACATACTGGTAAACATATAAGCCTGGGTGTACATCTACACCGGCATATGAAAAAAAAAAAAAAAAAAAAAAAAGAAGTTTTGAGTTTTTGAGTTCATTGTTTTGCTTTTTTAAAACCTCATAACATTGTGTAATTTTAAACACCTTTCCACACTGAACTGCTATGCTGAAAACCCAGACTTGTAAAAAGCATTTCTACAAGGACTGTATTCCTAGTTAGTCTTCTAAAAAAATACTTGAATTGGATTTTAGAAAGAAAATTACACCCACTGGCAAACCGGTTTCTTTTTCTGCTTTTAGAACATCTGGTATCTCCATCCCAGTGGCTTATTAAAAAAAAAAAAAAAACTGTCAAATAATATTCTAACTATTTCTGAATAAAAACCAACCTAGACTATAGATGTAGTGCTTTACGAATAACTGTTGTACGCTAATGCCTTTATTTCAGAAATAGTACAGGATTAATGATCACATTCTGAATGGGGTCGTCTTCTCAAAATGAACTTCCAACATCTCTATTCGAATCATGTTTAGTAAGAAAATTACATTGGAAGGATTGTGCAAATAATTAATAGTTTGGAATTTTTATTCATTTATTTAAACCATGCTCCGTCCTCTTGTTTTCAGCCAAGTGCCCATCAAGATAATCTTATGGCAATTTAAATATTCTGAGACCCTTGGACCCAGAATCTTTTTTTACCACCACCCCCAATAAAACCACCATGCTCAGGGCTACCTCAGGCAAAGAGAGTGAGACAGCTGTGGACAGTAACCAGAAATTCTCAGATGCACATCAATATGTCAAACCAAATACAAAATCGTTAAGTGTCTGAAGCAGATATTTTATGCTAGAGAATTTGTTTTTTTTTTAAGATACATTTTAAACGTCTTCAAAAAGTTTAAAAGTCATAATTTTAAACTCAGGGCTTGGAACTGAAATTCAGGAACACATAGCCTGCCTTCAAAATTTTTCTTACCAAGAAATGCTTGTTTGTCAGCAATAATTGCAGCCAACGACACCCTTGGTCTTAAGAATAAGAAGTCTGGATACTAAGTATTCAATATGAAAGCAGAAAAGACAATTTCAATGCAGCAATAAATTCAATTGAGGCATGACTTTAGTAAATCACACTTCAACCTGAGGAATACAGGTCTATAGCGAATGAATTGTGTTTGGGTATGAGACAAAAAAAGACAGTATGGGTGGAAAATATCTGATATTTATAATATCCCTGAAGCAATACTGAAAGAAGGACACTAAAAAATATCACCATTATCAAAGAAATTAATTCTCTGTATTAAAAGCTTGTGTTTTAATTTTCAGCACAAAATGGATAAAGAAGCACCTTTGTCCCTCTTAACCTATTCAACCGCCAGTGCTCAGGAGTGGTTTTCAAAATGCATTGTGATACTAAGACAATAGTTAATTTGCTTTGGGTTGGTTTTTGGTTTGTTTTGGTTTTGGTTTTTTTTTTTGTTTGTTTGTTTGTTTGTTTTTGGTTTTTTTTTTTCTATTTTTACTGACCACTGTTTCTACACTTCAAAAGACTGGTAGTCATCTGAGGTATACAAGCCTAGAAAACAGTTTCCATTTAGAAACATAAATGAGCATTGTATATATATTTATCAGTCAAGCATGAAATGTTAACCTTTCCTAGTGCACTTTTTTCTCTCCTTCTCTCTCACCTGCCTCCTCTCTTCTTCTCTTTTGACAGTAGTGGAATTGTGTTACAAAAGGTGCCATAAAGTTTTTCAACTATTTAATGACTTCCCAACTCCTTTTCTAGATAACACTATAAACTGTCTTTCAAAAGATGTACAGCATGTAGAAGTATAATTACCGCATTGCTTGAATGTCAAAGAAAAAAAAAAGTAGAGCAAGGTAATTAATGTACACCACAATTACAATTAGCACACTAAGCTACTTATATGATCATAACTTTTGATTTGACATTATAATGCATAAATATTCCTCCAGAGGAATTGGTCAATGTTATATAAAATACTACTGTAATACACAAAGTCCTCATTATCTTATTTTTATACCTTACACCTGCACGATCACATACTAAGCCACACTGTTAACACCATATCCAGCCTTGCTACCAGGCTTGAAGATACATTGCAGCTCTCCAGCAATTGTTTAAAAAAAAAAAAAAAAAAAAAAAAAAAAGCACAAGCGGCCTTCTGTTAAGCTTTTTGCATTCACGGTCTTATAACTCCTTAGAATATATCTGCCAGAGAAGGGTTCGAAGACTCAACACTTAGAAGAAAGCACATGGGTGTGAGGGGGTGTGTAAGTATGTGGTCACACAGTGCACACTGAAAAGAATGTTGATCGGAGTTGACAGAGGCCTAGCAACTGAAAGGCCTGTGACTGCTGCAGCAAAACACACTTAGGAGATTTAAGAGGGATGCCAACAGTCTCAAGATGACGAAACACAGAACAGGAAGTCTTGAAAGACACCGAAGAATTAAAAAGTCAGAATTTGTTCTTAAAATAGAGAGCAGAAATTAGACTAGAACACGTGCTTATAGAACAAACCACAGAAAAGGGTAACGTATATCTTAAAGCCCCTGAATAAAATGCACTCGGTCCAAACAAAATGATGATCTTTTGAAATATACCTCTTCATAATGCAACTCAAACTCCCTTTCAGTTCCAAAAAGTGCCCAGAGGAGCGGCAGAACGAACGTCAGGAACCCAGCTCAACAGAGGCAGCAGCCTGCAACGTACCGAATGTATTAGTGGGAAGGGATATGGGCTTCTACATCGGGCTCTGGGGGAGGTTGTTCCACAGCTCCCATGCTTTATGGAAAATCTCCATGTTTTGGGGTCGGTCATACTCAACCTGCACAGTATTTGGCTAACTTCTGAATCTTGCCTTTCCTGATAACTCCCCTCCATGGACTGAAACAAACGGGTTTCCTGAGGCCAGATCTAAGTCTGGTCTAACCATACTCCAGAAATAATGCCAGCAAAATGGCGGTGCCATCTATCCCAGTGAATTATCATTACCTCCTTTAACCGTTTTGGACACCAGACATCAAGTTAAAAATACATTAATCTACCTTACCCTGTCCTAAGCCTTTATTTTCAAATCCAAATACGGTTATAACCCAGTATGCTTCCAAGATCTGGAACGTGGAACAACACCCCCCAAGTAGGTTTCTGTAGGTTCGGCCCAGAGAGAGCGCATCCCTCCCAGCGTCACCAGTCACACCTAATCAGGGGAAATCAAGGGAAAGGAGGAGGGGACGGCTGTCACGGGGAAGCGGCTTTAGGAAAGTCTGGGGAAGTTTAAATGGGTTGGTAGTACCAAGCCTGGCATGAGCCCCTCTACCCATCTGAACAGTGGAACACTTGAAAAGCAAGCGTGGCCAGGGCCACATCCTACAGCCCCCCACCTCGCCAAAGGTAGCGGCAACTGCTCCCACCAGCCACTGCCTGCTCCTCATCGCCCTCAGGCTGATGGGAGATGCAAGTGACAGAGATAACTACAAGAGTTCGCTGCTCCAAAAGCTTGATTCAGCCAAGAGAACTTAAATTAAAAATAAGCAAAGGAAATTACAGAAAGAGTGCTATATTTCTGGTCTCTTCAGTTGGGGAATTTTAACAATACTTCTTATATGCCTCTTGTTACTGCTTCCCACCTGTGTTCACAATCAATTTCCCCTTTTGCAGGTGTGAGTTTCCGCAAAGAAACAGAAGAGAAAGTACCTGAACACAGGAAAACGAAATGTGGCTAAAAATCTCACAAAGAAACATCTTCTCATGTGAGTGAAAGCCTAGACTAGGACCTGAAATAAATAAGTAAAAAAATGACCGGACTGCGAGATGAATGTATCCCATTAAGTTCTGTACATCGGCTGCTACTACTGAATTTTACATTTCCACAGTATTAATTAAGAAAAATATGAAATGCATTTCCTGTCAGCAGTCTCACCAAGAACACAGTACAATAAGTAGCATGAAAAGACAGCTGAAGAGTTTGGTGCTTTCCACTGAGTTTCAGCTTCCTGTGCAGAAAAATGGGATCAACCATGTGAGACATACTTGTCCTCTCTTCCCACAATACTGAGGCCTGGATTATAACCTGTGGGCATTACTACTACACTACATTACAGGATGTCTTCAATGGGTGTGGTAAGAGAGTTTATCTGGCAAAAGCACCAGTATAAACAAAAAAGGCTTCATGCCACTGTAGATGCTTTCACACACACTGTTGGCATGCCAGTAAACAGCTATTTTGATGAATATTCTGTATTTCCTCCAGGTAGGTTTGCAGAATTCGGCAGTTTCTGAACTATGATAAGAGATCCTAAAACCTGTCAAAATGAAACTTCAGAAAAGTTTGGCAAAAAGAGAGTGTGTTACTTCTAAGCTCCTATTTTATCATGGCAACTGCTTTTCCTCCCTTTTGGCACTTCTCCAGCATATGACTTGTTTGGAAGACATCTTAAACTTGAGGTTTGCATAATTACCAGAAGACTGCAACTTGTATGTTCTCCATTCTCCACCACATGATAATTAAAACGGAGCAAAATAAAGCATTAACAGTTTTTATGGGGAGCATGCTTCTGTCATGTTACTGGAATTAAAAAAAAAAAAAAGTTTGCTGGCAGACTGGAAGAGACTAAGCATTAGCAGAGACACACATCAGCGAAGGCACCTCTATCGAAACAGCATTATCTAATTCCCCACCCTCCTCCCAGCTAAAAAGCTTCATTCCTTCCCAAGTGTCATTACTGGGCAGTCACAGAGAATGCAGAAGACAGTTTTCCAAATAAGACCAAAAAACCCCCAACACCTGGGGCTGGAAAACAAGTGTCATATCATGAGTCTAGAAGACCTCAGCCTTTTTAATTTATTGCAGAGAGAGTTGAGAAGCAATTTATAATAAAAAGTAGTTTCATGCAGATAAGGTGTTCGCTAGTAAAAGGACTTCAGATAAGAGTGTTCCAGATCCACTGTATTACAAGATCCAGAAGACACCATCATAAAAGTTCAAACCTCAAAATAAGACGTCCCTTTCTAGTCAGTGAAGGGGGATGGAAAACTGGAACAGGTTCTCAGCGTAAGCACTAGGCTCCCCTCAGCTGGAGCTGGAGTTCTTCAAGTAAAATTGAACAGCTTTTGGAAGAAATCATTCAGTCCATGTACGCTGGTGCAAGTCAGCCCATACTGGTGTGGGACCTGGAAATCTGTATACAAAACCTCTTGTTCTTTCCTTTTCAGGACCTGAACATGCTCATAGCACTTGAAGCTCTATATTATGATATGATTATAATTAGATCTCATCCTTCACAGCTTCAACCGTTTAAGCATAGTGATTTAGACAATTTCCACCTGAATACCTAAATGGAGATCAGAGTTTTTGCAAGAGAGCCAGCAGCTGCAATCCAGCACTTCATGGGGCTGGCAGGTACTGCAGAGAAGTCTGGCTGGCCTGTCTTGCTTGTGTGACTAAATGCAATATGCCAAACCAAGAGCTGAGAAGGAATTTTCTACCAAATCAAGCTGAGAGGGATTCAGGGATTTCTTTTGCTTGTTTGTTTTCCTTTGTGGCATACGGCATGTTGGTATCATCAGTGCAATCAATTCCCTTCAGTTCAGGAGATGCTCTGCTCGCATCCTCATCTCAAGAACAAACAATTTGGACAGAACTGAAACTAGCTGGTGTAACTAGAATTGCTGGCCACTGAATCACAAATCAGTGGTGCTAATTAACAGACTCTAGTCAGACTAAATAAACTGATGTATTACATATGTTCTTCTCTGTGAAGCCAGAAAGAGGAGAAAAGAAAAAACTTTAAAAAATAAACTGACATGCTTTAAAAAGAAATCAAAATTTATTGTTCATGAGCAACACACCCAAAATGGTATATCTTTTTACATTGTAAAATTTGGTTCTTGGAAAGTACTGAGTAGGATTGGATATTAAGGAATAATTTTTTTTTTTTCCAAGTATGTTGGTAGGGATTAGATAATTCTATCTTGGCTTGATAATTTAATACAAAATAATTGGTCAGACTCAATGCTTGTAAAATATTTTACTGCTTAGAAATGCCGGTTATTAGTAATTAAGTAAAACAACGCAATGTTAAGAGCACTGAAAATGTAAGCTAAGTTTACTGTTCAGGAAAAACAGGTTACCCCCTCTGTTCCAAAACAGCTAACAAGTGCAGAAAAAATATCTCCTATAAGCACACTTGCACACTTCAGCTGCACACAACTGTCCTCTGCAGTGACAGCATGCCCAGAAGAGGCCTTCTTTTAGTTCTTTACAGGTGGGATAATTCAAGTCTCTAACATCCAAAGGCACCTGGGCTGCCCTTACAGTTCCTATAAACTGAACATCATCACCAATTATAGATCATCTCATAAAATACAGGGAGTAGAAATAGAAGCCACATATTTTTCCTGTAAACTGCACAAGAGATGTGGAAAATATATCGTTGTTATTATTATCATACATTTGTTAAATTATTATCAAATAATTGTTACACAATAGAAGAATCTATTGAATAGTAGAAGCTAATACATGGAAAGATAAATTGTAAAGATCCCATTCTCATTGAAAACATTAAATAACCAACATGTTTCTTTCCCAAAATTTATCAAATGTTAGTGGTATTCCTATATATAAAAATAGAAACACTATTCAACCATGGGGGGTTCCCTTCTTCTGTCCCATAAGCATACAGAGGAAACAGAAATATTTCAAGACATCTGTAATGTCTTACATACTTTGAATAAAATAAAGAGCCAAAACACTTAACAGTACTGAATTTTATTCCAAATTATACCCAAGAGGAAGCCATCTGCAGGAAAAATAAAAAGTAAAACAAAAAAAAACAAAACCAACACACTTTTGACTTGGACATCACTTGTGCAATACAGCTATCCAAAAGGACAGCGTGTTCTTTTAAAAGAATGACTACTTATTCTTTCGTGATACAGGCAACATAAAAATCACCTGAAAACTTTCAGGCTTTTTTAACTACTAAGAATAAATTATACAGTGTTCCAGTGCAACACTGAACTACTTTTGGTTCTTTTATTTTTCCCCTGATCTAACATAAAATATTATTATATTGGCAAGAGCCATCTCTAGAAGACTGAAACTGTTTGAGGTTACCCACAGACAGGCAGATCACTGCTGCTATGGTCAAGTTTGAAAGGAGACCAAAACCTAAGGTCTAAAATGCATTAGTATTTCAGCATTGACACGTACAAGGCCATGAAAGTTTGATACCACTGCTTTAGACAAAAGAAAATGTCAGGTATTATTTCTCTATTGAAATGTTAACTTATAGCTTAGCTATACATTGCCAGTAAAACTAAAATGCAATATATGAGGAAGACATTTATAAAATGCTACAAGACACAATCTATGTTGGTAAGATGACGACTATGTCATAAATGCTGAAGATGACAACATCTCAGACATGATGGTATTGGCTGAACAGCAAGGACTGCAAAGCTGCCTACAAATATAGCAGTGTATTCATCATTTTGTCTCAGGAGTAATGATACAAGATGAGCAGAAATACCCTACTGCATGCAGCATTTCCTGATGCATCAATGTTTCCTACATTCCTAAGTCTCCAAAATATGAAACAGATCATACTAAAGAAAAATAATATGAAAAATATTTGCTGTAAACTCCAAACAAATTAAGTGAAAATTTGAAAATAAATACGCAGTACTGGACAAACATTAGAAGAATAATATATGAGCTCTGACAATGCGTGTATGGGTTACATTAAAAAGAGGACAGAAAAACAAGCAAAAAAAACCCCTTTCAACAGTTGCATACCAGGAAACATGTGTTGACCCACGACACTTGAACAGCTAACGATACTGTCCTACGCTCAACCTACAACAGCACAAAAGAAAAGCAATTTTTCAGAGTATACGGGGATTCAAGGGCCCTTTAAAACATTACATAAATTATCTGCTATTTCCATATTTGCTAGTCAACACCATGCAATTTAAGAAACAACTTTTTCTTACAAAAAAGCATAACAGGCAGTAGATACTACCTAACGGATTTGGCCAACACAGATAAACTCAGAGTAGACTGCCAAAATGATTTTTCAATTACGCACAGATTTGTACCAAAATACAAACCAACAGACTATTTTTCAAGAAATAGTATCTCCCAACCCCAGATTTTCAGTATAATAACTATGTCCTTAAAAATTTAAGCTTCAGCAGCTTGAATACACTGGTTGAGTAGAGACCAAGTCATAAACACAGGCCTACACATTTCTGCAAATAGTCAAAAAGTTACTGTACTTTATTTCATAAACTATATTTCACCCAGAACAAAAAGAACTCTCCATGTAAAGCCAGAACTATGTTCTAACTTCTTTTTAATTGAGCTCAAATCTTGAATACATGAATGTCAGGCTGGAAGTCAAATGTCCTAATGAATTTCATCTTTTACAAAATTTTGCCTAGGGTTAGGAAATAAATACATTAAAAGAGAGCCAGCTCCTTTTAGTATTATTGGGAAAAAACTCACGCTGACACCACTGGTTTGAAAGACTGAAGCTCATACTTTCAGAAATAGCCCATACTGAAATAACAAAAAGCTATCATATGCGTATACTGAGAATGCTAGTTAGATGACACTAGTTATAGTTCTATACTAACTTATTCTTTTTTAATATTTAACCTGGATCCAAACAACTTATATCCAAGAATTCTCCTAGATTCACATATAAAGTTCTCAGCAAGTTCAGCAAAGGGAAAATGTGAAGTCCTGCACCTGGGAAGGAATTTCTCAAAAGAAAACTCTACAAGTACGTTCACTTAATTGTTAGTGTACAGAGATTTTTAAAGACCTGCTTTAACTTTCTGTCCTCCTGCAAATATGGAAAGCAATCGATTATAGCAAACACAAATAGGCTGACATACAAGCCTACCAAAAATGTTTGTAGTCTTCCCCAAACAATCACCGTCAAAATCTACTAAAACATCAAAATTTTAAACTCTCTTTTTGTAACTTAACCTTTCATAGCTAAAACCCAAAACCTTTCATTTGTATTACCATGGAACAACTGACACATTTTAAAAACATTCCTCCACATCTGCTTTAAAAAAAAAAAAAGAAAGAAAATAAACAAGTGAATGCAAGAGAAAAGTGACTTAAGCAGATGAGCAGCAACTACGGGAAAGAAAAACATACCACAACAGTAGGTCAAAATTAAGCAGAGGGAATGGGAAGAACAGCTCTGCCAGGATCTAGACAATGTTATCTCAAACTATAGGTTATGAGAGAGCTCACGGACTGGTGTTCTTCATTTGTAAACCACAGCTAAACAGTATCTCCAAATCAGAGAAGTTGCCATCAAACGTCCACATGTAACGGCAAAGCTGTCAAACAGCCCCCTCCACATTGCCAGTAACAGAAATGACGTCCCCATGCCCTCAATTCACCAACTGATTCAGATGTTTTATGGTTCAAAACCAGTAAGATAACAACCACACTACGGAAAGAGGGAAAGGTCAACAAAAAAACGTAATTTATTTCATTATCGTTAAGCCAAAAGAAATTAGCGATATACAAAGATATATCAGCCCTTCAGAGTAAGAACTGGATATATAAACATGTTTACAGACTGAGTGGCAGACCAAAATTTGAATCATTATCCACAAAATCTATTTCAGCTGGTCTTCCCACCACCATCCAGGAAAATGTAATTTTCTGCCATAGCTGGCCACCTACTCTTCCTGTCACCCAGTGACTTGCATCTTTTTGACCCATTCTTCACTTGCCTCCAACTTTAATCTTGCTTTATCTTATACTGTTTCCTTTATAACCTCTAATAGCTATCTTTCTTTTACATTCTATTAATAAAGTACGTGGTTTGCGATACTACATCCCTTGACCACTGTACTGAATAACTAAAGCACTACAATTTTAACCGATTTTTAAAAATCCTGCTGACCAACTGCTTTTTCCTTGCTCCAACTACATCAGTTCCTTTGCAGAATCCTTTCTTGGGTTCTCTCTTACACAGCAATGTCAAGATTTTAAAAACTAGACCAAGACTTTACCTTCCCCTTGCACATGTTCTTTTCTTTTCCCCAACACTAATTTTCTTTACTATTTTTCTTAGTTAACCACACATTTAACTATAACAACCTTTTTTTGATGCAAGTATTCATTTTCTTCAATGCTTCCCCAAAATCAATATACACCAGAAAGCCTTCAAGTGTGCCTTAAACCTTCTCATCTCCGAGCTGTCCTCCTGTGAAACGGTTTGGTTAAATTAAGACTTCTGGACATTATTTTCCTTAATTTATGCAGCAGTACTTACTTTTAAATCCTCAGTTTATTCAATCAGCATATACTTCAACCAATTGCCACCAACAGCAGCGCAAGAAATCTTAAAATAAAATCTGTTAGTAGTGAGTTACAAGATGCAATGCTACTTTCCAATTCTTTTCTCATTAGTCATCTTGCCTTTGAACCCATGTTTACCACTGCAGGCACAGATCGCTGCAGCAGCCAATTTCATTTGGGACCGTACAAGGACCTTTCACCTTAATCCACTCCTTGCAGTATAACAGAGCCCTGCCATGGGTTTTTGTAGCCATTCGTACAGCTAAAGAACTCTCTCTTCGCTACCTTTTGCAATAGCTTGACTTTCAGCAGTGCTCACTCCGATCATACATGCTTTGGTGGTGTCCCACAAATGAGGAGTAACACACCCTTTTTGAAAGCTTTTTCCTCCATTCAGGAAATTTCAAAACTATTTTAAAGCTGGACACGACATGCTTCATCACAGGAAAGATGCTAGCAACACGTAGGCAGAATGTCATTACTCGAGGTTGAAGTTTAAAGAAAAAAAAGTGGATAACACTCCTACATTTGCACAGATGGATCTTTAGCACTCATAGTAGGCAGACCTTGGTTTTACGTCTGTACAAAAGCGGCCCATTCCAAAAAATATTTCCCCAAACCACAAAGAGACAGCAAGGATTGAGTCATGGGTACAGCATAAGAGAATCGTCTGCTTTTCTCTTGACAACTCTGCATTTTATTTGATGTTTTTTTGCATATATTGAGTATCCTACCCCAAAGAATCCCTGAGATGAACAATCCCTAGATGGAATTCACATCTTGTGAAAATGAAAACGGTAAGCTGTGAAAGGAAAACTCAGACCTTGCCTCAGAAACAAAGTAATCCATGAGCTTTCTCCTAAACACAAAATCACACCAATAAGGTACAAATAGCATTACATATTTTAGCTCTTTAGTTGTAGGCTACAAGGCAAAGATTTTCCTACGCACAACATTAATAACAAAATTATATCCAATTTAAACTGATGGAACTGAACTGCCTAACTGTCTGCTTCTGCAAACCCACCTTCATAAAACCGGCACAGCAATATGTTACTTGTTGGCCTCTTTCCTGAAGCACTGACCCCACCCTCTAACCGTAATCATAGTGATTACAATTTCTGGAATGATATGACGGAATCTGAACAATTCGGGCGTTCTTCCACTTCTGGGGTGACTGTGCATTCAGTAGGGTGCAGTTGTGCTTAGTTAAATGCGGTAGGACTTTTATAATTTTAAGAACACTTGCTTAATATTCTTGGATGAAATATCTCAGATCTTCACTAACTTCTTTAATTTCAGTTGTTGAAGACTTTTCCTTACTTCTCCGATTTAGTCGGTGGTAAAACACATCACAAAATAATAAAGGAACTCCCCAACACTGAGAATGTGGCATATTCTATTAGATGCATTCCTAGCTACCAGCGCAATGTCAGCAGATCGTGTCTTATGATATACGTGAGAAAAAACAGCTCTTCTTTCTCCAAACCAGAACGGATATATTTCTGCATGATTTAATGTAAATCCCCAGATACAATGATGTTTAACAGTGTGTTAGCCAATAAATGTGGTTACAGTTAAAACTAGGGTCATTCTTCCTATCTTAGTAATCTTTAGGTCCACTTGCTCCTCAAAACTATCATTCTACTGTCCCGTTTTCTCTTTTTGTGTCCAACTGCTCAACAACAGCAGCAAAGACAGCTTACGTAGCAAATTAAGCTACGCTTGCAGGGCAAAGTAAAAAGTACAGCATAGAACAAAGATCAAAACCAGTGTCTTGCTTATAATATAGTAAAAGAGTGCAAATCGCACAAGTAACTACTTCCTTTTTTATTTAAATTAGCAATGAAACAAAACACTCTTACAGGTTTCCAAAGGTTAACCTTCTGTTCTCCATGAAGTAGGAACTCTACAGCTGAGAAAATAAAAGCCATACATATTTTGATACTATGAGTTATACGTGCCTTAAAAAAGGAAGTGTCCCTCTATGCATGATAGCTTGCAACTCAGTATTTTGCAGCACAAGTTACTAGAAGGGAAAGAAATGCTACAAACACAAAGCCTAGATCATATCCTTGCTCCTATGAAACCCGTGACTTGCTAACAGCTGTATAATTACCAAATACATTTTATGAGTGAAATGCCAATTTAATGATGCTCTTTCCATGATTTGATGCCAATATTATTAGGATGAAAAAGTATCTTCAAGTAACATTAAATGCATCATCAAGATGCATTTAAAAGTTGCAGCATATTTCCACCTTCATTAACATTTTCATTAATCAACTTTGCATGCAAAGTGTCATTGACCTATCGCGCTACTTAAATGCAATGAGAATCGTTTTCAATTGCTCTAATGCCTTGCACTTTTCTAAAACCATTACAGAATCATAAGATGCCTTATTTTTCCCTTTTCCTTCCCACTTCAAAACTATTGTTCAAAACATGTCTTTGGAGACAAGATGATGCTCAACTACACACTTTGCATCTCTCAGTGTATCAGAAAGCTGTCCAAAACTAGAGGATTATTTCAAATCCAATATTACCACACTCATTTGGAAACTGTTCCAAACTCCAGAAAGTAGGGCATAAACTGATTCTACTACTTCCCAATAGTAGAAAGCTGAGAGCGGGAAATTACTCATCTCCCTGAACAACTGACTACAGCCACTTGCTAATGAGTGTACTAGAAACATTTTAGCAAAATGAGAAATTCAGATGCAATATAAAGATGACTTCACAATTCATCGTTGCACAGCGAACCAATTTTACTCGCAAAGTCATCACCTCTGAATGTGTCACCTGTAAATGAGCAAAAGGGACTTCAGAAAAGTGAAGGAGCAAGGAAAAGCTGTGCATATCATCTGTTAAAAGATGAGCTAGATAGAAAACACTGACAGTATAATGCACACTGAGCTTTCTATACATCAGTGAAGTTCCTACTGACAGTTGATGTGCATTTTAGACATCTCCGCTGTGGCAGAACCGTGCTGGTGTGCACCCCAGCCCACTGAAGGATACATTCATTCCACATACAACCTACCTAATGAAACTAAGACTGCCTACAGCTAGAACTACGAAAGTTAAGATTGCCATGGAAGTAAACAGGTGAATGGCCACTCCGTCCTATGCCACGACACACAATCAGTGTTAAAAACAACCCCAAAACCAAACAAAAACAAAAGGCAAAAAGAATCCCAACACATTTCATATCAAACCTTGCTCTAGAAGCATTTGTGAGCTAGCTGTAAAGAAAGGAAGATAAACACATAATTCTGTATTTGGCATTCCTGAAATTTAAAGGTGTTTCTTAACTCCAGTGCTAACCATGCAAATGTTCCAAAGAAGATTCATTGCTTCTAAGAGAGGGAGAGAACAGCTGCAATAGGTGGGCAATTACAAGCAGAAAAGAAATCAAAGGAAGTGTTTGTCCAGTAAAACAATAAATGTGTTTGATCAGTCACACAGTTGACCAGCTGCTACCTTAGGAACTGGCATAGATCCCCATGCCTCTGCCATTGCTTTTCCGTGTGATGCTGAAAAGCCACTTTTTACAGGTATTCCCTAATTGCTACAACTGGGCACCACAGTCAGTGCCAGACTTCCAGAAGTGCTGAGCAGACATTCTGCTGAAAATGTTTTCATTTGGCAGGAAACTCAACAATATCACCAGTCTGGAAAAAAATGGGTCATAGATATTTGAGATTTGGCAACCAAAGTTGCTGCAGACTTTAAATTGTCAAATCTTAATAAAACATGATGTTGCGATATGAGCCTTGAACACAGCAGCTCTAAGGAACTGACCCGTATTGGGGAACAACCATTTACAACAAAGCAAGTGACTTTAGACCCTTCCACAACAGCCTTTAGCACATCAGAGGCTACAGTAGAAGACGACAATCTAAATTTATCTAGGATCTTGAGTGATCTTACCTGTTCCTGACCATGTCTAAGGTATTCACTACTTCAGCCTAAGTACTGAATTAAAATTTATTTTAATCAATAAAAATTTAAGACTTCCTAACACTTATCTTAGGAAAAAAAAATCACAAACAAAAAAAAGACCCCCACAAAAAAAACAAAAACACCTTCTGCTAAAAAGAGAAAATTGCAGGACAAAGTGATGACAACCATTTCTAGAACAAGATTACAGCATAAGTCATGCCTCAAATCCCTCTTTGTACAGTAATATAATGCAAATAAATTCACTACCTATTGGAACTATTTTGTTCCTATTGGAACAAAAAATTTACACACCCACAGAATTGTGAGAAAAAAATATGGAAACATGATCAAAATAAACTGATGGCATTGATGCTTGCTTGAGTTTCTAGGCAAAGTGAAAATCAGAATTCTAAAAGATATATTTTTAAGTTCATTTCATCAACAGTAACAGCTCAATGGTGACAATACTTTAAGGAGACCAGACCAACACCAGAGAGAGAATTTGTACCACATGGCCTTGGTCATCAATCCAGAACAGCATCATTCTGTTGGCATCCTCCTCTTTGAGCCAATTAAGGGCCTAAACAAATTTGGAGATCTTCTTTTCCACCACAGTGTGGAAATTAAAATGAAATTAGAAAGAGAATCCACTAAGTGACTGTTTGGGGCAGTTCTGTCTCTAGATTAACATATTGAAACAAAAATCTCAGGACAGTCTTTCTGTTTTGACAAGGCTAACCAAAGAAAACAGCTTTTTAGAGGAATGCCTGCTACAATGACTTTGTATAATGTGCATGGAGGGCTTGGGCAAAAGTTCCAGAACTCTTCCAGTCATTAAACCTCCTCAAGTCTTCCTTCTAAAAACATTTGGAACTGGCAGCAGAAATTTGTCTTGAGCTTGGTCTTTAGATTCCTGGTCCACAGATGTTTTGCAACAAGCTGTTGACAATATTCAAGTTCTGCTGAAACCAAAGATGTTGAAGTTTGGAGAAAACAAAATGTTGTCGGGGCTTTTAGGAACATTAACTTCCAATCTGAAGTTTTATCCTCCTCTTAGCCAGAATAAACAACGTCTTCAACCAACCAATTCAAATCTCAAATATGACCACATGATCATTTTAGGTGGCTATTTGCATTACAATTATGAAAATGAGTAATCAAGTACTTTAGTAATAATCTGCATCCCACTCTTGTATTTCCTTAACATACAACTATTTATTTATAGTCAAGTAAAGACACTTTTTTAATCAACCTGAAGGCTCAAATGGTTCATCTTTAATACGAAATAATGTAGACAAACTCATCTGCCCGTGTGACATAGGAGAGAATTTCAACCACAATTTTAGGATACTGTATAAGCAAACGGATGCATAGACAGGACAACGACTTCTATAAAATCTTACAGTTTAGAAACAACAGATATCTAAAACACAAAGCACAGGAAAATCTAAGCTAGGCCATTTGTCTGAAATAATTTTAATCAAGGAAAAAAAAATAATTTTTCAAACAGAGAAGATCAAGAAAAGTTTATTGGGAGATTCCAGTTTTTGAGCTCTTGGAATATTTATAAGAAATATAAACGAATAAAGATGGGGAGACATGCCAGAAATGAGTCAATAATGTAACGCCAAAATTGTGGCAAACTCTCAAGTTTTGCAATGTTGGACATTCAAAATTCCAGAGCAATTTACACAAAAAAACTACATAATTTGCAATTTATGAGTTTAAATATAAAAGAGAGGATTCATAAAGTTTGATACGAAAGACATTTTTAGCTGGCAAGCACTTTTTACAGGCTAACCATTTTTTCTTTATCTTGCTCATGAGACCTCTTTCGGATACAAATACATTTGTTAACCATTATGAAGAAAATAAGGCAACAGTAAGATAGCGTGTTTGTACTCTTTTAAAACAAATCATGCATATTAATACACTCATCAATTTTTTTATGATTTGCAAATTCCACTCATTAATAAGCAGCTTAGTTTGATAAATAAGTTGATTCCAACTAACTTGGCAACATGTTTTAGATGAGAACTTTTTGTCATGAGGAACTTCAGTGGATTTGTGTGCATTTCTGCAAAAAGTGAGCACGTTATGAAATCCCAAGACACAACATGAAGTATAAAACAATTTTTAAAATTAGAATGTAGACAAAGAAATGCCAAAATTAGAACATGAACAAATACCTATGAGAAAACTGATTTGTCCACTGCTTGAAAACACAATACTTCAAATTCCATTCAAAATCCTGAAAACCCATAAACGCTTACTCTAATCTTCACAATGAATTTGGAGTTTCTCCATGAAGAAAATCAGCGAACCAGATGTGAATTCAATCGAGTACGTTCCTTTCTAAGCCCAGAAACAAAGCGGGGGGGGGGGGGGGGGGGGGAACACACACCCAACCAATCCTCCTTCAACTCTACCCAGAGGCTCAAGGTTTCTATTTTTCACTCTATTAGGTTACAAACTGATTAACAGAAATTGTTATAGATCAGTAACACTGAACAACACACTTTGCCATTAGGGAAGAACTTCCACGCTGTCTTCAGGGTGGAACTTCCCAATTTCATCTCAAGAGTGACGATGTCAACCCCAATTGTAGAACGCTTGACTGAGTCTGAGCATTGGAAAGTGAATATTGTGGGAACAGTTTCACAGGGACTGGGCTCACATTTGAAGCTAACACACCCAGTGAGACTCCAGCTGACAATGCAGGAACCGCTGAGAGAATTTCTGCATTGCATTCGCCACTGCTCCAGATCTTGAAATACAACGCAGACTTCCCAGCAGATTCTAGGCAAAATCAGCCCAGGCCAGTATCACTTCACCTCCACGCAGGCAGAAAAGGGTGGTACCGTTTCCTAAAGCAGGCTAGCATAGAAGCTGGAAAGTAACATCTACATGGAACGGCATCAAGACCATAGTAAATCCGCAACTCAAACACTCAAAGCATGGACAGCTCTGCGTAGGGAGCTGGCTGTTTCATGACAGAGTGGCTGTGCAGCCCAGAAAAGGATTTTTACTCTCCTGCTGCCCCTGCCGTCTCGCCCCATTCTCTTCCCCCCCATCGCTCACCCCTACCATGGCCCAAATGGCTAGAAAAAAGCAAGAGCGAGAATTGTCCGTTTGCTTTCCTAGGAAGAATAGCACAGTTCTTCCCATAGTAAGAAATTTGTATGCAGACAGAGAGATATGTATCTTTTTGATAAATCTTAGGTAGCATTATTAAGTTTTATTGAATATAAAAAAACTGGTTTTAACAGTTGTATTTTTAATTACTATAAGAAACTGTCCAAGCATCCCTTCTTCGTCTTCTACTTTTTTTTTTCCTCTTGCAAAAAGTATATCATATGCAGCCTTCCATGTTATTTGCATGACGTCCTTTTGCACTTGTCCTAAATAGCTTTCCTTCTGGCAGATGCAACAATTCTGTTCCTAAAGAAAACGCACTACTACTTACCACCAGTCACTGAAGGCTCGACAGAGCAGTAGCTGTGGGTTAAACTTCTAAGAAACGAAACATGGATCGAAGAACACAAAGCAAATCAATCTCAACTTAAAGAACTCCGAGTCTAGCTAGGTTAACTCCCTTCACAGTAACTGGCATTAGAATCTCTTCTACCGAGAATAAAAAGAAGGTGTAAGCAGGACAAAAATCCCTGAAGATGCAAGTCTGGCCCCTTTACCACGTTTGTTTTGCAGAATGCACAATAAAACTAGCATGCCTTCTTTTTCAGGTCCACAGCACTGTTCAAATCTGCAGTTTCACTACAGACCACATTTCCATTATTCAAATTACAATTTTGGAAAGTCATCTATCTTTGGCGATGCAAATAGCTTAGTGTACCACTAAAGCTGACAACAGGATTCATGATGGACCAGCAAGCACACAGGTAAGGCTCCAAGCTCACACACCAGGAGAAAGAGCAAGAATACCCTAGTATCTGGAGTCCGGAGTCCCGAACAGCAAGTGACCCCAGGAACAAACACTCTCCCAGTCACAATCCCAATCTCTGCCAGACAACAGAGGAAAGCAGACCAGCCTGAAAGAAGAATCATTCCACTAGGTTCCAGTTTCCCCAAATTGTCCAGCTCTGCCACCTCCCATCTTCTCAAGCGATCCTAGACATACCACTGCAAAGTCCTCTAGGCACAAGGCCTGAAAACAACAGCCTTTCCCAAGAATACTCGTCTCTCTTAAAATTGAGAAAATGCCTATAGAAAAATAGTCTCAGAAACCATGCATAGTTTAAAGCCTGCCAGAAAGGCTAAAGCCACGTTATGCCTTCCCCAATAAAGTGTCTTCAGTGCTCTACAGGGGGTAGCCCACAGATGAATCCTGGAAAACTGGCAGTGATGGGAAAGTTTCCTGTTAAGATTTAGAAAACAGCAAACAGCCAGAATAGTTGAACAGACAGAGAGATTATCCAGTTTGCTCTGGAATTTCTCCTGAGCTGGAGGAACATGCATTCTTACAACTGGACTCTCAGCAGGAGCTGGGCTTGCAAGTATCTCTGAAACACACACCCACCCTGTCTGTATTGATGAAGAAAGTTATTTTTATTGAGCCCAGTACCAGTAAATATATAGACAAGCATTGAAAAGGAGCTATTTTTTCCTAAGCAGTTATCTTGAGCAGCTAAATTTGAAACATTATCCATCTAAATAAACCTCAAGATGAAGTATGTTTGCTAAGATTATAAAAATTGTTTGGATAAGTATAATGAAAATTCACTTTGGATGATTCTCAATGGGCTGCTGAAGGTTTAGCAGACTTTACTAAAGCATAAAACCATCATGATGCATATTTATACTGACTAAGCACATCATAGTCTTGCTGTAATCTTTACTACATTTTGCAATTTTCAAGTTCAGCAAACATAAATGAAAAATTAACTTCCTTTTTTTAGTACTAAGAGAAAGGCATTATAAATACAAAAATTATACTACCACTATAAATTCTGCATATCAGACAGTTATTTTTAGTCAGTCAAGCCCAGCAGAAACAAAATTCCTTCTGTTTAATGGAAACCATTCATAGCTACAGTGAAATCTCTACACATTAGCATTAACAGAGTCTTCAGCACATAAAAAGCTTCTGTGCTTCTATCAGTGATGAAGCATGCAACACCAGCCGTGTTGGTCAGTGGTCCTCAGGCTCCTAAAGTGAAAGAATAAACTCAAACCCAACAGAAGGAAAGGAGAAATTGGGTCTCTACGAAGAGGTACACAGGAAAGTATCACACCTATCAGATGATAGTTTATAAAAGTTGAGTAGAAAGCTCAAAGAAGATAAAGAGTTTGCACCTTTAGCTGTTTGTCCTTCCTCTGGGACTTGCTGATGAGTGAAGCATGGCTGTTTTGAAAAAGGACAGCAACTTGGCAGGACACTTTTGTGGGTTTCCAAAACCCAGAAGAGAGAAACCGAGATGAACTGCTCTAAAAATTTTAAATATATCACGGAATCGGAAAATGAGCTAGGTGTGTGTAACATAGTGGGATTTTGGACATGAGTAGTTGTTTCGTTTAGCTCTATAAACTTACACAGATGGAGATGACCAGTACAAAAGTTTTTCTGTATGTTCTTGCTGGATTTCCTGAGGTTCCTGTCAGTCCATTCCTCCAGTCTATCCAGGTTCATCCAAATGACATCTGCTCTCAAGTGCATCACACTGCACCCCACAGTTTGACACCATCTGCAAATCAGATTGTGATGGAGTCTGCCTCCTCCAGACACTGTTTTTTTTACAGTTTTTGATGATGGTTAAAACATACATCTTTCTCCAGTCAACAGGGATCTTCTCTGACAAATTTCACCATCAAAAATAGAGACACAGGGTATAATTCACTGAATTATAATTTTTACTAAGATTTACCATGTACACTAATGTCAGATTTTTAAAAGTACAGTTCTAATAGCTGTCTATGTATCTTTAGTTTCTTCTCTTTCAGAAGGACAAATAATTGAGTTATACTTATAAAACAAATAAATTGAAAACAAAAGTTTAAATTAACCACCATACATTCCTTTGACTAAAAAAGCACAATGCATAAGCAGTTACATAAGCAGTACAGAGACAAAGAGGCAATTTGATCCTAGAGACTACATTCCAAATCTTGAAGTTTGTTTGTTTGTTTTATGAAGAGCTCCGTGATATAAGATAAGGAACACTTAATCCTCCAAGCAATTTATATGCTTAAAAATATGCTACTGGCATGAATACGTTAATATGACCGCCTCAGTACAAATCACTAGTCTGTACAAGATAAAGTACCATAAGCATTTAAACAGAGATGTCATTTTTAATTAGCAGAGCATTTTTAGTAGAGGTCACTTGCCTGAAATTGATAAAATACAGAAAGGATGAATGGGGTTTTTTATATAATTATAATGCTTTAAAAAAAACCCTCAAGTGTTAGTATTAATACAGATTCTGGATTAAAGAGGCTGACATAAGTGAAATTACACAGAGATGTGTTCTCATGTCCTAAATTTGTCAACTGAATCGAACATGATTCAAAAAGCAATGTTCTTGATGACAGAACTGAAATTCATATGTTCACAAGAGCATAAAGACATTAACCGGCTACACAGAGGAAAATATTTAGTCTTCACTAATGAAGACTGAAAAGTTTTACTACACAGTTAAATACAATGTATACGAGAATTTAAGAAGGTGCCTAAACATAAGCAGTTAGTATTCTTATAACAGACAAATGTGCATCTCCTGCCTGCATTTTTGCTAAAGAAAATGAGGCCTAAAAATACGTAGCTTCAGACAACCTTAGATTTCCTCTAACTAAAAACAGGTGGCAATTCACAAAGACTGATCACTTCTGCATGACTTAAACACACATAAGCATATATAAATTGAATTCAGTTTTATAAGCAAAAGAGTTTCTTTATCACGCAAACATGTACACTCTTGTACACTCTTAGTCAAATATATAACTGATACCAAAATTCAGGAGACCATGCGACTGAACTAACTTGCTACCTATAGCTTACCAATGCTGTTGTACCGCCCAATAGAGATGCTCACTGTTAAATACTTCATACTTATCTGCACATACATGTTACTGTTTTGGCACATGCATTATATACACAGCCTTAAGTTCACCAATTGTTGCCAAGCCTAATGAGGCTTGGAAAAGTCTTGTGGATTTTTAAGGGTTTTCTGGCTGGTGATGGTAGGCTTTTCTGTTTGGTTCCATTTTTAACTTGCAGCCTGTGGGACAGTATCATGCTGCCATAACCTCCTCTCTTCCTACAGAAAAACTTCCCTTATTACAGTTATTACCAACATCAAAAAGGATTGATATTTTAGACATCTAGCTTTAGGCACAAAGAGACGGACCCAATATCCTCTTCGGGAAACCCATGGCAACCTAAGTAGGGGAAGTTATCTAAGGAGAAGCATAGGAAGCTGCTCAGAGGAGTTGCTTCCTTAAGACACAAAGCATCAAACAACTCAACTTCAGAATGAAAAGCTGAGATAACTGATAGGGGCATTCAGGGAGCTCCAAGAAAGTCCACAGCTCTTGAAAAGGGAAGGTGATACACTATACCAGCTGAGCACTCTGTGTAAACAACTGGGAACATTAAGCCCTAACTGCAAATCTCTGCACTTGCTACTAGGTTTGCACTTTTTATTCATGATAAGCAGGCTTTGCTTTTCAGAAAAACATGTTCTAGACATGTCACTAAGCTACATGATAATCCATGCTGTGGAATGCAGGAAAGAGATTTTTGAAAAGTAACCTGACTTTGGGGATATGAAATATAGGTCTAAATCCCCAAATAGAGGGATTCATCAAGACGGAGAATGGGAATAATCTTATTCATTAAACATTATCCTCCCTGAGGGTAAACTGCAACCTGGGTTTCTTAAGATAATGTGAGGATAATGGAACTGGAAGAACAACCCAATGACCGGGACAGCAGAACTATGACAGATACTGCCAGCTACCCACCTCTTTCACGGCCACAACAGCTTGTACAATAATATCCTCCGACCACCACTTACCTTCGCATGCCAAATATGGAGCTCTGGTATTTGTGTAACTATTGGAATCATCTGATCATTGACACAAGTTTCCTTGATGCATTCCTTCTTACTCCTTTTCTTGATTTCAGAACAGAAAGGGCTACAACACCTTGGTCTGTATTTTAAGACGATCTTCTCATTCCGCGCAGTTTTATGTGAAATGGCTTCTTTGTCTGCTATCCCACACCGCTACATGAGCGACTGGAAAAATGGTGGTCTGGAAAGTGGTCACTCTGCTCCTTACGTACCTACTCATTATATTAAAAAAGGATTTTAACAGTGAAGGTCATCCTTAATGGTAAGTGTGCAAGAGCTACAGTCCCAGCAATTCCCAGAACCAAAGACTGAGAGTCCTAACAACTTCTTTTCAAGAGATACACATAGAAGAAATGTTAGCATAATAAAAATTAAAATTAATTAGCAAAGTTAAACACACTAGGTGAAAAAACCCCCACATTCAGAAATAAAAGTTGGCAAACAGTATATTAGCCTTGGATCAAAATCAAGCAGCAGCACTGGCTTTTCCAAGCTTTTATTTCACTAGTTACACCTTCAAGAATGAGAACATCACCAACACACACACACACTAAATAAGAAAAGTTTCCATTTACGATACAAATTTTTAGAAATCCAAAAAGTAAAATCCTGTATCACCTAGAAACATATGAAGAACATTTATTTTTAATAATGAGAAATTATTCTCAGTCAGTCATTAGTATTTATCTAATCTATCAGTCACACTGATTCCAAAGTAATTTCCTGCAGAAACCTCTGCAAAGCCAGTTTCTCCTCCAAAACATGTAATTTCTAGAAAACAAATGAATGCTCATTCCATCTATGCCATAAAAATACGTACGACAGAATCATCAGTAACAGATACATTTATCTCAGAATTACCTGCTTTATCTACAATCATTTGCATCACTTAGTAAAGCAAGACAGTATCACGTGTATCTTTGAGATGGTTTATTTTTTTGGCAATGCTGCCAAGTGAGGACCTTGAATTAGAAAGGTATGCAATAGCCATGGTAGTTAGTCTATTTTTTTGTAACAACCATTCTCAATGTTGAGAAGGTGGCTGGAAAGTATCTGTTAGCAGAAATGGGGTTGAGCCAGAAAGTCTTTTCAAGATAATTCTTCTGCTACTCAGAAATGAGACTAGCATATTTGCTGTGTTTTGCTGTTCCCTAAAATTCACTGTGAAGCCCAAATTTATTTCTGTGCACCTACCAAGCTTGTTTAGTATTACAGGGGAATTACTTGTAGACATGATTTAAATCGGAAGCACTACATCCATTAATTAGCACTGTAATTCTTAATATAACATCTGTTTCACATGTTCCAAGCAGGAAGAGCAGCATTTATTAATCATGAGATGCTCAGATATAATTCCTCTAATAAACTCTGGCTTATAAATCAAAAGGCAACCACCAGTCTCCAAGGAACAAAGATCAGTATTGAAAAAGAAAGTGAGGAGGTAGGCTAACAGTGCACGTACACTATATTCAACTTCCGCCTGAGTACCATACGGGTACTACATTGCATATATATAATCATACAGGCTGTTACAAAACTATGGCAAATACAATTAAGAGACACACAGTGACAATTAATTGTCAGTACTATAGACAATCATCATTAAATAATTAGGATAACAAATTGTTTCCCAAGCAATTATATTAGCTATCTTTGAAGTGGCAAGACTTATGTACAAAAGAAATATTTCATTATGCCAGTGATTATTATCTGTTGAAATAAAGTACTCATTTCAGAGCTCTGACAGAATTGGTGGGTTTTTTCTGTTTGGTTCTGATTTTTTGTTTGCTTTTAAATTTAAAAAAAAAAGCTATTCCCCTACATATGGAATTTCTATCCAAAATTAAGTTCATCTGAGTTAAAGGATTTGAAAAAACTTACTTCTGGAGAACTAAAAGGTTGTGTTCACTAACCTGCAAATCCTTCAACTACAGTGAATGCTTCCTATATAAAAATGGAAATATAAGAATCTATTGGTGAAAAGGAGGAACTTGTTATTTATTCTCCTACACACATCACAGGATCTTACAATTACTTAATCTTGTTCAAAAAATGTTTTTCTGAGCATTTAACATTGCTTCCAATTTTTGTCTTCAGACTTGTCAATCTACCTCTCTGCTATACAAGAGATAACAACATACCATGTTCCAGAAGACGAGGAAAGATATATACAACGTTTTTAAGCCTTTCAAATAATATTTTTCTGTAAAACATTCAAGAAACAAAAGGCGATTTGATGGAAAAGGTACACAATCTGCAATTCAAAACAACTTGGCTACTTGTCATCCTTATTTCAAATCTGAGTAGTTGTTCAGTGCCACCTGACACAGAAAAAGCCCAGCTACTGTGCTGCAATGGAATAATTCCTAATAAATGCTTCCCTCCACCTATTAGTGATTAGGTGTTGGACTTCTCGCACAAGCAGAGAAGTTAAACCTTTTCAGATTTTGTTCTTTTGAGCCATTATTACTGCCTGCATTCATGGATCTACCAAGAAATTCTTTTTAAATCTAATGAAGTTCTTGACCTCCATAATAAACCCCTGGGAACGGTTGTCAGAACGTAGCTGCGCACTTCACAGTGCAGTAGCTAAGGGGAAGTGGGGTGGGGGTGTCTGCACTCACAAGTTGTCTGTCCTACTGACTGCCCCTGCTCAACATGAGCAGAAAAGCGTCTTTGTACTTTTCCCAAACTTCAAACAGCTACTTCTCAAGGCAAAATGGTCCAAATGTTCAGATTCCCCCATACAGACCTCCACAAGCTTTTCATCTACCTTACCATTCTAGTCATCATTCCAAAATGTCTCGTTTCTGTGGTTCCAGGCAACACTACTGGTTTATGCGTTTTATTTCCATAATGGTATTCTTAACGCATTTTAGCTTTTGCTTTTTTTGACCACTGCTGCTTACCGAGCCAGAGATCTTCAACTCTGCTGTCAAAAATGTTGTTTAATGTCTACTAAATTTGTAAAATTAATTCATAACACAGTAAAGCTTTTGCATAGCTCAAATGACTTCCTTCAATATGCGTGCTTTTGCATTCATCAGCATTGAATTTCATCTGCCATCTTGCTATTCATCCAACTAATTGGCTCCCTCAAAATTCCCCCAACAGTTTTCTCTGATCCTAACTAAAGAATTCTAATACCTGCAATCTTGCTAATCCTATTCCTAATATTTACTGTATATAAACATTCTCATCTCTAACAAGGAACACTTCTGCTGTGGTGAACGCTTACGGTAACCTGTTGTTTTCCTGCAGCTCTCTTGGTCACCACCTGATTCCTGACTGCCCCCTGCCTTGTAATTTGCTTGGCCTATTTTGAGGGGGTTTGGCAAAAGACTTGGAATCTTCAAATAAATTATGTCAGTGACTTCAGCTGTTTGGCTTATGCACTCAGAGAATATTAACAGATTAGCAAGGCACAATTTTTCCTTTGTGGAAGCAAGAGAATTTTGTTCTGTATTTTGGTCAGTTACAGTTTTTTTTTTAAATTGCATATTTTAATTAGTAGTCTAATTAAAATAGGAAAAAACTTCTAGACTGCAACTGGAGTTATTCTTCAAATTCTCAAATACTGCTGTCCTCCTCCTCCTTTTTATTTTATTTCACACAACTATTACAAACTTAATATCCCTTGTGTTTGTCAGTCAAGGCGAAGACAACGTCAGTTCCTGGAAAAGGAAGAGCATGTCAGCAGGATGCATCCTTCTTTCTGCGTACATTGCTTCTGGGTTTTCCCTAAATAACTTCAGAACCGACAAAAAAAAAAAAAAAAAAAAAGCATGCTTAGGATGAGGTGACAGGCGTGGCAGGATTTACTGAAATGGAATGCAGGAGAGAGGAATGAATCCCTTATCCGATGTGTCACACACTCCAGGTCACAAGATAAAGGGATCAGCTGCACGGACTGAGCAGCCTCTCCATCTGCAGTACAGCTGGATCCAGTTCCAAATGTGCACTCAAACATGAAAAGATTCACAAGGCACAGTTTTCTTTTGTGGAACCATTAACAACTTCTTTGGTATCTTGTTCACCTCACTTAAAAAAAAAAGAAACAAACCTGCTGTTTAATTAGTTGTTCTGATAAGCACTTGAAAGATTTGATGCTACCTTCAGTTTTATTAATACAAAATGCACTAGAATGCACTAGATCGTATCTAAATAAAAAGTGACCATTTCACTCTCCATACAGAGTTCTAATCACCTGTGCAATTAAGGCCCGACATGTACAGTGCTTATTAAATCACCTAGTGTATTTTTATGTAGTAATGATGTCTTCCCTGCTGGAGTTTGTGTTTTTAATTACTAGAAATATGTGAGCAGAAAGTGTATTGCTAGAAGTATGTAAGCAGCTAGTATTCATAGCTATAAAGTTTTCTGTGTCATGAAAACACTGCTACTCACTTAAATAAAAGACATCAGTACTTAATTTACCATCAGGAAAGTACAGCTATGAACTGCAACGAATTCTAACTCAACTGCATCATCAGTATAACAGTGCCGAAAAAACCCTCACAGTGCAAAGAGAAATAATAGGTACCTTCTTTCACCTGAAAGGTCTTAATAGCAGTGGAGAAATTCAAATGAATTTTAAAACCTTAACTACAATATGAACAAATAGCGTTACTATAAATAGTTTATAGTGCAATAACTAAATCAACACGTAAAATACTGAATTTTACAACAGTACATAAACAAAGCAACTCTTCCGATCATAACCACACCAACCTCTTACGCTAAGCTGTTAAACTGTAGTTTCAGAAATGCCGGATTCTCTTATTCTAAGATGAGCTTACTAAGTAGTAACATGATGCTTCTGGTCAGAAGTTTTTTCTGGAATATGTTGTAAATGAAAGGAATCTTGGCAGGTCAGTATCTCACTAGAACGTGCAATTCTGCATGTCATTGCCTCTTGCTTATTCACTGAAACAACAGATTTCATTACAAAACAAGTAAGAGAAACAAACACAGCCTCCTGCAGTTCCTGCTTCATAAGCCGCGTTCACCTTTCCTTTCCTTTACCACAACACCCATTGCCAAGACCACGTCTCACCGCAGGACAGGAAAACAAAAGAATTAAAGAATTGCGAAGCTGAGTTCAGTTACCCTTAGTCACCAACTGATGATACTCCTATTTAGGCATTTTTGAAAGCAGTGTTCGAGTACTTCCCGGAAGCTCGTGCTGCATTCCACATTACAGCTGGGACTGCATTATAACAATGAGAAGAGTTTAAAAAGTCAAGCAGTCTCTGTCAGATAAATACCTCCATGCATAACTATCTGGTGAAGCCCCGGTCAGGTTTGCCCTGCAAACCTCACATGAAATAAAACACAGAAACACCACAGGTTTCAAAGAAATATTTACATGAACTGTAGGTTACCCATAAAGTCGCCTTTATCTATATCACATTCTTGTTTGGGGGTTTGGAGCGGGTGCGTGTTTAAGTTTCGTTCTCGTTTCCCTCGTGGAACCTATTCATTGAAATTACTGAAAGGCAAATTGCACTGGGAAACAGTCTCAGCCTAAAGCTCTCCGAGAACTCTTTCTTTGTTAAAAGAAATCTTCCAGTACTAATAAATGGAGTATAAACATTTAGATGTTTTTACTTTCCTTTTCAATAACTCTTTTTCAGGATGGCACATCAAAAAGCCACTTATTTTCAACTGGAGGAAAACATCAGTTTATTTTATAAGATGCAAAAACACATTTTCACAATTTGCATCTTTAAGGTATCTAGATATCTTTCAAAGCAATTCCTGCAAAAATTTTAATAGGCATTTTGTAAACACAAAACATACCGATACTAAAGATTAAAAGAGACAGCATTTAAGACTTTCATGGAAAAAAAATACCCACTTCCCCAACAGCGTTATTTTAATTTTAAAAGCTCTTGCAATAGATGAAGTCACTTAAATTTTGAACACTCGATAGTTTGAAAAAATAGTTATTAAAAATAAATCCATCCGATATAGATAATAGATAACTGCAAAACATTATGGCGTCATCTTTCACATCATTTCCTGAAGTTAAAAAAATATATATACAAATAATGTTGCGTAATCAAATCAGAGTTCAAAGTTCAACCTGTGATTAAAAATCACTCTCTTAAAAATTTAAAGGCAATACAAAAATCACATTGTTATGCCCACCAGGCTTGTTAAGGAGTTCTAAAAGTTTTTAAAAATTAAGAACAAAATAAACATTGGCCTATTTGTCACAATTAGACGTCTGTGACAGAAGAGGTAAGAAAATGAGTAAGTTAACTCACTGACAACGAAACAAATTTCTGCTTCAGGGTTTCCTTTCCCAAAAATTAAATGATTATGTGATAAAGCAGATTAATTTATTTCTCCAGCCTTCACAGCTGCTGTTTCACATATTCTAAGTGCCATAACTCCAAGCGACACACGTGTGGTGAAAACAAAGACCCCTCCGTAGACAACAACCTCCCTCATCTCCCATGGAAGACATACACTCCTTCTGGAACAAAATGTGAAAACACATTCAGACCAACTGTATTAAGTTTGCCTTTTTTACCTTCAATGCATTTTCAGTAGACATCCAAGTTCACCCACAAAATTCCTAACAAACACACCATCTACTAACTAACAAAAATTATTTACAATAAGAGCAGCTCCCTCGAGTTAATGGAGCATATATTCTATTGCTAGATAGGCTGATAGGAGGTGTACAGGGAAGAACTTCCAGGCCCCTAATAACTTTTGACCAATAGATTTGGTGAGCTAGAAGTGGCATCTCCTTCTGCAGGTTTCTAGAAACACTGCACATGGCTATAAAGCAGATGCTGTTGACTAATACCATAAACCAAGGCACAGCGATTACTAAAACCAACACACTGCATATCTGGTTCTACATGTGATAAAGAAACCAAGTGACTGGATGGAGTAGTGAAAACAACGCTACAATAAAATGCAAACAGCCCATCAATAACTTAAATATTTAGAAGGAAAAATGTATCTTTAAATTAGTTGCTTTTTCTCCTTCATCTTTTTCAAATGCAGATTTGTGAAGCAGGCCACCGGTTACATCAAAATGACGGAGATCTTGCAGCAGTTAATAAATAGGTCTACCTCCTACATTACACCTCAGCATGTTGACAATGTTTTATTTTTAAAAAATGTACTTGTTTTCAACAAGGTCCTTTCAAAGGTATTTCTGAAATACGCACTTTGGTTTTGTTAACAGGTCACAGTAGCAATTGCAGGAGTTGTTCTGTGCAACCAAAAGAAGTCTGCAGCTACCGACAGCCAGACTGAAGAATGGCAGCCAGAACCAGTTCACAGACTAAGTACCCTTAGGATGTTGGGCGAGAACAAGGAGAGCTGGAAAACAATTCTGCACTGTTACTTATAAGAAACCAACTACAAAGTTAATCGTATGATGTGTGTGACCTATCTAGTCGTTCAGTGAGCTACACGTTGGGATTCATCTCTGCCCCTCTTGCTCAGTAGTAGGGCCGTTTTGCAATGCAGTGGTTCCATGTCTTTTGCCTTTTTAATTAAAAAAAAAAAAAAAAAAAAAAAAAAAATCAAACTCCAATGACAAGCATACAGTGTATTTTAAATTATTGTTTTCAGATTCTTAGATATTTTCACATCATAAAAAAAAAAAAAAAAAAACAGATTTAAAATATCCACATTTCTGAATAAATCTGTCGATACTGTCTTCTTTGCAATTCTACTTGATGTTCCTGTTTCAGCTAAGCCATCTGATACCTTGGACACAGTTGCAGATGATGCCAACCAGGGCAGGGAGGGAGCGGTGACAGACTAGCAGTAGGACTGTAACTGTGGGAGACCTGTGCAGCTTGCAGAAACAGACTGGATCGGGAACCTCAACGTATTCAACAAAGGCAAATGCAAAATCCTGGCCCCGTGGGACTCCACGCCTCAATGAGAAAATACTTTCCAGGCTGTCTGTCACGGTTTAACACCAGCCGGCAACTAGAACCACGCAGCCGTTCACTCACTCCCCGCTCTATCCCCCCAGTAGAGAAAAGAGGGAGAAAAAAGAGAAAACACCTCGTGGGTCGAGATAAAGACAGTTTAATAGAACAGTAACAGAAGAGAAAAAAATAATAATAATAATGTTAAAAGAATATACAAAATGAAGTGATTCAATACAATTGCTCTCACCACCTGATGATGGATTGCCCAGCCCATTCCCCGGCATCAATCGCTGACTCTGCTCCCCCCCCTCCATTTATATACTGAGCACGATGACGGCTATGGTATGGAATATTCCTTTGCTCCCTCTCAGCTTCTATGGGAAGCTGAAAAAGTCCTTGACTTAATATAAGCATTACTTAGGAACAACTAAACCAGTATGTTTTATCAACATTATTTTCTTACTAAATCCAAAACACAGCACCTAGTAGGAAGAAAATTAACCCTATCCCAGCTGAAACCAGGACACAGTGTCCAGGTAATAATTCCATCTTGTTCTGTACAAGTTCCTTCTAGACTACTGAAACTGCCCTGTCACTCTCTACCCAGAACAAATATCACTCATTTCACTATGTGAAAATGCAAATTGCAGAGTAACCTCTGCTTACTGAGCTAAGCTACTGAGCTACTTCAAAACACTTCAGACCTAAAAACATACTAAACCAAATATGTAGCTACCCCATTTTCTCCCAAAGACAGCTTTGCTATAGTTGAATTCCAAGATATGTTTCCAATACACAGTTTTTCCCCGACAAACCACTAAAATTCCAAGGTTAAACATACCATCATGAAATATGTCACGAAGCATTATGCAGAAGCAACACAATGTCCAAGGAAAGAAACTTTTGTAAAATTAAATATGTTTACATCTGTACCAAGAACTATGTAATGATTTTCTTGTATTCAGAATATCATCCACTGTTTCTCTAAACATCCACAATGGAAAAAATATAAGAAAAGATCAATTGAAATGTTTTCAAAAGCTTCTATACAGAGACCCTCTATGCCTAACTACGAAGTCCCCCAAGTTCTCGGAAAATTCCAAATCAGCCTCTGCTCTCTGGAGAATTAACCGCGGATATTTTCCTATTTCTACTCCTCTAGACTTTACACTAAATGCAAAATTGGAAATACACATCAGCAAGAGATGATGGGAAAACGTTTAGCCAAAAATTACAGACTGCCAATGAATTAAGAATGAAGGTTAATATCAAAAGAAATCCAAGATATTTGAACGCAAATAAATTCACCATATTACAAACTCAAACTACTTTAAACTCAAATCAGACAGTGATTTCTACAACATTTTTTCCTATTATTTTAATAAACTTTCCTCTGACCTCAAAGGTGCTTCTCAAGACACACAGCAATTTAAAACTACATTGTACCTTGGAAGAATAGGAAGAACTTGGAGTGGGAGATGTGCTTTGTGCCCTTTTTTTTTTTTTTTTTTTTTTTTTTTTTTTTACTCCAAACTGACTCCCCAACAGGGATTCTCTTCACTTTATGTCAATGGTCTGTAACTCAGTAAAGCCACCGGTCACAAGGTGGATTGCAGCTTTAACCTAGATGTAATCTCACTGCACGGTCTTCCTTCTCATCACCAATCTCTGCACATGTAACACACATAAGATGGTGCTGATCACAGGAGGTCCTGGGGAAGGCGCTTTAGGAGGTCTATAGTCCAACCTCACGCTCCAAGTATGATAAACACTGAATTCAGACCAGATTGCTCAGGGATTTACAAAGTCAGTCTTGAAAACCTCCAAGGATGGAGACCCCATGGAGTTTCTTGGGCAACTTGTACCAATGCTTGACTCTCCTTATGGTGAAAGCTTTTCCTCTATTTGGCTAGAGCCTCTCTTATTTCAATTCATACCCTTTGCCCCTTGTTCTCCCATCATGTACCACTGAGAAGAGCCTGGCTCCATCTCCTCAATAGCCTCCATGTATGTATTGGAAGGCTGCTTTTAGGTCCCCTCCAAGCTAAACAGGCTCAGCTCTCGCAGGCTCTTCTTGTAGGGCAAGTGCTCTGTGCCCTGACCAGACCATCCTGATTGCCCTCCTCTAGAACAGCTCCAGTTGATCAACATGCTTCTTCTACAGGGAGGGGGAGGGGGCGGCAAAAATGGATGCCGCATTTCAGATGGGATCTACCAAGTGCTGAGTAAAGGACATCAATAATCACCGAGTCTCCTGATTGTGCTCTTATTAATGCAGCCTGGGATGCTGTCGCTCATCTTTGCTGCCAGGGCACACCGCCAGCTCACGTTTAGCTTACTGTCTTGCAAGATCTCCAGGTCCTTTTCAGCAGAGACGCTCCCCAGCCAGTCAGTCTCCAACCTGAAACACTACGGGTGGTTCTTCCCTCCCAAGAACAAGGCTTTGCATTTTTTCCTTGATTAATTTCATAATACTTTCATTGGCTCATTCCTCCAGCCTATACAGGTTCCTCTGGACGACAGCCCTGCCCTTGAGTGCATCGACTCACGTCCCCAGTTTGGAGTCATCTGCTAACTTTATGAAGAAGTATTCCATCACCTTCTCCAGGCAGCTGTTAGGACGGGTCCCAGGATAGACCCCTATACATGTTGCCCCACCTATCTATGTTGCCTATACATCCACACCATAAATTACTGAGCTACTCTTCTTTCACCCTGAGTAAATAAATTTCTTGATCTCATGAATACACATCTTGTACCATAGTATCAACATAAAGATTGCCCATAAGTCATTTCCTATAACCTGCAAATTTATAATAGGCTTTTTTATGAAAAGGAAACATTTCTATGACAACACAGGAAAAATTATTTTTTTTCTGTCTGAGCATTTTCTCAACAAATACATCCAAGGAGTTATAGGCTAAATATAAAATAAAAGAAAAAATGAAGTATTTGCATACATTTGCATACGTATTTAAACTAGAAGAGGGCAGGTTCAGATTGAACATTAGGAAGAAGTTTTTCACTTCAAGGGTGGTAAGGCACTGGAACAGGTTACCCAGAGAGGTTGTTGAGGCCCCATCCCTGGAGGTGTTCAAGGCCAGGCTGGACGTGGCCTTGGGCAACCTGGTCTAGTGGGAAGTGCCCCTGCCTACGGCAGGGGGGTTGGAACTCAATGATCTTCAAGGTCCTTTCCAACCTAAACCATTCTATGATTCCATATTATTCAGAAATGGAATACAGTAAAATTAGTACTGTTGGAACAGGCTCACCTGATCATCTAGGAGATCAGGCAGTTATATAGGCAATTTTACAATCTAATACTGCACCTCTGCAGTGCGATCTGTAGGAGTGGTCACCTGCAGGGATCCAGCAAACAGGGGGAAAAAAAAAAATTCTTGCGATGAACACTTTTTTTTTTTTTTTTTTTTTAACAGATCAGCTATTTAAAATTTTCCATTTTAAACATGGAGGCAAGAGGATTTGAGAGCTCTCTTCACTGATGAATATAGCGTATATCAGGTGACAGTACCTCATCTTCTCAAGCAGACAGCTGAAAGCAAAACAAATATGACAACAGCCAAACTGCAAACCTTCTACCACTACACATTCACCTGGACACAAAGAGATGACCTCTAATGTTGAGGCAATTATTCTTTTCACTCATCTACTGAATTTTAGCTTCTTTGCTAAAGGGCCATTGTAGTAAACATACACTCTTTAGCAACTCTCACTTTTCCCTTTGGGGTAACCTTTCTCTTTGTATAGAAGTTAAGAAAAAGTTGCTTATCCAGAGTATTGAGAAGGGATTGTCAAAGCAAGTATGGTTTTCCAACTGCTTAATTACCCTACTCTCATAATTTTTAAATTGCTGGGATACAGGGTAAGAGAAAGGGAAAAGGAAGGTCAGGTGATGGATGGAAAGAGGCTGCAACTGAACGACGGGGCCACCGCTTCTCCCCACTCCAGCCTCTAATGTACAAGGCAGACTGCAGAGTGATGTAAGGAACTTTACTGGTGGACTGCAATTGCACAGGGGGTGGGTAAAGCCAAGTTAGCATTTCTTAGGTTCGTTAATCTTAGTTGTAGTTAATAGTTACATGTCCTAGTATAAAGAAAACTGAATGGGACTTTTCATCAAGAGTGTAATAATAGAAGTGGTTAAATATTACCATCACTCACATAAAAGCAGTAAAAAAAAAAATCCTTGGACTTACAAATGGTACATTTTCTAATGCTCATCCTCAAATGAAATCATAGCATGAATGTCTCGTGTAAGTACTTAAAGCACACCCTTGTGCAACATTAAAAATCAATGAACTGATTTCTACTTTAGAGTAGAGGGAGAAAAAGTAAAGGACTGGAGTATTGCCCCTTTTGTGATTGCTGGATCTAGTATCTGCTAGACAGTATCTTCTAGTACCAGATTCCAGTATCAGCTGGAAGACAGATATTTGTGGTTTCTTCATGTAACTGATGCTAACTAACTCTACTGGTTACTCTAACAGAGGGGTTCTTAAATGTCAATTCACTTCAGCAAAAACAGTTTGGACCACCAAGGGTCAGATACTTGAAATGAGACAGTGAAAATATCCTTAGATGGTAAATACCTGACTAAATGTATTCTTTTAATATCAGCACCAAAAATAAGGCACAACACAATAAAATATTATACACATGCATGCTTGCACTAAATGCTACGTAAAAACGTGCAAACAGAACTCACGACTGACTCCCATAAGGCCTGCTAGTCTATTTTGCAAAACTAATATTAATAATGATATAATGAGTAAATTAACATATCAAGAGTAATGAGTAAATTTAATCTTCAAAAAGTAAATTATCAAGTGTTAAGAGTTAAGAAAAAATGTAAGTGTTCATATTTATGCATAATTCTGATGTCTCATCTAAAATAATTGTTTCCAGAGACAGTAGGATTTTGTTTTTGTAACATAAAAATAGTATTCCTAGTAAAGGAAAATGTTAAAAAACCCTTAGAGGGAAATACTGCCAACTAAAAGGAAAAAAATTCTATGAAAAATATTCTGTCTGGTCATTTCCAATGAATCCACATGAAAGTATTCACAAAGACTTGTGGAAATGTATAACAGTATTTAACAACCTTTAACAAGCTTCTTCCTCTGCCCCAAACAAAGTATTACAGAAATTTTAATCTTAAACAGAATTTAAGAACAAGATTAATTTGATTCAAAATAAGACCAAAAAAAATATTAGCTACTGTATCATTGAAAATGAATACAATATTGTATTCACTGAATACAACATATTGAGATAGCCACTATATGTAAGACAAAAATAGTAAACATCACTCCATGCATTTATGCTGTTTCAATTTAAAGTGTGCAAGTACTTATTTGCATGCATTTTAAAAGCACAGGAAAAATGCAATAAAACTCACAAAGTCACTCTCTCTTTCACGACCTAGAAATTCTAAAAAAATAAGGGATATGTGAAAAAAAAAATTAGATTTTTACTTTACTTATATTCATACATATATTCATTCAGTCACACTGACTAAACTCAACTCTAATTACGACCCACGGTGTTCCCAGGATTAGGTCCACGACCTCAAGCATTTTAAATCTTCCCAAGATAAGGTTATTAATAATGTTTACTGTAATAGAAAACACTGCATGTAAATTGCAGTATTGTGCAAAATTGTTAGGAGTTGGCAGTGAAATTAGAACCTGAAATCTTAAAAAAAACCCAAAACAAAACAAAAAAACACCCAGGGGGAAAATAAAACAAAACAAAAAAAAAAACACAAACCAAAAACCCAACCCCCCACATCAGTACTTTTGTGCCACAATACTGCTACAGCTTTTAAGTAAAATCTCTTTGTTTCCCATCACAGTAAAGTCCATAAGTGTAAAAATCAAGTGTAAAAGCATCTGAGAATCTTCCTCAGGTTCCTCAGTGGAGACTGCCCTCCCTGGAGGGAGTGTACAGCCCTCGACACTGCAGTCAATTGCAGGAAGATATAAACACACATACATTCTTCTATTCTTCTCCTTGAATGCACTGGTTAGTTTTGGATATGCCTCTTGTAGGGGTTTTACCTCGCCTCCTGCCCAGGACATGATACAGAATGCTCAAGGGCTACGTCCAATTTTGTGACTCTACTAAACAATTTGCGCGCACAAAGGAAAAAATGTACTGTTTGGATCTTTTCCTTTATTTACTTATTTTGAAAGCTAAGACAGAAGGAGAATTCTACTGGCTGAAAGACATATGTTAGAACCTGCCAACCAAGAACTATGAGTTCTTTTAACACGTTCCACATATGAATACTTAATGCTAAGTAATAGAGATTAAAGTATTTCATAATTTAAAATAGATCCACACTTTCGGATTTGGACTGCTCTTCTTACTAGGAATTACTTAGTGCTAAGATTATAGTAAGCAGAAACCATACGGCTGCAGAATTGGCTCTTAATAGTATCTGATAATATCATAAGAAATTTCTCACTAAAAATAAAACTAAAGCCTACCAACACGCAAGCTTTCTGACATCTTTTGCCAGTTTACTTAAGAGTATGACAGTACGGCTGGCTTGCAGTTCAAAGAGCTGATGAAAGAGTTACACGTTGACTAGGCTGTAACCACTTCAAATGGCACAGCTGCATCCCAAAGAGGATGTATGAACAAGTTCTAAGATAAGCGCTCAAGTTTTAAAATACTAAGTAGTCTTACCACTTCAGTATGAAAATATCTTTGATTTTTTTAATATCAAAAATCTTTTATGTATCAGAAAATACCTTTTTTTTTTTTTTTAAGAGATCTTCTATAAAATACCTGAAATATGTATCTGAGCAAGAAAAATTTAACATCCAATTCTCATGACCTCAGGTATTTTCAGAAGTAGTCTATAATTTTCAAGTAAACCTGAAGAAAAGGCAAGCACAGTACAAATATACAATAGGCAGTGTGAACATACACAAGTTAATTTCAAAGAGGAAAGATAATCACAAACAGGAGGTTTGGTATGGGAATTTCAAAACCATTCCTACTGAGGAAAATTCAAGCAGTGACAAGCACCACGAGCTCCAGAGCTCTGTTCCAAAGGAACACGAGCGGGCTGGCCGCAGGCTTTCATGAAAGCACACTCTTGGCAACTTAGTCGGAAATTTCAGAGTCAAAATCCCTGCTTGGTAAAACTCATTAAAACTCACTCTTTTCAACTTTTAAATATTTTTATTATTATTATTACATCTTCCTGCATCAAATATCAACTGGAAAGTTAAGAAAAAATTGACAGTAAGTATGTAAGAGCTGAAATATCAGCATCCAGAATAACCATTTTGTCTTCTCTTCTCCTCCTGTCCCATCCCTGGCTACAACAAGGTGGCCCACACAGTTCCCGTGGCGAGCTGTGCCCAGGCTCTGCTCCTCTGAGTGCGAGGCAGCTCCCTCTCTGCCGGGAAAGCAGCAGGCCACCCAGACCATGCTGGGCCAACGAGGCCACACAAATCAGTCCCATTTCAAGCCTCTGTTTCTTTTTCAGTGCAGGGAAGTCTCGCATTTGGAGAGCCTTATTCTAAGACAGGACCTATGCACTAGTGCCTCTGAACCTCTTTCAACAGAAGACACCCTCACTGTAGCAACGAACCCAGATTGCAAAGAAACGCCGGCTCCAAAGGCGGGGGAATAGGAACGTGACCAATACCAGCAAGAACCTGTTGCAATTTTTGTGACAAACCTCATGTAGACTTCATCGTTCCTGAAGAAGCGGTGATGAGTCTGAAGTCTGTTGAGGTCAGAGAGCATTTCAAGAGACGTGCATGGAATCCTATTCTTAGGACTCTAATACTCTAAGTATTTTCAGGAAAACTTATTTACCTAATATCAGACAGTAGCCTTTTTTTATTATTTTTTTTTAAAGTACAGTTAACCATGAGGAAACAAAATATCTTGTCCAAGTCGAGGAAAGTAAAAGTAAGCATAAACTCCAGCAAGTTATATGTAAAAACTACCAATAAAACTAATAAAGAAGTTTGCTAAGGAATAAAAATTACTACCAAAATATGTTTCAAAATGCATCAGAAGTAGAAAGCTTGTAAAAACTGGCGAGGACAATGGACAAAATGAGGACAAAGGTAAAATGATCACTCAAGACTAATCAAGAGCTTCAAAAAACCCCAGTAAGAACTCACTACGTTATTGTTCCCTAGAGAGGTGCCTGGGGAAGTTCCCAGAATAAAACTGTATTTTGGAGGGGAAGATATAGAAGGTTTCAGAAAACAAAAATGAAAGTATCAAACCACCAGGAACAGACAGCACTATTCCAAGAGTTCTGTGTGAACAAAATATGATCTTAGAGAGCTATAAATTGCGGCTTTCACTTGCTACCCCTGGAGCCAATAGCAGGTTACTGGAAGATGGGCAAATGTTTCATCCATTTTTAAAGAGCACTAAAGTTAGGCAGAATTTTTGCTCTACACACAGTAAACTCATAGAAAATGCCAAAGTACAGGACTAGTAGCCCTACAGACACACAAATTATACTGGAAGAGAATCAAAAAGGCTTCTCTACAGCAAGATCATGAGTCATCCATCTATTAACAGTTCTTCAACAAAAGCAAATGGATGTACTCAATACAACAATACAGTCCACTTTTCAAAAAACAAAAATCTTTTAGCAAGAACATTCACAAAAAAAATCTCAAACTGAATTGTCACAGTATAGCATAACAGTTCTTTTCTGGACTAATAACCAATTTTAAAAAGTAGGAATAAATGGTTAGTTCTCCCCGGTGGGGGCAGATTAGAAACAATATTCACAAAAATCTCTGCTGAAACCTATCATGTGTAGTAGGGGCTGATCGACACCGGTTTGGTTTTGTTTTCTACAGACAATTTCTGGACATATCCAAAAAGTTCAACAGTGAATTAGTCAAGTCTATGGAAGATAGAGTATTTGGAACAGTCAACGCTAAAGTCTTTTGTGATAGTACATGAAAGAGCCCCAACACCAAGCAATTGGGTAACAAAGCATCACGATTCCTAACTGAAAAGTAGACACTAAAGCACACTAGAAAAAAATAATCCTAAAGATGCATATGCAATAACAGACTACATTGTTACCACTCAGGAAAGATAATCTGAAATGTGGTTTCACTTTAATGTGCAGTAACCACCAGGAAAAAATTCAAAGGCTCAAAATTATCAGGAAAGGAACTGGCAGGCACACACATACTGTAAGACTTGCCATTTTGGTCCCTGGAGTTCAAAAAAAGGATACATTTGAACTAAAAGTCACAGAGAAAAACAGCAGCATCCAGAGGCTTGGAATAGCTTCTGTACAAGGAAAGATTGTACCAGAGGGGTTTCTCCATCTCGGAAAAAAAATGAGCTCTAAGACAGGAATAGAACAGACATCTACATACTTGGGAACAGAATCAATAATATAAATACAGAATAAGTCATTATTTCTCATGAAAACCGAATAGAGAGCATTATATAAAATGATCATGTGTGGGTATAAAACATACGGAAGTCTTTCACAAAACAGTGCAACTTCAGAACACATTGCCATGGACTATTATGAAGGACAGAAGAACATTGGGCTTGAAAACTTTCAGACAAAGAAATGGGGGATAAGCTCCTGAGCATCTAGCATGCTCGTTAGCCCAAATGCATCCTATCATTGTGGAAGCCTCTGAAACCCGGAGGAGCACATACCAGTGCAGCATCAACAGTGTGTCATCTCAGGATACCTTACACTCCTTCCCAAACCACCCAGCGCTGATGCATGGACAGTAAGCTTGATCAACTTTTATTCTGATCTTGGGTATCAGTATTTCCATTGTTATTTAACGCTATTATCACAAGGGCATTAGGAAGCCAAGACTTGGTTTCCAGCAACTTTCCCTAAACCTTGCGTGACCATGGAAATTAGCTCAACTATCAATAGCGTAACTTTTCCAGTTGTAGCAAAATTAATAGATCTAAACCTATTTATCTGTTACACTGCTAAAATTAATGTTTAAAACTCAGCCTTCCAAAATTCATACGATTCCCATAGCAGTAAAGCAGATACTTTAGGGAGGCGGCAGGTAACACATACAGACAAGTAAGAATATGAACTTGCAAAAATTGCAGAGTCAGCTTTTTGCCGCTAGGTTGAAATTTAAATAGCAAGTCATCATAAAGGTGTCCCAGTAGAAAGCATACATCTTATCTGCGCTCTCTCCCTTACTGGGGTCTGAAATACATACGGTCACTTTGCAAACCTTGTTTATGCATTTCGAGATTGAAGCTTAAGTTCAGTAGCTTGCTTTCTCCTCTCGCTCTGGATCAGTGCTGGCATAGGGAACAACCTCACGCTCCCAAACAAGAAAACCTGAAGAAGGGGGTAACACACTAAAACAAAATGCTAGGTGACTCAGTTAGGACCACTCCATTCTTACTTCACTCAGTGCAAGACAAACTACTGTAAAACTAAAATTGAAAAGGTATGTTATTTTCTGCCACGCTTAAAATTGATAATCTGCAGAGACAAGAGTCATTAAGTTTCCTTCTTTGAACACACTTCAGAAACCACTACTAAATTCAATCCCTACTTTAATTAAGGTTTCTACTGTAGTATTGCTTTTGCAACCCACAAGTAAGGTATATCCATAATAGGTAAAATAATGTACCTAAATATGCTGTTACCTAACTCATCACAGTAAAGTAATACTTTAAAAGGAAAGCTTATAAGCACTATCATATTTAAGCAATAAGACATAAGAGGGTGTGCATATGCCGTAATAATGACACACCTTAATAATACAAGAAGTATGTCATTATTATCCCATACTACACACCCTAAAATGCTTCAGTATAGATCACATCTATGTATTTAACAAATGAAATTAGGATACTTAGAATAGATGCATATTTAGTGGCTGATAATCTCAAAACGTTTCATAAAAAAAAAAACCAAAACAAAACAAAACATAAAACATGCCGCCGAATATTGCTGCTCAGGTAACCATTTCTAACAATGTTTCTTCATCATCATCAAATTACAAATACAAATTGTTAAAAAATACTTGTGTCCATGAATGCACTCACAGTTCCTTAAAAAAAAGTCTGAACTCAGGGACTGAGGAGTTCAGCAGTTTTAGCCAACTTCTTCCACAATAGCACTATACTATTTGCAGTCTAAAGCCAAAGTCAGCATAAAAATCCAACATTCGATTATATCTTCCTTAATTATATCATTGTTCACCTTGGAAGTAAACTGAAACATTTTGGAAAAACGTATTATTGAACACTTGATTGAACACTACTTAGCCTTTGCCACACAAAATACAAACAAAATGATGCTTGTGGCAGCCAGAATAAACAAAATTTAACACTGATATGCCTTCCTCTTAAACCCAACTGAAATGTATTGTAATATTTATTAATCACATATGATTCCAAAGAATTTATTACTGCAATAAACTTTCTCAGGCATACTCAAAATAACTCAACTACTTACTTTCTTCAACTGAGGCATATTATTACAAAAAACTAACATCAACAATCTTTCAAGCTTGATCAAACGTGACAAACTGAGTGTTATTTAATGGATTCCCATTCATTTAATATCTCTTTGGTTATATAAATTGGAAACAGTTTCCCAATTCATGTGAAGTTTTCTAAAATGTATTACTGAAGAACTAAGAAAATTGTAGATATTAATTTATTATAATATTACCAAATAGTTTTCCCACTACACAGTTGGAAATGCTGCTAATCTTTTAGATGAAAGACATTCAGATGTGAAATGACCAAAAAAAAAAAAAAAATCATCCTTTTAAGCAATAATATTGATCAAAATGGAACAAGAAACAAATCTTTACTTTTAAAATAGAAAACTTTGAAGACATGCCTACATAAATAATGCAGCTATAACCAAAAGCAGCAACAAGGGCTTTTTCCAAGCAATTTTTGTTACTCAGTGCAAATGTGATAACTCGCTGTAGATGCTCAAAAGCTTCTCAAATAGAAATTGCTGCTGCTAAGACACATTGGTCATACGAGAAAAATAGCTAAATTGGGGGTTAGGGGAGAATATATTCTCCACCCACTTTTTGAGAGGTCTTGCCAATTCCTCTGTTATTTGGGAGAGGGAGATCAAATTCAATATACAAGACGTGAAACAGATATGGAAATGGTCTAACAACAAATCTTAAAAATTGCAAATGCCAACAAGTCTCTACAAGTATATTACTAGGCCAGAACGAAGGAAAATCATTGTGAAATAAGCTTTTCTGGTATGTGGTTATAGCGAATAATCATGAGGTGATGCCGAGAACTAGACAAATCTGGTATTCGAAGAATGTTAAAAACATTGAGGTCACAAATGCACACTGTAACTTTAGTACCCGCTTCTTATCCCACTATTTTGATATTAAATCTAATTCATTCTTCATTCTAAGCTTATAAGCCATGATTTTAATGAACATCTCTCTTGTCCACATGCTATAATGCATGTGGAAAAGGAAACAATACACTTAAAAATGAAGTGAGGTTGATTTTGTGTATGCCATTTACAGAAGGGGAATACTGCTTGGGTTTGAGATACTACATTATAACACGGATTTTTCCGTAAATTACAAAAGCAGATACTCTCTCGGACCAAAATTTTGTACTTATTTGTATTTTTCAGAGTAAAAGAATGTTTCCAGCACTTTCAGCTCACAGGTAAGCCTAAGATAAAGTACCAAAATCATAACTGCATGGGGCATTTTTAATACTAAAAGCTTATTTGCTTGATTATAATCCAGTGTAATATACTGCCTCAATCTACACAAAGTAATTACATAATCTGATCTTGTCCCACCAGCTCATTTTAGAGACACACTGGAATGGATTTGGGTTTAACTGACTTTACTTCGGTAAAGGGCTAAAACTTTAAGTTCTGAGACATGGAGACAGGGGGAGGGGGGGGAAAGCAGAAAGTTAAAGCCAGTTCTTAAATTAAATTCCCCACAATTTATTGCAGAATGACAACAGGAATATCAGCAGCTCAGTAAAAGAGCAGATCATTTTATGTGGGGGTGGGAGGGGGGGGTGTTACTACACATTATTTATTACATTAAAATTGCTTTATTCCTAATTTTATGTATATAGTGGTTGCTTTAGTTCAAGTAACTTGGCAGAGAATCAAGTCAGAATATGTACACTTTCAACAAAAAAAGAAGACGGACATTTTTCACTGGAGGACAACTGAAAACCTGTTCAGTATTGAGTATGATCTGGTTTTCATATCTCCTTTTGTTGACGTAAATAAAACATGGCTTCTCATGAAGGTTAAGGAACTAACCAGTGCAAGGAAAAGACAAGCAAGTAGTTTGAGGACACTGGTATGACAAAACTTGGACAGAAAAGTTTCTTCAAAAACCACAACGGTACCTTAGTTAGATATATAAATCCAAAAAGATCAGGAAGGAAAAAAAAAATTGCCTCAGGACCATGATATAATGATCAAGTTTATGATTTTAATAGCCAGGGGGTGGTTGTTTGGGGTTTTGCTTGTTTATTTTTTTTTTAAGTCACACAAAATGGAGATAGGTACTGCAGTGTTTTTACATTACGGAAACGTGCAGAGCTTAGGTAACATTTCAAAGTCTACCCATTTTTTCCTTACCAGCAAGGTAAAACACTGTCGCTACAAGAAACAAGCAAGACAGATGCAGAAAGGGGGAACTCCGGTAACAGTAAGAGTCATATCAAAACTAAGACAGTCGGGACCTTGTACAGGAGGTGACGGGAGATGTCATGTTCTATCTTCTCAACTTGCATTAATACCGGCAAGTTTGGCAATATCTGGTCAGGGAAGCTCTTGAGAATAAGGTCCAAAAGAAGAGATGGGTATCAGCGTTCTTCCTCTTTGCCTACGTTCACTCTGCAGCTCAGATTTAACGAGTTGCAGGCTGAGAAAAAACTACAAACCGTTAAAGGATCATCATACAAGTAGCGTTAACTGCAACTGAGGCCTGAACTGCCTTATCTTCAAATCTGTGAAAGTTGGAGCTTCAGAGATCCTTACTAGAGGCCAGTTCAAATGCTCAACTTACTCCTCTATCGCAGATATAGAAATAAAGCTCCTTTATAGTTTATCCTGGTGTCCATTACAGCTAAATGAAAGTACCTGTGAACCTATGCCAACATGTCCTTGAAAAACAAAGACACTGCAACCAAACATAGCTGAGAGGTCTCTCTTAGCAACATTAAATAAGGCTGTAGCACTTCATGGATCATACTGCAGCATTAACACTCACCACGCCACTTCAAAAGGTTTTGACCTGCATCAATTTATTTCTGACATTCACAGAGCAATAAAAACAGAAAGAAGAAATGTTTTGCTAGGACAAGTCAAGGTAAACTGTTGACAAAAATCATTGGTTCCACAATACTGGTTCCATACTCAGAATTCATTATAAGATGCCATGCTTACGACAGATCCCCATTCAGGAGAATTTCAATACAAAGACAAAAAATCTTTATCAGTGACTAGCCCTAAAATAAGCACTTGAAAAATATAAGTATATTCAGATCTCTTTTGTTTCTTCCTCTTAATACAAACTGTATTTTGCATATATTTCTTTTTTACTTTACTGTGATTGAAAGCAAACACCATAACATTACTACTTCTTGACTTGCTTAAAATAAGGACGTTTCTTCATTAAAATTCTCAGTCATTTACCAAATCCTTACAAAAATCAGGATAGCAGAACCATATCAGAAATCAAAGACTATACTACTGAAGAATAATACAGGAGGCAGAGTGCCATCTAAATAGCCTAGTTCCCTTTTATATCTTCTAACCTAAGTCAATTCATGAACTTTTCCTTTCCATCTACAAATACCAGGTTTTGTATAAAAGAAAACAATATACTACATGTTATTAGGAAACAGCCAAAAGAGCCTAAAAAGGCTGTACAATAAAAACTGAAAGATCTGAAAGTGGTTTTGCCAATTCCATGCAATTAGTCAAAAGATGGCATCAACATGCTGTACTGAAACACTATTAAGTAGTCTTTGCTTTATAAACAAACAATCCAACACCCCCAACCTCAGGATTTATAAATTCAACTCCTTTTGACACTTAAGTTAGTGATGGTACTTGAGGCCAACATGCTGCTTTTGAAAAAAAAAATGGAAATAAGCCTCCGAGTCCTTTCCCTAGGACTCTGCATGGCACACTCTCAGACAGATGTTGAATCACTGAAATCAGCCATTTTTCCCCCAAGCCTGCAGAGGTGCTTGTGCCAGGTGTATGCTGCCCTGTATGGAGTCCAGAATGGAAAACCAGGAGTTATACAAATTGGAAATACTGTTCTTATTTAATATTTTTTTTTCTTTTTTTTTTTTAAAAAAAAGAACACAACTAGGATACACCTTTTATAACATATTAGGAATAAGCACTTATACTGTATAAATGCATCACAAAAGTTTTCAGGTTTAATAAGTCAAGCTTTAAAACCGCTGAGATGATTTAAGCCAGCAGAAGAAACCTGCATCAAATGTTAACAAAATTTATAAAAATAGTACAAATTTAAAAGTTGGTCAAATTGGGGGATGGGGGAATATCATGATTTACAAGCACTAGGGATTAGAAATTCTTAGCATGAAAAGTATCAGCTTTAACAAAACACAAACCATTAACAAATTTGTTCAGAAAAACATAAAATAGCCTTTATTTTCCATTAGTCTGTTTTCTTGAACTATTAGAAAACATTCCAAACTGATTTATAGTCATAGGAATCAACATCACAGATAAATTATTTCTGGATTCCCAGAACACATTCAATGACCCAGTTCAAATTTCACAATCTTGTATTCAGCCCAATAGACTGTATTTGATTAGATGCACATTATCTGCCTCTCTGCTCCTTCACACAACCCTAGAAAGGACAGCTTTGTGACAACTGGATATATAGCTATAAATTCAACAGACAACAGTCTTGCTTTCTGGCTCTCTCAAAACCACATGAATTCTCAACTCCCTGCACAAACACACAGAAAAACCAAAACAAACAAACAAACCCCCCCAGAAACTTCAGTCAAGAAATTGCCTAAATTACAGCACGTCAAGCATAAAAGAAGTTCCAGCTTCTTACAGAAGGCTGACAAATAGTTATCTGTAATAATAAGCTGAAACAAAACATGGGAATTTTAAACAACAAATTGGGAAGCGGTTCCGGGGTACTTCAGTGCCTTACTGTACTGTTACATTTCTCCGAGTTTAATTTTCTCTCTTCCTCTCTCAGTTACAGGAACCTGATCCAACAGTGACAAAAGACCTCTTAAGAAAAAGCTTGCTGTAGTTACCAGCAAGGACAAACACCTGAAAATCATGCCTAAAGACCAGATCTCATCTCTCATGGTAATCCACACAGATTTCTTCACTCATCACTGCTCCAGCGTCTCGGTTTGGTATCTTCCCAATGAGTTACTACCCTTTCTCTCTGCAGAGGAGCAAACGAGCAAGCCACCAGAGAGCCAAAGCCTTAGCTTTTCAGATTAACAAATCTAAAAGGAACCTCAGGAGACTATCCAAGCTATTCCCTTTTTAATGCCATACTATTAGCCTCACACAAGTCATTCCTCATAGGTATCTAACATTAAAAACAAGACTGCTCAATAATTTCATTCTAAGTAGAGTAAGCTCCATCTATTTAAACGTTTCCTACTGTTTACACCAAATCTTTGCTACAGTATCCATTCATTATTACTCACCTTATTCTCAAAGGACAAAGAGAACAGTTTATTCTCTTTCTTTTATTCATCTGAAGTCTCCTCATGTCTAACCTCAGGCCATCTCAGACTAGCGTTGACCTTTTTTCAAAAGCTAAACTTCCTTGATTCATGCTTAGCTCAAGATGTACCACTCTCATTTACCAAGACGAAGGATGTGGAAGTGCTGACACCTGCATATGGCACAGGAAACTATTGGAAAGCAGTAGCTTTGTATAACAACAGATCTGGATGTTACAGTGCACGTCAATACATCTCCATTCACTTCTGTGTATTTGGGACAATATCAAAACAGTGCTGTAAACTCAGAAGATATAGCACTTAGTACTTCTAACTGACTTAAAAGTATACACTGGCTTGTGTCTTTCTGGACAAATTTCTCTTTTGCTGACTGCATTCCAAACTTATATGATTTGTCTTTGCATAGAATTATTCTGAGATAATTTTCAATGCTTAGTCTGCAGTGGAATAGGTCAATTAGAATAAATTGATGTTAAGAACAAGTTCAGATATTCAAAAACATGCAGCTTTTTAAGGTGATGTATTGCACTCATCCAAGTTCACTTTCAAGCATTAAAAAAAAAAAAAAAAAAAAAACAAAAAAAAACACCCACATTTCTGCAAAAAGACAAAGCACATCCATAATGAGGCTATTCTATAAAGCATTCAAGGAAAATAAAGCTGAAAAGAATTAAAAAACTAAAAATAAAAAGTTTCCCATAATTTTTCCTCTCAAAAAAAGAAATATAATAGGATTTCCGCTCTTCAGTTTTGGTTTCTAGAGACATAGCCCATTTTCATATCATGTGTTTGAGTTATATGTTGTTCTCCTTTTTTAGTCTAGACCATTTCTCAATCCCTCTAAAATAAGCATGAAAAATATTCACAAACGTTTATGTGTTCACACTGAGTACGTACAGATAACAGAATAAGCTGATAGGGAAAAAATTCTTACTGAAACATACTAGCCACAAACCCATTTATTCCAAGGGTATTATACCCTCTAGTCTTGTACCCTGTGAAATCGAAGAGCAAAAAGGATGCTCCGTAATCCTGCAGACTCTCAAATCTCATCGAAGCACATGGGGAGAGAAAAACACTGCACCTGTGCAGGAATCCGAGAGTGGCTGGACACAGGCAGACAGGACCGTTGAGAGGAAGAACTACAGATCATTCTCAAATATCTGCAGGAGGCAGAACTCCAAGAGTAAGAACAATGATACTGATATGGCTCCATCATCGTAACAATATTTAAGTGAAGCATAATCACATTTGCATCACTACATTCAGTGAGTACCTCCACTATCTCCATCATTACAGCTGGAGCTTTTTTTTAAAAAAAAAAAAAAGGACCATCAAAAAAAACATTTAATAATCAGCGTTTCAGGACCTTCAGGAAAAGCATGGTCTCCAGGAGGGTTCTCACACACAAATCTATTAGTTACAAGCTGAAAATACCAAGATGCTCAGTTTTGTAAATACAACACCACATGACTTAACAGTGGGTCTCAATCTCCTCTGCTTGACTGTTATGCAAAAACCCTACAAGCAGAGACTTGCAGAAATGTCCATGTTGCAATCTTTTCTCCAACTTTTAAAGAAGATGAGAAAAACTTACAGAGAGGTAACATAGATATTGAATTACACACAAAGCTTAGGTGGAAAAGACCACCTTATGCAGCCAAGTATTATTTGTGGAGATGATAGATACCAAGAATGAAGAAAAGCGACCCAAATCATTCTATGATTCTAAAAACATCTGCACTTCTTAAGAAAGCTTATAAAAATGTCTTTCTCTTCCAGAAAATCTGAAAATAATTTAACTTAAAATACTTTGGGGGGGGGGGGGGGGGGGTAGGTACCTTAAAACATTTTGATAGTTATAAGAAAGGTTACATTTCAATACACTCTATTTTTTATTAATCTCCATGGAAAGATTACAGAGTTGAAATTCCGAACAGGTGTCACTTCAATATTTTACCATTTCTACTAAAAATTTAGACTGTATTATAAAGTAAGCTAGATAAAAGATAAAACATATTAATTGCACCCTTTTACAGTATTTAGTCAAGTAAGACCAAGTTTTGCTACACAAGGACTACTTGCAAGTCCTCAGATTTCAATATAAAATTATTTTACCCCACTAGTCTACAAAATCCAGGAGCTAAAATCCACTCAGTAAAAGCAATGGGATTCTAAAACCAGAATATAACGATTTTACAGCACAGCAGAGACATTACTGTAAAATACACTGCACTTATGGTATTCTAAGATTTCCACTGGAGGCTAATATAGGCAGGTTAAAGGAATATAAACTGAGTCCATAATATAACTCCAATAAAATAGTCAGCTGTACTTTTGCTATCATCTGTTTTCTACTAACTGCTGAAAGCACCTGTACTGCAACATAATGAAAATGAAAGAAGAACACAATGCATTTTTAAGTGCTACACTGAGCACTGTCATGCAGTTGTTCATTAAATAATTACATATGTAACAATTCTTGAGGGATAAAAAAAGTTTGACGGGAAAGAGGAAAAAACCTCACAAAACCAAAATCTCTGCAGCTGACCAAGTGCACTGAAGGTTAATGGATGCTGCAAACAACCCTTTATTCAGGTCCTTAAAAGCATTAACGTTGCAGAAAAATTGGCTTACAGATCAGCTAGCTAAGACTGAAGCATTTAAAGATTAACCCTCCTAAAACTTTAATCACTTCAGGCCTTAACTGGCTAATCTGCAACCCAGTTTGTCTCTCATGTCTTTAAATAAGTAGTAAAATACTGAAGTATCAGATTTTTTTCCTAGAAAAGATGCCTTACACCAAAGGGCTAAAACAAAAATAACACTGAGCAATTAGCACTGGAATTTTAAAAGTATTACTTTTGACAGCATGTGTAATGATTTTCAGAGACTGCATTGGGAATCTCCAAAAATTTACGAGTTCACTACTTTAAAATCTGACTTACTTCAAAAATGTCTTCAACTGACTGACAGAAATTCTGTTTTTCAATGCAACTCTGAAGATAAATTAATTGGGTTTTGGTGTTGGGTTTGTTTTTTTTTTTTTGATAGCTTTATTCTCCCCAACCCAATTGTGAAGCTCCAACAGAAGCGTCTATTCACTTAAGATCTCAGAGGTATAGCTGTCACTCTTAAATTATGTATATCATCATGAAGTGGAAATCTGTACACGACTACAAAGTTGAGTTTTGTCAAAAGACTGAGGTCGGTCAAAATATAGATATACTTTGAAAATACATAAATACGATTCCTTACTCGCGTTTGATTTTTTTTTTTTTTCATATCTCAGTTCTCAGGTTAGTTGGAATTTGAAAGTTGAATTTCATAAAAGACATACTTCATGTCTGTTTAAGAGTTCATATCTCAAGCTGCTCAAAGGCGCAGAAATGCTAAGATCTACAGCAAAGATAAGTGTCTACACAAAGGAGTTATATGCTCCTTCCAACACCACTAACTCCTCCTCCTCTTGGAGGAAGCAGGCAGCCTGTCAGATCTCAAAGGGACACGTACAGCCTTTCTTCAGAAGCATTTCGCTTAGTGTCATAACACAGGTAAGCTATCTTCAAAGGATTGTATTAAGTAACAATTTTTATAATTTACAATTACATTTTATAATTTAAGTAATTATTTGGATAGGTGCTTAGCTTGTCTAGAAATCTATGCTCGTTTCTATACTTGCACATACTTGAAATGAAAATTACTACTGCATGACACTACTACTACTACCACCACTACCAGTTATAGTAACAAATTTTCTTCCCTGCTACTCACAAACTACACAAACACATTATACCTAGTTTAAACTTAAGACAACGTATCTGTTTCTAGGTATGACTTTCGTTGGCCTAATTAATATTAGCCTCCCAACACTGAGTAATGCAGATGACACAGTTTAGCTAATTTAGCCCTGGGACAAAAATGAGTTTACAGTGTAACATTACATACCAAAGCTTCTTCCTTTGATGTGTAAGTAGTTACGATGTCTAGAAAGGTTTACAGCAGGATTAAAACTGGATTATAAATACGAAAAATATGCAGAAATATAAAGCTAACTCATTCAACCAACATACTCTCTCAAGGATTCTTTCTGCAAGTGAGAACAAGAAGTTTGACTATCCTAACTTTAAACTGCTCTCTATGTCTCAGCTGATTTTAGAGGGTTATTTCTAAACTTAAGCTGTATCTGTCTAAAGCTGAAATAACTTCTCTGAAACAGACAGGCTATGGAGAAGGATATCCAAACACGTTAATTTAAAATATCATGGCGGGCAACTAGCAGGTTGGTATGTTCTAACTGCATTCTTCTGAAAACCAATGACTTAAATGTTTTTGAGCTAAATACTTTATTAACTTCAAGGACGAGTATAAATCTCTCTTTACTCCTCAAAGTCAGCTTACTTCCATGAACGTGAGGAAACTCGCTTTGACTTGTATTTCCCAGTAAACTGAAGATGCTCAGATTCTAAGCTGAAATTATAAAAAATGTTTCCTATATACCTGACTAGCCCACAAAAATTTCCAGCAAATCAAAGAGCATCTTACTGCTTTTGAAGTAACAGTCAATCTGTATGATACAGAATATTAAGAAATATCATACCTCATTCTGTTCTGTTATATCACACAACTGAACAAAGAGTAAAAAAGTACTAGGGCCCTTACTACTGTTATTATCAATAATGCCTTACAAAAAGCTTCAGGTACATTTCACAGCAATTTGCAGGTGGCTCACTTATCAAAGTTTCTGTATTCATTATAAACAGAACAAAGTTAAGAGCTGTGAAGCCATTAGAGAAATCGCAAATGCAAGAAGTGTAAAATTAAGAAAAACCTCTTTAGGTAATTTGATGAGATGCAGACAAGTAGAAGCTCTAAGAAGATACACTGACCAAGACAGTATCTTGGTCACTTACCACTGACAACCAGACACTTACCACTGACAACCAAAAGACACACAGTTTATTTAACAAGACAAATTAAAACACTTCAATAAAATTTCAAAAAGTATATTTCTGTTGAATTTTGGACAACATTCTTATTCCATAACTTATGTGTTTGTTAAACAAAACCGGAACATAGCTAACATGCTACACACAAAACCAGAAACCATTTAAGTAACTCTTAATCCTTTAATATAGAATGTATATACACCAAATATAATACTCTTCAGTAAAGCTCAGGCTGCAATTACATTTTATAATGACCCAATTCTCTACATATTTGCATCAAATTAACAAAACTGCAAATATAGCCAAGGCTAAAAGTTGAAATAGGGTCATCATCTTTCCTAGATAAGATGTTCTCAAAACGATCCCTTTTCACTCAGCCAAGGGCAGGTACATTAGACACAGCTTTCCCCATATTAGCCCATTGTTCACAACTGGGCTCAACTACATGAAAAATATTATTTGCAATGTTTTTATTAATTAACTTTTTGTTATTTAACTCTGCTCTCTACATTGTCTTAATTTACGTCTCAGAAATCTGACTGCACAAATTCAAGCCCAGAGGGGTAGGGGTCATGCAGCGTTGGGGAAAGAGAAGAGCCCTCCACAAAAGTCTCGGAGGATTCTGTCTATTAGTTTTTGGCTGGAGCTTGGACCAATGGCATCTCTACAAGCTATGGAGATCACAAGCGGTCCAGAAAGGCATTTTCCATCTTAAAGTATTAAAGCCTGAGGGTGGACATAGGTCTTTACCTCTGTTTCCCCCCACCTTGTGTCATAAAACGCCCTTAACAACACGAAAGGGAAACAACAATTAGATCACATCACTCCCAAAACAAATTATCTGATTCAACCTTTATTGGGGGGGGGGGGGAGGGGGATGGGACACGACTTAAAAAGAAAAAAATCCAAATCACCAAATTCACAGGCAAATAATTCACTTTACAAAAGAGCAGAAGGGAGGAAGGGGAGGCAGCAAGGCAGTGAGACCTTCACCAATAATCAGCTGAAGATCTCCATGATTCTTTCATGGCAGAAGGACTAACTTTGACAGAAGACAAGCCTGAAAAATCAAATGTCCCTTCAATCCTACCACTAGGATTTCTTTCCTTCATGAAAACACAAAACACAGTGAAGAGAGCTTAACATGTTTTTCAATACAAACCATTGCTTTTTTGCCATTTCAGAGAAACCACATAATTCCTTCACTCAAAGGAGAGGAAGTACACTTAAGAGGATTTGAACTCAAATTACTCAAAGAACTAAGTGTTATTCATAAGTACGTCTACCTTCATTCTCATACATTTATGTAAATTATTCTATTCTTACCCCCCCCCCCCCCAAGGTTTGTCTGTTACTCTCTTAATATTAAAGCTGTCCTTAAGGCGACAAACAGGAAATCGTAACACAGCTTTTCTCCTTTCCTTTCCATGAATTAATGTTGATTCATATGACACTCATGCAAAACCTTGAAAAAAACATCCTGCCAAAATCCGTAAGTGATTTACTTTAGTACTTGATCTTTGCAATATCTTTAACTCCGCAATATTAATTAATTAAAATTTTATTACCACGTTTGGAAAGCAAATCAAAATTTTGCTAGTTTTGCCGACTGGCTGAATAGATGTCCTTAAGTTGTCAGATTTCATTTTACTTGGAAAGTTTAAAGTCTTAATGGCTTTGCCTAATGAGCCATTTGAGAACTGATATAGAAATTATGTTTTGCTCAATCAAGAAAAAAAAAAAGAATCTTCCTTCAGCAAGGTATTTCTTGTAGTGCTGGCATCCTACAATCAAACTTAAATGGGAAATAACATTTAGGTACAGATATATCACTTAAGAAGCTTCACTGCTTTAAGAGAAGCTGTGATGGTTTATTTCAAAACATCACTGGAAGTCAGACACGTTACTTTCTTTGAAATAGGTAAGGAAGATTTGCGTGACAAAATAAATCTTAGTACAACTCAAACTCTTGCAGGTGTTTAAGGCAAGATCAAACCACCTAGTTCAACTCCAATAGAGTGGTTAAAAAAAGAAGACACCCTTACGCCTTGGTATCAAAATTTATTTCTCTTCTAATGAACTGCAACTGTGTGTACTATATAAAAAAAGCCACTTATCTGAATTCGGTCAGCAGTCATCAAGCACAGGCTGGCTAGACACGTATTAAGTAGAGAATTACCAGCTAGAGCAAACAGCAATTGCTATACAGAGTGGTATAATGTTGTAACAGTAGTAGAAACACTTCAGAGAAAGCAGGAGCTTCCACTGTTTCAGCACAGCACTACATTGCCAAATGTAGTATTATGCAAGCGTACCACAAACACTGTAACTAGCCATCACGTGTATCAGAAATAATGCTTACACCAGTAATTAATGTATGACATTCCCCCCAAAACATAAGGCTTATGCTTGACTATGAAGAAATGAAAACCACACTGTTGAAGAAAACGAGCAACCAGTCGCGTACACCAGCACACAGTGAATAACATAAACCTCTGCTACACCAGAGAGCAAGCAGTAAACACCAAGATCCCCTCCCCTCCTCCTTTCTTTCACAGGAGAAGACAACACGTGGCCAATAGCATGTTATGACTAAGCAAGTGAGCTGAGCACCGGTTAAAAGGTATCACACTGGTAAAAGCTTGCTATATCTATGTAATATATTCAGTGGAGAGTCAGTGTCTTTGTCCTCTGCAGCTGATTTTGTCCCACAGTACAAAGACTTCTATTGCAACATTTCCTACGGGCCATCTCCTTCTCTAGCTCGTCCTGTCCCAGAAGTTCCTAAGTTCACAGCGGTAAGAGTTTCACTCTGACTTCTCAGAAATCTCTTTTGCAGAGTATGACCACAGTATTTCATTTCTCTGCAGGATTTTTAGAGCCATATGTTTAATGAATCCCTGACACAGATGAGTAAGATAAACCTTTTCATTGCATCTCACGATATGAGACCAAGGAAGAGAAAGAAGTGGTACTTGATGAATTCTCAGAGAGGGCATTTAAAATAGATGACTGTACACTAGCCTTGTTCAGCGTACTGTTTTTGTAAGTACCCATTATGCCATCTGTCAAGGACATAATACTGGGTAAAGACTGACAAGAAAACTGAGCCAGTTTATTGGGATTTTTTTTTAATTTTTTTTAAATCTACAATATACAAATACATGTTTGTATTTATTTGAACATGACAATGAAAAGTCATCTGCCATCTGAAGGATACCTCTAAAAATGTAGTCAATGACAAAATTACTGACACAAATAAATATTTATTTTAAATACATTACTTGTATTTGCAACAGACGTCTGTATTCTAGGAACATCTACTTAGTGGTACAGACCAGAATACATTATCTTCTGTTAGCCAAAATTATTATTCTTAAAGCTATTATCTACCCCCTCTACTCACATGATTTCTATCCATTCCCTGTCGGGTTAGATAATACAGATTATTGCTTGAAGGCAGATGTATCTTCCAATTGTATGTGAAAGAAATTCTAAAAATTACAAAATGTAATGCAAACTTACCAACTCTATTCCCTGTGGAAAAGGAGTGTCTTCCCAGTCCTTCTGAGGAAATCTTTGTATTATTTTCCCCAAACCTTCTGTCGGGCCTGCTGAAAGATAAAATTCAATTACTTCAAGGTAAACTGATGGAATTTAAATCACCATAGATTCGATAATATTTTCAGAATATATTCAATATTAACAAGTGTTTCGCCACGTGAGGCAGAACAGGCTCCTCAAACGTGTCTTGCAAGTCATATAATAAATACAGTCTTAATATTCTCCAGTAGCAACACAAGGACTCACTACATGAAATGAAGCTGCAAGCTGCATCCAGCCTATGCCTGTCATGCATGTTTTCAAAGTGACAGATGATTACTGGTAATTCTAGTCTCTCTCTACAAACAGTAGTAAATTAAAAACTAATATAATGGATAATGGGATATTTTTAAAAGATATCAAACATTTGCCAACAAGCGCTCTTCACAAAAGAAGTCTATAGATTACAAATCCATGATTTATCCAGGACACTCTAGCTCCTTGCCAGTGTTTCTAGTCAGTTTCCTTGGATAAGTTAGCAGTGATTTCCTACACAGGAGGGTGTAGAGAAAAACCGCTAATTTCTGATAACTTCTGATGCAATTGTCTTTTTTTTGCTTACCCCCTCCGTTTTCTAAAGCCACAGTGCTATAAATAGTAAGCCCTTCAGAAACACCAAAAATATTCAACTGTAGCATCCTGCCATCCTGAATAGTATGGGAATGTACACACAAACATGAATTTTCTTCTTCTCCTGCTGAAGTACTGGAGCAAATATTGAAAAAAATCTAACTTTTAGCTGAGTTTTAGCTCTGGGATACATCATATTATGGTGTGGCAAAGTGAAAGCAATTTTTATATTAACCAATACTATCCTGAAGGAATGCTGAAAGCGGGGACCACTTGGAACTAAACCACTACACAACGTAAAGCATGCAATCAATAGCTTTCAACTTATGTTTGCCAGATTTAAAGCATGGTACAACAGCGGGAAGAGTGATCTTTTCTTTTGCACAAATCTTGCCTTTTGCTACAGAAAGAAGCAAATTCTCTGCTTTATTTATTTTAAAAATATACAAAACAATTTGAAAAAATAATATTATACTGATTTCTGAAGGCAGCTGCTTTAATACGGCCAAATATTTCACACGCACAAAGACCTGTCTAACATTCCACACACATTCTAAACCTAAGATTTCTGTGATAATATTCCCTATCCGTCAGTCTTCACTCTAGCAATTTCTGCATCTCTTGGATGATTTCAATGTAATTTCAGAGGTACACAGACACAAAACACACACATGCTTGCAAGTCAATCGCTGGGTAAAGACAAAAGGCCCAAACTCCCGTTCTTTCCTCCGCTCCGAAGAGAAGGAAAAAGCAGCAGAGCTGAGCAGTTGTCTCTTCTGTCAGGCAGCAGCCACCCAGGCAATAAGCAGTTACATTCAAACCGAGCAAGCCACGCACACAGGGCTCTTGGCTACCACCGTATTTGCATTCCCTATCTCAGTAAGTGGATCACAGGAGAAACAAGGTAGATAAGGAAGCAAGCTGATACCACTGCAAGCACGGATCAAGGTTTGATTTAAAATAAAAGCAGATTCATTAAACTATACATAAAGCTTCCTAAATAGCAAGGCTGAAATTTGCAACCATTTAAGTCTCTTTTACTAGTTTTAATAATTTATGCTGACCCGTCACATCCAATTGGATCATCCTTTCTCTAAAGTTGAATGACGAAGCTTTGAGACTAAACACTTGAATTTTCAAGCATTTTCTTGTGAAATTCTCAAAGCTATACTTCAATACTATGAAAAAGTACAAATTCTGCATTAGTAGTAGCAGCCCATATGTGTTGCTTCCTCTGCAGACACCCAAGCAGCAGCAATGAATACATTATTTTCCTTGCTTTACCATAAAAAACAATTTACAGTCTGACACAACTCAAGTCTGCTAGCATAAAGCCATTCATAAATCAATGTTATTGTGGAAAAAAATATGTTTCCCTTAAGCTTCCTGCTAATTTACAGTTTGAGTTTGCTTCTGTCTTAAAATCCACAACAAATTTTACAAAGGGTTTAGGTAGAATCAATCTGGCAATTTAGTAAGAAGGATTTTCTCCAGCTTATGTATTTTTTACACTTAACATTCTATGATTTTCTCTTGAAAATAATTTAGGAACAGATGTTTTTGGTACAATGGGCATGTAAATTATACAGAGTAAACTCCAAACATCAATCTCTACCCCCAAGACATACTGATTGTGATTCCCAAGGGCAGCATGCTGAAGACCTGCAATCAGACTGGGTTAGCTATGAGATGTAAGTGGCAGTAAGAGCTGTAACCAACAAGTTAAAAGCCAAAGGAGGTATCATATTTAGCGAGAAGCTGCAGAGGTGCCGAGAAAGCAGTCAGGATATGCTAGAAACCAAGGAACAAACACAGACATGGCTACAGCTGCAGTTTTTATAGGGAAAGGGAGCTCTGTATCTATTAGATATCTATTACAGATCTATCAGATTTGTAAGAACTGAGAAGGGTCATCAGTCACTAATTTCACTTGTTTAAGATCATGTGTTGCCCCACGTACTCTTTCTGACACAGCATCTTCTACTGAATTATCACTTCTCTCCCCCCACTGTTTCATGTCAACATCCTTCCAAAATTAGAAGGCATAAATGGAAAGGCTGTACCATTCCCTCCCTAAACAGCTTCAGAAGAGCAGTCAAAAGATACTCCTGCAGTCCTCCCTTCTTCTACAGACATCCAGTCCCTGTTTCCTGCTTCCATGTTAAAAAAAAAAAAAAAAAAAAAAAAAAGAACAGCTACATTTTCAACTAGATATGGCAGGAACTGATAATTATTTTGTTGCTAGCATGCAATACACAGCCTTTAGCCTTCTCTGCTCTCCTTTTACCCTTCGCATTTGGTACTCCGCTCAGAGAATTCCTTTTTCCTCCCATTCCTACTATGCAGTCACCTACTTGATAGCCTCTACTACTCTCTGCTTCACTCTGAGAGGGCTGTTCCTTCACTGACACAGTATCAGAACTTCTTCCCTTGTTGAGCTAAAGTCTCAAATTACCATGTTATCTGCTTTTCATAAGTCATATTTTTGTCAAATCTCTTCTTCCTCTAGCTGTTCTAACTCTGGCAGGTGGAGCAAGGAGGACAGCAGTGTGCACAAGCACCCTGTAAGAACAGCAGAACTTGTGGTTGAGAGGCCAGCAGCAAGAAAGAGCAGAATGACAGAGGTCAACAGAGATACCAAGAGTTCCTGGAAAGGAAGTATTAAAGAATTACATCAGCAAAAAGCGCTCAGTCCCTGCTACGTTCTAAGTCGCCTAAGTTTCTCTGTGTGAACACAGGTGACAAGGGTTTCTTTTCCTCTGAGTCCACACCAGTTCTCAAAAGACTGAGACCTCTGACACTACCAACTACACCTATAAATAATGAAACCCAGGAAAGCAGCTCAAAACTTCCCCTTCATCACGTTTTGAAGCTACCAATCGTTCTAGTCCTCTTTTTATTAGACTGCTAGAAAGACACTCCTTACATTACAATATAATAACTTCTTTTAATTCAGAATTCAGAGATGTATTTTTTTTTAAATCTGTAATATATACTCCTTTATGTCAAAACATTATCCGTCTTTTTAGGTTACTTTCCTTGGAAGGCCACTAATGTTGGCCACCAGTGTTAAGAGATGTTATTGCATGTAATTCCATTTCGCTTTCAAGAAGGATTATAAACCTCACTAGGAATTTACCTGAAAGAAACACACCTCTGAACATTTTCTGAAAGCCAGGTTGAACTTCTTATGCTACCTAAACTTGCACTTCAGTTAATCTCTGGGATCAAAGGGAAATCATTACAAAACAACTAACACTTAAATGAAAGTTTCACATGCTGAGGAGATACCTTAAAATCATTATATATAGAATAAAATGTCCCAAGTACTATTTAGAAAAAATCATTTTGCACTTTTCTGCACATGCATTATTCTTCTCTTAAAGTCTCAAGTAAAGCCAAGGTGAATCCTTAACTAGATTTTTAGCCTGGACCCTTAAATCCTGCTACTTTCAATTTTTTTTACTCGTCTCTACTACCAAACACAGACAGAGTTTCTGTACAACACTCCTCCATGGCTCTGTAGTAGGAGTACTGAAGGCAGGTAGAGGATGCTTTCAAAATTGCTATCAACTGGATGCTTTATCATGGTCTAACTGAAGCCTCAGTTTCGAATCCAATTGTATAACACTTCTTAATAAGTTACTAGATTTAAAAATAAGACATACAAAGATGTACAAATACGCACAAACTGGTTTGGGTTGCTCTTACTTCAGCAGGAAATGCTTTCAAGAGAAAAAATGAGTAGTAATAAGCTCTGGCCACTTGGAGCCTGGTTCAGAACATTCCAAATAGTTTTACAAGGTGATTTAAAAATATAATAGAACACACCATCATATTGAATTGTATTCTCCTGGTAGTTAAGATTAGATTACCATCAGTATGATAATAATATGTGTTAAATCGCTCTAGATACTCAACAGATTCAGAAATTTGTCTTTAGCATTACCTAGTAGATTTAGCTATTGATTCATTAGGTCTGAAACATCACCTGCTCTAACCAGTTAAAATGCCCTCAAAGATAATTAGCAGATTCTACACAGTATATATGGACTAGACAAAGGTTTGTTTATTAACAACTGGCTGCTTCATAAACTGCCTGTTACTATCACAGGAAAACCAGTCTTGACTCAGGGAATTGGTACTTCAATTTAATTTATTGCCAATTAAAACACAGTTTTGACCACTGATTCAGGTACAAAGACGACACTAAACAATTAAACAACTATCTGGGAACATATCCTTCCTCTCCCTTCTCAGGCACAACTTCAGTCCAGCACTTCTCCTCCCCACTCCCTAATCTCATCTTCCCTTGTCAATCCATCCATCCTGATTCATTTGGTGAGGTGATGGGCAGCACAGGAGGTTAGTGTCATGCACGTAGCCATTTTATTCTGCTGTTCGTTGCCTCCTGTTCATTTTCTTCTGCTCCAGCACAGATTTACAGGCTATAGCCCCCAACCCAGCACAGGTCGCCGGTGGCCAGCATCCCTCAGGGGGTCTGCTTCCTCTAGCACCGAACACCTCCTTCCCACAGTGTGTGCTCTAGCTGTATCCCCAGCAATATCCCCTTCTGCATCTCCTGCGTCTCATGGCTGTTGTTGTGTCTTAAATACATGTGAGCAGATGTGCCACCAGCTCCTCAAGCTGGGTGAGGTTTTGGCACACACTGGGGTGTTAACGCTGGTTTAAAAGCTGGCTGGAAGCAGCTGTGACTGGCACAGGGCAGTTCCCGACCTCCTCTTATACAACTTGCCCCCTGCTCCCAAAACTCAGCGATTTATGCCCAGTACAGTTATTCCTAATGTTTCCATCTCAGAGACCACTGTTGGGAAAACACTCTTGAAAAAAGATACTTTCTATCTACCTCTAGTTCAAGTGCAACTGATTTGGTATCCAAGTTTTCAAAAAAAAAATTAGAAAAGGATCCTTTTCGGAAAGGCTCACACAATTCTCAAAAAAAATCCAGATATTAAATAGTCAAAGTTAAGGCCCACAGCATTTAAGATGAATCTTCAGAAATTCATCAACTTAAACAGAAAGAAAGATCAAAGTTGGAAAAAAGAGTTTATGGAAGGATGCATGAAGGATACATCATAGAAATGCAACACTTTAAAGGAAAAAAAATGAAATTAATAGTTCTGTATCCAAGCTATAAGCATCAGAAAAAAATAAGAAAAGTATTCACATTCATCAGATGTGAATAAAAAAAAAAAAATTAGAAAAAGAAAACAAACCCAAAAAAAAAGCACTGTTAATCCTTCCACAGAAAAGTCCTGTGATAGAGATTTACAAATCTCCTTATAATGCATAAAATCTAACTACTTCACATGGTTTCTTAAATTGTATACAAAACAGATGGATGGGAAACACTCTTTCCATTCCACCAGAATTTAGTTTGGTTTTGGCCGAGGCGGGAGAGGGACTTGGGGTTTTTTTTAATGAATCTGTACTCCTTCCAAATTAGGGCTATTCTTCAAAATCTCAGTTATGTATGTTTGCAATTACAAAGTAAAATTCATTGTAATTTGATAAATTTGGGAAATAAATAAAATTACTATTTTCAAATACACAAGTTACTGAACTGCAATTTGCATTCTTTGTGAAAAGTTTAGACCCAGGAACACTTGAAAGAATCGCATTCTACAGGCAGTGAGGACCTGGCCTGCTCCTGCCACAAGAAGCTTCTTACTTTGATTAGAAGTGTACTTCACCCCAACACAGAAATTTACATTTAATCCTTATACAGAAGCAAAAAGATAGATAGAAAAGGTCTGTCTTATGGACTCTGTATTTGCATTCATGTAAAGGAGTAAAGTAATTTGCTTAATGCTGCTAACCAAGATTAAAAACCTGCAGAAGAGAAGATTCAGGAGCTGCACTCCCACTTAATAATAAAAGCAGTTCAGTACAGTATGCTTACCACATTTTTCCAATAATTTATATAGCGTAATTCCTGTTGATTCTCTGTTGGCAATTTTCAATCCAACTAGTTAAATAACAGTAAAAGTATATTAAGTATTAAATCCCATGGTTTGGGGTGAGGGGGTGTCGGTACTATCTGCCTTCAGCTGACTTTTATTAAGTCATTCATCTTTCAGCAGAGCAGTTATATTTGAAGACATCAGATTATTCAAGAGGTGGCTGCAACTTAACACCTGAGTGATTTTACATTCTCAACTGTTTTAGCACAACTGGCATAAAGAGAGAAAAATCAGATCATGGGATTTCAACAACAGCTATAATTTGTTTCAATATATGTTGACAACTACTGACAACTTTCCCAAAATATCAAGGCCACATACCAAATGTTAACTCATTGTTAAATCAGGTTTCATTCACATCTGTATTCTCTAATGATTTTTCAAACACAGTTTGTTAAGGTTTTTTTTAATGCTTCTGATCAAAGTATTTGAAAATGTGTTTAATCAAGAATGTAAAATTCTAATTTATATAATGGAATCTATTACAAATATTTAACAAAATTTGAAGACCTCTATTAAAGAGCAAATTAGAAAATCTGGAGAGAGGGGAGGGAGAGCACTTATATGTACGATTTGGCCCTTCCAGTAATGCCTATGCCTTTGGTATGCATTTAAATGTATCCACTGGTCTCCCATATTTTGCATAATGGGTATAGTTACTCCAAGTCTACATGGACTGAGGCTCACTACATCAGCTGGGCTTCAAAAGTGCATACACTGACATTGTGACAGATTGCCATTTCCTATTCCATTATACTGTACAGCTAACGTGGTTAACCTAAAGAAGGGAGTACACCTCAGTAACCTCTACCCCACACTGGTCTCTACTGCTTTCACTGGACAAGCATCAGCCTTTGCCCATTTCTACTGATAAAAAAAAATAATAAAGTAAGGTGAATAAGATTCTCCCTTTAATAAGTTTTAGATCCCAACCCTGTTCCTTCCACTCTGCACCTATCCTTTCCAAAGTCCTCTTTCAAGCCCCTTTTAATAATTCTTAGCACTAGAAGGCCATTCCTTCAATATCCAAGTGAAATTCCTATTAACTAAAGCTAATTAAACAAATGTGACACCACCTTAAAAAAAAAAAAAACACAGGCACACACACACTCTGAACAACCAGTGAACATCAGTAGTAACCTCCTCAGTTAGTGCCTGCCAGTATCTGCTTTGGAGATCCCAGATCTACAAAGATTCCAGAGGTTTTGCTCTTCATTCCGCTCCCTTTATTGAGAGTGACAGGAAGAACCGGCACTCATTAGTATTAGCACCTTGGTTTTAAATTGGAAAAATAGGTTATTCTAGTGCTAATAAACTCAGATAGTCACAGCCAGCAAGAATGATCTTTGTATCATCAATCCAAAGGCTTCTGTCTTTCAGCATCCTTTCAAAAAGGATACTGCCCGAAAACCTGGTGGAAACCCTGTAGCTAGCGGTGCTCACTGAGTTAAAATCAATTACGCACAAGTTTCTGGAGGTTTTCAAAACCACTTAAACTCGGATGCACTATACTCATCACTCAGACAACAAACTACTTAATACAGTATATATATGCTGAGCATAGCATGGGAGACCACTGCATATTAACAGTGTGTTCCACGTAAAACAGTAATTGCTTTCATTGTTAATTATATATACAAAACATGCCTGGCAATAACAAGAATTCGAAAGACCTATTTCCAACAAAAAAATTGCCATTACTATTATTAAACATCTGTATTGTTATCTGCATAAAGTTACTCCTACAAAAGCAAAGCTATTCCTATGCTTTAACTGAATTATTTTGCAATTTTTTTTTTTTTCATTTTGTAGTAAAATATTTATATTTCATATAAAGCGGGGTACAAAATTTGTGAAGATATTGCAGCAGTTTTGAAAGTTGCAATTTTACACCTACAGCAATGAATTGTAATTTCATTTTCATAAAGGGTGCCAGGTAATTATAATCATAATCACCACCATCGTCCTATAGTATATTTACCTTTAAGATGGCTTAGGTCTCTAATCTATTAAGAATCAAAGCTGACCACACAGTAAATCAGGCTTCAAATTTTTAGGCACTACATTCTTGTCCCTGTACAATACATACACATAGTGAATTTGTCCAAGACCAAAACCGAAATTTCGGCCTATTAAGAATGATGAATGAGCAGTCTATACCTTAAACTATTAAGGAAAAAGCAACTTCTCTCCCCAGCTAACCTCTTCTATTCTGTCCTCTTTCTCTTTCCCCTTTTCCCATCTTTCTCTTTAAACAATACAAACATGCAACACATTAAAATTCTGGCATAATTTGCTGGTTCCTGAACCCTAGTCCCCTAAGCTCCCTTCTTATATAAATCTTCCCCCATGAAAGGTCACATGCCATCTATTGCTTGCCCTTGAAATTCCAGAAGCGAGCTGTTAATGCAACTTACATTCCAAATTAATGAGAACTGTGATAAACTCTGTCTTTTCACTTACAAGCCCCTGATAAAAATACATTTGAGCTCTAAGTATTGTTAATCGTGCATGCAAAGCTTTGAATGTAAGCACTTTGGTGATCTGTTACAAAAGCTATCATTTTCAGGTCTGCACAGATCACAGAGAAAGAATTCATCAGTAATTATGCTACAAAAAATACTTTAGAACTACCATGATAGATCCTATATGTAAAGTTAATAAATCATTTCAAGTATTCAGAAGTACAACTTCAAAGTTAGAAACATACTGTCGGTGTGAAAGATACACAGACACAGGTGACGGAGTACAGTACCGCTTATCCTTCTTCTCGAAACAGTACCTAGTGCTAAAGAAATCACTAAAGTCTGCTGTGAAGTAAAATCCTTTTCACATCAAAGCTCTTAAACAATTTGAAACAGCAAAAGTTTTAAACTATCAAGGTTTAAACTATCAAGGATTCTTGTTACTTTTTAGGAGGTTTTGGAAAAGCTCTTTATAGAAGCATGAAGACAACTAATGTTCCATCTTATGCCTTTCTTTGTAAAAGGGAACACAAATGTACCCGAGGTCTCCCCATACCTTTAAAATCATTGTGACAGAAATCTTGACACCAGAAGACAGAAATTACCACAAAAGATATCCCCGTTTTAACTCAGTCCCAATACAGAAATCAGAGCTGCAACCAAAGTGAACAAGAGGCCAAAGGAGAACTAACATTAAATAAATACCTAGAAAGAAAAATATTTCTTCGATAAGCCTAAAACACATGGCATGAAATTCTGGAAAAAAAAAAAAAAAAATATGCTTGTCCCCATTATAGCATATGACAGGCTAAATGCATCTTAAAGTCTGAAGTAGGCTGGACATCAAAATTTACATAAAGAGCATTTATCTCTGTTGTATTCTAGAGAAGACAAGCTTTATTGCAGCCTACCAGCCACAAAAGGTACAATAAAATGCTGGTATTTTTAGGAAGTTGGAATGAAGACATGAAGACAAGCTTCCCCCAATGATCACAGACACTATTTGTACAACTGGCAAAATTCATAGTCAGTTCATCTTAATCAAGTCAAAGAAACACATGCAAAAATCTTGGGAATTTGAATGCATGCAAAAATCTTGGGAATTTGAACGACAGACGTTCCGGAGGCTTGCCATATTATCAAGGATATAACAAATAATAGGATAAGATGACCCTCAGGCCCTTTTCTTTGTAAACAGGAAAAAATTGTTGAACTTATCAGAAAAAAAAAAAAGTCATATTTCAATCTTCCCCCAAACGTACTGGCACTGCTAGTCATGACTACCTGAAATATTTGGATGGCCCAAGTTCCTGAATGCCTTACTATTTATTTGATTTTGGTACTTTTCTATTTTGCAGAGCCATTAAACAATCTTATACGCAGAGGAAGGAAACACAGAGAAATTGATCTATGTCCCCAAAGGATGTATACAAAACAGGCTCAATCAATACCACTCCAGTCTTAGATTGGCACCTTATTCACAGAATCACCCTTCCCACTATTCCAATAGATATTCCCCTATGCAGGTCAACTATGATCTTCATTATTCCTGGGTATCAGAAATTACGTCTATGCTTTGTAAATAAACAAAAAAAAATATTGTAGCTTTTATTTTAATTAACTGGGGGGGGGGGGGGGGGGGGGGGGGGAACATGACTGCATATGACAATATATGACATTTCTCATTCCACTAAACCAACAGGTATTTCTGCTGAAAGAAGGCTACCGATTGCTACTCGGTTAGAAAACCTCTAAACTAGGTTTGAAAAGTCCAGGGGAAAAAAAAAAAAAAAAATCACATTTAAGGATGAAATTCATTCATTGAAGTTGTATCAATGCAAAACAAAATTAATATGGATAAATATCATAAAAAGCAGAAGAGGAAGGAAATCACAGAAAAAGGAAGCATGGGCAGGAAGAAGAGGAAATAAATAGGGATGTTATAACCATCACCATAGTTTAGATGCACATTTACCTCCTGCAATGGCGTCCCCCTAACACTGCTCAGTATCAGGCTTAACAGGCTGACGGTACACACAATGATTTTGTCAGCCAGGACACCATCAGCTTCTAACCCCTCTCAAAAGCCACATACCAAATGTCACCAAGTCAGTATTATACTGAAAAACTGTTAGTCAGGTAAAGTGCTGCTCGATTTTGAGAGCCATGCTTAAGACCAAAACCTTAGCAACTAGTGGCAATGACCTCAGTGACATTTTTCAACTGCGAGTTCTATAAAATATTATTTCTTTTTGCTGCTGTTGCATCTACCGCTTTTAAGAGCCCATGAAGGAATTTCTGAATAACACAAAGTATCCTTTAAAAAACTTTTCTGCCCTAGGACCTAGGAAGGCGTCAGTTACTGTTGAAGAACCCTTCAGCACCATCATCCTCCACCTTTCACTAGCATTCCAAGTCCCCCAAAATTTTATCTGGATAAGTTACTGATACAATTAACATAGCTTGGCTGTTAGAGCTGGATCTCAGGACTCTTCCTTCCAAATAGAAGTCTGGGACATAATACACTTCTGGACATAATACACTTCTGGACATACACTGTATTTTTGCTGGGTGGACAGTAACACAGCTTTACAAAAGTCTTAAAAGGAAATAAAGAGACAAGAGAAAGAACATTAATTTTCAAGTTACTCCCTATACAACAGCTGACATAATATTCAAGAAACTGGAGAAAAGCTGGGGGGACTGGCAGGGAGAAAGTTTCCTGCTCACCGACAATTCCCCTTCTTGTTTGCAAACAAATCACTTTTGCCAGCTTCTGGATAGGAAAGGAAGATCAGACTTCAAAATAAACATTCTATGCTAAACAAACATTCTTTTGAACACACAGAACTGAACAAGACTTCCCAGCTGTCTTGGAAAAAATCTTTATTTATTTTCAAGGCAGGTATAAAAATTAAGACGACAAAAATGTACTCAGCTTTGTACTCTGAATCAGTGTCTCCAAGCTTCTCAGACTGCTCACAGAAAAAAAAAAAAAAATTTAAGCAGCTTCTTCTCAGTTCTAACAAAGAATGTATATTGCTTTGCTTTAGAAACAACACAGCCTTATTTATGAAATGATTTCTGTTTTCAGTAAGTTATCTTCCTCCCAGAACTACTCTTTGATTTACCTTTAACTGATATACCCAATAATTAAGCTCCACTTTGAAATTTCCTAGACATAACTGTAAATTATAATTTTACCCTAAAATAATTTCACATTTACAATATTATTATTTGAATGTATTAATCAACATCCATTTCAGCATACAAAATTTGAATACATTATACAAAACTAGCTTAAGTAAATACTTCTCTTTTACTTTTTGCTTGGTTGTTTTTTTAACCAAACACAGATTGCAAAGTTAGAATAAATACACAGATATTTACAGTCCAGAGCTGTAAGCAGCTTTTACGGTGATCTCATTTTGCTCAGTATAAAGAAAAGCTATTCATACTCTAAAATCCAGCAAAGAAACAACTTCACAAAAAGGCTTCCTACATTTACTCTTAAAGATGTCTGTTCATCTGCTGAAACTTATTTTTCTAAATCATTTTATAGTAGTATAATAGGTAAGGAAGAATGTACCTCCAACAGTTCTTCTGTATCAGTATGCATTTACAGGATTCCCAAATATGAAAATTCAAGTCTAAATGCAATAATTAAAACATACCCTAAATATGTTGAAACACTTCTTTTTTATTTTAAGTACAAGCATGTTTTAACTTCTATTATAATTTTTTTTCCTAGGAGCAAAGTAGCAACAAAGCTAAACTGGGGCTGGAGGAGCGGGAGGGAATCCCATATTTATCATTTTACTGACTATATGCTATTTGTTCAGATACACAAAACAACATCTTATAGCTTCTGGAAGTGTCTAATCATGCTTGGTAATGGTCAGAGAAAGTCATAATTATATCTATGAAAAACATCATAAAGATAACAATCCTAAACAAAATTCAGGCCCAGCAAACCAAATATGGAAATACGCTACTATCGAAATATGCTCTATTGAAAATGTTACGAATGTCATTTAGGGGGGTTTCGAAATCAATATCATTCATACCTATGTGAAAATCAATAAACAAGGTTACAAAGCGAACACAAAAAGAGATTCCTTCTGTGACATTCTATGGACTTAAGAAAGCGTCATGTGACAAAGACAACGCTGCTCAGAGTAATTTCATTTTAACTGCTATCTAAGGTATCATAATAAATTATTCATTTAGAAAACCCACATGAAATTAAATTTTTAACAGGTACTTTCAGACACTACAGAATTTAGGCAAGTTGAAGACTAAACCCTACATTAAAAGTCTGAAGCAGCTTCCTAATATTGCGATTCTATTTTCATTTAAAAAGTGCTAAATAACAAATTAGAGTACGGGAAAAATAAAGTCAACCAAGAACAAAAAAAAACCCAAACAAACAAACAAGAAAAATCCACAAAACTTCACTGCAAAAAAAATATGGAAAATCTGGATGAGGAGAGGAAGAAGAAGTAGCCCTGTGAGCAATAAGCTACTGAAGCCTGAATCCCTAAAGGGCTTGATCCCACTTGTTAGAATCTCAGTCTAATAAGATCTGAGCACTGATCAATTCTCTTGCATCTGTGATACCTGCTCCACAGCAGTCTGGTGTTCAACAGCATTTTTATTGTACCATAAGCTTTTTCTAACTATGAATACTTGTACAGTTCTTCTATTGGACGACCTACTTCCACAAAACTTGTCACAACTTGGTACTTTCAGCATCTTCTGAACTGCTAGCTCCTTGGCTTGAAGAGTGTATCTTCACCCTTCCCCAGTTGGTTTCCTAAGAAAATGAGGCTTATGCTGTGCCTATTGTGTTAGTCTACCAGCTTCTCTCCACTCCCTTCAGCTGTTAGCTATGAACATACTTAGAATAAAAGTAGGAATACAAAACCTGAAAGATATCAATAAGATAAAGTTACTATTAAACTCAGTGCATCCTAACACTTACTGTTTGTATTGCTTATTTTAAGATCCAAGTAGGGAAAAATTTATTTTACAGAAAGAGTGTCTTGAGTTCAAGATGATGCATATGCTACCACAATAATATTAGATCTACTCTATTTGACAGAATAAGATTAGTAGTAGCTGGATATACAAAATGGAATACGCGTACACAAAGTCTGGGGTTGGGTATTCTTTTGTAGACAATGTGTAAACTCTTGGACAAAGACATTTTTCTAAGGCAAACAATAAGACTTCCCTTGAAGCACACATTTGTATCCAATGGTCTGAACAACTCAGATTCAAAAGAGCATTCCAAATGAAAAACAAAGAATTCATGCCTTCTGCATCTCTAAATAAAAAGTGGAAACAAGGCAAAGCAAATGGATTTTTCAAAACGTATATAAAATTACATACTTTCCCTTTTAAAGGGATTCATAAACAACCACTAAGAGGATGACAAAATTTGGTTTTGCTTGAAAAATCCCGATGGTTTGTGTAACATCATTTAAGACCTCCTGTCAGAAGGACTTCAGGCAAATATTCCGATTGCACGAGGAATCTTATCCCTACCGCAGTCTATCTTTGAAAAAGATAAAATTAGATTGCCAGTGTGAATTATCACCTGAAAATTTTGCTGATGAGGAAAACTGTCACTGTACAAGACCAAATGTGTCTTCTCAAACGTTGACTTGTTTCAAAGGCACCAGGGAGTCGGATGTATCTAATTAGCAGGGAATGCAATCTTGCAAAAGAGTAAGCAAAGCACTTCCCAGAGCTGGCTGATAACTCTAGTTCAGTGTAGGGCTCACCAACAGACAGATTCATGATAAGTGAGCAGAGTGTACATTTTTTGAGAGACAGAAAGAGGGTTCTGCACAGATTTTCCATGCCGTGAAGAAGGGCAAATACAGCATTAGAATACAGGTTTAGCTATACCAAGTTCACATATTTGAAGTAGAAGGTGTGGACTCTATATTTAATGAAAGATTAATCTTCACTACAAATCAGACACTTTTTTCCCTTTTAAACTGAATACATTCTACCTTTCCCTAAGTCTTCATATATCTTTTAAAGCAAACTGACCTGTGTAAAGAACACAGGTGTAGTAAGAAAAGAAACACGCAGTTATAGGTTCACATAGCTCCCTGTATCTGAGCTCCATGAAAAAACATACTGAGATGCCATAGCACTTCAAGTTATTTTTGTGAGTGTTTTAAATATTTTGACAGCCAAACATTCTGCAGCTGTAACATACAAAAAGCTAATAAGAAAAGAGGGTTTCCTTTTAAAAATCAACAAAACACGCAAATCGATGTTTTAAAGCCAAGCCACTTGACATTACTCAGATCTCTATTTTTTTTTATGTAAATTACTTGAAAGATTACTCATACCTCCAAAAACTCTTGGCTCTTTCTGCAGAGTTAAGTTATATTAGCTAATCTCATTGAAGATCAGTTTGCTAATGAGGTAGACCTGCATAATCTGGTTTTTAACATCTTTATTGGTTTGATACTAATGTCAAATCTAGCTGACCAAATAAAGTAAGCTTACTATAGTAACAGGTAACCAAAGAGCTCCCTCGAACTCTTCTACCAGGTAGAAAGGTGTTATTTGACTTACCCATCACAATCATTCTCTTTTTGGTCAGCATACCACACAGAACTCACTACATTATTCTATTTCCACATAAAGATCTCAGCTGAAAACTGTATTACCCTGCTTTCCATAGGAATAAGCTTACACATCACATCAAGTTCCTTAAGGGAAGTCAGGGGAAGAAATGCAAGTGCATCATTTTAACTTTAGAAAGTAAAGAAAGTAAAAATGTAAGGTTCAGATTTAATGTGCAATACTTAAGATACTCATAAATACAGAGGAACTACAAGTCAACGTCCTTCAGCTTTTATTTTCCCCAGAGTAGCTTGACCTTACAGACTTTAATAGGTGGGATCGTGTTAGTTAAAATGCAACAGCACACACGCACACAGATCCAACAGTGGTTACTGCATTTTTTTGTTAGAGGAACAGAATCTCATCAGCTTCAGATTTCAAGTTTTTAAATTTTGGTAACTGTCTCAAGATCTAGAACTTTATAAAGCAGTAGCATCCGTATCAGCTACTACTACAGTTTCTAGAAAACCAAGCTTTATTTCCGAATCTTATAACGACTGCTCCTGTGTTGATTGAGCTGCTCCATTAGTGTGATATACAATACTTACCCTTCACCAACTGCAGAGGCAGCCCTGAACCTCAGTACAGAAAACTGGGTATAACCCAGCAGTGGCCACATAACGTGATGTGAAAACACGTGTAGCATGAGGCTACATTATCATGGGTCACTCGCAGAGAGGGAAGATAATAACCCAGCCCTCCCCCATTTTTTCTTTTTTTTTTTTGCCTACTAAATACATCATTATCCTGCACCATTCTATTTAAAGACAGACTCTTTGGATTTCAAAGATTTTGCTTACTAATTTTTCTTCAGTCTAACAGCTGTACTCAAAAGGCATTTTTCTTCTGCCAGATGTCAGAACACAAACTTAATGCTTCAACTTATAAAAGACTTCCCATCATAATACCGCACCACTTTTAACATAGGAGGTCACTATCTTGGTTACCATGGTGACAGATGACCTGTCGAAACAGTAACATCCCCATTTTATGCTCAGTGAAAGATTAATTGCTCAAAACCACAAGTAAGCAACAAAGCTATAGATAAAACACCCGTACAGCTACTTTATGTCTGAGTGAAATGTCTCCACCAAGGGGTTTAAGTTCCTGTGTCCCCACACAGATAAACTCTTACGAAAGCCATTTTTATTAAGTAGTACTATTGCCACAAAAACAATTCTTACTATAACCTGTTCTCAGCTGTAGCCTAATAAGAGACATTCTTTAATAAATAATTCTCTTTAGTTTTGTGGTATTCTTACATAGTCCACATATAGAACATTTTCTTAATATAACAGTGAGAAGAATCCAGTGGTATGAAAGACACTAAATGGTGATTCTCCAAGAGCATTTTCAGTTATACAGTAATTTTGAAGAAAAAAAATCGGCTAAGAACACTCTTTTATATGCTTCTGAAGCCCCACCAGGATGTATATTAAATGACCTAATATGAATTCTAACTCACAGAAAGCCTCACAATTCAGTTACTCGAGAAAGAAAAAGGCAAATTACTGGGACCGAAACAGATTACTACACTCCACCCATAATAACAGGAAACAACAGAGATGGAATAACACTCCAGGAAGTTTCCTTACCAAGAACCAGAGCCTGAGCAATGCGGTGCTCATGCAGTGCTGAATACCTTGTCACCTGAGACTGAAGAACATTCTAACACAGAATAAGAAATGCATTCAACCAGTCTTCAACAATAAGGTGCGTACATACATGTGAAAGACCACAAAGCTAAGCAAAGCCTTGAATTTTCTCTAGCCTTTCACACGAACCAAAAACCCCAGAAGTTCCAAGTGTCAAAATTTTCTCACCTATATTAAAAAAAAAAAAAAAAAAAATTGTTTGTCAGTGACACACCTTGTCCTTCCTTGAGCTGGAAAGATTTTTAAGAATGGAACCAGAAAAATATAAGTATGGCCAGACACCCTGATGTAATCGGGAATGTATCCAAGAAAGTTTGGCTACAAACTCATATAAGAGCAGAAGAGCTTCCAGTTGCTGGAGGAAAGAAAACAGATTGATGCCCCACTTCCAACACATGATTAGAATATCATGTCTGCTGCTCATGGTTTAGAAGCAGGGTACCTCAAATTTGCACATCAGAGTTTGAAGCCCTACACAGGTGAACTGCTGACAGGTGAACACACCTATCCTGAAAAACAATTTGCATATTAAAAGAGGAATGACTCTGCATCGTGTTACCTGTCAATCTAGTTACAGGCAGTGAGGCTGCCCATCATATCTAAGCTTTCACTCATTTCTAAGAGTCCAGAGCCCTACAGCATTGATGTAAACCTTCTCTTCTAAACAAGACCACAGTCCTTGCACAACACGACAGCGAAAATGAGCTTCTCAACTCTCATGAAACACGTCTGATGTCACTTTTTTGGAGGATTCGGGGAAGTACAAGTGCTGAATAGTACTAGCACAGCAAATCTGAGCAATGGACTCACCAAAGGAATGCTTGCCAGAAGAACTCAGAACGATTCCAGATACTCGAGGTCACCTGAGGTAACACTTGGTGCAGTGAGTCACAGAAGATAAAAAGGTCATTTGTCTTCGAAGGAAGACATAACGATTTACAATTGTGGTTAGTTGAGTATGTAATCACAGAACCAAACTTAAAGACTGGAACCAGTCTTATAGGAAGTAGAGTTCTCACTAAGGATTCAGGAATAACTCCAGTTACTCCAGTTACAGGCTGGGGATTGGTCTGCTGGTGAGAAACGGAGATTGACTACTTTTTAATAACTCCCCCCCCCCCTTCACTTACTAAACTGTCTTTATCTCAACACACAAGTTTTTCCCACTTTTGTCCTTCGACTCTGTCCCCTACCCCGCTGCAGGGGAGTGAGCAAACAACTGGGTGGGGGCTTAGACACTGGTCAGGATCAACCCACCACACAGAGGATTCATGAGATTAATCAGATTTCCTTAACAGGCAATGGCATCCAGGCTGCAGACAGATGATAAAACATGACCACAAAACATGATTCCATTTCCACACTGAAGGACAACCTCTATTTATTTCAGCAAGTTTAATCACTGCAGTACACCTTTCCCAAGAAGAAAATAATGATTCCAACAGGGACCACCTTCTGGAAAGGTTCTGAGGTATTACTTCCATGAAGATGAGGAATTTTCATTGGAAAAGTAAAGATGAACCTGCTTAGAATAAAATAAATTTACACTATTTTTCTCTGTGATAGCATATTGTAACCCATATACACTGGCTGAATGCCCGAACTGTAGGTCTAGAACTCATAGATAAGGAGGATGACTGCTACTGCCGTAATTCTGGCTTTTAATTTCATTCCCCTGGCACAAGTAGCCGTACTGTCTAAGGCGTGAGGCCTTGAAAACATAAAACTTCAAGCATATATTAACTTTGTCATCCTGGATTTTATTGAATGACCAGATGCTGAACAGGTTGCCAAATTTATCATGTGCTAAATTGTCTGACTTTACGTGATGTCAGCTTGTGACAGCCACAGGGCTGCAGATCCATGGAGACATTCAGTGCCTTTTCAAGAAGACAAATCTTCCAGTGTAAAGATCTTGGTCATTTTTTGTTTTGATAAAGGATGATTTTTGGAGCATCTTAACATTTCCATCTCTATGGTAACAGGGATACAACATACGCGGAGTACAAGATGGAGTCAGTTCTCAAGTTACAAAAGAAGAATTTGGGAAGCCAGAATATCTTGGATAAAGAACAAATATAGAACAACTTTTTCTGCCACTTTGAAAAGAAAACAACTCACAGCTACAGAACACTCCATCTCCCCAAGGAAGAGACGTGCCAGATGCATTCCAGCTAATGCGTCCATGTATTTTCTCATTCTCCATGCATGGAGCATGAATGTTCCATCTACAGAGTATGTACAAGGAAAATATTCCTTATTCTCAAGTTTTCAAGTGTAAATGGTGTGTTCACATTCATGTGGGCTACATTCAAATACAGAACTACAAATTCTGTAGTATTCTAAATGAAAAATGCATTATAATAAGAAATATTGTCAAAAGGTGCAGGAAGCCTTCCTTTTGTTTATACTGTAATACTGTAGAAAAATTATATCAACCATGCTCAAAAGGATTTTTTTACCCCTCTGGAAAAAAGGACAAAAAAAGTACAACCAGGGACAACTGTTCTGTACTAGTCTTCTCTGTTACCTTATGTTCTTATTTTTGAACCCTAAAAGAATTTCAACAGTGGAACAGAACCAGATGTATCAGACTAAGTCATTTCATTCTGGCACATTTAGGCAAAATCTGCTTTACATGACTAAACCTGACTAAACCTTAAATATTTAATTTGGGAGAGCTGCCTACGTATCAGTGACAAGTTGCACTCAGAAAGATTTACGTATTTTTTAAAAATAAATAAATAAAAAAAAAGGGAGAAAAAAAAAAAACTAGTCTAGGAAAGAAACCAAAGCCAACGCTCCACTCTTACCTCCCAAAAGAAGCTAAATGAAAACTGCATCTGAAGTTCCAAAGGAAAATCACTGAACAGGAGTTCAGCTGTGGAAAGACTATCCTAAAATTCTTCCAGAAGTATCATCTGTATGTAAAGAACATTAGCTTAGACTAGAATCATCTTTGCACTAAGCTGTAAGCTGTTAGTTCAAACACGGTGTAAAAACACAGGAGTGATATAAATGATTAATGACTAGGAAAGCCAAGGACTTGCTTCACTTTTGCATATAATCCATATGTACATATTGCAAAACAGTGAAGAACAGTGGCACACCAGATTTGTTACTATTAAAACGATGCTATCTACAAACAAAAAAGCATTCAAATATACATACAAAGCTACCGTATTCCAATTCCAGCTACTGGCTATGATTCTAGCATGCCTTCGATCTGATCAATATGTCATTTACTAGTGTCTAAATGTATAAGTCAACAATAATTGTAATAAATTGGATTCAGCATATGCCAAAATTGTAACACTCAATAGAAATGTCAAAAAATCATTCAGAATCATTACCCAGAACCACAGACATTAGGGTTTATTCATCTGCTTTTATTCATATGTCTATCACAAAACAGAAACTCCACTGTAAATCCTTAATTAGAAATGGCACTTTTAGTTTTAAAACACAAAAATCAAAATAAGAGCAAACCATTATGGCACTGTTTCCCAGATTTCAGACCTAGAAGGTTATCACAGGGGGCTACAGGCACAACCATCTTTAACATGCAACATCCCAATGAAAGTATTATGGTATTATCCAGCCCTGCCACTACACACAAAAGGATATTCAAGTGCAAAAGCCCCACAAACTTTGAAATCCTGTGGGACTTGCATGTGTAATACAGTCTGAGCCTCAAATTGCCAAATTACTTCCAACTGTTCTTAAATGTATCCTTCCAGATCATCACAACTACAAAGAGGAAAGAACTTCTCCGCATGCTGAAAATGACACATCAAAAAGATACCTCATCAAACTATTCCAAGATATCCTTCCCTATGCATGTTGTCACCTTAGTTCAGTTTGGACTTTTTCAACTTCAGGGTTATCCAAAACCTATCAAATGCTCTGTCAAACAGTACAGCGTAGCATGCTGAGTTTAAACAAGATGTTACCTAGCTTTACTTTTAAAACATCAACACTCTCATCTTCTAGGATGAGTTCTCACCTAAATTATACCCAGAAAATAAGAGTCAATCAGTGTGCACCTGGCACCCAACTAATTACTCAACACCTACTGTAGAATACACAGCCTTTCCAAATCCTTTTTCGAAGTTCTTCATCACCTGCAGCACAGAGGAAAAGGAACTTGTCTCAGCTGTGGGAAGAATACGATCTCATGATCCAACTAGAGCCTGCTCAGTCAAACACTTGCCAGCAGCCACTGATAATATCATAAATGCATCTACAATGTTCCCCAGAGGAGAGATAACAACTTACAGGGTATTTTTATTTTCAGGGTTATCAGACCAATTTCCACCCGAGACACATGCCTACTGAATTAGCGAAGTGCTGCAGCCTTTTGTACCAAAAATTTTAACGCCAAAAGTATACTGGATAAACAAAACCTATTTTGCAATACAGCTAGCTAGAGTAAATGCGTAAAAACGGCAGAATAGATACTCGCCATTTCAGATTAATATATTCAGAAAGGTTTCACTATGCAACTAGATTCTAGTAACGTCTTTACATAAGCAGATTTTTATAATAAAAATTTATGCCAGTTAAGCTTTATTTGTCAAACTGATAGATGATACTTTCTGAAGTAAACATTACTTTTCCCACAGAGGTCTGCACTTTAAGTACTCTTTGTCCTGTACAATGTCATCCAAGTCCTAGTTGTTTTCATTGCATATTTATACAACACTCAATTAAATGTATTTTCAAACATTCTCTCTAAACTGTGTTTCTATTTGTTATCCAAAACAGAAGCCCTTAAAGATACTGTTACACCATTTAATGGCATACATGCAAAACCCCACATGACTGTTTTTCCAGGACACACTTCTAATCCCTTCTTTACTGTTCCCACCAACTATCTTCAGAGTAATTAACTCCTAGAGAAAGAATTATCAAAGTAGTTTGCATGCCCTACTACATAATCTTTACACAGAATTTTCACTTTCAAACCTTTCAATACTATTTCTCCTCATTTTAACTGTATGCGCAAAGATTTTTCTGAATGAGAGATTATGTCTTTTTTAAAAGGAAAGCAAACTGTTATTCTAGCCTGCGTCTGGTCAAACACTGCCCAGATCACCCAAATTACACACGAAAAGTTAACTTCCATACTCAGTGTCTATTTTTCTTGAACCACTACTGATACAATTGAAGATATTTTTCCTACTACCTGTGACCCAGAAACATGAAAAAGTATATTAGAAGTTCCTGAACACACGAGATTAGCCTACCACTTCAAATTTAAGAAACTATGCTACCCTCACAACTAGCATGACAATGTCATATGGTTTTAATTCACATTAATCTAAGTAGTGTGTTTGAGGTCTTTCTCTCCAGCCCATAACTAACACTGACATGCTTTAGGAGGTAGGGGAACCTGTATTAAGCTATAAATATCTCAGTTTTGTAGAAGAGCATCAGCGTGCATGGAACCCTGCACGCTATCAGCTTCCAAAGCCGGAAGGGCCCATTTTGTCCTGGCTCCGTCCTGAAAGTCACTTATTTTCCAAGACCAGAAGCCAGAAAGCACAGCAGGAGAGGGCAGCAGAGGCTGCTGAAAGCCTTGATGTTGCCTAGCAAGAGCAAACCCAAATATCACACCTATTAAGAAACAGCTCAGCATCTCAATGGCTAGAGATGTATGTAGATGATCATCTGTACATCCTGACAAGTGGATGGAGAAACGAAAGGAAAGGTATGAACATGGAAAAAAGGTACACATCTTGAATGCACATTGTTTAGCTCATTGCTCTTCAGGGAAAAAAATGCCTATACAGAAACAAACTCATAAACAGTGACAAAACATACAGTAAACTAAAACTTATGCCTGTTAATATAATGCACATACACTTGGCTTTTTGGTTCACCCATAAATTCCATATTATATTGAAACTTCTCTGTTATTCTGTTTTTCTTTTTCATGTTTTTCCTCTTCTAAAAGGGAAAAAAAAAAAAAAAAAAACAAAAAACAGCAATCACAGAAAAGTCTAGAACAAATTCATGCAAATACCAAAGCCAATAAAGGTTTTGCAGATCTCTTAAGACCAAATGTGTCATTTGCACTAAATCCCCACTACTCCACAAAGAACATTCACTAGCCAACTAGCTAGAGCATTGTGAACAAAATGAAGTAGGATAAATTAAACACATTATAAACTTCCCAGTTGTTACTTCACAACAGTTTACATTTACCAAATTTTCTTCCACCAAGAACCAAGTGTGTTCAGAAACAGACAGAGATGCTAAGCTAACTAAGCATACCCATAACAGAAAACTTTTTTGAGGGGTTTACTGACTGGATCGACGTGTTCAGAACCTTATTTTCTCAGAGATGTCAAGTGTTGTTAACGCCACCTAAGATGCCATCAATAATATTGTTACAACAGGCACGTACTAGTACTACATACTACTTGAAGAACAGAAGAAAGCTCTTGAAGATAACAGAATTTACTGAAAATCAAAACACAACTGTAATTAAAATCCGACTTGCATGAAAATTGATTGTATGATACGAGGAAGTGTAAGATTAGAAACTACCAACACTTTAACTTCTAAACTTGAATGATACACCTCCACAGTGTAGACCACTTCCAGGCACTAGCAGTTCATCTTTTCTTTAACATGACCTAGAAACTAGTATCCACATTCTTGGCTAATTTTACACCATAGAACTTTGCTTTTAATAGAATTCTGAACATTTACCCAGGTAATTTCAGTGTAATCAAAACATTTTTACATCTAATCTTACTTGTAAGAAATAGTGTTAGCGTGAGCTAGTGCATTTTATAGCTAGAGCAGATTCTTATCTACAAAAATGATGGGCTTGGTAAATTATCACACTAAGGCAACAGAAAAGAAAGTGCAACAGCTATCAAAGGTAGTAAGCTTGAATTCAAGCTGTCCTTTTAGAGAAGGAGATAAAATGAAGCAGGGAGGGGAGAAAGAAGAGGCAGAGAAGAAGAACAGGATCAGTAACTCAATGAAACCCAATGAAATATATGTAGGAATGCAGCATTTGTGATGCAAATTTGATAATAATACACTCCTCAATAAGCTTCATTCAAACCTGCTTTGTGATTCATTGTCAAACAAATAATTCTAGTGATTCATTCACAAAAGAATGAATGATCTAATATGGCTTTGAGATAGACAATGTATAATCTAGAGGAAGGTTTAAAAGTAAACATTACCTTAGGAAGTAAAACTTTTTTTTTTTCTTTTCAGTTCACAAAAAAAGGAATGGACTAACTCTAATTTTAAGTTTTAAATAATTTTTTTAAAAAATCCTCACCTATATCCCACTACTGTCAGTTTCAGAGGTGATGTGATTGCTCCACATTAGCATAAATACAGCATATTTATTTAGCAAATTTATTTTAGCAACTTTGTGGATTCTGATGGACTACCTCAAATATTTCTTTATTGGATCAATTCCAATTTGGGAGAGATACACACACACTACTGCACAGTAACTACAACAACAAACAGATTCACCTTCAGCAGCGCTTCTGGAATACTTCTGCATGAGTAAAAGCATCAGAATACTTTACATCACATAGCATTTGACAAAACAAGCAAAAAACCAAACCCATAAAAGTTGGGAATATTAATAAATATGCCATAGATTTTAAACCAATGCCTACCAGCACTGAGTTTTATTGTTTTCAGTAGGAGTAAAAAAAAGTCCTCAAATATAAGTCAGGTCTGAAGAGAGAAACACAGAAATACTTATAAATATCTCTACACATACCAACAAGTTTCATGATAAAAGCTTAGACACTTGACCTAGACATTTAATAAAGAATATTTTGAGGCTCTTTATCCTATTTGGCTTGAATTGTAATAATGTTGGTTTGGGTTTTTTTTTTTTCTGGATGAATGGTAGATGCTTTCTCTCCCTTAGTAGTAAGAACTTCCAGTCATTTAATTATCTTCTGGAGAACAGCTAACGCCATAGCTCAACGTGCCAAAGTCAGAACATGCTTAAAAACTGGCTTCAAATGACACCAATTAATAATCATGAATAAAGGCAAAATTAGGTCCTGATACACTGAAAACAATATTCAATTGGTGACCGCCTTAGTCCTGCATAGAAAGGGGAGAGGAGAGAACACTGACCTGTGAACATTCATGGTAGAATGACTTTAGCCTCCTCTGTACTACTAACAAAGGTGTACTTACTGTGAGAGAATAACAACATTAAAGTTTGGGGAGGTTTTTTGCTTTTGGGGGGTGAGCAGTTTTGGGTTTAGGGTTTGGGGGGTTTTTTGGAAGACCATATTTTAGATCTAGGAATAGTAGAGATGTTCAAGCTAAAAACTGAAACTAGTAGGAAAGTGTTCTACGTAAGATGTGTAGAACAATCAGAATGATGCAATCTGAGTTAACTACAAATTATACTGAAGTATTATTTTGTTCTTCAGTCAAGTTTAAATATTTAAACAGTGGAAGTAAATACTTTCTCTGAGTACAAAAGAATTTACTTTAAGAAATACCTTTCACATTCTTTAGAGCATGCCTTTGGGATGAGGAGAGCACAGAAGAGCTACTACTTTCTAGTAGGGAAAAAGATCAGCAAGAATTCTACACCTGATGAATGAAGAATCTGTCATGCGACTAACATGTCTGAAAGTACTTTGATTTTTTTTTTTTGTAATATTAGTGAGATGCAAACTGCACATTATTACAAAATACTCATACTGTTACGCAAGTCCATAACGTAACTGCTTCTTTGCTACTCACTAAATGCAATCTTTTCCATAATATGTACAAATTGCTGCAAATTGCATATATTCTCTATCTTCAAATAATGTGGTTTACTAACAAATCTTTCACATTATATATGCTTGGCCAAGTGCCCCAGAACAGCAGCACAGGACCAGAGGGCAAGTGGAAGTTGGTTGTAAGCCACCTTTCCACTTCTCTTACCCTTTGCCTGGTAGAAATAAGACCAATCCCCATCCCCAGTGTTACATACAAAAAGCCTACGGGCTGTTCTTAAACATGACCTTCAAGTGGCTGTTACACAAGCTGAAAATTGCCAAGACAGCATGGCAACACAAAAGTTTCTTTCAGTGACAATTCATCAGCTATAAAATTACCGTGCATCAACACAGTTCTAGCCCTCTGCACTCCTTAACCTGACAAATTAAGTACTAAACTCTGCTATCATTGTACTACAACCAACACATCATTATTAACAGCCAGTCCAAAATCTTTCCTTTTTAAGTTAATGAACGCACTGAAAACCAGAGTATTCTATGTCACTGTTATTTCTGATGTAACGTAGAAGCTTCCACCTTTATCATTCCAAAATAATAATAATAATTAACTCTGAAGTTCTCTTCACTGGACCTGCAAGATCTTACTTAACCGATTCATCCATTAAGGAAATTATTTTTACAATTTAAGGAAAAAACCCTACACTTTCAGGTTTATCCTTTCCTCATTTTTCCAACCACCCCTATGTAACCAGTGGCTACTGAAGCGGAAGGGGGAAATCCCTCCACAACACAGATGAATTACACAAACTACACCTCTTCGATTGGAATATTTGATACAGAGAGCATGAAATGAGAAAAAAAAAAAAAAAAAAAAAAGAAAAAATTACTATGGCCTATTAGTTTGTTCAGGATGATGACATTTTCAGATGTTACCCCAAAAATACATACATATACACTATATATATATGCTCTGGTTGCATATTTTAGAAATATATGTGTTAGTGTATCTTAGATTCTTCAGCATCTTTAGAAATAAGGAAGAAGTCATTGTAAACTTAAGACTCAAAATTCAGGAAATACGCTGTATGATACATTGAAAATTGTTTCCACTGGCCCTTCTATGAAGGGCATTTTAACACATAAGCCTGGTCCACAAGAACAAAGAATTACAAGGTATTCTAGTTGATAAATATTATAAGCAAACCAAAACTCTCTATCTTGCAAATGATCTATTGGCCAAAGTAAAAAGTTTTATCACACTATTATTAGCAGAAGTACCAGTACTTTTAAATCTACTTATCTGATTTTCTGGTTTAGCATGCCAAATAACTGAAATACGTATACAGATGAGAGCTGCTCTCTAAATTTACAAGCTGCAAGCTTCTCTACTAATCTAACCAGTGTTTGGTATCAGTCAGAACCCTGACACCGAAAGAAGAGCAGGGCAGAAGAACACTGCCCAAGCCAAACAGCCTTCTCTTTTCTAACATTTCTTACATACAGTATTACAATCTAGCCATCACACACTTAACAAATGCTTGGGATTAGTTTAGAGAAATGAGAAGTTACGGATGACAAGACAATGTTGTGCGTACAAAATCTCTGCTAACTTTAACTCCAAAAAGTCTCCATGGTGATTTAAAAGAAACAACAGAACCTCTCTGTCAGAAAGAAAAAAAATCTGAGGAGCATCAAGACTAATAAAACAGAAAAAGCTACCAGTCAGACGCGTAAGAATCTTCCTACAGATCATGCCAGCTTCCTGAAGGTACATCTACTTTATAATAACAGAGCTCCTCCCCACCTTGCTCCATTGGGCACACATTCTACCTACATACCTCTATTTTTTGCTTCTCAGTTACACCAGTCTCAACTTTATGCAAGGAATCTTCCCCAATCCATCTTATTACTCACTTACACTTTCTTGCAGTCATGATGACAAGAGTAAATATTATTGTACTGCAACAGAGAAGTCCAAGTTATGATTTCAGTCCTGTTTTTCAGTTCTGTATCCCCAATAGGTATGGCACTGAATAAAAGTAACATTAAATTAATCAGGAAAAAAAACCTTGCTAGATTAATTTCCTCATTCATTTGTTACTTTCTCATGTGCTGTGAAAGAATGTAAGAGGGGAAAAAAATCCACCAACAACTTTTGAAAGTTTTTTAAAACATGAAGGTACTACAGATAGCTCAAGCCCTCTAGAGACTTGCTACATCACGCTGAATCAATTACTATGACAAAACCACACTTAATATTGCAACATAAATATTCTAAGATGCAATTCATAAAGTTATTTGTCTTTAAATTGAAGTAGTTTTCCATATACTCCAGCCAGGTTTCAGGTTATGTCCTACTTATGCACAATACAATTATAACATGTATTAACTTGGAATTAACAGAAACGGGAAAGATTTAAATGCAGAGGTACAATGAAATAAAACAGGAACATATCTAAAACAATCCTTAAAAAGCACACGTACCTGCCGAAAAAAAAACACCAAACAAATCTAACATATCGACTGTACTGCATTTTAATTTATATGCACAGTATATAGAACCAAGCGAGGCACATACTTTTATTATGCTTCAGTTAGAGTACCACAAATTTGCAGAAGAGAAGTTGAACAAGAGTCAATGCTCCGCACCTCACTGCCATGTCACTGAACAGTATTTCAACCATATAGAGGCTGACATAATTTAGCAAAAAGGTCTTGCTGACACAGAGGTAAAAAAAACCCTACTGTGTGGCAGAAGCAGGTCTTACCTTTTCATCCTTATGCTTTCTACGTATTACCTCTCTCAAGTGGCTGACCACATACATTATAAAACCTACCGCTATCCATTACTTAAATAAATTACATTACAGAATCCACCCGTGGATCTGAAGGCCCCAAACTTCTATAGAAAACATATGACGAAAATGAAAGAAGTGATTTCTTAGTTTTTTAGTTTAGGATTTTTTTTGGTGGTGGTTTGGGGGATTTTGTTTGGTTGTTTTTTTTGTGATGGTGTTTGTTTATTTGTTTGCCCTCCAGGTCTCCCTTGGTTTTGTGTAACTTACCAGGGTTGGCTTTTGGGGTTGATTTTTGTTTAAGTGGCAGCTGAAGCAAGTTACTTAATGCTTTCTAAGAAGAATAAAAATCTTTTGACAATTATTGAGAAGAGCTGCAGACAGAGAAGATACAGACTTACTATTGCCTAACATTTGTAACTCATTTTACATTCTCTTGTTTTAGCAAGAGTCATATAGAAATAATTGATTATCAGCCAGTAAAGATTTCAATTCTTGCAACAGCAGTTGTTTTTCAAAGAATCTCAAAGAGAATACATCGAAAACTCAGCAGTCATGGAGCAGTATCCCTGGCTTTATAGTAGAACATTCTGTGTCCAGTTATACAGTGAATGCAGTTTTCAATTTTAATAGGCATTTCTAATATTGTTTGCCATCACCGTGACTTTCAAGTGTTGTATGCACAACTCACACACTAGGCCTCTGAGTACTAGTATTACTTAACAGCTAGATGTTTTACCAGAAATTTACAAAAAGCAGCTACAGGGTTTGCACACATCACCCTATTACCCTTATCCCGTGTCTGTACTTGACATCATTTATTTAGCCTCATTGAGGTTTGGGGGTTTTTAAGTTTATTGTCAATGGAAAAATGAAAGAGAAAAGAGTTTACTGGAGATTGAGTACTGAAACTTCAGAACTTTCAAAGTTAAAAATCTACTTTCAAAATTAAAACAAATTCAAGGCTTTGCATTAACAGAAAAAAAAAGAGAATTTTTAGACGCTGATCTGGAAACAACAAATCTTATTACAGGTAAATAAAATGGCAAAAATCCAGTCTTTCTGATGCTGGTACAGGAACTGCTATATAAAACTGAAAAGGATGTTATGAACTTAATAGGATACCTACTCTCAATTTAAAAGGAAAAAAAAAAGCGTTGTACTAAGTGTCTGGATCCTGGCTTACATTTATAAGCATCTTTCTCCCCCCTCCAGGGGAGGCTGGCAAACCCCTAATTTCTCACATATCTCTGATGAGAAATCTTCTTTCCTTACTAATCCTACCAGACCCCAACTCCATTGTGTCAACCAGAATAAATAAAAAAGGCAACTTGGCAGCTCCTTCCTTCGTGACTCAAACCAGAACATAACCAAACAGAACAATTACTGAAAAAAAGTTTAGTTATGGCCTTCAATTTAAACTGAAGAGGCCAAAGCCACTCCTCTTATATTCCCCACTAGGACAAAACATCAGCTCAGTGTTGCAAGATCTAATAAGGCAGCCCTACAGACAGAAATAAAATACTGGACCTAGAATATGCCCATATGCTCTGTATTTTTGCAGCATAAATAACCAGCTTTACACCATCTTACTTGGAGGATCAGATGATACGTAGAGCAGAACCTACCACAGCAACCGAGTAGCCACAGCAACCTCCACCTGCTCCCCAATATCCTCATCTACAGCAGCATGCTTGCAATGTAGACCTAGAATTTCTACACAATCTCTTTGGCACTGTGTATACATTCTACATACATCTGCTACCTCAGAGTTGCACGTTTATAAGTAGAGTATGAACTGATCATAATTTTAATCAAGATTTTCCAGGTCATTCTGGAAAGCTTATCTCTTGGGGGGGTACAGAGATTATTTATTCTTAATACCATGCAAAGAGGCTGGGAGAGGGTGTCAATGTGACAATGCTGAACCTGTAAATGCACAGCTATAGGCACAGTACCTCAGCTTCTTGTCAGAGCTTTCTTCTTCTAAACGAGGTAGTTTACTCGGAGTACGTGATAAACAGCTCAGGAAAACATTTTTCCTTACATTGGTGCAAGTTTCCCGTACCTACTTAAAAACACGAGGAGCACCCTGCCTTAGTCTGAAGTGAACAGTCGAGGAAGCTACACGTTTGCTATCAGTGTATGACAAACTTGGATTGCACAGGGAACAGGTGTCTACACTTGCGCATCTGCATTGGGCTGAGAATCACCATAAAGATATGAATGCGACTGCTGCAGTGACATACCAATACATCAGTGCCTGTAGCGTACTCTTCTCTCAGTGGAGACCGCAGAGCTGCCATCTAAAGACATTGCTACTGTCCCATTCAGAGAAAAAGTTACCAGGCAACAGATAACAAAGCTCAACCCAATCACTGCATTAAGTATCCAGAAGGACCCTGAAAAATAGAAGACATCAGTTTACATTTTCTAACGTACGTTGCCTAACTGTAGAGAAGACAACTGCAGAACTGTAAGCTAGTAGCAATTAAGTAACTATCCAATCTGTTACTTTATCTCTCCTTAACTAACGTATTTGAAAAGAATAACTACTGTATCCTCAGGCTGCCCATGAAGAACGTCCAACAACTGGAGACTGAAAATCCAGTTTAGCCCGGGTTCACAATTCTAAAGGTGTTTGTGGCTGTTCTCTTTAAACATTATAAAGCATGAAGTCTGAGTAAAGTCTCAGACAAAGAAATAGTCACCGAGTTCACTAGAGTATAAATCTTAAACAAAAGGCTGAAGAAAAAAAGAAAATCTTAAATCTAAGATTATTTCAGATGCTATGAAACAGACCTGTGCAATCTAGATGTTGTGTCTAGACTATGTGAGGAGTGACTATCCATATACAAAGTCATTTGCTTGCAATTTGAAAACTGAAGTTAGATTTCACAAGTTCAAGCAGAAGCAGCAAAGTGAGGTACACTCATGAAAAGCTTGAGGTCTGTTGGTGAGGGGACAAGGCCAAGGGAAAGAAGAAGCAAAAAAGAATAGCTGGTTTTGGTAGAAAGCACTTTTGTTTTTCCACTGACCTTTTAAACCGTAAATCTTTAGCCAAAACTAATTTTGTTGACAGTACTGTAGTAATGTACTAAGATGAAGGCACTTATTATAGCTATTATTTCAGAACTATCCAACAGGGGAAACATATTTCTTGAAGAATGATTACTTCAGAATATACTATGGCTACTATTACACAAATATTTTCTTAGACTTTTTCAAAAAGGGAATTTTTAATTAAGGGTAAGATGCCCTTACCTATGCAGACAGTATCGCCAACATGGTAACTCCCTCAGCGGAAATCCTATGCAGACAAATCCTCCAAGACAGGTTACTGTTGCACTCTACCATCCCACTGACAGAGCAGGATTTGCCTTGGGCTGTGCTGACAAGCTCTACAAACCTCTCCATATCAGAACAGCAAGTTCTGTTGTGACAGAGCAGTATTTTTTCCCTGAACTTGAGGATTTGGGCATCATGTCTGGTTAATGACCGAAAAGGTAAAGGCTTGTATTCTCATTTTAAAAAAAATCATACAACTTTTCCCAAAGAAATAAGGAAAGATTGCCATGAAGAATAATATCAATTTTATCCTTGAAATAATCTAGAGTATTTTGTGAAGTTTCTGTAGAAGTTCAAGTCTTCTTGCCAAATAATACAAACTGCAAGTAACCCATCATCAACGCTGGAATAAAACAGAACATGGAGCATTATGACAGCGTTTTCAAATAAAAAGTCCTTTGTATCTTCTCACACGTATTAATTACATATTTCATGTTCCAACAGACTATCCTGCACAGAGCAGCTGAAAATGCAGAATGTTTAATCTCAAGATCAATTCTGACATGCTTGGACCTCAGCTGTTTCATCATACTCATTTTTTCCCCAGAATTCAAAGTGATGATTTGGTACACAATAAAGTATCCAAATACTTTGTAAAGGATGTTCTGCTGCTTCTTTGTCATCAAATGTGCATATGAAGTATTACAGTAAAATTAAGAAATAAAATGCACATCTGTGTAAGAGCAGCAAAAAACCAATCCCTTCTTCAAGCCAAGAAACCAGAAGCCAAAATAAGCATGCCTTACAATATGCATCTTGCTTTATAATAAATAGAAGAATCCTTCATAAATAACGTTCTTTATACAGAAGGTAATGTACTTTCTGAAATTTTGAAGGTCAAGGTCAAGGTTAACAAAGCTTTAAGTTTAGATGTAGCGTGGTTTGTTGTTTTCAATACTACAAAGATACTCCACAGGAACAGCAAAGTGCAACTTGTTAAAGTTGGTATGACCCACATTTAAGCAAAACAATCATCACCCTTAAAAACATTTCCAGGTTGGGTAGTTGACCAATAAGAGAAATATTTCCGTAACATCAAAAAACACATTGATCTTTAGTAAAAAGCACTTGCTTGTAATCAAAGGAAATACATACTTGACCCAAAACTTAATTGAAAGATCCACATTTCCTGCTGAATTGCAACATCAGTGTAGCTTAATGCTGCTTTACACTGGAAACACTGCCACTTTAGAGCTAGGGAATTATCATGACCTCCAAAAAATTAAAATTACTTTTGAATAGTATTTGCCAACTATGTTAATTTTTAACATCTCTGTAAGTTCAAGATATTCTTGCAATACATGATCAAGCCAGCTCATTTGAAATTTTCAACACAGTGCCTATAAACTACAACATAATTCAGACAGTAGACAGATAAATCCCTTCTGTCTTCGCTTCCTTGTTTCAAAAGCAGTATCTTCAGACATCTCTTTTTCATCTGTCCCATACCAAAGCAATCCTCCAAGTCTGAAATCCATAAAGATGGAATCTTCCTCATAAGGGCCTTTTTGATAGCCCACTCTCTGAAAGTGCTGCAGAGATATCATGCAGCTTGCTTCTCCAACTGCCTCACATTAGCCTTAAATCAACTGTTTATTTGTAGTTCCGTATCACACATCACTGCAAATTCCTGTTTCGTAGCTTGCTCAAGCTACCCACATCTGAACTCCAATCTGTAAATACAGTTTAGCACATCTCAACATGTAATATGTTTGCTCCGAAATTCCCTTCCTCCCAATCTACTTTTCAATCCTCTGTAAGAAGAAGCTGCCTCAACTTCCAAGTCCTTTAGTTATCTCTCCACTATCTTCACAGATTCTTTGTCTGTACACTGCACACTTGCTCTCTAAAAGACAATGTTTATAATCCCTTAGCTCCTCTTCCAGTGCCCTTTTTCATTCCTTACTGTTACTTAAAATACCATTTTTCTATAACGCTTCCTGCCTCTAAGCACATACAGAGCCACACTCCTTCAGTGAGAGGAACGGAACACGGAGCGGTACACACTCACACCCCAGCCAACATCATTCATACATATCACATGTCACCAAACTTCCTGATGTCATACTTAATTTAAAATTTGTTCAAAACTTACAGAATTTTGTGACTGAAAGATCATCTCAACTGCTTACTAGAACATCATTATCCCCTCAACTTCAGAGCAACTGCTACATTCATTCCTCCAGGTAGTAAGATGCACACTGAAAGTCCATATAACATTTTAGACAGTGCCCTCCTCACTTCCATTCATGTGCATATGCCCTTAGTGTCATTTTAAAACCAGAATACAAAGAAAAAAAAAAAAAAAAACAACACAAGTCAATCTGCTTACTCAATATCAATTTTATACTGTACATATATTTTTGCATTGATAAAGGAAATTTAAAGCATATTTTCTAATCAAAATGGAAGTATCAGCAATGCATAAAGGATGAAGGAGCAACTTTTCTTCTCTTTTTTTTTTCCCCCAGAACTAACCAGCTGCTAAGTTTTGGGTTTTGTGGTTTTTTTTAAGTCTGTATGCCCTTGCTCACCTACAGGTGATGAAGAGTGACGAGTCATTTGGGAGTTTCCCACCCTCTACATTTCCTGTGGTTCCAATAGGCTACAACAATTAAATAATATTTTGATCTTACCAAAGCAGGATTTTAACCTAACAGCTGTAAAAACGCTCGTTAACAATAAAATTTCTGAGCGCATTCAATGTTTCCCTCATACAAAACATTTTCAGAACACAGATGATAAATGAAGCCTTACAAAGAAGAATGATTCACATATCCTGGTAGGCCAAATATTTTGTCTGGACTGACTATAGACTAAAAACACAGCAAAAACAAAGAGTTTCCAGTAAGTGTGTGCACATCTTATGGCCCATATGTATTTAGCAAAAATTAGCTCCTTATCCACCTGCCAGAATGGCATTAATGCCAATGTTCAGGCTGGTCATCATTTTTACCATCGAAACCCTACACAAGTATATGCAAGCCAGTATTGTAAAGCAATATAAGATGATCTCGAGAGAGTTTGGCCCTAAAGGTTTAGACACTTTCTGCTCTGCATACTCCATAAGCTGGGGATGTAGTGGGAGGCATGAGCAAGGCTCTGCAGTTATTGGCCTTCTGTCACACCAGAATTTCAAAGAACTGCTGTGCCACCATTCAAACATCCCCGAGTTACCCACTGACAGCCCAACACAGCCTTAAGAGAATGCTCTGCTACCCTACAGATAAGAGGACTTACCTGGAGCACCTTTTGGGAGAAAAAAATGGAAAGGGATTGAGTAAAATGATTTTCAGGTCAAAATAACAATAGCCCAGAACAACGGGATCAAGTAAATAGGCACAGAATGCAATTCCATCAACGCTTACTTGATTTAAACCAAATGGAAACAAACACATGCCAGCGATCACGCTTACACAAGGGCAAACGCAAGCAGATTGCCACAGTAGTCAAAATCATCTCATGATGTCATCTTACTAAACTACTGCATGACCAACTTTGTTCTTCACAGCTGCAGAAATGTTCAAACAATATGTTTAGCTTCCGAACCAAGAACAAAAAGAATGGATCTACTTCAAAAAGGCAATCAAAATTAACACCATTGTTTGGAACATCCACAAGTTAAACACTATTTGTTTGTGTTCTGGCTTTCAAAGGTTAACAGTGTATTTCATTCCCTCCTCCCCTAAGAACGCAGCTGCCGGAGTGACTTTAATTAAGTGGAGATCAACAAAGAACATAGTGCTTTATAAGAGATGCTGAAAAAAACTGTTGTATTCAAATTTATTTTAAATCAACACACATGAACTTTGAAACATCAGAAGTATTACTGTGTATCTACTTCTACCACTAGCAGTCTTCACTAAAGCTTAACTTTGTAGAATGTGAATTATATTTTGTCCATCTACTATAACATTATTTCACCTGATATCTAATCATAGTTAAACAAGTACTGCAAATGCTGTTAAACATACATGACTAAAACAAGAAAAAAAAAAATCAAATAGGCCTAAAATAAACATCAATTTGTGATTTTAAATGAGTATGTTCTTTCCGTTTTTTAGATAATTCTTTTGAAACTGTAATGCAAGAATAAAGTACAATTCTCTGCTTACATGCCAAATCACCTATTTCCTTACTGCCATCTCCCACCCCATAAATAAGCTACACTGCCAAGATTTTACAAAATGCATTTCCAGTGCATTCACCATTAACAGTAAAAATAATAATTAAAAAAAAAAAAATCTTCCTTCAGTTTCTTACAACTGCAAAGTAGAGATTGAACTGGTTGTTTGAAATTAGAGCATAATTGAAGAAAACAGAGCTGCATGCATGTCTTAGCAAAAAATTAAATGCCACTTGACCATGAGCCCATAATAAATTAATAGAACATAACCTCTCCCCTTCTGAGGTTGTGGCAGGCCCAGAATATTAACTGAAGCATACTATAATGTGCTTATTACAAAGGTAAACAGATATTCTTTTAAGTGACAGTAAATCATGTTCTTGCAAGTAAGAACGTTACTTTCAGATGGGTTTCCTACAGAAGCAAGGTTTATGTGATCAATTGCCTTTAACCCAAATAAATATTTTCCTGATTTGAAAAAAAAGTTAATATTCAAGACACCCTGTTGCTTGTCCAGTAGCAGCACTACTAGCGACATTCAAGACAAAAGACAAAATGTGCAGAAAGATGTCACTAGTTCTGTTGTTTATTAAATAATTTGCTAACTTGTGTCTCCAAGTACTTTAATATGTTTAGGAAAACCAACTGAACATACTTTCTGCAAATCTACTCACTACACACACTCAATCATATTTACAGCAGCATTAATTTTACCTCCCAGCTATGATATGTGAGTCATTATGGGGTTCAATGCTCAGGTTTTGTTTTGGAGTGTTTATTGTTTTGTTTTTGATTAAAGTCACTGCAGGCTGAAGAACAAAACATAACTGAAGCTGTTCTTTTATATATATAAGCGTGTATAAATACACACACAAATTTCTTCTATATATACACATATAAATTATTAATTACTTTCAAAAAATGCAGATAATAAACACGTTAGAGGACAAGATAAGAATTCAAAGTGATGTTGAAAGACTGGAAAAAGTTATGAAAAAATGTTAAAGTATGACTAAGGTAAGCTGCAAAGCTGCAGAGTTAGGTCAGAAGAGCTGACTGCACATATATGGGATGGCCAAATAGTTATCAGTTTTGTCGAAAGGGATGTAGAGGTTAAAGTAGACCACAAAGCGACCCTCAGTGTTGCAACGTTGAAAATTTAAAAAATAAAAAAATAAAATAAAACAAACAAAAAAATCAGAGTGGCGTCTACACACATGTGGAACTGCCTGTAAAACCAGCAAATTACAGTCTCAGTTTTGGTAAGATTTCATTTAATTTATCACATTCAGTTTGGTCACCGCACTTCAAGGAGAATAGTAATAACAGGCTTAAAACTGTACCAAAACCCACTTGAGTCAAACACTATGAAAACCCTTCTTAAAGTCAGACACATTCAATGGAATAAACTGACAAAGCTGGTTGCGAAAGTGTTGTTACTGAGGGGTTTTAAGAATGAGTTAAACATCAACCCCAACCAGCAAAGGCTACAACTAATTGTACTTTGGGGGAGACAACGGACCAGGTGATTCCCTGCTCAGTCTTTCTTAAGATTTAAGACTATAGAAACCAGGGCCAAAGAGGACTAATCCATTCTTTTCCCCTAGGCTGCAAGTCCCAACACTGCAATGTTTTCTGGTGGGGATTTTTTTCCCCACAATTCCATATTGTCTATTCCTGAGTTTACTGTTGCCTTTATCACCAGATACTAAAATGAGGTTTACAGAGAACTGTTCTAACAAATTCCAAGAACTTTTTCATTAAGTGACAGTAGCTAAATTAGAGATCATTGTTGTGAATGTGTTAGGACCATCTTTTCTCACCACTGCTTGTACTTTAGCTTGTATTTATCAATACCGCATTTCAATACCACATTTATCAATACTGTATTTATCAATACCGCAGCACTGGACCAGGCTGCCCAGGGAGGTTGTGGAGTCCCCTTCTCTGGAGATTTTCAAGACCCGCCTGGATGCAGTCCTGAGTAATGTGCTCTGGGCAATCCTGCTTTAGCAGGGGAGTTGGACTGGATGATCTCTAGAGGTCCCTTCCAACTCTGAAAATTCTGTGATTCTGTGATTTCCTTCAAAACTTTCAACATCTAGTCACTCAGTGTCACAAGCTCTTTCTGGAGCCCTTCACCACAAGCTTTAGGTTCAGCTATCCTGAATGAATTCTTTTTTTTTTTTTAAATCATCTGCGAGTCTCATCCCCTAACTATTCCACCTCTCTTTTTACCAGATATTAACAAGTTGAACAAAAAAAGGTCTGGAAAATTAACTTTGGGAGTCCATGCTACCAACTTTGTCTATGAATAGTGATCACTTACTTCTATCCTTTAATCTATTCATACCTCTAGAGACTTTTACTATGTAACTAGCAACAGCTTAGATTCTTTAAAAAGCCCCAGATACGAAAATGTGCTGAATATTAAGACTGGTAAGACAATGTCGACAAAAATCTTTGTTCATCTGCCATAAAAAGCATATGACACTTTGTACAACTATACTAAGATTACTATAGTCCACATCTCTTCTTGGCAACTGTCAAATACATAAGAATAAAAAAGCAGCAGAGCCTTCATAAAACAATAAATCAAATAAATCTAATAAAACATAGAAGCTTATGTTTTGGTTTCTGCAAATCTATTTTCAAACCTTTAGAAAGCACAGTTAATATTAGGTAGTGAGTACATACCAGATTTAGACAGTAAATAATTAGGGATTCATACTGCTCAATAACTACTGCTCATTTCTATACTTCATATGGGGATTTTTTTAAAGAAGTTAGACACCTCTATATCAGATTTTTCACAGAAGCCATACACTCGTCCTTTTGGGGTTGAAGAATTTTGCAGAATAGTAATTCTTGCTACAAAACCTGTGCAGTTTAACAGAAAACAGCAAAAAATGAGATAGTGGGATTATAAAGTTGATTACCAAACATGAGGATGCATAACAGAAACTGATCAGAACATCTGATCAATTTTTACATTCTGCTGAAATATTTACCCTTGGGGGGTTTTTTCAACCCAAAGAAGAATGAGTAAAATTGGGTTTTATAAAACAGGAACCGATTTTTAATTTAGAACTCTACACTGCAGTTCAAGAGTCTTCTGCTTCAGGATTTCCAAGTATTTTATTAGTAGCCATAACCTAAGTTTTACAAGAAACGCGAAAGAAGAAAAACTACTGATTTTTGGGGGACAGGGAGGGGAAGGCAGAAGGAAGTTAGCAATGGGAGACAATGCAACCCACAAACTTTATTATAACTTTACACATACTGTCCAAGAATAAATAGAACACACACAACTCTGTAACAAAGGACGATATGAGTTGCCTGATTTTTATTTTTCAGCATCCTATCTTTAGTCATCACAACTTTGGGAAACAGAACACCTCCAAGGTGACTTCCATAAGATATATGACACTATAGGTCCAGCCCAAGTTAAGACTTGTTTTAATTATTATTATTACTACTTATACATAAATCTTACTCTCTGGGTTTTCTGACTTCAAATAACAGTAAGCATATTATCAAAAATATAACAGATTATGAAAACAATAGTCTTCTGAGTTAGGCCTCTAAAATCCTATCTCATTGTAGCGAGGAACAATCCTCATTTTTGTTGGAATTAAGTATGGACGTAAATGTTACCTTCTGTCTTCTACCAGGCTACAAACAAGAAGAGCAGCTATGACTATCAATGAGTATGTCTAGAGACTAGACTAGTGAAGCCACATGTTCTTGAACTGCAATTCTCTAAAAATTTGCCATTTACCAAAAAAGGAGTATATTTTCTTACAATAAAAAAAAGAAAGAAAAAGAAACCCATAAGCAAAAGACATAAACAAACAATTTTTTAAAAAATGAAAAAAAAAATCTCACAAGGTCAGAAAGGTAGAAAGCGTGTTTTCTGGATACTTTTCAAGACCACTCTCTCACAAAAAATAAAATGCTTCAGTGAGTCTTGCCTCTTCCAAAAAGATGCCATGTGGCAAAAGAGAACAAAATAATAAAAACAGCCTCCACAAGGATATTTTGTTAAATATGTATGATCTCATCTCTCTTCATAATAAACACTATAAACAAAATATTTGGAAAACACAGTACTGAAACAACAACCTTACAAAAGTATCACTACTTAAGTCAACGCTGTTTACTCAGTGGCAAAACTGGTATCATTATTTATGCAGATTAGTCAAACAGGAAAGAGAATCTTTTGAAAGAAGTTTTCAATTCCAAATCACAAACATGTGGCTCTCCACGGTTTTGTTTTCTTTTCAGTTGCCTGTAACTGAAAAAACATGACACTTGCTTTGGCTGTCCTGCTGAATTATAATGCCATCACAGCTGACACACCACAGCTTTGACACTCTAGTCCTTGTACAAACCTACTGAGATGGTTTGGGATGCTCTAGCTCTTTTTGCTGCTGCTCTACTGGAAACAATCAGCCCCTTAGAGCTGGAAAAAGGCAACGCGTGCCCCATGCCTCAGTCTTGTCAATACAAATCTAGGTGTCCCTGCTTAAAGAACATTTATCGGCAGCTCGAGTCAAAACCTCAGCTCATTATTGGAACTAACAAGGAATTGGCACAAGTGTTGAAAATTGCTGCAGGGGCAGTTGCCACCAGCTAAAGGGCAAATCTGAGACTTTCACAGGCATTATCTTAATTCACTTTAGCAAAGTGTTTGTTACTTTAGAATTTGTTACTTAAGATAAGCACTTAAGTTTTAGCAACTGTAAAATATCTAGAGAGGAAACTTAACTCTCTGCAGCACTTTGAACACTTAGAACTTGCATGAATTTCTGAACACAAACTCTAAACTCTGACTATTTATTACCACAGAAAACATAATTTAATTCTGTGCATACACCTTGTTATTTTATCTGTTTTGGAAATACTATTAAAAGCACCTATTCCACACCTTGGGCTTTCTACCATTGCTGAAACTTGTTCATCACACGAAACACACACTAATTAGTTTCCTATTTTGCAGAAGCAAGCAGCTCCTCAAAAGCATAAAACAAGAGTAATTCATTCATTTTATTTCTAAGAAACATGGGGTGAATCCCAAAGTCAAAAGCAATGCTCAGGCAGCAGCTCTTCCCTGCCTGAACAGGGAATTGCAACTAGTTGCTCAGTTGCAGCCAGGCACAACGTAGTGCTCAGGCAGAGGCCCCAGGCTAAGCCACTTCACAAAAAGTAAGTTCTCCCTGCAAGCCCACCACCAACCATGCCAGTCACACCACCAGGAATTTCCAGCAGGACCCACTGCTCCAAACGAGCTTCTGAACTGCACAAAAGCCATGTCCAGGGTGTACTATCAGTTTTCAAAGCTGAGAAGGAAGAAGATATCAAGGGCCAATCCAGACTCTTCTACTAGACACAATGAATTCAATAACAATTTTTAATCAACCACATCAGCACCCACTACCAGCTCTTACAGGATCAGTATTCAGAGCTGTGTCCATCACTAAACAAAAAACTGTGAAGAAAAAAATTTCTTACAAACTGAAGGTTCTAAGAACTTACAACCTGAAATAAACTAGAAATTGATTAAATTACCATATAATGAGGAAAAAATGTGGTATTAAATCTGTTTTAGGAAAGAAAAGTATAATCAATTTTCCTTTGAAGTTTCCTTTTAGTAATTCTAAGTTCTTCAAAAATATGAAACCTACTTCTCTCTTCACAAGTTACCAATCAAGAAGAAAAAAAATCTAAATCCTCCTGTAACTTTTACTAGGATGATTGTGTTAATCTTAGTATAAAAATAGCATATACTAACAATATAGAACAGTAACAGCTTAGTCATTCCACAAGCTTCGTAACACTATCTTTTTCTTGGAAAAGAAACTAATTATGAAGAAACAGCTCTGCGGGAACAAAGCGTGTGGCAGCCTTCATTTTTTTAATGCAATTGAAATTTGCATTTTTATGAAGAGCAGCCTGTGTAACAGCATTTAAAAAACACAGATTTCCTAATTTACTGCTATTTCAAAAGTACAGTATGTCCATTCAACAGTATTCCAAGAATTAGAAGTCCATTATGGTTGTATTTATGACAAGATCACAACTTTGTCATTTTGAAAAAGTCTTGAGCATTTTGTTAGTCATACAGTCAGCTTATGCTCACTGCCACTTAAAAATTCACAGAACAATAGTCAACAAAAAGGATGAGTGTCTCTATATTTGTGCCTTGGACAGAGAAATACATGTTAAACATTCAAATTTAAAATGTGAGAGTTTAACAATGCAGCAATCAAGCTAAAAGGTTCATTGTGCTACAACTGGTGCAGTTATAAGAAACTAAGAAACACGAGTGCAATGCTTTTTAGATATGCAAACAGCTAACAGCCATGTGCATTACTAAGGGTGCTCTAACCTCTCGTTCTATAACTATTTTCAATATTTCTTTCTCAGCCAAACTAAATGTACCTTCTTAAGTCTCAATGCTTAATATCTGTCTCTAGCTCAACTATTTCAGAAAACCTCACACCAAATAGTTTTTCTGTTTCTAAGAAATAAGACCAGGAAAAGGACTTTTTTGCCTAAACTAAAATTCTAGCAAACGCTCTTTTAGGCCCAAAATTCATAGCAGGAATGAAACCTAGCTTTTGTGTTTACTTGATGAACTGATCATTATTTAAAGACAAAAAACACAAGAAATCAGACTGACTGGACAACAGGACTTCATCTCAGAAAAACACAAAGTAGATAAAAATGGCTAAACAAAGATTAAGAGAGAGAGAGAAGGCAGGCAAGGAGGGAGAAAGAGAAACACTATGCGCAGAGATTCTTCTGCTGTAAGCCTAGAAGACAGAAAAAACGTTAGAGTACCAGAATGTGTCAAACAGAGTAAGCAGGAGGAGTGGCCACCGTCTTAGAGCGCAAAGGTTCCCAAACCACAACGAAGCAATATGCAGCCCACTACAGAGCCTGAAGGGGATGCTGCCAACTGACAGCACTCAATAGTCCTGGCATTAATATTTATGGCATCTGGCAAAAGTAGCTCCACTATGCCCGTTTTCCAAAGTACAATTTTCCACAACTGAAGTCAAGATTCTAGAAAGAAAAGTCGTCATTCCTTTGCATCCGCAAGTATCTGAGAAATCTTCTGCCAGAATGTCTCATCTTCCTTCCAGTTACTATTCCATTAGATCCAACGTATAAGTCTACCATTTAAAAAGATGTTTCCAGTCTTGCTGAAGACCAATCCAGGAGTCAGATACTGTGAATTTTCTGGGGTTTGCATTTTTAAATCCTAGGAAACAACATATGAACCACATTAAAAGGACATTATTCCCACCTCTTTTCCCTCTCCTCGAATTTCTGAGTGATTGATTTTGTAACCCCAGTAACATTCCTTTGTCTCTTTTTATCCACTGAGGTCTCCCAGGGTCCAGCATGGTTTTGCATGCAGCTGTCCTGAATTTGTATCCAGAGTTATGATGATTTTGTATTTTCTGTATATTAGTATTCCTCTACTACAGCTACGCAAAACCTCAGACTGTACTAGCTGTTACCAACTACTGGTTTTGGCTGCAGTACTAAGAGTCTCTCAGGTATGTCCAGTTCTGGAAATTTTGTGATTAGTTTCTTTGTTGTTATCTTGAGCACAAGACTACTACAAAGCAAACAAAGTATTCAAACCGTGTTCAATTATTCCATTTTTTCTATTATACAATTTGTAGAAGACTGAAAATTGAGAACTGTAAACATTAGAGACATAGAATCACGATGTTAGCTAGTCACTAACAGATAAGCAATAACAAGCGTGTTCTTGGCTCACTGAGCAGGAATTTAGCTGCCAAATCCCAATCAACGCTAATTGGATTGTCCTTGACTTCAGAATATACCACTGGCACCAAAGGAATAATTTATTTCAACAAATACATATAACTGGAATACAATTCACAAAACACCAAGCAGAAGAGAATTAATCAATAATGATAGTGCTATTGTTAGAATTTATTTTTTTTTTACTGTATAAGCAAGGGGCCTGAAAATATCACGTTATTGCAAAGGAGGAGTAAAAAAGAGATGAAGGAAGAGTTCCTAACTACCAGTATATATTTGTAAGAGACAACTTTCACTGAGGTTTATCAAGGTTGAACAGTGAATCTACTGTTCCACATTTTGAAATGATTCCACAGTGACTGTGGTTTTCCTTTGTTTTTCACTTTCTAAGTACCAGTAGCTGGGAAGGTATTTTAAATTCATGTCAATGAACTACCATAGCAGTGTAATTATCTTCCTCAGTGTTATAAGATAAGACTATTATGTTTGTGACATTGGAGAAGTTAAATGCCATTCTCATTGTCCCCCCACTGAAAAATATGCTTGCAGTTATAGAAGGCCAGTGCTTAAATAGTATTCAGGCTTGCGTAACAAACTGTTTTCCACGAACATGATGCAGGAAAAGTGTCTTTTTGTTAGATAATCCACAAAGTTAAACCAGGACAGAAAAGGAGAGAGAGTTTCTTTACTGCAATTTAGTCTTAAAATATCCCCAAAGATATGAAATGCTACTTCCCTCAACAGAATCTGCACCCTCACATTTTAGGACAAAGGAAGATAGCTTACAGAATAAACACTCAGCCTCCATGAAGGTCTTGATTTAAATAGAAAAGCTGAAGGAAAAAAAAAAGTATTTTTATTGCTGTTGTTATTATGACGGCAAGACCAAGTAAGCAAAGAGTTTCAAATCCAATCTTTAGAGATATTCATTAGCAGACATTTGAGGAAAAGAGTTATACTGATCTGTGTTGATTTTAAGATTTCTCCAAAACTATAGTGAATCCATAGATCAAAATAACAATATTTTTTTTAGTCAACACTATATATTAGAAGAAACTGCTTGAATACATTTTAGGAAGACATGCTACGAAAAAAATACTGGTCATGTTGTGTTTTCTGCCTCCAAGCAGATTTTCAAGATAGCCTTATCTCACAAAAAAAAAACAAAGAAAAAAAAGAAACCAACCCCCACACCACAAAAAAACACACCACCACCACATGCAATGGAAATAGTCTTTTCTCATTCTGTTTCAGCGTGGTATTGTAGAGATTGTTGTATTTGAAAACTAAACTGAGCAAGGACAAGGTTGTAGAAAGAGATAAATTCTTATATTAGAGCAACCAATTTGTTTGGAAAAGTTTTCAGACACTCATGCCCTTCTCCAGTCATAGCCAAATACAGTAACCTCTTACCGATATACAGTTACTTACATATCTGCATTCTGCTTCTGTTCTGATAGTACACTTGATGTTTCATTAAATTACAGCTACAAGAATTCTTCTGCCACAAAAAGGATTTAGGTTTTTTTTGTTCCCCCCCCCCCCCCCCCCCTTTGGAATTTCCCTAGATTGCACTTGAATCAAATTAAGCTACAGCTCAGATAAGAAAGCCACTGAAGCAACAGCTTAATTCCCTTCTTTTTCTACATTTTCCATTTTACAGCGATTGTATACCAAGACACCAAGAAATCATCCACTCCCCTTATACACACACTAGCTGAGAGGAATGCCCAACTATGAATATACAAGTACACCAAAAAAATCCTCATGATACTATATGCTATTTACCTCCCAAAATGAAATTAATATTCTTCACAGGCAAAATCTGCCCACAGAAAAAAAAAAAAAAAAAGATTCAGACAACTGCATTTAGGAACCTCTCCCACTCTATCATCAATCACTCGTCTAGTTTCAAAATCCACCAAGATATGAAGCTATGTTAGACAAGAAAGGCTTCCCTGAAAAGTTGATAAAAATCAGACCAGAAACAACCACAACAGAGCCTACACATGTTATATCAGCATTTATCAGTTATGACAACAGCCAAATAAAACTGCTATACTGTTGCAAGCCTTCTGTCATACACATTGCAACTGCATACACAAGCAAGAACAAAAAAAAAAAAAAAACACATTAGTCTGTCTTCTTACAGCGAAGAAGTCTTGCAAAAAGCATTTGCTCCATCTTGCAGGTTTTCAGAGTTAACTGCTGGGTACACAAGAGCATCCTATAGGAAAGCTATTATGAGTGTACAGGCAAATTAATCAAACCCAGTATTTAGTTGTCTTTTCTTTAACCTTACCTTTCAGTTGCTGAGCTAAGGAAGACGCAAAGATTGTCTCTTTTACCTTCTTCACAAGTACCACCATATGTAAATTCCAGGGATACATTTATGATTATGGCTTATACCAGCAAAACCAAAACCAAACCAAACAAAAAGGCATTTTCTCATCCTTTTCTGTGATCTTTACAAACATCTGTGTTCTTCCTAAATCCCACCCACATTCTATTATGCAAACATATTAAATAGGAATTTTTGGTGAAGCACATCAAACACACTTCAAAATCCATGGAAAATGTATATACAGAAGGTCTTCTGGGATTTTCTCTAGCTTTTAACCCAGAGTGCGTACATTTCCGAGCACCTTTGTTCCCTTCAGAGACTTCTGCAAATGCTTTTTGTAGCAAGTTACATAACAGCTTTATACTGTGCTGATATGTTGGAGAAAAATGTGGTTATCTACCTTAGTAAAGGTTCAGTTGAATGCAAAATAAACATGGTAAAGCAATCAACCTTGGTCTATCCTGAAATCCTTCACATTTCCACTGCTAGAACAAAAACAAGGCTTTTTATTAAATCTGGGGGATTTATTAAATCTGGTTTCTCCAACTCTATCAAGACACTGAACATGAACTTCCAATAGGAGCTACTGCTACCACAGTTCTTTGTAGTGGCTCAGAATGAGTCTTTAAAATACAAAACAACAGTTAGAACTATGATATATTTAAGCTTACTTTCGTGGTGAAAGACAGAATAAGTACGTTTTGAGCAGGAATACAGTCAACTGTACCTGAAATACATAAAGAGCTCAGTGAACTAGAACGCCCTTTACAACACAAAGACTTCTCCTTAACTTCCTATGTGCCTGAAAGTCTACTGACACCTAAGTTGTCAACAGCAAAGCTCATTCTCCACTCAGGTTGAATCTCCATGCATCTTGTCAAGCACAAATAAACTGTCTGTTACGTGAACTATTCAAAGGCACCCATAACTTTCCTCAGAGCATGTAGGAGACTAAGGCACCTGACTAACATCTTTGTGCCCAAGGTTCTAGGACCATTTTTGCTGATATAAGTTCAGGCTGCAGTGATCTGTCCTCCTTCTACATGCTCCTGCTCCTCCTTTATGCCAATACCAACATTCACCTGAATATCCTGGTGAGCCGTTTGAAAAATTAGCAGAAAAGAAACCCAGAAAAAAAAAAAATACAGCAACACAGGCAAAATACTCAGCAAGAAGGGTCTTTTTGACAGGTGAGCATCCTAAAGCAAGCTGAAAATGAAAGGAAGATTTAACACAACAGGAATGACAGCACTAGGACTGCAGTAACATCCACTTACACAGGCCTAGACTGGAACAGGAATGAACTTTAAAATGTTTGACCCCCTAAAGGATACACTCTTTGGTTTATTTGAGGACAATAAAAATGTTCGCTTCACCTTAAGACCAACTCTGTTGGATAAAAATTTGTAACACCAATAACAAAGTTTTTCTGCAACAAGAAAAATCTAGAAATCTTCTCCTAAACTGCACAAGTGCACAAACACAGCATTTTACATATTTATAGTGAATGTTTTTGAATAAAGCTAGATAATCTGCACAGGAAAGCATTACCTTTACCACATTTTCGGAATATTGCAGATATTGGCACATGTAAATAAATCCATATAACTCATGTGAAGTGAGAGCAGATGATGGCTGCTATCAAGAGACAGCAGAGGCTGCAGGGCTTTTCTGAGAGAACAGTCGTTACTATAAACATCCTTTCTTATTAACCGCAAGTGCATATTATCCAAACTGCTGCTGACGTACAGGTTGGGGAAGAGGGGGAAGGTTACAAGATTTTTGTTTGCTTGTTTACACAAAGATATTCCACAGATTATTCCTGAAAAAAAAAAACACTATAAGTGTAATTATGCTCAGCATTAAAATCAAACATATTAAAACCAAGCCAGAACCTTTTTGAAGATGGAAAAAAAGAAAAAAAAATACTTTAAAATGTAAAAACTTCATGGGTAATAAGTCTACAATCCTAGAAATGTCTGCCCCTGCTTTTTCATATAGAAGGAAACATAATAAATGCATCGAGAAATGACAACTTTTACAAGAAAAAGAAAGGTCAGTACTCCATGTATTATGGGATCGCATGTGGGGGTAAAGGAATTTGAAAAACAATGCATGCCTAGTCTTCAACAGAATGTTGTTCCTTCAAGCATTTTTAGTATGAAGCATTAAATTAGCAATGAGTAATTTAAATAATGAAGTCTAAATAGTTACTTTCTGGGCATGACCTTTTCAAATTACAGTTCTGGAGTTATTTCTGAATCTGCTCAACTTCATCCATGCAAGCAATTCTACTAAACTTAATGAGACAATTTATGTACAGGAAGTTAAACACATACTTAAACGCTACAGATGAAGACATTTTACAAACATAAAGCTTTCCAATGTCATCTGTCATCTGGCTATGTCAGACTGATCACATCCTTGAAGAAGGCAGCCTACTTGCTTTGTCTTCTCCTTAAAAGCACCCCTGGATTTTTTGGTTGCTTCTTTGATTTTGGCTCTCTATTATTGTTGGGGAAAATGTTCCAAACAGGAGTCAAGCAAAAGAGGAGGTCTTTATTTTTAACATAAAGTACTCTCCATTTGACATCTTACAATTTTTCCACTACAATTAAGACAAGTCTATTTCCAAACCCGGTGGGAGGGGGAACCACACTGCAATGGAATACTGGTATAGTAAAATCCAGGAGACCCTTGGCAGAATTTTGTAAGTCACTGTATCTTTAAACATAGAGATATAATAATTTCTCTGAAACTTATATTTCTTTAAAAAATGAAAGGATCTTACCCTAAGAGCTTAATAGCTACTTTTAGAATGAACAAAAACACATTACACGCAATTGCTACTTCAAAGAATTACTGAGAGTAACTAACTTGAGTGTTGTTTGGTTTATGCATGGTCAAATAAATTAGGGGACATTCAACTGTTTAAAATACTGTTTATTAACAACATACACTGAAAGGATCGTTCTGAAATACCCAGCACAAATACCAGCTGACAATCACTTCATTTCCAAATCAGTTTATATCCTGATTTAAGGTCCCTCCAGCAACAAATGTGGTATTATCATAACAGAAAGTTACGTAATAGAAACCACTCTCTCTTTACCCACAAAACGATAGCAGATAACACCACTTTCCTTTCACCCCAGCAGACGGAAAACATCTCGATTCTTTAAGAGAAGCGGCCATTCCTGAGGAGCCCACCGAGCGCCACCGCGCTTCCCCAGGTGTTGGCCGCGGCACCTTTTCAACAGGCGATAAGCTGGAAGCCCCCAGGCAGAACGGGCAAGAAACACCACCCCACCCACATCCCCCCGCATTCCACGACCCCCCAGTCTTTGTTTTCTCCTCAGGCCGCGGGTGTGCGTGCCTCAGCGAGCACCATAAAGGTGGGGGAGCGGCAGCCCGCACCGCCGCTTTCCGCGGAGGCGGCTCGGGAAGACGGCCGCGCACAGACCCCCGGCTCCCACCCAGCCGCCCTCCGCTCGGGCACCGGCCGCGGGTCGGGGCGGGGGTGGCGGTGCCGTCCACGTCCGTGGGAGACATTTTAAGCTGCCCCCGCTTTCTCGAAGGAACCGCTGCCCGTTTCTAACGGCCGTGGCGGCGGGGCGAGGCCGCGGGGTACGCCCCGGCCGGCTGCCGCTCGCCCGGCCCCGCGCCATGGCTCCGCTCACGGCGGGGCCGGGGCCGGGCTAGCAGGGCGGCCAGGTGGGGCCGAGGCTGCCAGACGGGAGACGAGGCCGCTCCCCGCTGCCGGAGGTGCAGGGCCCGGCCGCCCGCCCGCCTGGCGGTAGAGGAGCCCCTCCGCTTTCCCGCCGGCCCGCTCCGCCTCAGGAAAGGGGGATTAACCCTTCTCTCGCCCCCACCGGCCGCTGCGCCCCTTCGCGGGGGTGAGGCCGGCCCCGCTGCCCTCAGCCGCCCTCCTCCCCACGACCGGACACGCGGCCCGTGTGCGCGGCAGTCTCCTCCTCCTCCTCCTCCTCCTCCTCCCGCGGCCCGACCGGAGGCGGGAGGGGGCCGGGGCCGGGCAGGAACGAGGGGAGGGGGGAAGAGGCCAGGCACCGCGGGGCAGCCCTGCACGCAGCCACACCTACCTGTCTTCTCGTGGTCATAGCCCACCACAATGAAATAGTCGGCCAGCCTGGCCATGGCTGAGAGGAGCCCGCCTCAGGCCCGACCACCCCTGCTGCGGCGGCGGCGGCGGCTCCCGGGAGGCTCAGCATCCTCCCCTCCGCGCCCGCTGCAAGAGAAGCGGCACCACCTCAGCCATGTTGGAGGCGCGGGCGCGCTGTGCGCCTGCGCGCCGCCGGCACCGCTGAGCCGTGACCCCGCCGGGCTGGGCGTGGGCTGAGGGCTCGCCGGCGGCGGGCGGCTGAGGCGGCGCGGACCCGCTACTCTGGGAGTCACCGGTGCAAACGCTGTCGCCTCGCTTCGAAGCCCTCCGCGGGCGGAGAGGGCCCGAGAGGGGAACGGACGAACCCCACCCGGGCCCTCCCCGCCAGCGGTGGGCTTTGTCTCCTCGCAGCCTCCCTGTGAAGTAGCCAGCGGGGTGACCGGCTTGAGGAGGTGGGCCCGTGCCAACCTCATGAAGTTCAACCAGGCCAAGTGCAAGGTCCTGCACATGGGTCGAGGGAGGTGATTCTGCCCCTCTGCTCTGGTGAGACCCCACCTGGAGTACTGCATCCAGCTCTGGGACCCCCAATGTAAGAAGGACATGGACCCACTGGAGTCCAGAGGAGGGCCGCAAAGACGATCAGAGGGATGGAACGCCTCTGCTATGAGGACAGGCTGAGAGAGTTGGGGTTGTTTAGCCTGGCGAAGAGAAGGCTTCAGGGAGACCTTATAGCAGCTGGATTCCGGTACTCAAAAGGTGCCTACAGGAAAGCTGGGGAGGGACTCTTTATCAGGGAGTATAGTAATAGGACCGGGGTTTCAGTGTTAAACTGAAAAATGGTAGATTTAGATTAGATATCAGGAAGAAATTCCTTACTGTGAGGGTGGTGACGCACTGGAACAGGTTGCCCAGAGAAGTGGATGCGCCATCCCTGGAGGTGTTCAAGGCCAGGCTGGATGGGGCTTTGAGCAACCTGGTCTAGTGGAAGGTGTCCCTGCCCATGGGGGTTTGGAACTAGATGATCTTTAAGGTCCCTTCTAACTCTAACCATTCTATGATAATTCCATGACATAACTCTCCCAGCCTCTGATGTGCTGGTCCAGACACAGGCAGTGGCTGCCAGGGCACCCCGCAAGACAGTGGGGAGATTTTGTGTTGCTATTTCTAATGTACAGATGAGGCTGACACCTTTTGGACTTAAAGCCCGGTGGGCTCACCAGGAGTAGCAGAGATGCTGATGATAAACAGGGTGTCTGACAGTACAGCGCTTGGTTAACTGATGGGGTCTGCCAAAGCAGTCTGATAAGCTTCAATGTACGTTCTGTTTTACAGCACAGAGAGAACAAACAATGCGAAGGACATCAGTTGCACTACAGTGAGGAGCCACAGCAGCTGTATGTACTAGCGTGCATACGGAAATGCAGCAAATTCGCTGGATTTACTCCTCACAGTCCACCATGATGGAGGGACCCAGCAGACAGTCACTAGCAGTTTCATAGAGACATTGCTGTTTCAAACATGCAATTCTTACACCTCCTGCTTAGCTGGGACATACACATGAAGTGTCTTGCTGATAACCCAGAGGCAAATTGGTCAGGCAGCTTTGACAATCAATTACAGTGTCCTTGTTTATGCCTTCTCAGCAGAGGGCAGCCATCAAAATCTTGTTGGAGTAATCAACTTCGTAGCTTAACCGTTTTGAAACGAGATGACATGTAGAAAGATCTAAACTGAAAGAAATTGCTTGTTAATTTTAGGAGAAAAAAAAACATAATATATACATCAAAAAGATTGAACATACTTTTTCAGAAAGAGATGCACTCCATGGTGCCAGTCACTTCTTGTACTAGGTAAGAGCTAGAAGAAGGAATACCTTTCTTAAGTTATGCATAAGCATTTTGGTTCATGATCCTGTAGACTTTAATGACTGAAACCCACAAAGCTGTTTTCAAAACACTGAGCTTTTTGATTAAAAGCATTTCTGAAGTAGCAACAAAGGAACGCAAATCTTAACAAAGCCACACGTTACCCCTGTGAGGTGGACAAGGGTAAAGCTCATCGCTGTAACTCCAAGGGGGGGATGCTGCAGTTAAATCAAAGCACTAAGCCAAGACATGCAACAGTTTACAAAAGCAAGAGATGATGTTCTGGACAGCTAAACCTGGAGGGAAAGTTTAGAGACACTAAGAAATTACCCAATTTGGAGCTGAAATGGGACCTTAGAGTTATCATATCTGCACTCATAAAAAGTTCAATATGTAATAACAAATCTCAGTACTTAAGTCTCACCGCTCTTTTAAGCCAGCACCTCTAGCAGGAGAATATCACCTAACACTTTTCCCAGGGCATTAACAAATGCTGGATCAAAAGGAAGATGTTACTTATTGATTCCCCAGCACTACTGGTGCCCACTTTAGTCTTGCTCTTTCTTTCACCTAGACCAATATAACCAAAGCTTGCTTAGTTTATAAAGCATGGCATAAGAAGTGGCACATCTTAGGTACTCATGTAACATGAGGGGCACTGTTCATCTGGGTCTAAACACCGCTGTGTACCTGCCTGGACAGCAAAAGTCAGTCATCTGTAACTTACTTCCTTAACTTCTCTCACGTATAGAGCAAACTTACATTCTTATAGGACAAAGGAGGAAGTAGAGCAGATTGTTTGCTTACCTAAAGTCTAATGCAAAGTAAACTGAACTTTCATCCAGACCACCAAAACCATAATTCTGTCTGTTGCAGCAGAGCAGCCTGGCTCCTCACAGGAGATGAAGAGGCTCACAGAGCAGCAGCTCTGTGAGGACATCAAGGCCTAGGTCTCCAGAAGGACGCAGTAAGCAGACATATTTAATCCCAGGGGAAGAACTGTGGGGCTGCAGCCCCTCCAGGAGACTGAAAGCACACAAGGGATAATGTCACCTCACTCAGACTGTGCATTTAGCATCAAAAAGACGTGAAGGTTCAGAATACCTTCTACAGTCAACTCCTTCTTCAGGAAATATAAAGGTCACACTCTGCCTGCAGTCCCTTAATCCAGTGTCACCCCAGGCCAGAAACGGGAAGTAGCCATGATGCCAAACAGGTTTTCCCCTACCAATATGCATCCCACCCTCATTTAGGAGTCTTGCTTTGGTGTACTCAAACCTATCGGATGTAAGGCTCACCAAAAGCACCTCCAATGGGACTACCAGAAATGGCATCGCCCCTTGGCAAAGACAAAGCTGGCTGAGTGCACGCACTAAAGCAAGGCTTTTCTGTGTGGTGTTTGACTGAGGTTTTACATTCCTCATGGGGTGTCGTTCTTCTGTTAGTATCATCTTTCTGCTGATTTCATACAGTCCGAAATATAATCAAGTCTATTCATACTCATGGCATACGAATTCAGTAAAATTCGTTTGAACCCAAAATGAAACATGCAAAGGCACTTCCACTGGCTTCAAACAACAATTTTCTGGCATAATCAACACAAGATATTTGCCGCAGACTCATTCCCCGTTGATGCCTACAGATTTTAGACCTTTGCTTTTGGAATAAATCTCAGCCAGAATAAAATGCTGTACAAACAGCAACTAATCTTCACAATCTCCCTGCCAAAGCAGATACATATTATAAAGTCTTTCGTACATATGGCAGCACTGAGAGGTTGAATGACATGCTCAAGATAATGAGTAAATAAGTACAGGAGCTGGATGTTCTTTCAGGCCAACTTCCCTGCAACGGATGAAGCAGCATCCAGAGGAGACCCTACACTTCAGAGGAGAGCCTGGTCTTGCTGAGCTGCATGGCATTGCCTCAGAATCATTGTTTGTGAATAGTATTTCCATGGAACATTCTGTGTAATTTTTTTTTTCAAAATAGAAATAACTCACTATTTACAAATATATTTTTAAAGAGGCCACTGTTACCTCATAGTACAAATGCAGTGAGTATTGCTCATTTCCAAACTGCAAGGGAATGCAAGTGCTTAAGAAGAACAAAATGAGCATTTGAACAAAGAACAGGATGTTTTGTGTTACATTTGAACCAGCTTTACCTGATGAAGCCCTTTCACAAATCGCATCAGCAACAAACTGATAATTTATGTGCCAAAGTTTGCCACTTCATGAAGTAGAATGATCTAATTTTGTATCACTAAAATGACAGTTGTAGCCAGTATGGAATTCATATGGGAGTTGTGTTACTACTGTTGTTACTATTCCTAAACCAGCATAGGATTCTTTCTGCATTGTTTGCCTAAGAGTATACAAATGCACTTCCCCTTTAGCCAAGGATTTTAATGAGGGATTTTCCAGCATTTGGGGAAGCGTGTGATTTTTTTTACTGGAACTGGAGACTTAATTTGAATCAAAGTGATGCTAATCACACAAAATCCTGCCTTCTTATTGGGAAAAGTTAGATTTCAGTTTCAACTTCTGCTGATCAAGGAAATGCTGGAACTCGCTCGACCCTGAGCTGCCTCATGAGGTCTCTAAAATCCAGTCATCCTGGTCAGATGCAGTCGTGCAGCTCCGGTCATGATACAGTCCCGTTCTAGGTCACCCATTTTCCCATTTCTTCCTCCACGAGTCTACACCCCGACCCTCTCGCTCTGTGCATATCTGCCTCGGAGCACGGTCGGTGGGGAGGGCAGCCGAACTGCGGCTCCGCGGAGCTGCCCGAGCCTGCGGGCGGAAGGGACGAGGGGGAGCCCGGGGCTGGCCGGCTCCTACGGCTCCCCCCGCTGCCCTATAGCTCTCGGCGCCCCCGGAGCCGCCGCCGCCTCCTGCCCCGCGCTCCGGCCGGGCAGGTGCGGCGGAGGAGCGGATCTGGGCTTGCCCCGGCGGCCAGCTCACGGCCGAAGAAACCGCCTCGCCCCACGGGAGCTGCGCCGGGGGCTCGGGGGTAAAGGCTGCCCCGGGATGCGAAGGGGAACAGCCACAGCGAGCGCTGACCCTCCCTGCCGGCGGGTGCCGGCGGAGAGCGGGCGAGGGACGGAGGGGCGGCAGCTGGACGGGGTGGAGGTTCCCGGGTCAGCTCGTTCCCGTACAGGTAGATGCCGGAGACAGAAGCCTCCAGATGCCTGGACGTTGCTGCTGAGGAAGGGAGGGAGGGAGGGAGGGAGGGAGGGAGAGAGCACCTTAGACCGAGTCAGCCGAGCACGGGAAAGTTTCCGTCATCCCCTTGCACATACCTCTCCAGGGTGGTGTTATATACCGCGGTTATCTAGAAAGGCAGAGTCACGGGTACATACTCACCTGATTTTTGAAACACTTTGCTTGGGGCAAGATGTGAGAGAAACATCTCGCACACGCCAGTCTATTCCTTCCATCCTCCCGAGCATCTCTCGCTGGGAAGGGGACCCTGGCGCCCCAGGGCGCAGGTCTCCTGGGGCATTTCCCTCGGTTCCGCTAAACTGGCATGGCGACAAGCAAGTAGAGAAACGGTCCATCTGGTACTGGCTTCCAGCACCCACTGCGAAGCCGGACCTCTGCAGTTCTGAAGCGTCACGGAGCAAAGATGTTAAAGACTGTAAAAAAACCTAGAAGGTGGGCAGACTAAGGTTTTGCTGCTGGCCCTCCGGGAGAATGCTCTTAGAGAGACCTTGATCCTGCAGTGATTTAGCTTTGTAACCGGGGAATTAAGTGCCCTCACGTATATAGAAAGGTTTGCGGATTGGGGATAAAACGACAGCCAGCGAGTCTTCCCTGGCGTCCGTAACCCCGAGCGTTTCAGTGACCCCGAGTTTGCCCCAAAGCAATACCGCTTCCTTTGTTCAAAGGTACAGAAGTGCGCTCTAACCTGCATCTTCCGAAACCATTTAAATGGTGATTTATTTGAATCGATCAACTAAATCAAATACATTTTATTAGATAAAAAATGCACCCAAGTTGAGTCATAAACATTAATGATGTCTGATTTGTCACCTCCTTACTTATGTAAAGAAGGCTGGCATTCATTATAATTACTCATTATAATTCACATTGTCCAAATATGGGTTTATTTTTGGAACTTTGGTATTTGATGGGTTTTCATGGATTTTGAAATTGCTCGGGTCTAGTTCCTACTCCCCTGCTTCCACCCACCTGAAGTTAAGATCCCTAGAATGAGAAATTATGCTACAGATGGTCTAAACACAATTATATATCGGCAGTTAAAAAGTCTGTCCCCAGTAAAACAGACTGAGGGGCTTATAAGATTTTGCAAGTTATGCCATGACTCGGAATCCACACCTAAAAGCTGTCGTTATAATTATCAAAATACCAAGGGGGTTGTTTAAGATAATTTTCAATAATCCTCTTATTTTTACCCTAGTATGGGTTGCCCCCAATCCACGCTAGAATGATTAAGAAGTGCTGGGGATGTGGGGGTGGGGGTAAGTGTCAAAGAAAAATCGCCCAGCCACGCCAAGGTCCACCCACTTCCCCCGCGCTGCTCTATAAAAGGGAGCGGTGGAGCGCAGCTCGGCAGTGGTTACTTCAGACACACAAAGAAGGAGTTCTCGCTCCTTAGGAAACCCTGCAAGTTCGGATCGCTACTACAAGAACATTTATCTCAGTGGATTACCCTCACTGTCAGGTAAGAACTACTTTTTTTCCTCCAACAACAGAAAAAAAAAAAAAAAAGATGCAGGGGAGGTGGAGAGGAAGTAAAAATCTACGAAATCTGGACTGTTTTGAAGAGCTTGGAGTTATGCTGCAGAGCCTTGCACTGGCTCTTGGCATCAGCTTCAGTTTACAACACAAGATCCAGAACTAGCTGGTTCTGCGTGTGAAGTGGGAAGATGAGCTATCAGGGGATAAACTTCCAGGCAGCAAAACACTTGCTGGAGTTTGGAGACGATGCGTCTCAGCTCTCTCTAATCTCATGGGTTTGCTAAACCCTAGTGCAAGCCGCTGGGGGTATCCTGGAAATCCCGCTGGTTTTCAGCCGCCTCTGCAAGTAAAACTCTCGACAAGCGTAAACTTTGTGGGCTCTGTTATTTGTTCTGTGATAAGTTCTTGAGCAAATATTAGCTTCTGGTTCATATCGCACACAAAGTCCCTGGTAGCCTGGGGGCTCTCCGAGGGAAGGAGCTCTCTGGAATCACCAGAAATAAAGGACAGACCTTACTTGACTTTTCTTAACAACCATGCTTACAATTCTTCTCTTTTCCCTCCACCAGGAGCCCAGACAGAATGAAACTAGTTCACGTAGCCCTGCTCTATCTCGGCTCTGTGACCTTCTTCGGGGTGGATGCTGCAAGAGTGGACGTAGCGACAGAGTTCAAAAGAAAGTGAGTATCGGAGTGCGACCTCCTGCCAGCGCCCAGCCCCGCTCGTGGAGCTGCGGAGCCTCCGCGCCTCCGCGCCGGGCTCCGGCCGTGATCAGCGGGACTGGATTCCCTGGGGGAATTGCACCGCTCCTTAAAGGCCTCATGCCCTTTCAGGAAATATCGCCCCCCCCCCCAAAAAAAAAAAAAAAATCTCGGCGCTGGCAAAGATTATCGCCTCTCGAATCTATTTGGTTTGGCTCCCGCCCTGCAGGCTTGCTCTAACAGGCTGTCCTCTTCCCTTGCGCTCCTTTCAGATGGACGAAATGGGCATTGAGCCGAGCGAAGCGGGACGTGAAGCCTTCGGGCGCGCTCCGGGGGCTGGGGGCAGCCGCCGACGTGCAGCCGCTCATACGGACCCAAGACGTGAAGGAGGATCCCCGAGTCTTGCATCCCAGGTAAATTCCAGACCCTTCTGGGCTCAGGCACTTGCTCGAGACAACAGAAAGTTTCAGGGTCCCCTCGTTTCTGGGTGTCCGGGGCTTGGGGGATCTATTGCGAGAATAAGCCCAGAGACAGGTCCTGCCCAGGCTGCACATCGCACTGAAAGCACCCTCCCGCCTCCCTTTCCCCGCGCTCTTCAGCTGGCGGGAGATAGTAGCGCCTTTACTGTGAAAGTCAAATATAAATAGTAACTTGAACTCTGGATCCATAGATAAAGTAACAGCCATAAAACTGGCGGGGCCTCTCCTCCCATCGGCAGCAAGCTCTGCTCTGCGATCAGATCGCCCCTCTCCCGCCGCCCGGCGGAGGGCAGAGCCGAGGGGTATTAGGGGGATAGTTCTGCACCGCCGGGACCGGCCCGCCTCCAGCCCGGGGGCTCCCTGTCCTCCCCGCCCCGGGCCCACTGGGTCCCCTCCTCCGGGTCCCCCCTGCGCTTTTCTCATGCCCGCTCTCTCTCTTCCTGCCTCGCAGCAGCCGGGAGGATGCTCACATCCGCGTCAAGCGCTACCGCCAGAGCATTAACAGCTTCCCCCACTTCCAAGCCATCCGCACGGGTTGCCGATTCGGGACGTGCACGGTGCAGAAGCTGGCCCACCAGATCTACCAGCTGACCGACAAGGATAAGGACGACGCCGCCCCCGCCAGCAAGATCAGCCCCCAGGGCTACGGCCGCAGGCGGCGCTCCCTGCCCGAGCGCCGCAGCCCGCCACGCTCTCCCCGGGCCGGGCGGCGCCCCCGGACGCGGCGGGCGCAGCCCCTCGCCCCCGTCCTCGGGGTCTGAGCGCCGCGCTACCCGGCCGAGGTTGTCTCGGATGGATGGACTAAGGCGCGGACGCTCCGGAGGTCGGCCGCCACTCGGGAGCCGCCGCCAAGGATTCGTGGAGAAGCGCCTGCCCGGGCGGGACCCCGGCGCGCCCTCCCTGGGCCGGGGGCGGCGGAGCGGCGGACTGCGCCGCGCCGCCGGGGCCCGGCAAGGACCCGCCGCCCGCTCCCGGCGCGGGGAAGCTGTGAAGGCCGCGTCCCGCTGGGGACGCGCAGGGACTGCTCCCCCCGCCCGCTGCAGTGGCGGGGCGGTCACTGACTCTTTACCCTCCCCGGGCGAAGCACCGCCGGCTTCCGCGCCCGTCGCCGTCAGGGACTGGAAGGCGCCCGGCCCGCCGCCGCCCGAAGCGCTGCTGCCCCGCCGGCCGCCATGTCACCCCCTGCCTCGCCGCTGCACCCGTGGGGGCGGCCTTCATTGCCGAGCGGGCTGCGCTCAGGGCTGCCCCGGCCCCGTCTGCCCCGAGGAGGGGCTGCTCAGGGGAGCCCCGCGGCCGGGGGGACCCGCCGGCGGGCGCCGGCCGCTGCGCGGCACCCCCGGGCCCGGGGTCCGCGGCCCCGGCCTCGCCCTCTGCCCCAAGAGTTTGAGGGTGCGCGTTCAGCCCTCGGCATCTGCTCTACCCTCTGCGTTATCTGCACCCGGCAGGGAATCGGACACTCACTAGTCCCTGCGGGGACTGCGATATACTTGAACGTCACAGAGAGGAAAAGTGCAATTGTACGTGGTTTTTGTTAATTATAAGTGCGGTGTGTGTGGATCATGAGATACGTATCGATATTTAAGATTGTCCTGTGTCATGTCCTGTTTGTATCTTTTTTTTTTTTTGAAAATATATTTTATTTTTATACGTTTTATATATATATTGCATAAGGGCATTTTAAAACATTGTATCCCCTCTATTTTTCATATCATGAATGTCAAATGTTAAACTCTTTTTCCATACCTTTTTTAATCTTGCATTCCAGACTGGTGAAAGATGTAGAGAATGTATCAGCTGTTCTCCATGGGTAATATGTGAAATAAAATAAACACTATTACATAAAACAGTGCTGTTATGTTGTCTTTAGTTGGGGGCAGGTGGTCAAGATGAATGATTTCTTACTTCATTCAGTCCTACCCTTACTAACCTAGCATGGCACTTCTGTAACAGACCAAAACTCTTCAGTTACAGACTTTGTTAGTAGCCACCTTATCTAGTCAAATCAAGTAAACTCAAAAGCAAGCATGCATCTTAAAATCCCAGAGCAGATTGGGAAGGCTCTAAGACCTTTTCTACCCACATGTTCCAGCCAGGGCTGAATCGTGTCACAGCTTGGATTAATCGTGCAAGTTTATTTTTTGCCCTAATTAATCAGAGAAACAACTGCACACTTCAACATTGCACAACAAAGTAACAGATTTATTGAGGGAACGTGTTCCAAAAATGGTCATGGCAGCTTCCAAGGTTATTTATGTTGAAGGATTTCCTAGGCCACAGTTCAGGTTAAAGTTAAACGGTGACCGGTTCAGTGCGGGCAGAACATCTTGGATAAAAGCTTAGCATTAGGGATTTTGTTGTTTTGTTCCTTTTTTTTCCCCTCTACTTTTTTTTTTTTTTTAAATCCAACAAATTCCAACCACAAACCAGAAAACAAATGTGAACCTGAGCCTTATTAATGCACCAACAGCACCATCTATTGGTTTCTACTCTTTGCATGCCAAGAAAACAAACGTAAAAACTAAACAAGTGTATTTGAATAGCATCTTGGGTAAAACATACAATTTCCCCTATTTTACAGTATCTCTGAACATAGTTAACATACACAGAAAAGGATTGGGGAACAGCAGCACTAAATGCTGCTAGAATAAATGAAGTGGGCATATTGTTTTGCCTAATACTAAATGCCTAAGGAACATATATTTACAAGAAAAATTCAAAAGAACTGGCAATGATGCCTTTCCAGGAATACTGCTTCAAAAAAGCTTGGGTAGGAATCCAGCTGACTAGATACCTGGCATATATTCAGAATGATTTTTCTCCCCAAAGTTTTGAAGTTCTGCTCAGAATTGCCTATTTTTTGGTTACTTTCCTAAACAATTTCAACTAAGGATTTTGGAATCTTGAGAGGTGGTTTTTCCACTTGAAATGTTCTTTTTTTAAAAAATGCATATATATTGACACTGGCCAGTTTTAATTGCCATCTATTTGTTAACAGTTGGAAGAGAATTTACCTCTCTATTGCTGATGGCCTTTCTGATCCAGATTTTGTAAGATCATAGAATCATAGAATCGTCTAAGTTGGAAGGGACCTTTAAGATCATCTAGTCCAACCATCAGCCTAACAGTGCCAAGTCCATCACTAAACCATGCCTCTAACCACCACATCTACACGTCTTTTAAATACCTCCAGGAATGGGGATTCAACCATTTCCCTGGGCAGCCTGTTCCAATGCTTGACAACCCTTTCTATGAAAAAGTTTTTCCCAATATCCATCCTAAACCTCCCCTGGTGTAACTTGAGGCCATTTCTTCTTCTTGTCCTATCGCTTGCTACTTGGGAGAGAGACTGACCCCCACCTCTCTACAACCTCCTGAAGGTAGTTGGAGAGAGCAATAATGTCTCCCCTCAGCCTCCTTTTCTCCAGAACTAAACAACCCCAGTTCCCTCAGCTGCTCCTCGTAAGACTTGTACTCTAGACCCCTCACCACCTTCGCTGCCCTTCTCTGGACATGCTCCAGCCCCTCAATGTCTTTCCTGTAGTGAGGGGCCCAAAACTGAACACAGTATTCAAGGTGGGGCCTTACCAGTGCCGAGTACAAGGGGACAATTGCTTCCCTAGTCCTGCTGGCAACACTATTCCTGATACAAGCCAGGATGTAAGGGGTGACAACAAATGCATGATCTTCAGCACCGATTATAGCTGCCAGCTGAGAAACAAGCAAGCGGCTGTTCTCAAATCATGAAAGATCTTGAAATTAGAAAAGTTGCTGCTTATAAGTTTTGGGGTACTTCCGGTGGGAAATTACAACGTGTAGGTAAAACTGTGATTCTACTTAAAGTATGTAGCACAACAGAAATTACTTCAACAGAACCATACGATTCCATAGCTACAATACTTTGCTTATGGCTTACACAGTTAACATCTTTGTCATCTAAACTTGTGACATAAGGCTAGATTGGGCTATGGCGTGGTTAAGCATATACTTGCCAACTAGCTACTTCTGTTTGTATTGATCTTTTTTTTCATTTACTGCCAAAACTCAGTCGCCACTTAAAAAACCTTCTTTTCCCACCTTTCCCTTTCACTGACAGAAAAAACTTCTCAAAGCTGAAAGATCCTTGGACTAACGGACAGGGCTGAAACCAGGAAGCTGGTGCTGGATGGCATAATGACAACATTACTGGAGAATTGGTAAGTGCAGTTTCTGTTTGGAAGGATCAAGAGCACCATCTGCCGCGCTTGTAGGGAGAAGCAAAACTCTGTAGTTGCAATAAACAGCCACTAAAGAAAGATTATTTTTTTTTAATTCCCTCCACCCTCCTCAAAATCTTTTAAAGCGTAAAGACCAAGCTCTTCCCCTTGCCCATGCAGGAGAGATTACTGAAGAATTTTGGCTAAGCATCTTTTCACTATGATCATCCCACAAGGCAAAATGTTGGGCACTAACCTTTAAACAGTAGTTGAAATCCATACATTAACTAGATTAAAATCTCTGAGGAATGCAAGGATTTTGAAACCCCTGAGGTTTCAGGGAGAACAAGACTGTGAAACAATATCAGCCCCTGAAAGCAAGCTTCCTCTTAAAGTCCTAGAAATTCAAGAAGAGCTGTGTGTTTAGGAGAAGGCCAGCTTATGCTCTAATTTGACAGATGAAGTGGAAGATGTCATCAAATGCCTCCAAAATCAGGAGCATCTGTTTACACAACACCTTAGTTAAAGTATTTGTTTCTAAGAACAGTCTGGTTCCTTCCAGGCCAGCATTTCAAAGGCTGCTTAAAACATGACAATAAGTTCAGTTCAAACAAGGTTCTAAATTAAAATTAAGTTTTCCAGTGGTAAAAATGTATTGGAGCAGGAATTCGTCCTTGTCCACCAGTCTGTGCAGGAGTGGATGCCAAAGGAGTGGTCACCATTCTCAGCAGAGCCTCCACAGTGGAGTGTCAGGAGAGTTCATGGAATATTTTTCATGAGTTATTATTTTGTTTCGTACCTACCCTAGAGACACCCTATGGCAAAGAAAAAGTACTTCCCTATAGACAGTATTTTATTACCAAAATATTTTTATCTTAAAAAGATTTTTGTGGCTCCATTATTAGTGCTATATGGAATGGTGGCAAGGGGCCTAAAATGCTGATACACAAGCACTTTCTCATAAAGTCCCAGTACAGGTCCCCTAACCTGGAAGAGGGAAACAAGTAATTATTTTTCTTTCTCCCATTGGTACCAGAAAACTTACTTTTAAGCAGCCACGTCACACGGAGGACTGCAAAAAATGCTTGTTCTCCAATTACATCAGAAAGTGGTCAGAGTTCTGCCACTGTTACCTAGGAACAACTTTTGCTGTATCCAAAAAGTAGAGACACTGGTGTACTTTCAGATGATTATCAAAATCTGCAAAGCATCTTGGTCCCTGCTAATAAGAACTGCAGTCAGATGCCAGATATAAACTTTTTCTGCGAGTACAATGACAGAAAGGGGAATACTAATGAATACTTTGGCACATATGAAGCCTTTTCTGGCTCATTTAGTACCCAAAGGACAGCAAGTCATAATTAAAGCCAATAATGGCAACTCCAGACAGCCATCCAAATATTTTCCTTGTGCCGTCAATACACCGTTTTATATTATCTCACATCATACTTAAGTAGTGTAGAGCACACAGGCATCAGGAGAAAAAATTCCAGCATGACTGAGTACAACCAATAACTAAATCCAATTATGCCTAACTAAAATTTGTTTACTGTGTTCACAAGGGTTTGCTTTTATTATCCAAATATTTCTTAAAGAAAAGTTTTTTCACCAAATAATTTGTGTCAGCTTTGAAATAGTTTTAATTTTTAAATACTTAATTCTTTGGAGCAGGGCCATGTAGAAGAAGGAGCATAATTTGTTCATGAGGTAAAGAACTTTGCTATGTAAAAGCCTTTTTACTACATGCTATATACACTAGTCAAAATGCTTGATAACTATAATGTCTCCAAATGAAAAGCAAATGGTTCCATTAAGACTAGAATCAATGTTAATGATTTGATAAGACTGGAGTGTTTTGCTTACAAAATTCCCAGCAACAGCAACAGCAATGAATAGACCAAATGAAATCTTTTGACTTTGTTTGATTCTGCGATAACTTTTACCAAACACTTAACTAGACCTCCTTGAGTCTCCGATCCACTTACAAAACTGGGTTTTTCCAAAATCAGGAAAGATCAGTCCAACCCAGCTGAAGGCAAATATTTTGTAACAAATTCTGACTCTCAGAATAGGTCTGAAAAATAAATATTCCTCCAATACTTTCAGTGAATTATCACATCCCAGATCTGTCAGTTTGCAAATTACATGTAACTTTTCCAACAATTATAAAATGGTTTATATTTTCTTCATCCTTTGCTAACATGGTGTAAAAATAAACAAACAAATGTCTGGGTCTTAATCTCTGATGTCCAGTAGTATTGGCAGAAACAGGAGAACAAACATAACGGATCTTATCTGTTAGTTCAGGAGCAAACTAAGCAGTTCATCAAACAAACATGATTATTGTCCTTTTAAGAGGTGATTACTGTCACAGGAGTTACCATGAAACTCAAACATTCAAAGACTAAAAGGCCACCATGTAATTCATCCTGCTGCTGTTACAGGAGAGGACAAAAGGGTGCGTGGGTTCTTCATTTCCCCTTACATGACCTGACTCTATTGTGGCGCTCTGCTAGAAAGCAGTAAACTCTCAGAGGCCACTACACTTCTCTGCCTGTATATAAGGACTTGGGAGCAGATCTGAGTCTGCACACTGGAAAAAGACAGCTGCACCTTGTAAAGTAAATTTGTTCTCTTTAGAGGCAAGGAAAAAGTGATGAATTTCTAAGTCACTTTTTCTAAGACATTTTTTTCCTGGGGCTGTGCAGCTCTGCATCTCATTCTGCATAAGGAACAAATTCATAGTCTGGCCCTTTATTGATAAACAACATGAAAAATATGCAACTGGCATATATCATTAGTCTCCTTACTGCCTACAGATATCAGACATTCTGATGGTGATGAGCTGGTGAGCCAGATAGAAATCTCAACACCAAATCCCAGGCTTGAGACTGATCCCATTTAATTGAAACAAAACTTCTACTGACTTCAGCAGGAAAAATAATCTAAACCCCATCTTTCTTTCAAAAACATGTCTATATTTCTACTGAAAGACTGTATTGTAAGTTTTGCTTCATTTATTCACAAGTTCTGGTTCTGAAGAATGAAGAAACTACTAAAAGGTAGAAATAAGGGACAGGAACTCTATCAAAGAGAGCAACTCAAGTCCAGACTCTCAGTTCAATCTGAAATGAGTTCAGCAATGTATGATCATTGCTGCTCCGCTTAAGTGGATGTGGTGCTGCTGGCAATGACAGCTTCAACAAACATACATGTGTCAAGTGCAGCGCTAAATGTGTTCATGAGTAGGGACTGAATCCCAGAAACTTCCAGTGTTCTTGTCCAAAACCCAGACTTCATTTTTTATTTAATGCAGTAGGATTTTGTAGTGTTTTAAACACTGTGACTTTATATAGTAGCACTTCCTTCCTCCTCTCTCTCTTCTCCCTACTTTAAAAAAAAATCTCATCACCTATTTTGAAGTCTCGGAAAAGCTTGTAACCAGACAACTAGCTCAAATGAGAGAGCAAGTGGTGTACATGGCTCATAGCAGAAATTGGCAGTCAAAGCTTCTGTGTCAGTCAGGGTGCACATACAGACAGTCTAGCACTTTGTGATAATATTTGCACGAGGCATACAGTATCTGTTTAATGAAGGATATAAAAAGATTTGCACAAAGAAGCGATTCCTGCAGAGACAAAGATGATTTACTGAGTGATCATTCACATCATCCCATCCCAATCTGATTCATTAACTCCTGGTAATGGGGAAAAAAAACCCTCACGTTACAAGTGCACGAGGGCTATTAAACATGATTTATTGTCTCAACCACACTGCAAGACAGACAGAAACAAATGATACGTTTTTTCCATGGAATGTTGTTAGAGTATGTGTACTAAGATATTTTTCTTCTACTAGTCTGGCGCATCTGTACAACTTTGCTGCCATCTACTGCCTTCTAAAGAAAAATAAATCACTCTCATTTAAAATTATTGCTGGATGTCAAAGTGGCACAGTGCTGCTGCCTGCAGGGAGGCCTGCATTTCAAAGAATTTTATATCTGGCCTGGGCTGGTTGCTCAATATGCTGAGTAAGGCAGAGGCTCAAATTTTGCATTCCTCCTGGGCTTTACTCAGAAAAAGCAGGAATGGCACAATACCTTTACGTATTCTGAGGAGATGGAGAAAGGAAACTATTCTGTTCTTTCCGTTGTTCTGAGCAAGCTCAGGGGTTACACTTTGCCAAACAAATGCCTCGATACTTCTTCTATCCCAATATACTGCTTTTACCAGTGTGGGCAACAAAGAGAACAGTGAGCATAGCAGCATTTTTTGAGAAAATAATGTTTTGAAGGTCTGACATACAGGGATCAAAGGAGAACACTGGCCCCTGTGTGTTACAGGAATTACCTATTTACTGATAAGTAAAGAAGGCTCAAGATAGAAAGACCCATACTGCCTTTCCAGGAGAACTCATAATTGGAGAGATGTACATATGTTCTTCACTTCTAGACAGAGAACTTTTAAAAAGGCAGGAATCAGAACAGTGTGATGAATCAGACTGATCTGTTTCTCCCATCTATCTAACGCATAAACAATGCACCAACTCAGTAGCAGTTAGGTGTGAGCTGTCAGCTTCTACAATCACAAACCCGAAGTTGTTCCTCTAACAGTTACAAAAAGAAGGGAATATTTTCTGCAATGACATTTTTATATTGGATTGAAATCACAGTTGTATTTACTCTGATATAATTATATGTTATGTACTTAGTATAATACAAGTATTCTTATTTTAATAAATAAGCTGCTGCAAAATGTTTTCTTTTAACACCTAATCCAACAACACTTACACAAGAAGGAAGTAGTATATCTGGTATGAAAGGCTTCTTCAAATTCTACTTGATGAAGCTAAAGGCAGTAGAGGTGACTTGTAAAAGACTGTAAAGATTTTGGCTTATGTGAAGGATTTTTTAAATTTTATTTTTAATCCCGCTGAGTAACTCAAACAGGCATTGAAAAATTAGCCTTCCCTCAAAATATTTCTTTTAATCTCTATGACTGCAGAGTGTCTTCAAAAAATTATATACTATATGATGCCAACATATAACATTCAGTCCTTTATTCATAATGGGTTTAAAACTAGTTGAAATGCTACATTTTTTATTTACCTCTGGTTTGGAATCAGTGATGGTTAAATTTGCTCTATACTGGATATACAGTGATTCACTAGTTGGTTCATTTAGCCCACCCAGCTTACATATCACATACTCTATTATGAATGGTTACAAACATGAGAATGGAAATGTTGTGTGAATGAGGCACAATTTGAGCACAGATCTTCAGCCTACATCTTTGCTTCCTTGCCTCAGGAACAGTCATGTTCCCAGGCCAGAAAAGCAGCTTCCTTCTGCCTAAATCTGTAAGGCCCCAGGTAAGGCTGCAAACAAGGTGAGGCACCACAGTTAACTACTGGCAGTTCAGGCAGAGGAGAGCAAGACAGGACTAATAAACAGGCTGAACCGCTGCTACCCAATAGATGAATGCACACACACAAATAGAGATCATAGAATCATAAAATGGTTTAGGTTGGAAAGGACCTTGAAGATCATCGAGTTCCAACCCCCCTGCCATGGGCAGGGACACCTCCCACTAGACCAGGTTGCCCAAGGCCCCATCCAGCCTGGCCTTGAACACCTCCACGGATGGGGCCAGATCATGGATGCACAGAAACACATACGTGTAAATATACTTACCCAGTAAGAAACACTGTAGGACTGATGGGAAAAGGCTTGAGAAACTTAGACCTACTGTCACCTACAGGGTACGTTACTAGTAATAACCACACAATTGACAGATACAGAAGAACAAGAATCAAAGCCATTGCCAGCCTTCTTCCATTAAAGACTGTTTACTGGAGGTCACTGGAGGCAGGCCTCTACGAGAACAAGCCTAGTGAGACTCCAAAGAGCAGTACAGAGCAGCCAGGGCTCCCTTGCTACAGTCTTGAAACACAGGCTTGTGCAAAAACTAGTGTAAACAGTTCTTGTCCTGCACAAATATCTGCTAGAGGATGCCAGATCTCAGTCCAATTACTATTTTGAAATAGGAACTTTTATAAATATGTATGTTTGAAAAGCACTTCAAAATGATATTTCAAATTCTGTTCCAGATCCAGTTTCAGTTTCCCGTTAGGATTCTGTTCTGCTTTCTTGTTAAAAAAACAGTGCTTTGAAGCCACCAATCACTGAATTAGTCCAGATTTTAAGTCTGGCAGCTCTCATGTATTCCAAGTAAATGTGACTGGAGAAAAAAAAAACAAAAAAACCCAACACAACTATGATGGAGAAAGGAACTGGAAAAGTCCAGTCCTTTGAGAAAGAGAATAGGTGCTGTAGGCCAAATCAGAGATGCTAAGGGGGAAAAAGTAATCTTCCAGCTCAGTGTCCATCAGCAGTCAGAAGTCAGCATGTTGGGCATCATCAGGAAGGTTACTGAGAACGTGACAGAGGGGTCATTCTGGCACTGTATAACACCTTGGTGCAACTCCACCTTGAGTTCAGCACACAGTTCTGATCTCTAAGTCAGAAGAAGGACAGTGGATCTACAGAAAGCAGAGAGAAGAGCAATGAGAAGAGCCAAGGGGATGGAGTGGCTGAGGAGAGCCTCTCTCTGAGTAGAGACTAAAAAGTATGGAACTTTTCTCTTTGGGAGGTGAAGGCTGAGGAGTGCTTTAGGTTTACAAAATCATTAAAGTGGTAGATAAGGTGAACGCAGAAGTGTCATTCATCAAATCCTGCAGTATTACAACTGGCATGGAGTGGGGGGCACTCACTGAAACTAGCAGGGAAGTGCTTTAAAACTGATTAAAAAATACTTTTTTTTTACACAGCAGTTAGTGAATTCCTGGAATTTCTTGTCCTGAGAGGTTGTGGAGGTAGACAGTATCTGCAAGTCAAAAAAAAAAAAAAAAAAACAAAACCCAAAACCAGAGAAGAAATCTCCTAACAGTATCAAAATGGATACTATAGGGAATAGGCAGAGGTGTGCTCCTTAAAATCCTTAATCCAACGATGCTGGGAGAGTATGAGAATAGACTACAGGAAGTGGCCAGGTTCACAAGGTGTCCCTAAACGGTATGTCCTTTCATTGCAGGAGACAGTGGCGGCAGCACATTGGCCTAGACAAACTGCTGCTCTGACATAGTCAGACATTTTTTATGTTATTATGAACAAAGCTTCTGTGTTGAGAACCCCGTCCATGCAAGAAAAGCCACTCTATTGTGTCATATTGAGAATGTGAATGGTGCTAGTGCTGTAACAGACGACTGGAAAACTGGCTAATGAGAGCATATAGGTAAGGTATAGAAACACACACCTACACAGCAGTAAGAGATACCAACAGGGTTGTTCAACCTATGTGTACACACACCCTCCAGCAGCAGCTTGAAAGTCTTCTAGGACCACAAGGTTAGAAGAGAGTTAACTCTTCTCTGTGAGGCCCTGCTGTGTAGATAACAAAAGAGAAAGACTCACAAAATCTCTGGACACGAGGCAGAACAACTTGCATTGAAGGGTCAGTAGTTGTAACTACTACCACAAGTAGTTGGGAGGGTTATAGAAGCAACTGACCTGTTTAACTACTTCAAGGGTGCTGCAAAGAGGAATAAAACATATTAATGGGAACTATTTTAACCATGTTCTGCTTTCTCTTAATTGTTGCTTGTTTAGAAACAGTGTTTTAATGCTTTTCTTCTTGTCAACCACTGTAGCAAGAGAGAAATCACTTATTTCAACTTCAGTTAAGAACAGCAGAGGTCTGTGCTGTGCACTATGAGTATAACTGAACTGAATGATATTCAATAAAAGAAAAAAATGCATGGGTAAGAATCTTACTCTTTGCTTCCATGTGTCTTGCATATTTTTGGAGTCACAAGTTTTTGTTGATTAAGGAGTTTTACTTTTACCCTGCTTTCTCACCAGCCTCTCTGCTGATGAAGGATGAATAGGGAAAGTGTTGACCTTTCTCTGTATGTTCCAGTTAATAAATACAAATAACACTTTCTTGTATTTGTGCCCAGTTTGGATAAAACAGACTCTGATAGATACTGTATCCCAGATGTTACATCTGATAATTAGGCAGCTTTAAAATGTAACATAGCTGAATGTTATTAAAACCACTAAAATAAAATTAAACCTTCATCCCTGTCATATTTCTTCTGCAGGAAAACACAGATTTTGCCTTGAAAAGGTCAGTTTAAAGAAGAAACATAATGATTTAGAGGAAGGTAACTTTCAACTCTAGCTTGTTATGTTAAATACTTTGCAATAAACTGCTCATCACTTGCTTATCATAGGCAAAACAGTCAGCTGGTAAGCTCTGTTGCTTTTGTGTATTCTAACACACTTCTGGTACGATCCAGAAAATCCAGGCGAGAGGTAATATATGTGATCACATGACTTGTTATCTTAAATGGTTTCATATGTGGTATTTGCTCTAGTTATTTGACATGACTCAAGTTGACCTCATTGTTTGTATGCTTGAAAGGGAACAATTATGCAACTACTAAATGGTATGGAAGACAGCAATGCCATACACGACAGAAAACAAAGTAGGAATGCAATGTCTACCAAACTGTCAAAATGTCTTACACCAACATAATATGTATATTTTCTTTGTACGGTCCTATATTACAGAACAATGAAAAAGCTAACATTCATGCTGGTAAATCTGGGTTAATCAAGACATCTTGTAGTTCTTGTAGTTATTTGAAACCTACAGTTTTTGTGGTTCTCACTTATATCAGAACCTGAATACTTTCAGACAAGTTCCACATTTGCCAGAATAACAAAAAATAAAATAATTAAAGCAGGCAATAGTGGCACTAAAAATAGCATCTTATGACACTGCTGTCAAATAATAACATACATAAATTAATGCATATGTACCTTCAGTTATAAAAACTTTGTACATACTTAATGGGAGTTTGGCAACATCTTAGGGAGGGTGTTGAAGCAAGTACATCTTTAGTTTTATCAGTGGTTTATGAAAAACACTGATGAAATAACATAGAATTAATTCAAGCTGAATAAGACACAAACATTATAACTTTCTTCTTGGTACTGAATTGCAGTACTTCTTGCAGAAGCAATTTAGAGAAATTAGAAAATGAAGGATGGAAGAGTCCTGGAAAATTCACTGATATCTATTTAACCTGATTTTGAAGTTCTTTATTTTAGTTTTCCTGGCACCTATTTCAAGTTTTTGTAAGTGAAAACATGTAATATGACACTGCAAGGCATCCTCTGAAAACTATTTTGCTAGATTTCAAATCACCTTGAAGTCTTTGCAGAGGTTTTTGTTAAGCAGACAGAGGCTACAAGGCAAGCACGTTCTATTGTTCTGAAGCCTTTGACTCCAGTCTCATCAAATGTCAGTAGCTAGTGAGTGACTGAAAGGACAATACCCAGCTGAACCAGCACAGTAGGCAATGTGCTAATGCTTCAGAAGGGTGAGCACTTTCTGCTGATTCCATAATGAACCAACTTAAAATGGGTGGCAACAGGCTGTTGGAGATACTTTAAGACAATGTTAAACCATGCCATAATTAAAGAGCTTATTAGACATTCTGTACTGATTCTAGTGTCCTCACTAAAGCCCACACCTGCAGAATTGCATGCTGTATTCCCTAGTTCTTCCTCCTATTTCAGTATTCTCTATTTGCCATTCTACAGGTCTCTGGGGATGTTATGCGTGTTCAAGAAAGTGCTGCAGTGAAGTACTGGAGAAAGGAAACTTGAGAAAAAACAGTAAATCTCTCTGGCTATCACATGAACGCTCAGTCGACAATATGTGCCAGTTTGCTACCTAGCATCATAAGCTTCCCTTGCCCTACTAGTAGAATTGTTGATGCACATTGAGAGGACAAGAGCCTAGAGAATATGACAAAGTGTTCTTTTGGAGCATGGAGGCTACTGTTGCCAGCTCTGAGGAAGGCAGGCATTGGTGCCTGAGGATTTATTAAGGTTTTCCCAGGAGGCTTGACAACATGATCTTGCCTCCAGATACTGTGTTTCTTTCAATATGTGAGTAGGAAGATTAGTTTTAATTACCATGACTTTAAAGCTGACCAAAGCAAATACCCATTACTGCCAGTCAGCATGGTGATTACAGCTACCTCAGACACATTGCAACAGAAGAGTGGTTGGTTTGTTTATGTGTTAGAAGTGGATGGCAAAGGAAAGCAAACATCATGATTTAGCTCACAGCCTTGGAATCAAGAGGAGGAGAAAAATGTTTTTACTTACCATGACACATTCAGTGTCTTGTTCTGGATTTCTTGGGACTTTTCTCCAACCGTGTCACAGACATGCAAGAGAAAAGTAAAGATGGCAGATCAGAGTGCTTTTGTCCCCCAAATAGCTGGGATGGAACTGTACCAAACTGCAGTTTTCAGGCCACGGCATAGCCTTAGAGCCTTCTGTTCCGTTCAGCACAGTCTGGTAGTAACCATGGTCAGCTGTATCCCTCACAGCTGCTCTTTCCCAGTCTGAAAGTGATACTGCACTTTGGAATCACAGCGTTTCCCACTGAGCCCAAAAGCCTACATTGGTTCCCTGAGGTGGTACTGCCTGACAGTGTTATCCTGAGCCGGAAGGCAACTACGTTCCCAGGCACACGCTGTCAAGCTTTTCCACTTAAACAGCATTCAGCATTTTAGGGCTCTTTCTCTGTAGCAGCAATGAGGGGAGTATCAACACTCCTGCACATTTGTAGCACTCATTAGCCCAGGTGTTCTCTCCTAAGTTCACTGCTATCACACGATCCATTCCTTGTTGTAGGTTTCAAAATCATTATCCCAAGCAGAATGCCTTGAGAAGGTAATGGTTTTCCTGCATGTGTCTAGGTCATTCTGACCTAACCCCTTTCCTGTAATATTGTCAGACAACTGGCTAACTGCCAATGTGCTCAACGAATTTAAAATGCCATTAGAAAGATTATGGTCTGTGTTCAGTCCAGATTTCCTCCAACTCAAACCGTTGTGAAAATGCCTGGAATATTTAAATTGTACTTGCTTGTACTGTGCTGACGTAGAGTAGGATTTTTGTTTCTGTTGACTCCTGTCTGAAAAACTCCTCCGATCTCTAAGCTATTTTCATCCATGTCTAACAAGGAAGATTTTTGAAATAGCATTTAGCTAAAAAGGAAAGACAACATAGAAGTGCATGCCAACTTTCCAAATGCCAAATTACAATTAATTTCTTGCCTCACTGCCACCTGTGAAGAATGTAGCTATGGAATAACCTAGAAATGGGAATATTAGTCTGCAATACAGCTGCACTTGACTAAATATTTAAGTAACCACAGAATAAGAAAGCTGAGCCTGTATGATGGCACAGTCTGTGAGCTTGTCAGGACATCTCTCTCCCTGACTTGTTAAGATAAGTTACCTCTTCTAGCAACTCCTTACTCTTCCTGGGTTTGGTGACAGATTGGATTCTTTTCCTGTACTACAGTGTACCTGACACTCATTTTGTAAAGTAGTAGGACTCACTGGGCAAAATAGTTACCACTAATCACATTAAGGCAAGAACAGGAAACAAGCATACTCTGGGGAATCTGGGAGCCAAGTGGATGCAAAGAGGTTCCACCTTCATGGATTCTGCATCTCCTCCAAGGAGCAATCCCTGGTCCCTGAGCCAAGCAGTTCTGTGTCGTTCATGCCCACTCTGCTATGCTGCCACACAGAATGGTTGCCTATGCCTGGGCTGACAGCTGGGGTGTGGTTGGGGAACTGGCACTATCTGGATTAAAACTAGCCAGGGTTTAGTCTCTAAATAAGAACGTGGAGGCTCCAAACCAAAAAGAGCTAGAAGAGGTCAAAAATCTGAAGAATGGACACCGGGAGCAGATAGGCAAGGGGAATGAGACAGGCCAGACACAATGTAGATTAGAGAATGTGTGGTAGAAGTCAGTTCTCAGGGGAGAGACCCAGGAATTCATTAATCTGTCAGGGAACACACTGTGTTGTATACACTTCTACAGAACAGAAACACAGGTTCCTCGTGCAATAAAAGTTATCCAGAAAAATAAATGCCAATAATAGCATATACTATATATAACAGTGCCTAATCCAGAAGATATAAGAAGTAGTTAGTAGATTATATACCTCATTAAAGATACCTTTTATTGATAACAAGAATTAACTAAATGTATCTAAGAAGCTATAAAATGTATAGAATCCTAGAAGATTGTGATACTTAATATTAAACATATTTAGGTGTGGGCTTCTCTATAAGTTTGTGGAATGTTCAGCCAGATGCATAAATGTCCATCTTCATTTGTTTACTGTCTAAGAACAGTATCTGTGCCCCTTAATGGACTACCATAGCTGCTCAGGACTGACCTTTGAAAATTCTAAATGAAATCTGCATGTGTATGCCAGTGTTTAGGTATCACTGTTTAGCTTTGGAAAAAGCTGGTGGAAATTTAAGAAAATGGGAAATGCATCAAGTTAGAATCTTTTTCCTATTACTTCTTGTAGAAATCTGTAGTCTTTTTGAACTCATGTTTTCTTTCAGCAAATCTGCAAATAATTTTCAAGGAAACCAAAAATATTGTGTTAAGGTCCCAGGACTATATCTGTTTCTATTATTTTGGTTATTTTCCCTCTATATACAATTCTTTAAAAAATAGGTGTATATAGATGGTTAAAGAGGTTAGGTGGTGCATGCAGATATGCCCTCGCCTGGACAGAAGACTTTGGAATTCAAAATGCCTTGAAAGGCAAAGTTGCAAGAGAGAAATAACAGTTCATAAAGACTGCTATATATTACAATAAAGAATATTATTTTTAAAAGTTATAGGCTTATGGTTTACCTTGCTGAATTCAACACAATTAACAAAATGGAGCTCAGTTTATCTCCTACAATATTCAGTTTTTCTCCAGAAAAGTGCCTTTTCCTGTCCCCATGTGTCTTTTTTGTTTTTCGTGTGCCATTTGATAGATCCCTTGCCTGTCTTTTTGGCTACTAGAAGGCACTGAAAGGAATACACATAATACAGAGGACTTCCTGGCCTCACTGCAGTATCAAAGCACACTTTAGCCTTGAACAGCTATGGCAGGGAGGAGGCAAAGCCTCCACTTCACCTTTAGAGCTGTAATCTCTGCTTCCCTTGTCACTGGCCACTGGAAAAAGCCCATGGCTGATACTCATTTCTCCAGGCAGCATTGTGGTTTGTCTCACTGCATTTAGCCAGGATGGACATTTTTACTCGAGCAGTAAAGAGAAATGTCTATTGCCTGCAAGCACCTTTCAGTGACATGTTTTCAAACAGTTAGGCAAGAAGTATCAGGGAAGATGTGGTTTTTCAGGGGCTGCCAGACAAGACAAACTACCCCCTTCCTGTGGCCTTGGTGACATGCTTATGTCCTGCTACTGAAAGCTCTGCAGGAAATGATGAGACAGAAACCAATTTTTTTCTGGCAGTGAGCAGTTAACCTTTGGAAATCTAACTTGTGTATTACAGCAGAGGCTTTGACTAATACTGTACTTTGGGGGAATCTTTGTGAACACAGACAAAATGCAGTAAGTTAACCGTCTTCAATGCCAACATTGACAGACTTTTCTCAGCTGCGGACTAGAAGTCTCCTCTGGGCTCCTGAAGCAGCAACCCAGCTCTCTCTGTCCTTACTCTAGTTGCAGATACGTAGCTTTGCCTTAGTCAGTACTTCTGGCAAGGAAATTGTTACTCTTGCAAGAGTGGAAATGGGAAAACCTGCATTTCTCCAAACTCGTCTGGATACCCAGGAGTCAGGAGGACTCTTCTAACAGACTGCCAGCTGGACTCAGAATAATGAAGTTCCAAGGTTTAAACAGTGGTCCGCTCTGGCCATTCTTGACATAAAAAGATACTTTTATTCCCCTCCCCTCCAGTTCAGTCCTCCCACTCTTCAATTTTTTGGTTCCCTTTCTTGGCTTCAACAGAATAAAACCAGAAAATAAACAGCATCCCTTCCCCCACTTCAGAAGAACACTTTTTCCTGCTTTTCTTGGCTGAGTGCTCCTTTCATACTCAGCGGGTATCCTTGGGATATCTCCCAAGACAAGCTCTCCACAATGGCCCAGCACCAAGAACCATGGCTGTCTAGTGCCTAGCAACACTGACATGACCTCAAGTGGCTTAATTTTGTAATTGCTGTCTCTTTGAGAATGTGAACTCAAACTGATCTCCAAGACTCATAATCACACCAAAATCTCCTGAAAGGAGCACACTTTTCCACTGGCCTCAGTTCTCTTTCTGAAGGCTCCAAGATATAGAGCCTGTTTGCCTTGTTTTCATTCATGCAATAACAGGAAATCCCACAAAGCAGAACAAGAGATTTCATTGCTTCCCGGAACTGGTAAGAACCTTGATGGCTAATTTGGTTTAGAGCAAAATTAATTAAAAAACCCCAAAGAACCACCCCTCTCATTCAGATGTACGGTCTTACTATTAAGCAGCAATTGCAAACTTGCATTGACCTCAGCGGAGCCAAGATTTCATCCCAAACACATTATCAATGCAGATGACTACCCGCCACTGTGCTGGAGATCTGTCATCCATATTCTCAAATTCTTTCTAAGAGTTTGAAATCAGAGATCACTTGCCACAAACATCTTCTGAGTAACATCAATGAGGAACCACAGTGTCCTAAGGTACTTGATCTCCTTCACAGTAACTGATTAGATTCACAATGTAGTTGATTTCTGGATCATACTAGTAATTTAGATACCTTAGCAATACTTCAAAGGCTGGCAACATGATACTTGAAATCATATAATCAATATTAGGGGAACATGTTCTGGTAGATCTTCCAATTTCTGACCAACAACTGAATTGTTTGGCAAACGTCCTGCAGTCCTTCAGACACAGAGGACAAACACAGTTTGGACAAGAATACACTTCCATTTCTTGGACATATCATGATCTTTACAGGGATAAAAATGCATCCAACTTAATTTAAGTTCATCACAACATTTCCATAACATCTGTCGGACAGTGTGGTGGGTTGACCTTGGCTGGCTGCCAGGTGCCCACCAAACCATCCTATCACTCCCCTCCTCAGCAGGATAGGGGAGGGAGAAAATAATATGGAAAAGAACTTGTGGGTCAAGATACTGGTGTGGGAAAGTAATGGAAGATCAGTGTCTCAGTGGCCAGTCTGGCCCAAACCATGACAGGATTACAAACATGCTCAAGTGATTCACACCTGGGATGGTAGACAACACATATATCACACTAAGCATTGTTCAGTCTTATGTGCTCACAAGCAGAACATCTGCACTTAGATAACGTAAGTCTGTGATGGGCTCAGGGACACCTTACCGAACATGCTTGAGATTCATGCCCTTCCGCTGAAGAAGACCAAAGCACAGTGGAAAACTACACCTGCTTGAACCCTTGAAATACAGGCGAGAACAGCAAGTCTGAGCTCTCACTCTCTCACTGTCTTGCTAACAAGGACTCTTTTGCTAAGGACTCTCACACTCAGTGGTGCCTGCGTCCCCTGCTTGCATGCCTCTGCCTGGGTGCTGCTTTGGAGATCCCCTGGTCCATGAGGTGTCAATATTAAATTTGTTCTTTGCCTTTCATCCATGATTTTGTGGTTGTCCCTGTGTCCTGCCTGTGTCAGCTCACACAATTGGCATTGACATTTAAAAATCAGTGCACAAATGTTGAACTTAGGCTATTAAATTGCTTATTCAAAGTGAAATACATTACCAGATCACTCTCTTCTAAAACATAAGAAATATACAACCGGACTATTGCAATCCATGAGTATCTGAATGTAAACACAAACTAGGTCAGAATTGTTTTAAGCTTTTTATAAAGGAGGTTTGCAACATTTTAACCACATAACCTAAAGGTTTTATAACTTTATAACCACATAACTAAGGTTTTATAATTAGACTAAATCCAGTTTTTACATTTTGTTAAGCCTTACTTTGTTTAACGATGGAAAGCCCCTCCCCCCTCCCCCCCCAAATTAGGACTGCATCATCACTTTATAATCTGCCCTGAACAAAGTAGTAGCATGGAGTTGTCTATGTTCTCAAACTAAGAAAACTGCTTGAGTCTTGCATCAGATGAAACTGAAGTGTCTTTAGTGCAATGCTCTTAGCAAATGACTGGGGAAAGTGAACCAAAGCCTCCTTTGCAGTTCTGCAGGGCCTGCTTTACCTCTCTTACCTGTAGGATTAAGCTGAACAGAGAAATAAAGGGGACACTTTACTTATCACTTACATTTCCATGTAGGGCCATGACAGTAGAGCTTAATGGACAGCTAATTAATTGACAGACAAACCGTCAAGACATCAAAGAAATGGTTGGGTCTTAACAGCTTTTGCATGATTAATAAGGCAGGTTGGGAATTAGAACCCACATCCCCCACTGCCCATCCTCAAGTCCTAAGCAGAAGAGTTATCTTACTGTTCATTTACATAATAAAAGAGGTTATGGATCTCTCTTTAGTCAAAATTTAGAATCACACAGCTTATTTGGAAATTTGAAGATAAATGGGAGTCTGATTGATCCCACATGCATATTAGGAAGTACATAACACACTGCAAAGTTATAAAATACCTGCTGATTTCTATTTGTTTTGAGATTAGACAATATGTGTGCTTGATTAACATTCCAACTTAATAAAAGCCCAGTAAGTTTCCCACAAGTTATGTAAGAATAATTTTAAAGTATTTCATGAAAGAAACTATTTTCCATTAAGAAACTGGGACAATTCTAAATGCCTTCATATGTCATCCAGCTAAAAATATTTTATCAAAGGAATCACAAAACTTACCTCTAATGTTCAGGAATTCATCTTTATTTCTTCAGTAAAACATATCAATCCAAATAATACCATAATAATTAAATATACTATTAATTTTCAAAATAAAAAAATACATACGTGGAACTAAATTGTAATTTTATTGTGTTCTTTAGCATTTTGTTGGAGGTGGACTATTTGATAAGCTTTCATTATTAATGAGGTTAATTTAGCTTACTTTTCCTATCACATATAAATGTATCTTATTTTTTTTCTATTTAGATGTTGAAGTCATGAGAATTTACCTTCCACAATCATATTCAAAGGAGGCTTACTCACATTTGCAGAAAGAGACAATAAAAGTGACTGTATCCATTGCCAATGCCATTTCACATGGTCTGGCCCAACCCAGCCATGAGGCTTATGGATCCAACAGTAGAAATGGCTGAATTAAATGCATATCCACTCTTTCAGCAGTCTCAAATTAAAGACTGATCCTTTCAAAGATAAAACCAGAAGCAGCTCTCACTAATACACCTATTTGTAGCTGAAGTAGAGAACACTACCTCCATTAAGTGCTTTCTGCCCTAGAACTCCAAGAGAGGAAATGCATATGAATAGGCCATCTCTCAAGAGTTTTCACAAGCAACCTGGGGGGATTCTGACAACTGAGGTATGCCTATAAATTACTGTCACAGTTTGTGACAGCAGATAAGCACCAGTAACTCAATTTACAGTCCTATCTCCGCCTCTAAATCTCTCTTGGTTCCCCCACACCTCCAAATTCCTGTCAGCATCAACTTAGAAATGCCTCTCTCTATGTGATGTTATGTTCTGAGTAATTCTTGCTGCTCTACTGGCAGCCTTGTCATCCTCTGCAGCTGGTTCCATTTCCCTCTGCTCCAGAATCATCCAGGTCAACCCTTTTCTTGCTGAATTCCCTACATCATGCTGTGACAACTAAATCCACTTAGGATCAAGTCAGATACATCCCACAATATGCAGTTCCAGTATTGCCTCATGCATCAGACACATCCCTCCTGAATTGCAAGAGCAGGAGACTTAATTGATTCAATTTTAACTTGGAATTATCTTTCTAATCTCATTTTCAAAAGGTCATATTAAAAAAAAGATCAAAAATATGACTGGTGTTATGTAATGGTGTAAGTTTGCTTCCCTCCCCTAAATAGCCTTTTAATTTCCTTGGAATTAGTTGCATAAAGCAAGCTGGATTTAGTTAAAGTTCTCCTTTCTATGGATTTTTAGCTTTAAATTAGATATCTTGTGATTTTTTTCCAACGGTATGAATATGAAAGACAACAAGTAACAGCTACTGAAGATACTTCAGTATCAATGAGGTGGCAGGTAAATATTGAGTTGAGCAGAAAGAACTTACCGTGAGGTGGTAGGCTGAGGAATTGTTTCCCAGAGGGCTGAGTAGAGCTCTGTTCCCGGGAGTTCTAAAAGTAATCTCAATGCAGCAGCATGAGACTGAATGGGTCTCAGCAGTTAGGGGAACACATTACACACTTTTTGGAGTAAAATTCTAGCATTTTCTGTTATTTCTACCAAATGTTATTTGCTCTCAGTTTCCAGCTAATTATTTTATTTAAAGGTAAATAAAATGTTCCATGTTGCTTTGTTTGTTTTGCCATAGTTCTGTTATTGTAGTGTTTGCTAAAACGGTATTGAGTTCAGGTATCAGTGAGATGTGGACTGCATTGCTTCAAACAGAAGGGCTACTGCTGACCACCTCATGACATGGTTTGTGTTATGAAGAAAATTAATTTTGGGGGGATAAGATGACCCAAGAGGCCTATTCTGTGTGACAGAACTCAGAGGGTTGTGATCAGCGGCACAGAGTCTAGTTGGAGGCTTGTAACCAGTGGTGTCCCCCAGGGGTCAATACTTGGTCCAATTTTGTTTAATATATTCATTAATGACCTGGATGAGGGGACAGAGTGTATCCTCAGCAAGTTCGCTGATGATACCAAACTGGGTGGGGTGGCTGACACTCCAGAGGGCTGTGCTGCCATCCAGCGTGACCTGGACAGGCTGGAGAGCTGGGCAGAGAAGAACCTAATGAGGTTCAACAAAAGCAAGTGCAAGGTCCTGCACGTGGGGAAGAAGAATGCAAAGCACCAGTATAGGTTAGGGGCGGACCTGCTGGGAAGTAGCTCGGAGGAGAAGGATCTGGGGGTCCTAGTAGACAGTAAATTATCCATGGCCCAGCAATGTGCCCTTGTTGCCAAAAAGGCCAATGGAATCCTGGGCTGCATAGGGAAGAGTGTGGCCAGTAGGTCGAGCGAGGTCATTCTCCCCCTCTACTCTGCACTGGTGAGGCCACAACTGGAATACTGTGTCCAGTTTTGGGCTCCCTAGTTCAAGAGGGACAGGGAACTGCTGCAGCGAGTCCAGCGAAGGGCAACTAAGATGATTAAGGGCTTGGAGCATCTGCCTTATGAAGAAAGGCTGAAAGAGCCGGGACTCTTTAGCCTGGAGAAGAGAAGGCTGAGAGGAGACCTTGTTATGGCATACAAGTATCTAAAGGGTGGGTTGAAGGAGGATGGAGCCAGGCTCTTTTCAATGGTTCCCAGTAACAGGACGAGAGGTAATGGGCACAAGTTAGAACATAGGAAGTTCCGTTCAAATACACGGAAAAACTTCTTTACGGTGAGGGTGACAGAGTACTGGCACAGGCTGCCCAGGGAGGTTGTGGAGTCTCCTTCTCTGGAGACTTTCAAGACCCGCCTGGATGCAGTCCTGAGTAATGTGCTCTAGGCAATCCTGCTTTAGCAGGGGAGTTGGACTAGATGATCTCTAGAGGTCCCTTCCAACTCTGAAAACTCCGTGATTCTGTGATTCTATTTTTATTTTTCATTACTTGTTTTTTTTTGTAATGCGTTCTCTCCTACAAATTGATACTTAACTGGATTTGGACCTACATTTAGCATTCGTGGACTTTATTGCCTTTACTTTCTCTGGTGAGATCAATGTTCTGCTGTTGTTCACAGAGCTACATGGGTATGAAAGCAGTTTGAGAGAGAAGAGTTGTCTCACAGGAGCTGAAGGAAGGAAAATGCCCAGATCTCATCAAAACCCTATGAAAGTTGAGCCCCAGATTTTGGTCCCACTGTTCTTTTTTTTTTTTTTTTTCATTCCTTCAGAAAGGAATTTGCGGCCCCTTGGTGGATGGGAAGCAGAAGGATTCAGATATGACCTCTACCTTATAAACTGATGATTAGTGGAATTTGGGAAAGGGTGACTCAATACATGCCTCGTTCTTGTGCACTTTATGTAAGCACCCATTAGTTTTGCTTTAGTCGCTGTGATGTACACTAACTATATAATAATGCTGTTCAATGCTTATGTGACCAGCTCACTAGTTTTTATGATAAAACACTTTTATATTAATCTAAAGCCAGAGTATAAATCAGTAAACAATGTAAAATTCACAACCATTTTCACTTGCAGAAGTATTCACTGGAGGATAGAAACCAATGTGAAACCCTTAGGCAGGACCTTCCCTAAGTGATTTTGCAGGGCGAACGAAGGAAAAAAAACCAACAGTATATAGAACAGTTCACATCTTGCAGATATATCACATGGATCCACATAGACCTTGGGGACACATTTTTGTGTACTTGTGCACAGCACAGAGCCCTATGACCTGATTTGAGGAAGCCTGTATCTGAGGTGTGTGATTTTCTCAGCAAATAACAATTGAGCTGCTATTTTTAAGAGAGATTTTCCCCATAATGAGGATGCTACAGGACAGTCTTAGCACTGGGCCTATCAGCATTTCTGCAGGGCTAGTGGAGGCTGCACTAGTATCCCACAGAACTGGAGTGATCAGTGGAAGGGATCACTGCTTCTATTGGGCAAAAGAGCCACCAGATATCTCAGTCAGTCCTCTGTTCTACTCCCTCTGAGATTGTCTCTTTCCTTCACCATTCCCTCCAAATCATTATTTTTCTCTTCAAGGACTGAATCATGGCGCCCTGCCTGTGTCCTTGTTAAGATCTCAGCTAGAAAAATGCTTTTGCTTAAGAAAATAACATCATGGGAAAGGCCATGGCAACACAAACACTTGTTTTGCCAGAACACATTTATACTGGATGGGTGGGTAGTTCAGATGGCCATGAACACTTAATAAAGATCATTTTTCTAGTAATTCCCCAAGGCACTTTCTTCAAAAAAACTATTATAGCGAGACAGGCATTTCAGTGGAAACTGCCAAACTTAAACCAAACACGATTACCTTCTTTTCATAATTTTTTCCTGTCACCTTAGCAATCTAGGGAAGGCAATTTCTAGTCTAAATACATTGGATCATGTTATGCCTTTTCAACTACTCAGTCTTTTCTAACTTTTATTTTTGCATCCAAAATCCTAATAACAGCCTGTAACACATTTACATTCCTTCATTCTTGCCTCTGTTTTGTTGGGTACACAGTATTCCTTCTTCTTTTTTTTTTTTCTCTCCCTTTGGTAATACAATCATTCCGCATTTTTCCAGATTTGGACAAACAGTAACGTTTTCAGCCTCCAGTTAGTGTTTAAATAACAACAAAAAAAGCACCTCTGGCCTTCAGGCATGTATTTAAATCACTAAACTGAAGGCAGAAAGAAGCATTATGAAATCTAGGATGAGGAAGTCAAAGCTGTCTAAGAAATTTCACAGATTCAGAAAACCTAAGGCCAGGATGAACCAATAGATCTCTTAGTCTGACTCCTGTTTGTCAAGGCCATTACATTTTACCCATTTATTACAATATTGAGATTCACAACTCTGTTCAACTGAAGTATTGCTTCCAGAAAAGTACACTGCTTTGAAGTGAGAAAATCATGAGGTAGAAAATCAACAACTTCCCAACATGATTAATCATACACACTGTTAAAGAGCATGCCTAACTTCTCATTTGAATTTGCTGGCTTCACCTTACTGCCTTTGGTTCTCACTTTCCCCTCTTTCTACAATATTATAGAGCCCTTACGTCCCTGGTAACTTCACACAGAGAAGTTATTTGTGAACTCATCTACTCACCCTTGGTCTACAGACCTGTTCAAACTGCACCAATATATGCTCCCCAAACTGCTGTGCTGGCTTTCATTCCACTTTGTAGCACTAAGTTTTGCCTAGTAGGCTACAGAATTACCTCTTCCATCAGCCTCCACAGTACATACATTTTGTGGACACAGGTTCTCTGTTCCCCCTTCACTGAAATACAGCCAGCAATCCATCTGTATCCAGTTTTCAGAATCCCAAGGGAACCCCAAAGCACTCTCTGCAAAACTATAGTGGGAATTACATTTTACACCTTAGGAAGTACCTATACCTATACACTCTATAACACCCGTTGCATGTATTTTTAAAACATTACTGCTCTTCATTTGGATAACCCAAGAAATACAATGTGTATACTTGACGCATCCTAAGTAACTTATTACAATTAGATACCATATCATCCGGAATTATCTAGAACACTTCTCTGAAAGCTCCAGCCAGAGTCTCTCCTGTCCAGCTCACTTCCTCAGATCTCACTTCCTGCAGCTAACTCAGACCTCCTGTCCCATGTTTTCAGTTCCATCCTATATAAAATCCTTCAATTTTTTTCTGTCATGGTTTAACCCCAGCCAGCAACTGGGACCACGCAGCTGCTCACTCACTTCCCTAGACAGGATGAGGGAGAGAATTGGAAGAATAAAAGTGAGAAAAAACTTGTGAGTTGAGATAAAGGCAGTTTCATAGGTAGCGCAAAAGCCACGCAAACCAGCAAAGCAAACTAAGGAATTCATTCACTGCTTCCCATTGGCAGGCAGGTGTTCTGCCATCTCTGGGAAAGCAGGGCTCCATTACCCATAACGGTTACTTGGGAAGACAAATGCCATAACTCTGAATGTTCTCCCCTTCTTCTTTCCACAGCTTTAAATACTGAGCATGATGTCATATGGCATGGAATATTCTTTTGGTCAGTTGGGGTCAGTTGTCCCGGCTGTGTCTCCTCACAACTTCTTGTACCCTCCCAGCCTACCCGCTGGTGGGGTGGTGTAAGGAGTAAAAAAGTCTTTGACTGCTTAACAACAACTAAAACCACCAGTGCGCTATCAACACTACTTGCATCCCAAATCCAAAACACAGCCCTACACCAGCTGCTAGCAAGAAAGTTAACTCCATCCCAGCTGAAACAATGACATTCTCCACCTCTTATTCCATATCATTTACGTCATGCTCAGGTCCCACACTATCCAATACATCTTCATTAACCACCACCACCCTTCCTATCCTTTGATATAATACACATATATCATTCCCTTAGTCCATGGACCACCCCTGTGAAATGTCTGTAAAATGTCCATAAATGCCCATAAATGTCCACAAAACGTCCATTGAGTTCATTCAGTCCATGACCCTGGGCTCTATCTGCCACAGCTGTCACCCAGGACAGGAGAGATGGTGTGTTGAGTGGAGTTACTGGGCACCAAAGCCAGCTCAAGTCGGATCACTGCTGTGCTTGCACTGCTTCTTGTAAGGCTTGTTCTCCATTGGTTCAGGTGGTTCCTGCTACAGCAATTCCTATAACATGTAACTCAGATCATGGGTTACAGCAATTTAAAGGTATATCCACTACAATCTCCACACCTGGTCCCTTTGGGCCAGGTTGTAGGGTTTAATATTGCAATGAATTCCTCCCCTTGCTCCTAGCCCGGCTAGCAACAAGGGGTTTCTGCTATAGTAATTCCCATAACATGCAACTCAAATCCTGGCTTTAACTTTACTCCCCATTTCTCTACCTCCTCCCCTCTGAGCAGTGCAGGGTACTATTCTCTAGCACTTTTACGTGCTTGAGCCTTTTCTACTTTATATACCCATTTATAGCACCTGGCTTCTTTGGGTTTTTTTGTTGAACTTTCATTCCGCTGAAGAAACATTTGGCGTAAAAGGTTCAGCTAACCTCCTTGACATTGTTTGGTCAAATTGTAAGATTTAAAACAAAGGACTCCCTTTTATTCCTAATCTCAGATAGAAAGGCTTTCTTAGCAAATGCGGATATACATTCATACACAGGCATTAAATACACACCTAAATATTAAAAAACAGGCAAAAGTTTCCATTACATAGATAACATTCCCCCAATTATCACAACTATGATTGATCATATTTTTTGATCAAGGTAATCTTTTATCAGGTCCTGAATTATGAAAATAAAAGAAGCAACGCTTCTGTAAAATCACTTTAGCTTCTGATCCTGCAAGGATGTGTAAAACCTGTCCATGAATTGTGTGGGAAGCTGACAGACAACGGGCACACCATCTCAGTCAGTACCTCAGGGCAGGTCTGACAGAGGTGGCTCTGCTCCCCTATTCTGTCCTTATTGGCTTTTGTTGCACAGCATGGGTCGTTGTCATTTCACCCGCTTAACAGCTTGTGCCATACGTGTGGAAAAAACATACTATTCCTTCAATCTATCACAGTATTTAAGTCTGCTAGAAAGACAGAAGCGTCTGCCACAAGGAGGGAAACAAATGGCAAGTTGCTTTGTACTGTTCAAAGCAGATAGAAAAAACAGTTCTTTTAAAAGATACTCAGACTGAAATGTCATGGAGTCGGGCTTTGACATATTGTGAGTAAATGAAGCAAGTAATTAAAAGGCTGGCAGAATAAACATGGACATGCAATGGAGAAAATATTGTCTTGGCATTGGGACCTATGTGAGGGATGTGCAAAGTCATTCTGCAGAGAAGGCCAAATTCCATGTTTAATGACTGCTTGTCCAAATTTAGGACTATAAGATACACTTAATCTACAGCAAGATGCACACTGATATCAGTGGGGTACTGGCATTAAGATCAAAGGGATAAAGTATCCTTTTGTACTGCGGTAGCCTCCTTAGGCTTACTACCACGGTTGTTTCTCCTCTCTCGAGGAAACAGTCCCATCTTGACTTTCACTGTTATTTCTGCACTTTGATTTTCTTCTTTACTGTTTTTCTTTTGCTCCTATTCATTCCCTTTCAGTCCCCTTTTCTGTTTTTTGTTTTTTGTTTTTTGTTTTTTTTCTCTTCCCTTCCCTCGGAGTTTTCCTCCCTGTAAAATTGCTCTTTCTTCTCATGCTTAATTCTAATTTTCTCCAATCAAAAAGTTTTGCTAAGCATTCCAAGTCAGGCCATTAAATTTAGAGTTAACTGTTCAAAGATAATTAACATCATTCAGAATATTATTTCAAGTTGCCTATTTGTAGAGTTCTGAAGAAAATGCTGCAAAAGTTTACAATGAGTTCACATTTAGAATATTGTAATGGATTTTCTTCTCTCCAGGGAAAGTGATGAGTGTAACCACTGTAGCATAAGCTATTCCACAATAGTTGCTCTTAAATAACTAGTTGCAGTTTTTAGAATAGATCAGAAATAGCTTATGCCATGAGAGCTGTATCAGTCAATTTCCTTGTGTAGACAAAAGCTTTTGTAAACAGGATGGCTTGGCACATGATCTACTTCAATGTAAACTTAAATTCTGGAGAAACTGGATATATCACAGGTTTGTGCAGTATATCAGCTGGGGAAAATGGAAACACTCCACAGACTCAGATAGGTCTTTTCTTGTCTCTGTTTTCTTTGAACCACATTGTTGGCTTTTCTCTGTCCCTAATTGTTGTATTATGATCTTTCTGGTCTCCAGCTCTTTGTTCTAACGATTAAACAAGACTAACATTTTTTTGAGGTCATAGTGATAATACGATAGTCCCTTTGAAGGGATTCAGTAAACAGAATACAGCAGTAATGCATAGTGATATTTTCAGGACCTTAATTTTGACTTTTGGCAACATTATCACTGAAGAAACCCTAACTGTTTTTAAAAACTTTAAATATATAGTGGGCAGATGAACCACCAATAATAAACAAAATAGGTTTATGAAGCACAAGACTCACTCAGTTCCCTTTCTTGAGCACACTGGGAAATTACAAAAAAGGAGTAGCGCTGTTAAGTGATACCTTTAAAGGACAGCATTCTTATTACATAGTCCCTCCTGTCTAAGAGGGCCATCCAGAAGTAGCTTCCAAAATAACTAATATAATTCTGTCTCACTTTGAGATTCCTGGTAAGCGATTGATTTTTAGTAGTTACTGTTGGCCACATGGGAGTCAACTCTTGAGAATGATTGACTCCAGCATTCTTAGACACCTATGTGAAGATCAAAAGAAAATATTTTTTTGACATTGTCTGCTTCTTCTCATGGGTTGTAAAGAATCTTAGAACACCAGCTTAGATTTAGACAACTATCTTTCAAACATCTAAAGTTAGGTTAGATAAATTCCCATGCCCAAAGCATGTCCTACCTTTGAATTACACATATGCTAGATTTAGCAATGGACATTAGGATTTAAATGAATCACTGCATGCTGCCTAACAAAACCATACTATTAGGCTAGATTTGGACAGAAAAAAAAAAAGAAAGAAAAAAACCCAAGGAGAATGATTATGGGACAATGACTTCTGACATGGACCCAGAAGAGGTGGTTTGTCTCAGAAATATCAGTGGCTTTTCCTGGTGTGACCTCTTTTGTCCTCTGTCCTACATCTCCCATGGCAGCAGAAGTTGTTAGGTTGGCTCAGTCATGGTCCCAGCTCTGCTTTGAGCCCAGTCGTTTCTCTATAGGGCAGCAAAATTCTGTTTTGCCTGTTTGTTGAGTAGTCATTAGTTGATCTGCACTCACCTTCTTAGCTTATATTAGAACAAAGCCAGCCCAACTATTTGGACAATAACTATAAAAATCATGTTTCTTTTTCTCTAGAAGTTATTCATAGAAGCAGAAAATGACAATGTGAATATGTAATAATGGAAATGACTGTGGATGACAAATGTTGAGCAATTATATCTGAAGATCACTGTGAGAAATGGTAAGTAAAAAATTAGTGTGATTTGTGTGCATGTCTGTCATGTGCAGGCATGCATGTTGATTACTGGGAAGGAAGATAACAGCCACTGAAGCTTGTTGCAGCGCTTTGAGCAAAAAAGTAAGAAACCTGCAATGTGGTCTCTTCTCTGCTTTCTGACCAATGCCAGAGCACTGCATCGAATTCGATATGCCAGGCTGTCAGACAGTTCACAGAAGGAAGGCCACACTACAGAAAAAAGCTGATTAAATATGTACCCCTGAAGCAGCAGGCAACAAAGGAAGACAGGTATCTGAAGAGTTTAAATACCAAAAAGAAATGAAAATGTGTAACTAAAAATGATAATATGAAAGTGGCTGAGGCTAATTATCAGAGAAAACTTTTTGACTAGTCTTGGGTGTCTCTAGTGAAGTAATTGAAATCTCCATGTCCAATTTTAACACTGTTAATTCTAGCACCAATAAGTGTACAGTTTGTAAGAAACAGGACCTGTCAGGGATTAATATGAAAGACCAGGAGCTGTTTTCCCTCTCTAACCGTTGAGATAGCACCTAGATCCTGCTCTTGCACACAGAAGTCCAAAACACACAAACCTGCATATTTTAAATTTAAACACTAGGTGGCTCTGTTGGCTTTTTAAAGTACAGCATTTCCCAAGCCTGCACGAGTTTTGAAAAGTAGATACGGCTCAGAGAAAGTCCATTGAAAGTCATTATGGACTATGTAACTTTTTCTAGAAAAGCCCCTATTGTGAATGATCACAAGGAAACATAGCTACTATTAAAAAAAATAATAATTGTCTTCAGCCTTTGACCAACTTGGAACTGATAGCCAGCTCAAGGGGCAAAAAGGGGGCTTTCAGTTTCTCCCCTGTGTTTTACCAAATTTTCACAGTTAATTGTGTCCACGGGATGCCTGTGCGGTGATTAAGGATGGGAAAATGAAGGCTATGGATTCTGGGCCTATGCATGGAGACAGTTGGCAAAAGTGGTTTCAAGCTGTTGATGTGCTCTTCCACTTCTTGAACTACTTTGCACCCATTTGTGTCCTACTGGCACAAGAAAAACTTTTTGTCTTGAGCTGGTTACAAGTAACTTAAGGCTGTGCTAAGGCAGCTATGGATCCCTAAATCATGTAAGTACCCCTTCCTTCCCACAATGCTGCAAAATGCTGAAAAATTGTCCTGAGGGATTATCCTTGGATTCCATTCTTCCAAAGATCACTCCAGAGCTCTCTGGGCTGACTGGCAGTCAGATAGCTTATTTTCAGAACAAGGGACCCAAACCAGCCTTAATTTGGGGGAAAACTGATTCAACACTATCAATCAGCAAAATTAATAACTAATTTTATTTGGGACTGTAAAAACATTTTATATGTCTTTCAGAGGTGTTAACAGATCCGCAATCCTTTCTTCTCTAGTTTTTAGCCACAAGTAGCATACTTCCTCATGTCAAAAAAGAAAAGGATGCATTTTTTTCTTATCAACCTTGCAACTATCACCCTGGACTGGGCCGTAACAGTTACACATTTAGAACTTTTTGTTCTTCCTTGGTGTACTGTTTTCACCCATTGAATTCATCACTGGAGTAGTCCTTGCAGAGTATTCTGGCAATCAACAACAGCTATATTTTGTAGGAACAGATTGAGTACATTATGAACTGCTAAAGCATATCTGGAAAAGCAAATATACAGAATGTATGTGAAGTTTACTCTTGCTCTTTTACCAAATATCCAGTTTCAGTACCAGATTACTAAATGAATGTTTGCATATAGCGCATTTACCTTTCCCCATCATTTTGGGGTAGCATATATATAACAGTTTAAAATTTATATTTAATTTATATGAAACAACAACACAATCCGAGTTTTGAAGAAAGACTAAATTGAATTAAAAGAAAAGTTGAAGAAATATCAATGTGATGCTCTCTTTGTTAATTATCTACTAATTTAAGTTCTAAATTCCTCTGATATTTCTGTTTTGTAAACAAAAGGTTGCCAAAATTCAGAAACTAATTATTAGGGAAGCCAGACAATGAGTTTAACAGCTCTTTTTTTTCTTCCACTTTTGTCTAGATCTGAGAATACTGGCTGTTCCTCTATTCTCTGCCTATGGCCACTGGATTTTACAGGAGATGACAGGTAGAAGCCATTCAAATAGCTGACTAATCTAGCAGGTCACCTTTCATTTCATACTTTCTTTCACCTGCTCCAGTCTCTGTTGGCTGCCTGAGTCTCAAAGAGATTTGTCCACATTTGAGCTACTCCCTGTGGAAATCACTTCTTTTCAGCTGCATGATCTAGCAAAGAGTTTATTACATACAGAGACCCTCCCCACAGATTCTTTGTCTTTCCATGGTAGCACAATATGCCTGAGAGTGGTAATCTGTCACATTCCTTTGGCTTAATAGTGCATTGTTGTGACCTGTCTTAAGCATCAGTTAGAGGATGTCTTTGCAGCGTACTGGGAGCAGACATGAGCTTACGCTGGCTGTAGTCTTAACCAGCAAAAGCTGGGAGCTCAAAGAGCTATATCTGGTCATACAATTTTTGGATCAAAGCTGGCTCACATCCCCCTGGCTCACAGTGCACAATGAAGCAGGCAACAAGCTCACTACCATACGATGTTGCGGACACCAAAATAGACATGGTTAAAAATGGAACTGGACTCATTCTTGGAAGACATTCACTGACTGATGACAATCAGTTAGGATAGTCCAGATTCCACCTCCTGTTCATAAAGATTATACAGGTGAGGCAAAACAGGAAAAGGATTGCTCTGTCTTTAATGCCATCTAACTATCTACTAATGTTTCTGTTCATACTGGATTTTCCTTATAGGGCTAGCTGGGCATTAGCAACAAATGAAAAAGGAAAGGGATAGGAAGGTGTATGGTCAAAAATATATAAGTACAGAACCAGAGCAAAACCCTGAACAGAGCACCCCTGTAAAGCAATCCTTCAAGTTATCCATGGAATTGAAGGTCTTTCCAGGGAGAAAAAAGGCTAATGAGAAGGGGGGGAAAAACTCAACATAAACCCAAACAAACAAAAACCCCCAAACAAACCCCACACAAACCCCTCCCAACTTATCAGGGGCACTAAATCAAAAAGGGAAGGACTGTAAGAGTTGCAGGATCAACAATTAGTATAGAGGGAATTGAGCAAGGCATCAAGCATAGAATCCCTGACAGCACCTACTACTCCGTGAAAGTATCCCAAGCGTACACCACCTGACAATGCTCTGCCTGCACACAAGAGGACAGGGGAACAGAAACAGGCCCCACCGTCTCTGGGATCTCTCCTAGTATCTGCTAGAGACACAGTACTGAGCACAGGACTCTTTTGTCTAGCCTTGATGGCACTTAAGTGACTTGGAAATCTATCTTTGCACACAGATGTTGGAATCAGGTCCTCTTATTGCGACAGCAGCTGAAACGTAAAGCTTGAGATGCACAGAACTTTATTTCCCTTTGTCCATAATGGATTATGTTCCCTCTGTGCAATAACTATGAATCAGTAAAGTCTGAGACCCTCAGACAAGGGCACAAATATGACAGGTGTGTGTGCTGTTTTTTTGAATAGATGGGAATTTCCTCCAGGTTAAGAAAGTGACAGGAGTTTCATGAAATCGCCTGAGTGAAAAGTACCACAGCAGCAAACAGGTCACCGAGTCACTTTGGAACCGGAGAGAGGAGATCTCTCCGGAGATCCAGACACTGCTTTTCCCTCCTTTTAATTTATACACACTAATGGCACAAATAAAGAAGTCTCTGACAGGAATGAACTGTTATGTAAGGTGAAATCTGCGTTCCTTGCGTCACTGCTGTTGCCATAAGGCCGGGGCGGGCCGGGGCGGGCCGAGGCGGCAGGGAGGGCGACAGAGCTCGCCCTCGGCCCGCCCGGCGGGAGCGGAGCAGAGCGGCGCGGCGCGGCGGGCGCGTCCTGCTGCGTGACAGCGGCTGGCTGGCGGTGCCTCTGGCGAACCGCCGTTACAAAAAATAAAATACGTTATTTTTCCCTATATCTAGAGGGTAGGAAAAAATGGTGGAAAATTTCACAAGCCGTATATTCCCACACCTAACATTTCAGTTGAGCTTTATGGAAAGAAAACAGGGGCTTTCTCAGACATAGCATTTTTTACTCAGGCAAGTTGGATAAACATCATAAAGCAATTCACCGCCAGGTGAAAGTTTTAAGTTTCTGCATGAAAGTAAGAACATTTTGGGTTGGATTTCTTGCCAACTATGCCTACTTAGCACTCCACAAGCAATACAGAGAAGGTTTATTTGGGCTTTAAAAGGCCACAAGGAATCCCCGTGTACAAATGAACTCCTGGCTGTGGAGGCTGCAGAGTTTCACTCACGCTTGTAAAAGGAGAGACTTGGAAAATACACTTGTAAAACAAAGAGAAGGACAGGGGATATACTGGGGACAGGGAAGATTGCAGTAGCAACACCTAGCTCTGAGTTCATTTAAAGCTATATAATGTTTGTGTAAGGTTATGTCTAAACAGTATCTTGCATTTCCCAGTTTCTGGGCAGAGTTGCGTGCTCCACCTGCATCGCACAGATATCTGTTATGCGGGAATGAAACTTCTGACTTGAGGGCCAGAAAACCCAGATGGAGGGCCAGAAAACCCAGATGTAAACCCTTGTCACAGATCATCACGAAAACTTTAATGGTCATCGAAAAGTAATACAAATACAGAACTGACTATAACTTAAGGGAACTATTTGCATTTCGACTGCAAACATACTATGCAAACCAATTAAAAAAAATACACTTTAGATTCCAGTACTGAATTTTCAGAAATCAAATACTTCAGAATATTCTTTATTTCTGGGGTTTCCCAAATAGACCACCAAGTTCCCCTTTGTGAACTGTAATGACAGTTTCATTGTTTATCACACACTGGCAGTGTCTAATTTATTAGACTTACTTGCTGAATAATTTATTTTATGTGTATTCTGAGTGAATAAAATTCCTCTTAAAACAAAGCTGAGTAAAACAGCACTGTACATCAGAATGGTGGTTAAAAAGTATTTCATCTGCATATCACATAACATGTGAAATGTAACTTTCAGAAAATTCTCCTTTTTATAAATCAGATTAAAGGTCTTTTAGCTCCACATACAGGTTTGTCTAATACAGTCAGATGTCTCTTTCTTAGGACAGTTCCAGAATTTCAGATAAATGATGTATAATGTCAGAGCAAAGTAGCCTTCCATCAAGGGTAAATACTTGCAAAGTCCAAGCTAAGTATGTTTGAGATAAACTGGTTTTAAGCTACCATTTTTATATGGCTCTTGTGACCAAAGCAAGGCAGTTAGTAGAGGCCAGCAAAGAATTTGCCAACTGGCTGGAAAGCAAGCTTTCCAAATATCTGAATGACAGCTTACAATTCCAAACACACCAAAGCATCTCATCTTGCTCGTAAACCTTTCTTGTGCAACAAAGTATTACAGTATATTCCATTTATAAACTCATGGAAAACTTCTGTTATGTTATTTCAGACTCGGATTATTAGGACAGTGCAGATACTTTCCTAGGTTATTTTTAAAGCGGTGACTGAACAGTCATATCCTTTTGTAATTTCTATATTTCCCACTGCCATTTCAGTTTTTCAACAATCAGATATGTATTTGCACACTACATGTACTTTCTTTTACAATAATACACTACAGGACAATTATACTTGCAGGTATCCTTTCAGAAAGGAGAATGTAATTTGACTGAAACAAACAAAAAACAAGATTCCAAACCTACTACCAGTTCTAATGTCAGTGGAAGTAATTTTCAAAATATTTTGCATTTTATATACACATTATTGTATCTTGCATGTACATATTCCGAACACCACAACTATCCAAGATGGAGTTTTTAAAAAAATTGGCCTAATCAAAGTTTCTCCTCCTTGTTGTCTGTCTCACATACTTTATGGAATGGTCTTGCGCAGTCTCCAAAACACAGAAAATTTGCTGCTTATATTTAGAGTAGGAATCAAACTTTTACATTCTAGCTTAACTCAATACTGAGAAAGACCCAATCACCCGTATCAGGAGTTCTTAACTAGGTCTAATTCAAATACAGGACTGAACACTCATATGTCCGATTAATTTCTACAAGCTTTTTGAAAAGCAGTGGATAAGAAAGATGATGCTTTTTGATTCGCTGACTTTATAAAAGAGACAGATATGATTTGCTTTGTATCATTTCAATCACTCAGTGGAATAATTTTCTCCCTTTTTGAATGATTACAATTTTCATCTATCGTTTTCTTTAAAAAGTTGAATCATCCTTCTTCTCTAGTAAAGAGTATTTGACAATTATGTTGCACATTTTGGCACAAACCTCCCCCCCAGCTTTTGGAGATTACTTTATTTAACCGTTTATCTAACAGCAAAAAAGCCGTTGGCATATCAGTTACTCTTCAGTAAGTAAATGCATGTGTGCGAAGCATATCATTAACTGAACTGATTAAAGATCAGAAAAGCAAGTACTAGGTCTAATATTGCTGGGATGCCACTAAAGGGTACATTATAGATTGAAGTATTTCATTTGATCCATTAGTTGTTTTGTTATGAATATCACAGTCAGTAATATGAATCTATTTTAAAACAATGAATTCAAAGTCCATTAGCTTTTAAGACACTCTTCAGATGAAAGCAGCACATTTATAACAACTGAAACAATGTCAAGTGAGTATGAGAGACCATTGCCTAATGTTGATGAATATGCATTCCAGCTTTAATCACCTCCCAGACAAGATTTGTCTATTTCTAAAAATAAGTATTAATAATACAGATGTATATTTAGAGCTTTCTTTATTTCCCTCCATTCCTCAGTAGATGTTGACATGCAAGCAAATCTTTAAAAGTTTTACTGCATTCCCTTGTGTTAAGATAGACTGACTGTGAAAGAGCAGTCCAAATACCATGTACACTAGAATAATAATGAACTTACTGCTGTCACCAAAAGAATAATCTCTACAGTAGGGTTTAAAGTGAGTTGAACGCATAATAGAAATACAGTACTGAAAAAATAATATAAAGAAATGTTATCAGTTGTAACTTTGTGGTAAAAGGAAGGGAATAACCTTTTCTTGTATAACAAGATAAAAAAGGTAAGAATAAATACATTTTTTACACAGTGCAAAATTTACCTGACAGAATTACTGCTTGCTACACAAAAGAAGTGAACCAAAACCCAGATGGCTTCAGAAAGTACTGACACCTTATAACAGGAATAAAAACATTTATAATCACTCTGGAGACAGGTGCACTACTTTCAATACAGTGCATAAAAGTATAATCTACTCACAAACTGCCCTGGCAGAAAGACTCCTTCAAGGGCCAGATGGCAAGCGTCTAACAAGGTGTTGACTGACATCACCGGGGTGTTCCAAGTCTGTATGCAAAGTTTAATGCTTTACACTTTGCAAGTGCTCATAGACGCATACAACATCTACTGTTGAAAATATGCTATTTCATTGTTGTCAGCTTAGTGTTACTTCCATTTCCCACAGATGGGGAAGAGAGTAGAGATGGGACATGAAAATGGACCCACTAGTCAAATGCATGTTCTCAACACAGTTTGTAAAATAACTGATCATAATAATGGCTTCTGCAAAATGTGAGAGGACTTGAAGTATTTTCTTTTTAATTTTTTACCTTTACACTATTCTTACAATCCATTCTGATGTTATTACAGATCTTGCAATAGTATTTTCTTAATGCTCCAATTACTACAGATGCATTTACTAAGTTATCTCAGTTTGCCTCTAAAGGTTTCGAACTTCTCACAATAGGAAAGCTCATTTAAATAGCCATGGTCACCTAGAATAAGTGTCCTATGTCCTTATGGATTTGTACTTCAGTCCTCATACAAGCTTTTTCTTTGTTAAGGCAATTTTTAGGTCTCCCTTCTGTGTGCATTCTCTGGCCTTCATAAAATGTGATCTCACATGCAACGTATTCTTCACTTGGTGGATACAGAGCTGCCTGTTTCCATTAAATAAAACTGTAGAAACTCAGTTATCTTTGAGACCGTTATTTTTTCATTGCAGTTGGTAGAAAGCCAGCAATAGCACAAGAGGGAACTCTTCCAGGCTCTTGCATCCCATGGTTAGAAGAGAGATTAAATCAAGTGTGGAGTCAAAACCCATTTGCCAAGCTGAGAAGAGGAATCCAAGAAGCCATGGGATACCTGAGTCCAGCAGGTGGGGCACAACTGTGATTAGAGGGCCACTAAGGAGCCCAAACTGCAAGGCAAATGATGCTTCCCAAGCTTGCCCAAGTTTGGGCAAGTTGAGGCAGGTGGTTGGGAGAAGGACTTGGGGAACAGGAGAAAGGAAGCAAGACTAACAGATCAGCAATCAACGGGTGCGCTGAATGGCCAGCAGCAACAGGTGTCTTTTACTCATATATCATGTGGGCAGGGCAACTGTGAGTCAGACTTACAGACACTTACAGTATGTAGTTTCCTGGGTGGCAGATGGCTTGTCTGGGTGTAGCCTGGCAGCAGCTGATGAAGACATTCAGAGTTACTGTGGGAGAAACGTGCACATGCAGCATAAGCCTTTTTTCCAAGCTAAGAAACAATGCCTACTTATTTTAGTATTATTATTATTATTTTAAAATATTCTTTTTAATGATTTTGAATGGCTGAGTCATTTGCAAATGCTTTGGATTGGTACATGTCTCATACAACAGCTGTGGCCATAATTCTTAGCTTTTTTATGAGCACATGAAAGTGATTGTGTTGATATTAATGTAAGAGTCAAACTATCTGGCCTTCTTTGTAACTCAGACTTTGCAAACATTTGCAACTCTTCTTTGCAACTCAAACTTTGTATGGTCACCTACTTTCTTTTCACTTCAATTTCTTCAGTAGGTGTGTGAAGTAAAGGTAGTTCTGAAGCCAAAAACCCCTGAGGTTTATGAATGTAGCACGTCTTTATTTACCAAGTTGGGAGGACATAAAGGGGACGGCACACTTGCCACAGAACTACCTGATCCCTCACATGTTTTGGGACATCTACCTTTTACCCTGCTTGCCTTTCTACATAAAGGACCTTGTTCTTCAGTCGCTACCTTCCCTGCACTGTAAAGATACTTTTATATTTAAATGTCTTCAGATGAGACTCCAAGTATAGGAACCCAAACTTACCACAAATGTACCTAAACCTTTCAGCTTCAGGGACCGGAATCTCTCAAAATAAGGTCAAATTATTTTACATATTAAGATCCTCATTCCTGCTGAGTCATACTTATTTTGACCTTCACTTATTTATCTTGGGCTCTTTACCCGGAAAGTTTATTTGTTTATTTTAATTTTTTTTTTTTAATACACGCAAGCACCTGAACAGTGTCGCTACACTGAAGGACGGACATTGTTGAAAACACTTCTGACAGGGATACACCGTCAGCAAACTTACTCATCGGGTGTCATCTTTGTACCAGCCTCACGACGTTCTGGTCCCCAACCAAAGTTTTCTACACTAAAGCGCTTTTTCAGGAGAAGTTTTGAAATAAGCGTTTGCGAAGGCGGCACTCACGGCGGCGACCTCAGGCGGGCTGAGGTGGGTCGGGGCCGGGCCAAGGCGGCGCGCCCCGGGTAGCTCCCTCCCACGCCGGCGAAGAGACATGTGACAGCTTGACTTCGGTCGTGAAACCTCCAAAGGGGAAGGGACCGCCGCGGCGCGGGGGAGAAAGGCTTTCCCTCCGATTCTCCGGCTCCCACTGAGGCCGCGGTCCCGCAGGTGCGGTGCCCGGAACGGCCACCTCCTCCCGAGAGGAACAACCCCCGCCGCCCCGCGCGGCGGTCTCCTCACAGAGGTACGGATAGGGCGCGCGCCCCTCCTCGTCCCGCCCCGCCCCATCCCGCCCGGGCGACCGTTAACGGCCCCCCGCGCAGCTCGCCCCCCGCCACAGGGCTGGGCGGAGCGGGGCGGGGCAGCCCCCCCGACCCGCGCGGGGCAGGGCGGCGGGGGTCCCCTCTCTCGCTGGCCCTTCGCCCGGAGCCTGCTAGCCTGTGCCCGCCGCTCCCCTCCTTCTCTTCCCCCGCCTCCAGCGCCCTCCTTCCGCCGGCCCCACCTGCTGCGGAGCCGCCCCGGGCCGCGATGCTGCCGCCCAGGAGGCAGCTGGCCGCCCCGGCGGGGCCGGGGGCGCGGCAAGCGGGCTCCTCCGCCCGCGGGCCGCGGCGGCCATAAAGGGCCGGGGAAGGGGCGGCGCGGCACTGCGGTACTGGGGCGGCCGGCCCGCGGGTGAATGCGGCAGAGGGGAGCGGCGGCATCTGGAGGGAGGGGCTCCTCCCTCCCTCCGCCACCTCCTCCTCCGCCGGCGGCTTCTGACAGAGTCTTTCCAGCCGGCGGGAGCGCCGGTGGCGGGGCCCGGCCCTGCCCCAGCATGGCTTTCCCCGGGGCGTTAGGTAAGTCCCGAGGCAGGAGGCAGCGCCGTGCCGGGCTGGCCCGGTGTGGTGGTGACCTTGGCCGCCGCCCCGGCGGGGACGGGCCCTGGGCGGCCGTGTCTTGGGCTCCCGCGGCGGGGAGCGCCCGCCGGCCGGGCCCCGCGCCTGGCCCTGCCCTGCCCCACCTGCCCGCGGCGGCGGGATGCGGCACCCCGTGCTGCCAGCGACCGTCCGCGGGGGTTTGGAGGCGGCGGCGGCGGTTGTTGTTGTTTTCATGGCGTATGCACATTACATATTCAAGCCCATTAAATCCCTGATCAATAAGTGCTTTTTAAATAATCATTCCATCATTCTTTATGCAGCATGTTTCAAGAGAAATAGCTCCCTTGTCTTCTACAAAGGCGCAGACCTACGGAGCGACCAAAGCAGCCTTTCTGTGTGAGAGGTATCTTTAGGAAAAGAGCGTTTGCTGGGTGCTGGCTGGCATTCATACCCCCTCTCCATCCCATTAGGAGGTCTAGTTATCGCTCTCCCAGTCGCTTACCTTGGGTAAAGGACAGCACTTCTATAAGAAGGATACTGGATACAAGATCCTCATCCCTATTCCAGTTCAGGGTGGCAAAGCTTGCATGAAGTGCCCCATGACTATTTTAGGTTTATTAAACTCATTTCAGTGACATCAGCTAGCAGTGATGTGGGTGAACCTACCTCTCAAAGTCTTCTACGCCTTAGTCTCTGATTTGCTTGAGTGGGGAGCATAAGATCAGGTTCTGTAAGAAAGACAAGTCTCAGTGGAGGATTGTACTTGTATCTATAAATTATGACTCTTCACTATTGTATTGTAATGATTTAAAATACAGTGTGGTTTCTTACACAGTGTGTTTCCTACTGCATTTCTGTTTGTGATCACAATTCTCTAAGAAAAAGTTCATTTATACTAGGAAAATGCTCAGCCAATGATAAACACATAACCAATTGATTTTTTTCCTGTCCCAGTCAGCTAGTACTGAAAATAATTTAATTGCCGATTTAGCAGCAGAAGAAACATTCCACATTTTCCTATTATTGCTAGCATTCTTACTGTAGTTGGGTAACTATGAAGACTGTTACTGCCTGGCTGAAGTGGCCCAAAAGGCCCTTGTTGCTGGCAGCTGCATGTATGGCAGTTACTGTTGCTGACAACTGTGTTCACTGGGGTCAGTGGAAAGACTCCCATGACTTCACTGAGGTTTGAAATTGAGAAACTGAATCTAAGTTTGGATGCTTCTAAGACATCATAGTGCGTTGTTGTTGAATCATTCAGCTAAATGTGTATGTATTTTTATATTTCTTAAATAGTCAGACTTGATTTTTATGAAGACTTGATACTAATTGCAAAACAAATACTCTCCAGGCAGAAAAACTGCATAGAGTCAGATCCACGGTTCTTTAAAACCAATGATGTTTTTCCACTGGGCTGTGAATTGGTTCTTATAAAATAAGAATGCAGAATAATGCAGATGATCACTAAATTGCCATGTTATGGTCCAGTCTCTCTCATCAACTGTGCATACCATATTTGCTTTTAGAATAAAAGCAAAAGTGTTCTCAAAGCAACTGTGAAAACAGGTGGATATTAATTAGAATCTTTTAGGCTGAAAACAACAGGATCACATATCGAAAGGATCGCATATCAACATGTGAAACTTGCAGCATGCCTACAGAAATACTGTAATGGGCGCCCTGATAAATTATGCCTGGAGTGATTAAAAACTGCCATGCTCCATGCTGACTTTCAGCATACATCATTATTTAAATGAGTACTATCTTATAAAATATGTTTGTGTTTTTGTAACCAAAAAGGATCCTGAAATGCCAATTTTGGACCCGGACTTCACATTCTGGGAGTGCTTGGATCCATTTGTTGTGACATGTTCAATGCTATTTTTAACTTATGTAATAAGAATTTAATCTTATTTGTTACAAACTCCATCATACCGAAGGCATTCAAAAAGCTTTATAGTACATAATAAATAATGCTGGTCTGTAGCTTACAAGCTTTGTATTTTTTTCTCCTCCGGAATGCTACCAGATATGTCAAAATTCACATTTTGGATTGCATGAGAATGAAATATAAATAAAGCCATGAAACTACAGAAGAAACACTAAAGATGGTATTTTCAGTACTGCTGCTATAACAACATGGAAATATTTTGTGATGAAAGGATATTTAAATAAAAATATAACACATATTTTAGAAAAATAATATTTAAATGCCAAGTAGAAATTAAAGTCCATATCCTATCTCCTTCCCACTTAGAATTCAAAAGCAGGATATGAACCACCCAAAACAAATGGGAGGTGTGGGGGGGAAAGTTACTGAGTAAACTACAGCGTATTTGCTCCTGTTGTACAACTGTTTTACTTCACAGCAGCTCCATGACTTTCTTATTTGGGGAAACAATGGGGTGAGCTAGAAATGTGCAACATTCTTTTCCAACTTGCTTGTGGTTCTAAAATTCGTTTGAAGTCACTGAGCAGGGAAGAAGGCAGGCAACTGAGTGAATGTGATTTCCAACTTCGGTGCAAGTACATACAGCTAAGTATACATTATATCGCAAATAATAGTCTATCTGATTATGCAAGTAAGCGGAATCTACTGCAAATCTCTACATACATATCTTAGGAATTTTTGTGACTATACCAGGAAGTTCCTAATTCACAAATTGTCATACCTCCACAAGTAAAGATGCTCAGCGCATACCTGTGATTCTTGTGTACTGTGTTTAAATTCTGCGTATCTGTTCTACTTTATTCTGCTTTTGCTCTAAGATCTTAATTTTAATAGGCATACCATGAAAAAAAAAAAAACAACCACTCTCACATATCTTTTTTCTTCTTGTGGTTATAACTCTGTCAACTGTCTTCCTTATTAGCCGAGATGCCCAGACAGTTTCCAAAGCTGAACATCTCTGAGGTTGATGAGCATGTGCGACTTCTAGCAGAGAAGGTATTTGCTAAAGTTCTCCGAGAAGAAGACAGCAAAGATGCCTTGTCACTATTCACTGTGCCTGAAGACTGCCCTATTGGGCAGAAAGAGGCCAAGGAAAGGGAACTGCAGAAGGAACTGGCAGAACAACAGTCTTTGGAAACAGCTAAAAGGTTTGTTCAGTAGTTGCTTTCTTAGTGGAAAATAGTCTTTTAAATGTGTTTGAGTTAATATTAAAATATCTGGCAAATAACATTCTGCCTCTTACTGCTTCAGCAGAAAGGTCAACAGCAGGTACCAAGGGCAACTGTGTGGTGTCCTTCCATGCTGTGCAGAAGGTGTGGGGATGGGCTCTAGGGAGCTTGGATTGGTGAGGTGGTCTCAGCTGCGTTTCTAGCAATAGCATAGATATTGCATATGCAAGTTTAACAAACAGGATAGCTGGGTAGAAGTGAACACAACCCTAAGACTCCTTAATGTAAAAAGAGTCAGAAAAAGAAACACTTCCTCCCCCCCCCTCCCCCCCACCGTCCCCCTCCCCCTTTATTCTAGTTTAATTCAGAGAAATGGAAAACTGTAATACAGAGAAAACAACAGTGGTATGATACTTCTTTTGGTCTGTATAAACATATGAAAGCAAAGACTTGACATGTAGACATTTAACATCAAGGGAGAAAGTAAAAAGTGATTTTGGCATAAAGATGTTATTAGTAGGTTTCTTTAACCATAAAAGTGCACATTTTGAGTTTTCTCTAAAAAAAAAAAAAAAAAAAAAGTACAATCCGCCGTTGAATCACCCATGAATCTAATGAAGCCAAACTTGATTTGGTTTATGATTTTCTTCTGTGAGAGAGGTAGCCTTACCCTGATATCAGGCTGTTCCAGTGTTTTAACTTCAGTGGACTGGGTAGACAATTTCCTAGAGTCACGTGAGCTTAGCAGTCTAACACCAAATGGCTTGGATGTGTACAGACTCATCAAAAAGTGGGCAAACAAGGAAGCCTTTGAAAGCAGTGGCTAAACACATGTACCCGGTTAGCTGCAGACAATCAGTTGGGCAATGCTTGGCATCATATTTCAGAACAGAAGGGAGAAGAGTAGATGTAGTTAAATTAAGGTATGACGCACTGGTGATACAGGCTGGGACTTCTGGTTTTGAATTGTGCAAGTGGGTTTCCCAGTTAGCCCGTTCATAGACATAAACAAGCAGAAGGGAAAACTACATGTTTTTATTCAAACAACTATTTGGTATATCTTTCTTCCTGAACTAGTAAGTTTCATTTTTAATTTGGGAAATTTTCTTATAGAAATATGTTCTGTCAAACTGTATGTCAAATTTTCTGCAAGTTTATCTGTGGGGAGTGGGATATTGTATGTATTATTTTTACATGTGGGAACAGAACAAGTATTCATCCCTGTCCTACAGGACTGAAGTGTACTTCAAGGACAGTTACATGACTAAAACTTCTGTTGTCTTCAGTTGCAGTTGATCCAACACTGCCTTTCAAGACTTTCATACTGATGTCAAACATGGCTACAAGTACTTAAAAGAGGATGGAATTTGGTCATAGGGTATTAATCGTACCATCACTGCATGTTCTTATTCTTCAAAATGTCACAGAAGTAATATGCAACTTCCAGAGAGTATTCCAGTATTCCTTTTTCTTTGTTAGTGGTCCTTACTAACATTTTAAGCTTTTGGCAGTTAGTTTATGGAATGAGGGATTATTTTCACATTGCAAAGAACATGATATCACAGGTAGTTTATAACATATTTATTTATTATATGAATATTTAAAATACATTTAAACATGTTTAAACCATGACACCGAGTAAGGAAAATTAATTAAATCTTTAGAGATATTCCAAAGCTTCACTTGAGGTATTACCATTGCTTCATGGAAAAATACAGCATTCTTTTTTAGCTGATTTGTCTAAGGTACACACCTATCACAATTTTGCTGAGAAAGGGCAAAAGTTTTTAAATCTATGGGGGTGAGCCATTTAGTGCTCTGAGGGGAGGAATGGACTTGCTTATCAAAGCCATGCTGTTATTATTCTAACCAACATTAGCCTTTTGCTCAAGACTTATCGAACACTTGCCTAAGGAATAACTCTATGTGCTCATCCTTTTTCTTATAAATTTAACTGAATGACTATATGTGAAGTTTTGTCTGACAACTAGATGAATATTTAAATCCTGCATGTCTGGGAAGAATGAAAAGTGTGTGTAATAGCATGATAACTTATAACAACTTACCGTAGGTAACATTCACTTGTTTCGGTCTGATACTCTGTGAAATCTGATGCTACAAGTCTCTAAGAATCAACTCCTAAAGTAAGCACTGTGATGGCATTTTCCTTCTGTACAGTGACTTACTGAAACTGAATTTGTAAGAAGTGAAATAAAATAAACCTTAGGGCATCTTACAGTGATTGTAAATAAATTATGGTATATTGTATTTGTGTGAAGGGTAAGTCGAATTGTGTGTAGCATATATCATGTCAAATGTCAATAGAAAAAAATCTAAAAGCACAAATATTTTGTGACCAGCATTTTTCCTGTGGTATGAGAGATTTCATTTGTAAAATCTCTTAGAGAGTGATTTCTTTGCTGTAATCAGTTTTCCAGTGTATTTAATATTTTATACTATGGCTTATTTTATGCTTTATGCTATGAATTTGTAGGAAGAAAAGTTTCAAGATGATTCGATCCCAGTCTTTGTCATTACAAATTCCATCTCAGGAATGGAAAGCACCATCAGCCAATCCTGTTCTGTCTCCTGCAACGCCAGTTCTTCCAAGTGCTTTTCTGCCAGTCCAAGTGCCATATGATGTACCAGAGTTTCAGAGAGTTTCAATTAGTGGGGACTACTGTGCAGGGGTAAGAAACCTTTTTTTTCTCCTTTCTGTATCTAGGGGGGAAAAAATCCCAAACTACAAGCAGCTAATGTATATAAAGTATGAAATGCCATTATATTGTGGCTCTCTGCAACAAACTGTAAATTGCTTTGTGAACGTATTGATTTGTAAAACAGTTGAAGTCAAGATCAGGCTGTTTTATACTTTTTATCACAAAAAATAAATTAAATAGATAAAAACATAATCAGGCATTAAATAAATGGGTAGGAGAAAAAAAATTGTGTGTATGTGTCTCGTGCATTGTATTTGGACTCTGCTTCTGTCACTGGCTTCCTGAGACCTTGGGTAAGATCCTTATGGTCAAGCCACATACACTTACATTTCTGGAAATTCAGTCTCCTTGTTACCAGTGTGGATTCAGTTTGTTGCTAAAACTGCTGCTTTATTTTTGTCAGTATTTATCCAGGCTTTCCTTTCAGGTTACAGTTGATGATTATGAACAAGCTGCCAAGAGCCTGGTGAAAGCTCTTCTCATTCGAGAAAAGTATTCACGTCTTGCCTACCATCGCTTCCCAAGAACAACTTCTCAGTATTTGTGTAGCATGCAAGATGAAAAATGGAAGGTTGAAGATGAAGTGTATCCAGGTGAATATCCTTCTTGTTCTTTTAAAAATATAGAATTAAACCCATGCCTGCTGCAGTAATGGTAAGTTGGATTTTTGTGATGCTTTCTTCTGAGTGCCTTTGCTTCTGTAATTTATTCTGTTAGTAAGTGGTGGAGAATCACCAGTGGACCTAGGTTATAAATCCTGTGTCTAATCTGAAACTTTGAAGCTGTTAAAAGCTAAAAAACTCATTGTGGTTTTTTTTGGGTTTTTTTTTTTTTTGGCAGCAAATGGGATGGTAAATAGTGCACTTATGTTCCTCCAGGAAAAAGATACATGGGTATGGTTTAAAGTGAAAAGTCATTCCTCCTGATTTTGGCATGCTGAAATAAAAGGGGTTATGAGCTCATCTACATTGTAAATTGAAGCAATTAAACATAACAATAAGGAATTTTATTTACAAAAATCCCACCAACCAAACAAAACACAACCAAACAAAACAACCCCACAAACAAAAAAAAAAAAAACCAAACAATCAAAACACAACAAAACCAACCAAACCAACCCCTCGAAAAACCTTCAGACCAACTACTGCCTTGTTCAGAGTGAGAAGCACTGAGTCTTAAATTATTTCCTGCTCTACCATGAGTTGAAGTGTATTCACTAATAGTTGAGAGAAAGAGGAAACAGTCCTAGTGTGTATGCACTGGTTTAGCTCATTAATTTGTGGGAAGGGCAGAGGTGAAGAAGTAATGCACTGCCTGTTCTTTTCTGACTGGTGTTTCACTATGAAAACAGCTGCATTACTGTGTGCTTAAATACAAACTCCCAAAATTACTGCAGTGAGTCAGTGAAAAGAAAATAATGAAGGTGGGTATGAAGTCAACAACTGTCTTATTGTTCAAAAATCTCAACTGTACTTTAAACCATCTTAATTTGCATACTTCTGGAAACTTATTCTGAAACTCGTGCCATCGTACATTAATGAAGAATAGTATTAAATCTATTTATACTTTGGTGTAGAGAACTCTAATGATGTATAATATTTGAATTAAGGTAGGCACTTAGCTTAGAGAGGGAAGGACTGCAATTACAGCCTGTCAGAATAAAGCTGTGTTGTAACAACAGATCTTTCATTAAAATCACATTTTCAGTTACTATAAAAGTATTAAGATCTGTTAGAAATGAAGCATTATAGAAGCAGAAAGTCCTCTTTGTAATTATTTTGCCTTTTGTGTAAGTTATTTCTTCTAAATGTAATGTAAATTTATTTCCAGATTTCCATTCACCCCCAGAAGAAAACGAAGATCCTTACAATCTTGATGATACTCCAGACAATCTAGATTATGTTGTCAAGATAAAAGGTGGCATTCCCTTTGTTTATGACAACAAAGAAATGATGGAACTCAACGAGCCTCGGAGTCTGCCATATCCTGACCTGGAGACCTATACCCTTGACCTGAGCCATGTTCTTGCTCTAATTGCAGATGGTCCAACGTATGTTTCTCTTTCTTCTCTGCCCCTTTAGGCTGCTGTTACCTTTAGTTTAATACTACTCGCTTTTGTGGTATTTAATTCCTCAATGTACTCATTCTACAGTAATGTTTGGTTTTACCCTTCTCAAGCATTAATGCATCATGGAAAGACTTAAAAGGGGGGAAAAAACCCAAACCCACATACAGCTAGATTTAATTTCTTTCATTTCTTTGCATCAACCATGGCAAAATGAGAAGCAGTTAATAGAAAAGCAAGAAAATGGCAAAGTGTTCCCATTCAAGTCAAATCTGACCCAAACTTCTTGAGGCATGGGTACTGAAACTTGAACCTCACCTTTTTTATTTTGTTTTGGTCTATACTGAATTTGAGGTTTTCAAACAGTTGTCTGGAATTCCATAATGTCTGTTTTGCTCTTGCTGCATGAAGAGAAACTCTGCATATGTAGAGTGTACAGAACAGGTCAGCAACATAAATAAGTCTGATTTGTTCCAGATGTGAATTAACTGCTCGTGTACTGCAAAACTGATCCATGCATGCACAATCAAACTAGATCTGAAACTTCCCAGAACCATCAAACTCCTGGAAAATCTCTAAAAAACAGAAATGTAGCAACTCTAGTACAGTAACTGACACGGTCATGGCAGAGCAATGTTCTTGCCTAGTGCATAACAAAAACACGTGCATGCAGTTTTTAAGTTTACTTACTTCCCAGCTGAGGACTGGAAATGTCAAGGTTTCTCATGGCCTCAACACCAGGAAAAGATTCCACCTAGAATAGAACAAAGGTGGAACCTGGACTGATCTTCCGAACTATTTGCCCTGTCTGCCAGCACTGCATTCCTAGTCCTCCTGCCTTTGAGAGATCATCACTTAAAATATGACAAGTTAGTCACACCTGATGCATTCTTTCGCCTTTGAGTCTGTGTCTGGCACCTGCAGTGTAATCTGTCTGCCTTGTGCATTGATAGTGGCAAAACAGGTGGGCTGAACAGAACTGTCCCATTCCCTAAGCACTTTTTCAGGAGCAAACACCTATGCTTCTGCCAGCATTATCAGCACTCCTGCTCCAGATCAAAGCTGGCTTGTGTATGCTTGTTTACAGAATGCAGTGGGTAAATGCATTTCCAGTTTCATTCTCCATGTTCCAAGAGGCAGATATTGAGAAGATTAAAGGATAAGGAGTAAAAACTTGAAACAAAAGTCATACTGAAGCCCCTTCTTTCTTCAGCTTTTGTTAACAGTCTTTATCAGGAAGCCTTAAGAAGGGCCTTGGTGGGACATGTTAGAACACTCAGCACCTTTGTGAATGTAGGAGCAATCATCTGCTCCTTTCAGTTCTTCAGATTAAGCCTTTGCAAGCTCATTCACACTCCCTGATAAATATACACAAACCGAAAGGAAAAAGTCTTTTCGCTAATTCTGTTGCACAAACTCTTCATACGGTATTGTTTCCCTGTTTGCAGCAAGTGCTTTCCTGTCCTTTATGTCTATCATGCATGGGGCTGCTTGGAGATCAAGAACCCATTGTTCTTTAATCTTTGCTGTTCTTAAACTGGTGAAATCTCACCCCTACTCCTCGGTCTTCCGGTCTCTTGAATACTAGTATAACCCAACAAAGACTGCCCATAGCGGGCAAATGGCTCTTGATTAGTATCAGATAGAGTGAGACTGTGTTTGAATTGGACTTCAAATCTATAATGGGATTTGTGTTTCTCTGAGGAGAGAATGTCAACAATAAATCAGAAAAAAGAAGGCTATTACATTAATAGTACTACAAAAATATTGTAGATTCAATAAGAATTGACAGATGGTGAAGAGAAAAAACATGTCACTGGTTAAAAATAGAATGAGAAACATAAGTTGAAAGTGAAGACAGAGGAGTAGGCAAACAGGAACAAAAAAAAGCATGATTTTTCTAAGAAGAGCATAATAAATTATTTTGGAAAAAGGTATTTCTACACAATATATGTGTTTTTAAGGCGTAAGAATTGAAAGTATATTGGATCTTACCTTGGCTTCTTATATTCACATTGAAAAAGCAAATAAACTTTGGAGCTTTTTTTTTTTTTTTTTTTAAGTTATTTCCATAGTAACTAAGTCTGGATTACAGGTTGTTTCTGTTATAGATGAGGTAATCTGCTTTATTGGAGGTATAGTTTTAGAGTAGTAGCAATTGACATCACATTTTGTTATAGGTTTTATGCTTTCTCTGGTCATTATTACTAAAGGAACTGCAGTTTATGCACAGATACAGTGATAACAATACTTGGACAACTTAAAGGGCATAACACCGTTATGTAAAGTTCTGTTTGAGGTTTCACTAATAACTTTGGTCTGAAATAATATTGGATATTGACTTATATATTTGTTAACAAGTAGGATAAGAATGGATTTGTCTTGGTCATCACAAAAAAAAATTGTTTTTACTGTGAAAACTTTCAAGGTCTTTCTGAACTTGAAATACAAATAGTTTGAAGCTACAGTTAATTTCTGTGTTTTCTTTTACAGAAAAACATACTGTCATCGGAGGCTTAACTTTTTAGAATCTAAATTTAGTTTACATGAGATGTTAAATGAAATGTCAGAATTTAAAGAACTAAAGAGTAATCCCCATCGAGACTTTTATAATGTGAGAAAGGTAAGTGTGAAAAGGATTAAAGGCATGACATTGTTTTTAATAGAATTTCCAGCAATTTTACTTTTCTTGTGTGAGGTGTAGGTGATATGCATGAAGTGGTGTGTGCGTACCACTCCATTGAATTACGCTCACACTCCTGGAAAATTAACTTGAATGTAAGTGGGTTAAATGGATTATGCTAAACTCATCTGTTTACTTATTCAGAATCAAAGGGGTTTAATTGTATGTAGATTGCTTTAAAGGAGTGGAACAGAGTTAATCAAATGAAGCTTACTTAGATTATGAATAAAAATATCCACATGGAAGCTTAATTAATTTGCTTAAATACAAGTGCATTTTCCTGCTTTCATGTAGGTAAGTCGTACAAGACTGTAGTAGGAACAGCTGTATAGATTTTAGATAAAAATTTCTCTTCATATTGAAAATAGGTGTTTAAATACACGTCAAAAGAAGAAAGACCTCCCATAGAAACTGAACTGAGGGTTCATGCTACCATCAGTATCTGGTAAAAAAATGTTTGTGAAATATTAAGTAAAAAGATCGTTATTTGAGTTATATCCTTAGCTGCCTCTGAGGTACTGGTATGTAATTAGGAGACAGGTAGGGGAATCAAGGAGCTGGTTTTGTTTCCTGACATATTGACACCCAAGGGAGCTGCATTCTCTTCAAAGCATGGAAGCAACAGTGTTAAGCTGGTTCGTTTGCTTCTGTTTCCTGAACTTAAGAGGAAGTTACTGGAGAGATAATGCTTCAGTTTGATAGGTGAGATTTCTTCACAAAGCAGTAATTGTTGCTGGTGTTTTTAACCACTTCAGGTCTATTCTGCATTGTTTCTATATGCAACCGGAAGAAGTAGCCCTTATTTTGTAGCGTCAGGGTTTAGATTAATACTTCAATTCTTCTTGTTATGTTTTGGTTGGCGCTAGTATATCAGAAAGTCCTTTTGGCTTTTCCCTATAGTGTCCAGTGTGCTGGCTACTGAATGCTTTTTACTGTTGTGGTAATAAACTGTCAAATACAAAATCTGCTAAACAAAAGTGTTTGATGAATGTACCCCTGTCTATCATAAGGCTAGAAGCAGATGGGTTGTTAGGTAAATTCTAATGAATTTCACACTTCCATCTGTTAAGTATATGGATGGGAAGATCTATTAGCTAATTGACTTGAGCAGGACTCAAGTGGCAGAGACTCAACTCCTAACTTGACAGTTTTCTCGCATAACCTGGGACAAGATATTTACTCCATGCCACATTCAGATAAAACACTTCACTGGCTGACAGAGACATAAATAATAAAACATGGGGACTGAGAGGTGCGAAGGACAGAGGTGTGGATCGGGTAGCTGCCTAGACAATCAATTTGATTACTGAGAAGCTGTAATTAATGGGATTGTACTTGCCAAGTTCAGCTTTTGATTTAAAAGCAAATGTTTAATGTCTCTGGGCATGTCTTCATTATTTTCTAATTATCTGCTATTAAATAAGCCAGTCTACAAATGGATTAATGTTGTTCAAAAGCCAAAAATGTGCATCACTTCCCCTCTGACAAGACACAAATTTAGGACAGCAGGAATAAGCTTGCTCTTCTCTGGCAAGGATCTTTCCTACTGCTAGCTATTGCTTTAAAAATTATTGCTGCATAGTGTTAATCTTGCTTAAAGTAGTATTTTTATGAAGCGAGCTTTCAAGTAGTATTTTTATGAATCATTCTCTATGGAAAGTAAACTGCATTGTAGATAGAGTTCCTGTAAGTCCGCAAATAATCTTGTTTTCCAACAAGATTTTGTCTTGCTAACCCAAGTAATGTTTGAATCTGTAAGCTCCCTGAAGTGCTTCCTCCCTAACAACAGTATCAGCACTGAAACTTACAATATGAAACAGACACTTCTAGGGCCTGTATTTTCAGGATGTCTCCCTGTTGGTCAATCTTACACAGTGTGTACTGCTCATAAGAAAAGCAAGAAATAAGATTCACCTCCCAAAAAAGCTGTTAGTGAAGTTGTCTATTACATCCCTCAGACACTAGTGTGGAGATCCTGGTACAATCTGTTTGCTTATATAAAAAAGGCAAAGTAACTGATGGAAAATGCCAAAATTAAAACAGTTATGAATGTAGTGACAAGGTCAATCAGTGAACATGTATTACTGCATTTAGAAAGGTACGGTAGAAAGCTGCCCAGCATTATTTGCTGGCATGACAATCAAAGGTTACTGGGGTTTTATTCCCCTTCTCCCTGCCCCCTTCCCCTCTTTTTTTCCTGGTGTAATAGGAGTTCTCCTCCAGTGAGCTCATCTATTTAATAAATCCTAAGACAGGGATTCTATTAAATAAGGGAAATGTATGTATATAACTTATGTATTGGACTTAACCAGAATGCGTCCAAAGATATGTTTTGCACTGATCGTGCTGGAATTGGAAAATTGCCCTTTAATAACCAGAAACATTTCTCTAGACAGGCAAGAATCCATAGGTGGTAAGACAGTGTGGCTGGCTCCACTTGGCTCCCCACAGGAGGCAAGTCTGAGTCTGCCATCAGCAGGGCTCTCCCATGTTCTCCAGCTCATGCATAGCAAAGCACAGTCAACACAGATTCTCTGCATAACTTCTGGGTTGCCTTCATTAAGGATGAAATGAAGTAATATGAGCTTAGCTCTACAGCACACACAATCAGAACTGAGGTTTAGCCTTTGTGTACTAGGGTGTCTTGCCTTCCAAAGCAAGTATGTGAGGTTTTTTGAGCGCGTTTTCCAATAGACCACTGTGCCCAACAGCCTCAGATAATTCAGAACTGATAGTTCAGTCTTCTAGCTGAAATACACCTTCATAGCAAAGGACCTACACCTGAATATTATTTTACTTTTATTAAAATGTTGCTAATTGCAGGAGGCATTTACTTTCTTTCTTGGTCTTGGAGCTGTTCTTGTTATTAGGAACTTTAGTTTGTCTCTATTGTTCTTTCTAGGGAGGAAGTTGCTGCCTTGTTTTGTTTTGTTGTTGTTTTTTAAAGTGAAGCCAAGATATTTGTTTGCCTAACATGTATTTGCTACCTTTATGATGTATATCTATGTACTGCATTAGCAGGTGTCTTTCACTGCAAATAGCTTTGATATAGTTTTCTACAGATGAAAAAGTGACAGCCTAAGCCTCCTTCCGTACTCTTTGTCTCTTTACCCATTATTTCAGTGCGTCAGCCAACCAAACCTGAGGATATGTCATAGCAGTGACTTTTACACATCATATTCTTCTGCCTACCCACTCACTAGCTCACATGCCCAGCCTCATGTGGCAGCTTTGGCTCAGGCCAGGGTAGCTGGGCATGGAAGAATGCAGTTTCTAGAGTGGCTTAGACAGCCCTGCTGAATTCTGTGTTGCAATAGCTGGTTGCTGCCATGACATATCATTTGGTCCAGGTCGTTGCAACTGTTTTGTTTTTTTTCTTTTTAAAAGGTATTGGTTAGACAAAAAGGAAGTAAATTCTAGCTTTTGTTTGTGACCGCAGGGTTGAAATACCACTTCTTACTTCTAAGAAAGGAAGTTAGAGTGGGTTCATATACTTCTAAATTCTATAGATCTCAGAAAATACCGAATGAAATTAACAGATGTTTGCTTTTTAAATGTATGATTAAAAGCCTCATGAGTGAACAGTGAATCTGTACCTTAACTTCCCGAACATTGATTCATTCTGAGGTTGCTTTTTCTTCCCCCTCCCCCCCAGTAGCTACTTACTGACTTTGGTGATGAACCAAAAGTGATAATGAATGGGAAGACTTAGGGGTTAACATCAGATTCAAAGGACAGGAATGCCTCTGTGCACCTCTCTTAGCGTTACCTCTGTTACCATTGCCACTGGTGCCTTACCACTGTTAACTGGCTGTAAAGCTGTATTTTGTGCTTTGAACGCACTGTGCATACTACTTCTCCCCTCCTGTCTTGCAGAGATGCTGAGGTAAATGCTTGTGTCTACCCTCAGTCTTGCAAGTGAGCACAAAACGATCAGGTGGAAAGCCATCAACCATTATAATGCAAAAATTCTGCAGCGACCATAAAGAAAGCTTTTCTTCTGTCCTTTCTTTTAGTAATTAGAAGAACAGAAAAATTTGTTTCTCTTCACAGCAGTGTGTTTCTGTATTTGTGTAAATACAGACATTATAGGGCTTGATTCTGTGCGTTTTGCAATGAGTACAGCTAAACAAGAAGCTGGAGACACAGGGATTCGTATCTTCTGTCTCTCCCGGTTTCTGGGTTGCTCTGAACAGCAGAAGTATGATTTAGACAAGCTCCTCAGGGGCTCTGCCCAGCTCTAGGGATTATTTCAGCTGCCAGGAGCATTACTGTGCTACCCTAGGGCAAGAGTATTTTGTGTATTCTGCCTCTCATGCCTATTACAGAGCTGCAAGGAAAGAATCAAGCTCATTGTATAAAGCTGTTGCATCCTAGCTGAAGAGCTAATGCAGTTTGGTGAGCAGGGAGTCTAGCAGCGGGGTGTGGAATTATTTCCCTTCAATCCAGCATTGATGTAAAGGTTACAGAGGATTCAGTGTTGAGTTCATGAAGCCCATAGCTATTGGGGTAGAAGTATTTGCAAGTTAAAGTGCATGTGTTTAGAAAATCAGGTACTTTGCAGCTGTGGATACTACTAATCTATGCACTGGAAAAGTTCACTATCATTAAAAGGGTTGCCCAAACCACAACACCTTGGCATTTGTTTTTGCTGTATTTACCAGTTATCACTCTGAATCTAGAGCACATGCCTAATTCAGCGCATCACTCTATTTCTGATATGCACAGATAAGCATCCATAAAATAGATCTGTGATGGATGTTTTGTGGAGATTTGAGAGACAGTGGAAGGAAAGAGAAGCAATGCAGGAATGTGAGGTAGCCAGAGTGGTTTAGGGAAGTTGGTGCTGGTGAGATGTGCTTTTGAGGGCCACGGGAATTCCTTCCAGTTGTAAGTTGTACACAGGTGTAACTATCTTGACTAAGAAGCACAAGCATTTTCATCTACAAAGCCTGCAGGCAGAATGGCATGGGCAGTCAGGTTCAATAAGGAAAGGAAAGGGCTAGCTTAAACTGAGAAGGTGCAGAGGAGGACAGGCTGGCTTCATTACATGGAGAATTGCTAAGTGAAAGGAATTTTACCGTCCTTTAATTGCAAGAAAACTGATGTCCACCATTGCTTGAATGAGATGATGGAATGAAAAGAATTAAGGAAACCTTTGTGTTAACAATTCTTTTTATTTGTTAAAAAGGTGGGTTCACTGAAGGCATATTATATGTTCCAAGATAGGCTTCTGTCAGTTATTGTGTTTCTTCTTTTCATGGAAGATTAATGTGACCTTGAGTAAAAGGTTTCCTCCTGGGGGGAGGGGAGAATAAGAACTGCACCAGGAAATTTGGCTAAGGGCATGCAACCAAGGTGGTTTTCCACTAAGGGGAAACTGGGCTGGAGAGGCATTGTAACAAATTTGGAAATGCAAACAGAATGTTTGCAAATAGAAGCAAATAGACCTTGTGGTAAAGGCTTGTTATGTGTGGCCCAGAAAAGCCTCAGCTTACTTCATGTATTGTATGAAGAACAAAATAAAAACAGCTTCAAATGGTACTGGTTTTGTTTTTTTTGGTGGCAGGGAGGAGGCAAAGGGGGCATTTGTCAGCCTTATATGAACTTAGTCTGTTCAAATTCTTTTAGTAGATTACTTTCATAATAACAATGAAATTAGTAACAATTTCTTAGCAAATAAAAGTAGTAGTAATAATAAAAAAATCCCTAATCAAATCAGACCATATAAGCCATGTCTAAGAATTCTGTGTTTAGATGCTTCATTTAGATAGGATTGCAGCCTGAATTGTGAAAATGCACAAAAGCCTACACACTAATTAACTATGTGCTAGGGTAGGTCAAAGCTCAAGTCATTAAAACCTTCCAAAACGTTGCATTGCTTCTAAGGAACAATGAAGAAAAAGCTGTGTGATACTCTGAGAGTTTTGTTGTTACTGAAGTCGCTGTTCTTCTAAAAGTCAAAATATACCGGGTAGTTAAAAAAGGTAGCCAAAGTACTGCATATTCTCTGGAAAAAGTATGAAAGACACTCCAGGAAAGTCTTTTTACTGTTGAGAGATAAATATATTTAGGGAGAGGGAGAAGGGGGGAAAAAAAAAGTAAAATCTTGGTTCTCAGAGAATAAGCCTGATGTGGTTAGCTCAGCTATAGAGCTATGTGTGTGACATGCTTGTGGGCACTGGAAGAGATTTCACAGGAGCTTACTGAATTGCAGAAGCACACTTGAGAGAATTACTTCTCAAAGGGAAGCAGGACTTCAAAAGAAATGTGGTTACTACTGTGTCATGTGATCCTTGCATACAAGCAAACAAAAGAAACACGTCTCCTTGCTTTTTGTCCTTGCTCTCCTAACAGTAGTCAATTCATGTTGATTTAAATAAAGAGGAAGTGGTTTTGTTTTGTTTTGTTTTTTCCAAAACTCATTAATTCCCGTAGCCGAGCCATCACTGGAACTACTGCATTCTGAAATTCAATAAACTACACTTACTTAGGTTCCCTACACCCGGTATTCTATGCTTATGACTTGCTTTTCATGAATGTTTAGACCTTATAGGGCATCTATTAACTGTTATGTCATTCTCCCATTGAAGTTGATCAAGCCTAGTGGTTTGTAGTATTTCACTGGTCCAGGAAGAGTTTATAGTAAACAATATTTGTTTCTAAAACAGAAGACCTTTATTAAACTGAGTAAGCATATATGTAATGCACTTGGGTTCAAATGTCTATACAACTACGCTGAGGAGTGTAATAATATGTTAAGTGGAGCTGTTTTTACTATTTTAGACACAGCATTGTTTACTGTGCATTAGTAATGTACTTCATGTTGTGTACTTCAAAACAGTAATACATTTCTTGCTTTTTCATTTAGCTTTAAAGCCTGTAGCACATTTGAGCTAGGCAGCGATTAACAATTAAGTGTTAATGTTTATATCCTGGTCTTTAGTCATGCTATTAACATTCACATGGAGATAGATTTACCCTTAGAAGGCTGCAACAGCTTCTGTGTGTATAAACTGCAAATTAAATGACTACATGTGCCAAGTAAAACAGTGGTGTTTCTGTGGACTGTATGTCATAGCATAAGCTGAGGTTTACATTGCGCTTATTCAGGTGATCTGTGATCTGTTTCCTACTGATCCTTAAAAGCAGATCAGGATGTCAACTACTTCTGTTGGTGGAATCTGAAAGCTGCAGACATAGTCACTACGCAAAGGGGAGCATGCTGGTCTCATGTTGTATGTGTCCATGTTTGCAGTTTCCAGGACACAAGAGTCCTTGCAGAGATGGAGGTTCAGTGACTCCTTATAGCTGGTTTATCTGAGAATTCCTAGTAGTGTGACTTCCAGAATACAGGCTACACGGCTCTTGTTGGGAATGTGACCCTGGGAATGCCAGTTACTCGCATTTTAAAAAGCACAGTGCAGTGGGTTCAAACTGTTCCAATGTAATCAGTATCTTTAGGAACTTGTATCTAATGTCAGCATCCAGCCTTTGGATCTTGTTACATCATTGCTCGTGAGATTGAAAAGACCCCTCTGCCTCGTTGTCTCTTTTGGAGGTACAAATACTTGCATACAGTTGATCAAATTAACTCAAATTGCACCTTGAAAGCCAAATAAGTTTCATTTTTACAGTCACACGGCACTGTGGGTTTTCCAGCTCCTATTTCCTCTTGTGACATTTCTTGGGAATGTTGTTGGTATTTGGTTTATTTAAACCTTTAAATGTAGACAGCAAAACTGGGTGCATTCTGACAGCTGTATTACCAGTGTTGTGCAGAAGCAAGAATATGTTTTATTTCTGCTGTGAAGCTCTTTTCTTACTCTGTATGAGGAGTCAGAGCAGCCCTTCCCACTACAGTTTCACATAAGACTTCATGGTAAAGTGTTACTCATAATGATTCCAAACCATCTCCTACCGATATATAGGACAGTACTGCGTGGTGCTTTTCAGACTTATCTGAACCGTCCTGTCCCTGTTATATATCATCTTGAAACTTGTATTACAAACTATCTTGCTTCCTACTCCTTCTGCAGAACCGTTCTGCCAGTTGGTCTTGTAAGACTTGTCTCCAGTACAAGGCAGCTGGTGCACAAGGTAGATGTTGAAAATAGTGAAAGTTGGCGATTGCTTCTGACCACGTGCCTGTGCTCACGGCCATCTGTGTCCAGGTAGGGCCTGGGCTGGAGGGAAATGGGAAGCTTAGCAGATGGGCTGCAGCACTGTGGCTTCTGGGTGGGCTGAAACTGCTTCTGCTAGGATTTGGCAGTCTGGACTTGAAGGCACTTTCAGAGTCTGTCACACTGTCCCCAGGGCCATTGTGCTCATTATATGTCAACTGTGGAATCTAATCAAAACAGTGATTTGGTTTGGTTTGGTTTTAAATTGATAGGAATTTGTTGGTAGAGTAGTTTCATTGTTTTGCCTAGGACATGCATTAGGCTGTTTTGTTGTTCAATCAGGATTTCTTAAGGAAATTCAAGCAAACGGACCCTGGAGCAGCAGCTCCACACACTGGATATTGCTATGCCGTGCTGTTACCCAAGCCAAGACCTGTTCTTCCTTTTCAGGTACTTGGTCGTTAGGAACTGCAATTAGTATTACCTGCCTTTTCAAACAATTAGTTGGGGAATATACCTGGTTTTCTTCTATTCTTTATCAGTGTAGTTAAGATAGTAAACTCTTGACTGCAAGGAACTGCAAGGGATTCATTTTACATACCTCCTGGAGGCACCTAAGGAATTACACATACTGAAGGGAAAACCTGAATCTACAAACCAACCCCCAAATCTCATCAGTTGTTTCTTTGGATTGTGTTCTAATACAGGCTGCTCAAATAGCAGTGCAAGCTTCTGAGCAAAAGGAAAGCATACCTGTGGCAACCATCTGGTTCTTGTCAATTTTTTTTTTTAAATGGGACTTCAGCAAAAAACTGAAGGAGTACTCTCAGCCCTTCTGTGAAGCTTGCACTTCCCTTAACGTGTAAAGAGATCTGAAGAAACTGAAAAATCTGTCAGCATTATGAGTTGCTGTATTATAGTTAAATTTGGAAAAAGTAGTAATGAAATCTCTCAGATGTATGTTTTGCAGTTCTAGTGACCAAAGATGTTCCATGTGGTTGAAATACAAAAATGAATTATGCTTTTGGAAATGGCTGAGAATTCCAGGCCCTTTCAATCAGAGAGGATGGTTCTAACTACAGTCTATAACTAGCAACGCATCATCGATTCCTGGATGAAATATAAGGATACTAAACGGTTAGAGTGTCCTTTAAGGAAGTAGCAAATTTAATCTGAACCCAGGTCCTGTGATTTGCACTTATGTATCTTAACTTGTTGAAAAGGTTCTTATTTAAATAGGAAAGTATTAATTGATAGCTATTTTATTTGTAGTTCTGCTTATTGAATAATTCCTCCAAAAGCAAAATCTCAGGGTTCTGAAACATTTCGACTTACTTAGGCACTAATCCATCTGATACTTAAGGAATATTTTAGGAGGCTTTAGTCATTGTTGTCACTAATATAGATACTTTGCTAATTTATGTATATCTATATGGATGATGAGCACGAATAACCTTTTGATTTCAGGTTGATACTCATATCCATGCTGCTGCTTGCATGAACCAGAAACACTTACTGAGGTTTATTAAGCACACATATCAAACGGAGCCCGACAGGATTGTTGCAGAGAAAAAAGGCAAGAAGATGACTTTAAAGCAAGTCTTTGAAAGCCTTCACATGGACCCTTATGACCTCACTGTAGACTCTTTAGATGTCCATGCAGTAAGTCTATTAAAATGAGAAACGAGAAAAAGCTAAGTTTCCTAAGTGTGAAATTCTGATTTCTGCAGTTTTGCATGATAACTTATTAAATTGGAGTTTGAACTCGTGTATTACTTTGCATGTTTGAAGGAAGTTAGCATAGGCTTTTTCTTTTCTGTGCCTTTTATTGTGAGGCAATTTATTTTATAAACTATGGTATGTACTTAAAACCATGGTTATTTGGGTTTTTTCCTTCTCCAGGGTCGTCAAACGTTTCATCGATTTGACAAATTCAATTCCAAGTACAATCCAGTTGGTGCCAGTGAGCTGAGGGACTTGTATTTGAAAACTGAGAACTACATTGGTGGTGAATATTTTGCTCGTATGGTCAAGGTAAATAAGTTTCAAGCTTTTCCAGCTGTAGAGTAATGAAGGTTTGTAGAAGATTTGTAATGCCATAATTATATCTAGAGCTAACGCTATGGTTAAGTGATTCCCAGTATTGGGCTTGCTCTAGCAATTCATCAGAGAAAGACCTCTGCTAAGTCAGCCACTGCTGCTTTCTAAATAATTTTATGAGTTAGAAACTCATACGCATAACCTGTGTATGAATTCAAAGTAGAGTTGTGTGCAGTTTCAAACTAATGGAGAGCAGCCATGTGTCAGTTCACTGGCTTAATATTTTGTTAGGATGTAGTTGGTTAGTGGTGGCTGCTAGGGAAGCGCCTCTGTATAAATCTATCTTTGCACGTGCATGCACAGGCTTCAAATTAATTTCTCACAACAAAAGAATTAGTAGTTTTCATGATCTAGATGTCAGGTCTTCTTAGATGTAGAGAAGTGCTTGTCTAAAATTAATAGCCTTAAAATTGCTTACTACCACTGATTCTGGGTCAGCTTCTCCATTGGTCTGCATGTTTTATCTAGTCATTTACTACAGTTTAAATTGTATAATTCTGATTTACCAATTTTAAACATATGTCTTATGAAGGTGTTAGTAATAACTGCACAAGAATATTGTCCTCTAAATCTAGGTGTTACAGTTGGTTATACTCAAATGATACCTGAGATGGCTTGCTAGTAGAATATGTGGATGTCTAAAATAAAATAGTGGATTAATAGACAAGAGATTCCCTTTATCTTTAAAGGGTGTCTGGTCTGAGGAAAATACAATAATAAATATACTACTAGCTGTAAACAATCTTCAGTGTCCTTATTAATGCAAATATATTTATTACTTAATAGGAAGTAGCCCGTGAACTAGAAGAAAGTAAGTACCAGTACACAGAACCCCGCTTATCCATTTATGGACGGTCTCCAGATGAATGGCTGAACTTGGCAAAATGGTTCATTAAGCATAAAGTTTATTCCCCTAATATGCGCTGGATAATTCAGGTTCCCAGAATCTAGTAAGTATTCAGGAACTCTTGGTAATTTTAATGGTTTGAAACCATAGCAATCATTTGTTTTAATTTCTGATATTTTTTAGATGGTTTATGAGCTGTCCTGTAGTTCTCTTTATAAGCAGCAGCCTGGGAAATTTATTCTTGGCCATTGCTGCAGTTTCCCTGACAGTCTGGGGGTGGAAGACAGGAGGTGGGGTTTGATCTACTCTTTATGAGGTTACTCAAAACTACTGTGTATTATTTGTAAGTCTGAAGATACTAAACCCAAAAATGACAACTGGGTAAAATTAAGCTGCAGTCAAAGGCAATTTAAAATATAATTTAGTAATGAAAATAAATCGACTCTTGAATTCCATATAAAGGAGTAGAAAATGCTCTGTAAAACTGTTATCGTCAAACTTCCTCAAGATTAGTGACTAAATGGCAGTGAACTTGGAAAGGAAACCCAGATTGCTGATTTGCAAGCTTAAATCAGTATCAAGTAACAGTTTTTCTTAGATTTTAAGCATCCTTTGGGACTTTATTAAATGGTTCTTTGTTTCTAAGACTGTATATTGTAATACAGTCTCCCATGATAATTTTTTCACCCTTAATAGCTGAGCTTCATGTTTTGAAATTGCACAGTTGCAGTATGAGTAGAGAAGGGGCTGTCATGGTCACATATATCCCCCAGAGTGTGTTTCTCATTAGGGAGGAAGTTCCTCTCCTTTAATTTCTTACACAGCAATTTCTTGTGTACATAGTGGAATCAACACTTTCATTAAGTCATGCATTTAATGACACACTGCAGTACTATCCCTCTTTTCTGAGAGACTCACTAAAGCAGAACATTCTTTCATTTGGAGTGGTTATAACTTTGGAAAACAGAATCTTTCACAAGAGGTAATTCCTTATCTCCCCTATTAGTACTTGGATTGCTGTAAGGGAAAGGGTTGCTGTTCTTGAGACAGCATCTATCCCTGCATATATTGTCTATAATTTTGGAGCACTTGGGAGCTTCAGCAGAACCTGGATGAAGCAAAGTGCTGGGCAGTGCAGGAAACAGCACAGAGATGATCCCTGCCCTGACATAAGCTTTGAATTTCCGAATCCTGGTAGAACTGAAGCTGTAGAATATGCACAAATAACAGAAAATAGGAAAGTGAGGAAAAATATAAGCTGATTTAGGAATGGTCACAACTTTGTATATTTTTTCCCCTTCAGTGACATATTTAGGTCAAAAAATATTCTGCCTAGTTTTGGGAAGATGTTGGAGAACATTTTTGTACCTTTGTTTGAAGCAACAATCAATCCCAAAGACCACAAAGAATTGCACCTTTTCCTCAAATATGTAAGTATGTTTGGATTTTCTGTCTCACATGAAATGGATCGTCTCCTACTCATAAATTTTGTTTGTCTACAGCTGTTTGCAGACATTAAAAAAGCTTCCCTCTCCATATATTACTTGTATTATTGTTTGAAAGCCCTGACACACAATTTAATAAAAGCCTGGGTAAGGTCCTGTTGTCAAATAGTTGCCATTTATTTCCTCTGAAGCAGCTCAACAGCTATTTATTTGTCCTCTCAGTAATCCTCTCTATAAAGAATGACCAAAAAATGTTGACGTGCTCTCGTGCAGAGGGAACATCATAATCCAGGAAGTGTACTTTAAGATTGCCCCTGGGACTGGCCTCCAAAAAGGAGGCAACTGAAAGGAAACATTGTGTAGATCATGATGGGACTCAGGAGAGAGGTGGGGATGTAGCTGGTGGGACATGATTAAAAGAGATATTTCTGAGTATGCCCCAAACCAGAACTCTGAGGATTCCTGGGAGCCTCTGGCCTTCAGCTGCTTTTCAAATAACAAAGCAGATGAGTTTCAAGGATTATGATCTGGATCTGAGGGAGTCTTAACAGGCTTATGCCCCATCTGCCCCCCCCAGCAGTCTGAAGACTTTTGAGCACTTGGGCCTCCTATTTGTCTCAGAATAAAAAAATGGGTGAAACTTCCTCTGAGAAAACACATTATTCCTGCTGTCTGCATGCTATGGTAGGAGAGCAGAGCAGCAGGACTACTAGCGTAAGGAGGGAAATTAAAGACTAGATGCTTTGTAAAAGCAAGTCCTGAAGCAAGAGTAAGTAATGTTGAAGTTTGCTTCTTGAAAACACTGATTTCTGTGACTCTCTTCTCCCAACAGGTGACTGGCTTTGACAGTGTTGATGATGAATCCAAACATAGTGGACATATGTTCTCTGACAAGAGCCTTAACCCTGACCTCTGGACCAGTGAGAAGAATCCCCCATATAGCTATTATTTGTACTATATGTATGTGAACATCATGTTGCTAAACAACCTTAGGAAGTAAGTAGTCATTTTTCTCTTTTACAAGCTTCCAGAAAGAAAAATCAATAATCTTGGTCTCAATCTAAGTTAGAGTCTAGATCATGTATCTTTTGAAGCAAAGGTTATCTTGAATTATTTTAAAGAGTCCAAGAGGACTACGTGAGATATTCTGAAAGCACTAACTGCAAAATGAATTAAAATGAAATATTCAGAAATTGTAAAGGCATCAGGCTAGTATCTTTCTTTGACATTTGTGTGTATTTTTGTTCTGTGAATTCCTTAAACCTGAATATATCAAACAAAAGAAGAAACCCCACAAAATTGACTTGTTGACCTTTGCTTGGATTCACAGTGGATTTCCAAATATAATATACCACTTGGTAGCTTGCTGTCTCCTGGTAATTTAAGAGATATAAAGTTACGTGGTGAAATATTGGTTTAAGGGCTGCTGCTGTTATCAAAGATAGACAAAGGAGGACATAATTATGAACTGCATATCTAGCTAACTTACTAACTTAACATGCTTGCTGACTCATTCAGTTTTACTGATTTTGAGACCGATGGCTGGCAAGTAATGCAGGGAGTTATGATACTGAATGTAATATCCTGACTGTAAAAGCAGATTTTGGTATCAGGCTCAGTAAAGCCTGAAATTCAATGTGAGGTTATGTTCCTGACTTCATGGCTGACTCACTAAGTGATCTGTACAACTGACTCAAATTGAGGCACAGTGAGGTCATCCATTGGTATTATGGTGTCATGACTTACTTTGCAAGGATTTGGTTCGTTATTACTTATAAAACGTGTTGGGATTTTCTTATAGGAGGTACACAGATTTGTCATTTTAACAGGTCTTATCCAAATTAACATTCAAAATGTTAATTTTTCTCTCCCACTGCTACCTCAAGCGTTTCTTTCTCTACCGCCCTATATAACCAAAACTCAAAATAAAAACATTCAGCTTAGATTACCTTGTACCTGCAAAAAACAGGCCTACTTGTTACTTTTAGTTCTATAATGGAAAGGACACAGTACAGCAGATATCTAAGTCATCCCTTTCTCCTGACTTCCTTTACATTCTTTGTAATCTACATTTTTTTTCTTTTCCAAAGACTGAAATTCTGTCAGAATTTATGCTTTTTTTTTTTTTACCTCAAGATCATTTTAACTACTGTTTGAAAATCTCCCTAGATAATCATTAAATATTCTTACAGCTAGGTGAGATAATGGCACAACTCATCAATGAGTCAGTAAGACTGTTCACCCTGTTAAACATACTGAGTATTTGAGGCACCACAAGACTTTTTTATACTCTTGGTAGTATTAGTGAACTCAGCAAGGATGGATTACATCCTCACATCTATTTTCAGAAGAAACATTACTAAGCATCCATCCTAGAACTGCCTTACATGCTAGCACTCCTTGTTGAAATTCTTTGTTTTGAGCATCTCCAGATACTTAGGGGACATTTGTCTGCACTGAAGAACAGGCTCCATTATAACCTAAACCCCAGCATCATTTTTAATATAGATGATAAAATAATTCTAGAAATGACAGTGTGAAATCTAGTGTAATAACTAACACTCTTAGATCATCTCTGTGCTACTGAGGGTGTGGTTTTATGCTGCACTTAACCTGGTGAGATGGCAGGTTGTCATCCCACTAGGTAGTGCTAACTAACTCTTGGCAATGTGCTTCCACTTCTTCCCTTGCTTTGAATCTAGGAATTTCGCAGCCACAGGTTGCATCAGTTCACTGAGCTTTCCACCTGCCGGTTTCCTCAAATGAAATCAGTGAAATAACTGTTCACCCAGTAGCTAAATAATTCCTAAATGAGATGTAACTAGGGAAGGAAAGAAGAAGGAAGACACAAATATGCCAGGTAGTGGAAGGGGCTTGCGTAGAGGGACCTGCCCCTTTTAACCGCAGCCCACAGGTAGGCCTGATTAGATGTCACATCAAACTGTATGAGAATGTATAACTTTTTTATTTCCTAATTCCCATATTAATGATAATTGTATACAAAACAGATGAAGAATAGTGTGGTTTTTGTTAGTGGAACTTGCTTTTAATCTCCTCAGGGAAAGAGGCATGTGTACTTTTCTGTTCCGACCTCACTGTGGAGAAGCTGGGTCTATCACGCACCTTGTATCTGCCTTTCTGACAGCAGACAACATCTCTCACGGACTGCTCTTGAAGAAGGTATCGCTTGGTTGCTCACCTAAACTAGTCACTATCTGCTTAGCCATCAATCACTGGTTCAAACAGCAGTCGCCAAAGTGACTTTATCTGGGCAGCCCCAAATTCATTTTTGTAGTAAGGCACAAGTAATTCTTCACTTTGTTCAGAAATAAATAAGCTCAGCTGAACTTCCTATTTTTTATTTAAGCTACAAAAATACAGCTTTTCCTAAGTGAATACTTTAAAGCTGTGTCTTTATAGGGAAGATCAACTGTTCAGATGTGCCAAGGACTCGGCGGCACCTGTTTTTGGTTACTCCAAGGAGAGATAAAATTACATGTAACAAGCCTAAGCAGTTTTTTCCTACTCCCTGGTTTAGGTCCCTGAAGAATTTAAGGAAAGCGTAGTTTCTTCTGTACAGGGACAAAGGTCATTTCCCCTGGCCAGAACCCTGTACTTCAAGGTTCATTCAGAAGTTTACTTCTGTCTACAGTAACTGGGATCACTTGATCAAGAAATTTAACAAATCCATGTAACACAGCAATATTTTATATACAACTTGATTGTTATGACAGGACAAATGTTATCATTCCTGGCGTATCAGTTAATAAAACTTGCACAACTCATCCCCAGGCCACTGTTTTGTAATTAAAATAATTGGTCAGTGGGTGGCAGACTTGACCTGAGTTTATTGAAGTATTTTGGAAAGACTTCTCTTATAAGTTGGATTTTCTGGTTAATACTGGAAAATTCTCTCTGTATTTTTCAACATATCCAAGAACAGAGAAAAATTTTGCCTAAAATCATGTCTGATGTTATGCTCAGAATCAGTAATTCCTAAAATTAGGCACAGAGTAGTACTAAGGTTGTATGTGACCAAAGTATTCTTTTCACTCTCTCCTGCTTAGCCTGGTAGGATAAGCTGGAATAGCATAGGAGGATGATGATGATATTATTATTTATTATTATAATTTATTATTTATTATAATTATTATTAATGGCACTTGTTCACAGGTTGGTTAAGCCAAAAATAGTAATAAAGATGGGGTGACCACAGATTATTTATATTATGTGCAATAGCAACAGATGATGTCTTACGAATTAAAACTTCTTCTGGTCCTAAAATGTACCTATTGGACTGCACTTTTGAAAATAAAAAATTGCTTAGCAGTTCTTGCACATCTGTTATCTGTGACTTTCAGGTTTTGGGGGAAGGTATGCAGTTAGTATCAAATGCAGTGCCCTTAACAGTCGTATGTATTTACTAATCTACAGTAGTATTTACCATATTTTTAAAATAAGTTGACATATGTGTTGAAGGATATAAATTATTTTTATAAAGATCAGCAACATTTAAAATTCAGACTTTTAAATATTTTCTAAAGAAGTCAGAGTTTAGTCTCAACCCAAATTTTTTTTGGTCTTAGTCCTCCCTCTGTAATGCTGTTTCCATTTTATCCAAGGGAAATCCTTGTTTTTTTCATTATCCCATAGTACCATTAAATGCCGACCGTGTTTTGTTTTGCAGAGTCCTGTCCTCCAGTATCTGTATTATCTTGCACAAATACCCATTGCTATGTCTCCACTTAGTAACAACAGCCTATTCCTGGAGTACTCAAAAAATCCACTCCGCGAATTTCTACATAAGGGACTTCATGTCTCACTCTCCACAGATGACCCTATGCAGTTTCATTATACAAAGGTAAGAATTGCAAAAAGCACTTGTCTTTAAATTTGGCAACAGTACCACATAGGTGCAGAATGACCTGAAAGCTATTTTATATCATTGCTTAGGATAATAGAGTTTCATGTCTTTCAGTCACTTCATTCATTATTCTTCTTCATTCTCAGTCTACTACTCACTGTTAGGTTTCAGAGGGAAATGTCTGATTTCCTAATTATGTTTCTTTTGTACTCTTGCCTCTCTAGTGTTGGCTGTTGAAGTATAGAATGAAGGATGAGGCTGAAGGGAGGTTTGAGCCTTCATAAACAATCCTCTAGAGTGCCAGGAAAGTCCAGTTTCCTTACTAATAAATCTGGGGAAGTACATTAAAAAACACAATGTGCAATCTCTGAGATGACGTATGAGCTGTTTGCTCAGTGAACTGAAACTGATTCTTGCCCTCGGGTGGCCTGGCAGGACAGAAATGACTGGTCACTGGTTTTCATGCCCCAGTTTTGCAGTTGGCACTGACTTGAGTCATGCTGTGCCCTAGAGTGGCCTGTCCATTGCTCAATTGTCTGTGTTCTGAAGACAAGCTGAGCTCTGGTGGGCTTCACCCGGGCTTGCTTCTGGCCCATGACATGGCTTTGCTAGAAAAGACAGAGCTTTTGTGGGGGCTTTCTGCACAGCTGTAATGCAGCACCAGCTGAGTTACACATAGTGTGAAGCTCCTCAGCTGTGACAGCCCACTAGAGTCAGACCCAACCTCCATGTGCGGAAGGTCAGAAATGAGAAATTGCCCTGCTATCTGTCCATGTACATAATCATTAAAAATTTATTACTAGATCCTCCAAGGTGTTTATATACCCGGAGATCTCATTTGAAATTGCCTAATAAATGCCTCTAAGGATCTGGACTGCAGGCTGCGATTTCTTAGACTAAGATAACTGGATACCCGGTGCCTATTAGTTATTTAACAGTTGCCCTTGGGAAATTTGAAATAAACAATTCTGTTCGTTAGTAATTGTGATGTTAAAGTCTTAAACCTCTAATTTTTCACAGCTATCTAAAGAGCATGTGTAAGAGCCTTAATTAGTAATGAGTACATATTGCCATTTACATCTTATTTACATATAATTTATTATTAAACATATTTTGGTGACACAGGAAGCTCTCATGGAAGAATATGCTATTGCAGCCCAGGTGTGGAAACTAAGTACCTGTGATTTATGTGAAATAGCAAGAAACAGCGTACTACAGAGTGGATTGTCAGATAAGGTAATGACGGCTGAAAAAATCTCTTTTGTGAATATTAGGGCATGTAGGAACTGCGAAGTCAATAGTCTAAAAATTGAATAGTAAGTAGCTTGTGTGATGTATTTGTGCACATCCCTATCCTCTTTTCCAGAAATATTCACAAACTACCTGCTATGCAGTCTTATATTAATAACAGTATTAATGTTACATTTTTCTTCATTAGCTTTGTTTTGGCATTCCCAAAACATGCAGAGACCAGGTGCCTGTTTATACTCAGTTCTGCCTCCAGTCCCAAACTTTTAATTATTTGGGTGATATCCCTTTGCCAGGAATTTTATACATCATGTCTTGCATTGAGTAAAAACAAACCGCCTATCATAAGCAAGTCATGTTTTTGCTTAGAAGGGAGTACTACAGAAAATATGCTGGTTTGGATAGGCAGTCAGATTAGATTAAATTCACTTTTGGCTTTAAAATTCTATACATCCATGGCTTTCTCTAGGATTTATTTTAGAGCATCGTCTCTTCAGTGTCATTTTCAAATGTTCCTCTCAAGGAGCTGGTATACAAGGGGGCTTTACAAGTATATTTCATTGCTCCTTCCAGTATTCTCTAGTGACAACTACTAATTTTCCTCTTGTGCAACATTAACTAACAAAAGAAACCTACACCTCTTCTTGACCTCTCACATGAAAGATGCAGAAGACCGAATACTAGCACAAAGGGTTTTAGCAAGCCAGACTGAGTGCACTGCTGAGTACATTTATTATAAATATAAACTTTGGCCTTAAAATCTACAAATCTGTTTATGACTCAGCTGGCCAGCTGTTTGAAGCTGCTCTTTTCACTTGCACTGGAGTCATTCAACTAACAAATCCTTAGTTATACAATAAATCAAAGCAGTTGAACTGACTTCTTCCTTCTTACGTTTAATCCCATTCACAGGAAAAACAGAAATTCTTAGGGGTGAATTACTGTAAAGAAGGGCCTGAGGGAAATGACATTCGAAAGACAAACGTTGCACAGATCCGGATGGCCTTCAGGTATGAAACACTGTGCAATGAACTTAGTTTCCTGTCTGATGCTATGAGAACAGAAGAGATTTCTACTCTGTCAAAGTAGTTGCAAACTCAAAGAAACCAGAACATTTCACTCCTAAGCAGCATAAGATGCTAATTAATATTGAATCGTCTGTCTTTGATGCTACCAAGACATAACTGAACAGTACACTGAAAAATAGAGTATCTATGGAAGGTAAACAGCGTTTGCTGTTATCTTTTATTGCATTGTTCTCATTGCAAAAATTTCAGTTTCTACAAACATTAGGCTTTGTAAGATTGCTGTAAATATTAAATGCCAATTCGGAATCATGTAATATTTGTTTCATACTGTCTTAACTGTGCACTATATTGTAGTTTGGAAAACAACAGAGAATATTCATAGCGCATCTGTGATACGCACTGTAGGATCCTGCAGATGCTGACAGTAGCCATGCACCTGTTTTTGTCCCGCTCCTCTCAGTAGCAGTCATGGCATTTAGCACTTGTAAGTTTAACCCTTTATTCATTAGCTGTTTGTATGAGGTGCATAATTTTGAGGCTACCCTTTCATTCTGGAAGGAGTTCTGACAGTTTTTATCTTAATGTTTCAGCAGTTATACTGGAAAACAAGAAAAAACAAAATCCTGTAGTCTTGCTTAATGACTAATTAATTCCTTCCTGGTGTCATGTAGGATGTTTGTGAAGAACAGCAGATTAATGCTTTTTAATCTAGTAAGTAGAAAACATTGTGTCAAAATCATCACCACTGTACACTGTAATAGAGTCTAATAATATCATGAAAACTTTGCCTTGAAAGTTGAGAACACTTTTTTATTGCTTTGTAATGGGAATATGTGGCTATGCCGGTTCAAATTACTCGGAAAGAGTAATTACTCTGTAATTACTTTGTAGTAATTACAAAGAAAGAGTAATTACTTTGACAGAGCACTGGACCAGGCTGCCCAGGGAGGTTGTGGAGTCCCCTTCTCTGGAGATTTTCAAGACCCGCCTGGATGCAGTCCTGAATAATGTGCTCTTGGCAATCCTGCTTTAGCAGGGGAGTTGGACTGGATGATCTCTAGAGGTCCCTTCCAACTCTGAAAATTCTGTGATTCCGTGAAATTTATGCAGATAATTCTGGTTGCATGTAAAGAGAAATTTTTTACTTGAACAAAGGAAGTGTTCTTATGAATCAGCGGTAGAAACTCCAGACCTAGGTTCTGGTCCTACTTCTGACATATTTTTACACATATGTGTTAGTTTGTATTTTAGTCAATTAGAGTTGAATGAGAAGTCAAACTGTCTATTTATACAGAAGCTAGCCCACTTGAAATATGTCATTTCAAATCATGTTATGTTAAACTCTTTATTTATTATGATGGAGTAGCTAGTAAAATATAGCTACTGGAATTATCTATCACTTTCAATTTTTTTTCTTTTTGATCATCCTTCTTAAGACAGTACCACTTATTCAGAAAGGATTAAAGGTAGTAACATGATAGCATCTATGTGTTGTAGAACCTGCATGTAGTTTCACATCAAAAAAAACTTAAGGCAAGGGGCAGCAGAGGATGTTGATGCCTTTAACTCCAACATTACACTACTTAATTTGAAGGCCCGTAGTCCCCTAAGCTAGGATCGTGACCCTATGGTTGGAGATCTGGGTATCTAACATGCAAAGGGAGGTTAGGCATCAGTAATTCAAAATTAATGCATAAAAAGCAAATAATCAATACTTGCCAATCAAGCCTCACTAGACCTAGAACCCTGCATGTTTTACTACATCAGACATCTTGTGCCACTTGTTTTTCTTAGGCCAGGCCCTTCTCCTGGGACTTGGGCACCTACACCCTTCCTTTCAAGAGCTGATCAGGTCTCACTTTCCCTTGTAAATGCAGCCAGAAGTAGTAGTGGTGACATCACCAGTACCCAACAACTCATTAATGGCATAAATGTATATATGCATTGAAGACATACACTCTCTCCTCAGGCTGTGGCAGTTCAAAGCAATACCTACAAGGATGCTTTTTTGATGGACCTGCTGTCCAGAATGGTGATTGCAGGGAAATGGCACCGAAGTAAGGGAAGAAGGAATTCCCTATCACCTCCTATAGCTGTGCAGCCCTATAAGACATTAATCCTACAGCAGCCTGGAAGTAAGGCTGCTCCGAGGGAAACTGAGGCATGGGAGGAGTTCTGGCCATCCAGTCTCCGTTACAGTTAGCCAGTGTCATGCATAGGAAGCTGCAGTGATTGCAGATGTTCTTCATCCAAAATATGGTTACAGACAGGTGGTGGGAGACTTTACTTTAGCTCTCCAGTGACCTAGCCTAAAGTCTGCAGTGTTCAACTACTGCCAGATTTTGTATTCCTTGTGCAGCTAAAAATTGTGTGAAACCATGCTACACTGCTCAACTGTATGGTAATAAAATTGTCCAAAGTTCTTAGCCAGCAATGCCTATTGGTCTCACTGTTAGAAACTTTAGTGGCTCATATAATGTACTATCAGAATTGGCAAGTGTAATTTTCTTAGGATGAAGTCTGAAAAGGGTGGGTCCAGCATTTTAGCTGCATAAAATGCAGACACCTTGTTTTCATTAGTACAACTTACTAATAAGTTATTATCAACACAGTATTATTTACCTGAGAAAAGCATCTGCGTCCAGGCTAAATAAGCAACATGCTTGGTTTGAAGAATTTAAATTGGAAGTATTGTCATCTGATAAACATTGTTTTACCTGGGTTGTTTCACCTGAAGAGTGCTATTAGTGCTGCTTTTGCTGTTACTTAGATTTTTTAGTTTTCTTAATGTTATACCAAATTCATGTATGTTTCATACCTTTCAAGCTTTCTTTACCTCAAACACATCAGGTTCTAATATGTCTATAGCTCATATTAAAGAAAAAATCCCACCTGGATTTGAATATTCAGTTACTGGACAGTAATCAGGATTTTGACAATAACAACAATAACACACAAGTGGCTGTGACCACAAGTTCTACTTTCTGTGCTTCCCTGTGTGCTGCTAAAAGTGTTACAATTTAGGGAAAACAGCATCCTTTCAAGCTTCCACTCCTACATCTGTTTTGGTCATCTTTTAATTAGGCAAAATTTATTCTCAAGTTCAGTTCTTAAACTTCAGCTTTGTTTTGGTTTTGGTTTGTGTTTTTGTTGTTGTTTTGTTTAAAGTTGCACTTTTGTTCTAATGTATGGCTGTTCAAAATAACCTTGTAGTCTTAGGCTATGTATGTAATGAAGGGCAGACCCAGTGTTGAAGTGTTACTGACATCCAAATTCCTGTTGTACACACTCACTCAAATGCAAAACAAGGCAGTTGCTGATCCCCCCTACCACTGTTGAGATCAAACCTAGTTACACCACAGCTTGTGTCTTACTCAAAGAGAAAGGGACTAGAACATCATTGTGGGTGGTGACTGGGGCAGGTGCTGCTTCAGAATGGGAGAATATCCCATATTTTGTCATCACTTCATTGGTGTTGAGGTTCAAGCATTATTCAAGACTTCCTTAAATCTGAGCATTTTATACTTTCACCTAAAATGGTTAATTATGGTTATGTAATGTTTACAACGTATCTATCTGAACAATTTCTAGTGATGCTTTTCCATGCTGTTATGTTACGTTAGCAAACCTAAGGCATTTGCTTTGACACTGGATAATACAATTTTTTTCTCACCCCAGAGCTACCTTATCTTCTCATATCATTGTTCTTTACTTGTGGCTAAACCTTTCTGTTCTGCTTGCCTAGTTAAAATCTTAGTCTGAAAAAGGTGGGTGGAGGGAGGGATATCTGTAAAAACTGCTTTTTCTTTCTGTGCCTGGGTTAAATGATGTTTATCTTTTGCCTCTTGTAGAAGCATTAAACATTACAATAATAAATAAATTATAAACAAATACTGTTAGGGTTTTTGCGCGTGTATATCTTTCAATAAAATTGTAACTGCTCAAAATCTCCACATTTAAATAGAACTAAAAACCTATGCAATTAAACTGTTAGCAGTACAGACGCCTATACCAAAATTAAGGACTACCACAGCATGAAAATGGAAAAAAAAGCCAAACCAGCAGAGCCAGAGCCAGACAATAAGATTTAGGAGAAGGAGCTAAAAGCCTAGCTGCCTTAGAGCAATTCAGTGTTAATGAAAACCAACTGTTCTGATTTGTTTGTTAAGGCCAGAGCACCTGGCATTAAGTCCTGATGTGAAACTGTATTGCAGGGCTGCCCCCGCTGTCTCTTGGTGCCCTGGTTCCCTGCTCACCCAAACTGGGCATCAGGGTACAGTGCATGGCACCTGCTCCTGGAGTCTCATCTTGATATTAAACTGAAAAGTCAAAATACCTGAATTTGGGAGCAGGAAAGCAGTTCTGACACACACAGTTAAAACAATTTAAGTAATACATAGAACAGCCAAAAAGAACACAGCTAAGAAGCCAACAACTGTCAAATTGAAATAAATAGTATCAACATAGACAGTCAAGATGTATTTCCTTTTTGAGGAAAAAGTTTAACACAAATTACTTTCTTCAGTAGGAAATGTAATAAAGATTTTTAGATGAAGATTAAAATGTGTGTGTCTTTCTGTACACAAAGCTTTTATTTCTGTTTGCGAGCAGCACTCATGAAGCACAAGAGTACAGGTGAATCTGTACCTGAAGAACAAGTATTTGCCTCCCATACCTCTCAAAGCACTAAATATAAATGTTAAGCAGCATAGAAAATAGTATATATACTAGTGAAACACCAACACCGGTAGCTCATTCACCATGACTAATGGGTACCATCTCACATAAAAAGTATTTTTTGTTAGGTCTATTAATGTGGGTTGGAATCACATTAGTATGGAAGCAGAGACTGTTGTATCAAAACCCTACCTTGTTCCACATGCAATCAAATTTCAGAAGGACAGGTTTCTAGCTAATTTAAGCCTAATTCATAAAAACACCTTGTATTTTTAAATAGCAATTTGAGCCAGAGAAGAGTGCTTATTTTATTACCTGTTGGATACTATTCTTCATTCCACCCGACTCACACTGGGTAAAGTTCCATCCAAGTTCACAAAACTGGTACTTTTTTTTCAGGCCTATAAAACCCATGCCCAGTGTTTAATATTTTAACCGCGATAGTTAGGTTAGTGATGTAAGCAATAGGTCATCAATCATCTGCTAATTAACATCTTGACAGCTCAGATACAAAAGCAGAATGTGTTGTTAGATCTGTAACAGATATAGCATTCATTGGAACACAGCTGGTTCACCACAAAACACATTATCTGGTGAGCATAGACTGCAGTTACCGGAAAAGAACACTGTTCCGTGCTACACATAGCAACAGAAAAAGAATGTTCAGTCTTTAGAGCATGTTACTGTATGATAAATTCTAGGACTTAGAACCAAACATCTGAAGAAATGACAATTAAAATTCAGTTTTGAAATTACTGATTTTTGAGACACACAAGAAAGCAGAATTCCATTCACCCACTTAAAACAGGTGAGGATAAAACTTTGTGGTAAGTTATCTTCAAGAATGTTTTAACAACAGAAAAACAAAAAACCTAATTCACCACTGTGATATTAGTCACAATATTACTTCCATTACAGAGCATGTGTATTTGGTGGATACAAAATTAAAGAATTATGTATATGCAGTGTCAAGAATTAAGGCCAGACAGGTGAACATACAGCTCCCACCTACATTAAGCATCTTTAAGGTTCCCTGAGGAGGCTACTGTTCCACGATTCAGCAGGACACAAAGCACAAAGAACCACAACTAAGATGTTCCTTCTAAAAATAATGCATCTGGCACACACAGCTACACAGGGATGGCATTTAACACTTCAGCTCAAACCTACAGCACAAGAGATCTCACTGACTGCCTTGTGTTTCCAGAACTGGAATGAGTATGGATTAGAAAACCTCTATAATTATACACAGAATTCTCTTCAAAGGAAAGATATACAAGTTAAACACACCAATTCCCACTAAAAAAAGAAACATGCACATTACATTAATATGGTGTCTAAACCTGAAACTTAGTAAATATAAACATCTGTGAATTCCTCAAGTACACCTACCTCCTGGTGTGTCTGTCAACTGGCAAATTTTCCAATTTCAATTTCCTGATCTGCTACTGAATTCCTCTCCCATTTCTCACTTGGCTTCAAAAGATCCAAACAGATAAACCAAGTAACTAGACAGAGGAAACAGTTACATTAATTATATATTTCAATTCTTATTAAACAGGAAAACTCTGAGAATACTCCAAACCTTAGCATTCTTAAGCTTTAAAATACTATCAGGAACATGATGGAATAACTTGGGGAAAAAGTAAATAACAGTTCTTTAGAAAACAACAAAAAAAAATTCTTTCCCCAAAGAAACCTGTTCCTCAATACTGTCCTTTTAAGTACAGTTGTCTGTTTAATTTTTCCCATCATTGCAAAATGTTCCAATTTATTTGTTTTAACAAAAGAAATATAGAAGAATCAGAGTGAGTCTTTTTTGCAGGACTGCATTTAAGCTACCTTGGTAATATCAGACTTCAAAGCTTAAGAGACATCAGGCTCATAATGGCATACCTTGAACCACACCACCCATACAAATGAATTATATTTAGATTAAAATTCAGTTTTCAGACTTTTGTGGTATTAAAGCCAAGAGATTCCTTAAGCTTAAAACAACTTTGACATTTCTTCCAAAGTAACTTTATTGCACAATTCATACACAAAATTTAATATACTGGAATGTCCTTAGCTATTAATACAATCTATAATGTTTAAATTGCAATTTCACATTAAACCTGTAAGAAATCTTCACTTAATGCAAGAAAGTTTAGTTTGTTCTAATGCCCCCCACCGACAGCTATTCGTAGTAATTCACATTTTCAAGGTCTAGCTTCTGGAACTCATTGCCATGTCCCTGCCAGTGCGATTTCTTTTCCTTTTCCAAAACTGTTTGCTAAATGTAGCACTTCAGACTAGGTAATACCAACCAGTACCAAATTACTAGATTTTTAGTGTTAATGTATCTATTATGCCATATAACATACAGTACATATATTTTACAAGGCACACATTACAGTACCTACATCACAGCAGTGTGAATTACAGCAACTTAATTAAAAAAAGCTGTACAGAATAATACAAAGTTTACTTTTTCACCGTTTAAATAATTTTTGCCTTAGTTTATATTGTAATTGCAAGTGTCATTATGCTGCAATTAACAACCTGTTTGCATCATTACAAAATTACATTTAAAGAAGTTCATGTAAGTGCTCAGCAGAAAGTCAACTTATAAAATCTCAGTTCAGAAGTATAATTCTTGAAATACTTGAAAAATAAAGTTAGCTTGAAGCTTTAATTTAGACGCTCCTTCTGTTCCAGTGATACAAAAAGTTTAAAAAATTCAGAGGTTATTTTAAAGTTCTGAACATGGAGCGATGCAAGCTCAAAAAGCAAACAGAAACTAAACTGGTGTGTGATTAGAAATATTTGCAAATATTTTAATGGAAAATCCTGGACCAGTAACAATTTTCAGCCCAAATAATAATTGCCTTTATGCAATCAAACAGTCCATATATTTTCTGAAGAATCTCTCATTGATATCAAAGGATTAACAAAGGGAAAAAATTAGTTCTAAGCTATATACATTCATAAATGTTTTTTTCAATTGTTAAATACAGATTTACACACTAAGCCATACTGGTTTTTAGATGATACACTCCAGGAGAGTATGTTGCTTACCTGTCATAATGTCTATGATAAATTTGACAACTGTGCCATAAGTCAAGCTCAAATGGGTGCCATATGCTATGCACATTCCTTAACAAATATAAGTATAAAAGAGAAATTCCCAAGATCCGGTCCCCGGTGTAGTTAAATTATTTTGGAGCCAATTAAGAAAAATAACCCAAATGTGCATATCTACATGTGCATGTCTTTTAGTTCAGAACCTGTGTGTGATAAAAGGCCTTAGCCTTATAGCATCATCGAATCTTAACAAGTATGGTAATTAAAAATGCAGTAAGCAAGATTGATGCTGATATTCCCTTGACTGCTACACTTGAGTATTTCTCACTCAGTAGCCTCAAGTTAAAAGAGTAGTAGTTGTTAATATATATTAAAAAAAAATCCTTAATTGATTCTCTACAATAGCAGTTGATTTCCATAAAACTATTTATGCAAAGGAGGCTTAAGATGGGTTTCCTGAATATGAACAATTTATTTTAGACTGTCTAAACTCAGTTCTTCGAAGATTTTACTCTGCTAGACACAAAAATGTACTGTTGCCCTCCAGTTGTGATACTCCTTTTCCCAAGTTGTCACATGCACATCTCACTGCAAGCAACATTATTATTAAAGTAGAAGTTTCTCTCTGCTACATAAAAGCATATTGCACTTGTAGATATAAAGCACAGCACCCTGACTTAGATTATCACCTTATAACTCTTCATATACCTTATACTTCTGATTTCATCACTTCAAAAACTCAAGGGAAGCAGATAAAACCACAGCATCAGGCTAACCTACACCTTAACTGCTAACTCAAATAAAGTAATTCTCTTCAGATGTTTAAAAATAATTTGATCAAAAAACTACAAAGAAACTGATTTACTTTTTTTAGGATTGTGTATGAAACTGTTTAATGTTTCCAAGCTAATAAGACTGTTCTAAATATCATATTTAAAAAAAAATATTCTAAAAGTTAATCTTGTTAGAAGAAGAAAGGGAAGTGCACAAGTACATTTACAGAGCTGCCTACACTCTCCAAAACAGATTTAAAATAATTAATACTAAAACTCCTAACAGATCAGATTGAAATCAGTATCTGTAAACACTAAAAGCAGCAATAACTGGCTACTGAAGAACAGGCAGTAGGACATCTTCAAGTTTCAGCAGTAAAATTACAAAAATAATCCCTAGTGCTAAATCAACTTTATTCACATTTGTCATAAAACTAAAAGAGATTACTTTTAAAGATAAGCACTGTGAGGTCAAGCCATCTGACATGGTTCATCTTCTGTAGCAGTGCACTGTGATGTTCAAACAGCAGTTAGCAGTTGTGCTGTTATAAATTACGTGTAGTCGAACTGTTAATTAGTATCAAAAGTTGTTGTTAAAATAAACTTTGTTAATAATCAAAGAGTTTACTGAAAGTACAGATTAATAATTAAGACTGCACACACACTGTCTCATACACCCGGTGTTTTATAAGAGCAGCGTAGATTCACAGCAGCCAAGAAGAGAAGTAAAAGACAGACCATGGATGAACGACGAGAAGTAAAACCAGATGTTCGTGAAAATGAAAGCTTCAAGTGCTTCTGGTGTTACCAGCTTATTGGCCAGTGTCAGGGTCTGTGAGGCTGGCCCACCTCATCTACCATGTTAAATATATAAGTAGCAATATCATCTTCTGTAGGTGCCTCTGAGACCACCCAAGAATCACTTGCCCCAGTCACTTGCCGACGGCAGACAGGACAGCTTCTGTGACGATCACTCCTGTTAGGAAGCCAGAGAAATGAATAGTTTTCATTGACGATCTCTTCCTGGCCAAAAAAAAAAAGCCAAAAGAGCCCCCAAATAGAAAAAAAAAAAAACAAAAACAAAACCAACAAACAACCCAGTGAGAACTTCAAGAATGATCAGGTTAACTGGATTAGACCACCTATATATTTGACAAATACAAGTCAAAAACTGTCAGAGTAACACGTAACAAGGACATGTTAAAGGTGGCTGGCAGATGTGTACTCATAAAATAATAATTCAGGCCGCCTGGGAGGGCTCCTGTCTTTTAAATGTTCAGCTAGTTCCATGTAGAAAAATCAGGTGCTTCTCCAGAAGGTTATGGTTTGTTTAAAAACTTTTCTTTGTGAGGAAGATTGGCCAACAATTCTGAATGCAGCTCCATTCTTCGAGTAATAAATTTGGCAACATGTTCCTTATAATCAAGTTTTCTCAGGTTAAAGAGAATGCACCTAGCTACCTGTCCAGAAAGTTTAAATGGAAACCCATGGTCTAATTCTTCCTATCTTCAGATACTCAGCTGAGATATTTCAGAAACCAGTCCCCATAAGCTTCCTGTATAGAGAGAAAAAAGAACCCCTTTCCTGCGTCATTGAGCCCATTGAAGTTTAGAATTGGTCCCTCAGGGCCCCATCCCCCTCCACCAACTAACTCAATGGTTCCAAACAATTATGCTTCTGAGCTGGGAGCCTCTATTTTATGTCTAGGTTAAGAAGAGATGAACCTTAAAAATTGAATACCAAAAAAAGAATGGTACAACTGGAACATAGTTAAGATTTCAGCTGATTCATTAACCAAAGCAGAATATAATCCACTCTCCAGCAGACGCTAAACTAAGCCCTGAATTGCTGACAGATGTTAAAATATATTCCCAGAAAAGAGATGGCTGGTTATACTCTGAGATCAAGTGATTTTTACTAGGTGTTTTTCCTTGTGGGAGCATGGTGTTCTAAGAGTAACTTCCTTGATAAGGCTTTGAAGAAGCCACAAAACAAATTCTTATGCACAAATTATGCGACTTAGATGTAAAATCATTTGTATTAACTAGTCAAAAAAAGCTTTTAACTGAGAATATCAGTATCACCTAATGCTAGACTGCCCGAACACCTGCCCAATCCTTGTAGGTCTTCTGCATGGTCAGAGAAGAGCTACGCTCCCTCCACAAAGCAATTTTTCTCTCTCAGTTTTCTAACAAATGGTGTATCAGGCAGATGCAGAAGCTGCAAAGCTGTTCAGTTCACTATGAAGCTGAACATATATTGTAAGATACATTCTACATAAATTTGAAGGTGTTGCTACTGAGAAGAAATCTTTTCCTGGAAAAATCTAATATATTTAAATTAGTAAATTGTATGCTATTTATTTCAAGTGAAAGCATAATATATGGAAAAAAATCCCTGCGTTAGTTATTTCCCAAATTAGTGATAAGACAGTCCAACTTGTCTTCGTATTTGCATAGTCTTACAAACTATTGATTTTTTCCTTAAAAAGAAGCTTTTCGTGAGATTTCGTGAAGCATAGCGTGCCAACATTAGCACACACCCTGTCTTCTCTAGTTTTGGAGCAAGAATAATTTAATTTTACAAGAACAGAGATAAGAAATTACAAAACAAATGCTGAAAAGCACTTTCACACAACATTTTCCAAAATTAAATTCTTTCTAAAATGTTTACAAATTCTGAAATCCTTCTTTCCTTCTGCTGCAGTCTGATTTTATTCAAGCTTGTTATGTACCATATGTACATTAGGTTGCAAATATCTTCAGACATTAACTTATACGGGAACTAAGGAATCTGTCAGACCACACTGAAACATGTTAGGTAAACAGTACATACTATAAAATAACGAATATCCTTTAATATGTATTACCATTTATCAATGCATTTCTGGCAGAAACTGTGAGCACACGGCAAGATTAAATCAGCACGCCCATCCATGCAGATGCAACATTCTTCTTCATCTGTCAACTGCTTAACCCTGCAGAAGAGAAGACAGTATTTTCTTCCAGATAACTACTAAGTTTTATATTTATGCCCTAGTAACCACACTAGTTACTACATTTTTCGTGTTAATTAGTGATGGATAGAAAGAAGTGCCTGTGCTTATCTGCAAGGAACATGTAATTTTGTGAACGGACTAATTACATCCTCCCAGCCTATGTCAGCAGATATAACTTCAAGCCACCAACAAACAGCAGTAAGTGAACTAAACTAAGTTAGAATATGCATTTATTTTTTGTGTCATGTGGTGCTTTTGGTGTTGCAAAGGGTTATGCAAATCCTTTTTCGTACCAACAAGGAAGTGAAAGAAGTTGTAACTGTTCACATGACTGGGCAAAAAGAACAGAAACACTGTTTAAAATAAATGCAGGAGAAGAATCTGCCTTCTTTTCAGAGTGTCAGTCTGAACTATTACATAATGAACTTTGTCAAACTTCTGTGTACTGGCTTATATCCTAGATAAAAACATGCACGTTGAGAGGATCACTACAAGAATGCATGTTCACTAATTTCACATGCCATCAAAATGCCAAGAGCTAAACTGCTCATTAGATTGAAAAGGCCGGTTCTGGCTTGCAATACACTCCTCATGATTGTTCCTCCAAATTAAGACTCTCCCTCAAATTGACGGTTACCACAGCTTTTCCCATTAAGCTTATGGGTGTTCTTGTTGGGGTTAAAAAAAAAAAAAAAGAAAGAAAGAAAGAAAGAAAAAAAAAAAAGAAAGAGATTAAAAATTAGACCACCCCCAGGACAGACATTTTCATTTTATGTGTCTTCATTCTTTTCCCCAAATAATAGATATCTGTATCTAAAGTTCCTAACAGTAGTGTCTCAAATATTTGCATTAGCAAGACTTCTCAAATGTGAAAAGGCACGAAGAATCCTCAGCTTTCACTGCTCTAACTAGACATGTCAAGTTCCCTAATTTTATAGTCATGGCTCGCTTCCAAGACAGCCAACTAAGTGTTCTGAAATTTTTAGGTTTTCCAAAAGTCCTGACTTGGGAATCTCTTCTGTGACTTGGGGCCCAGAGGAAGCATTCTAGAAAGAATGGCTTCTCAGGAGACAGCCCACCTTAATGACTATTGACCAGCCTGGTTTTGCTTAGGTATCTTGGGAGCTTGTCAAATAGAGAGTAATTTTTTTAACTGTACAGATTAGCCAGCTAATAAACAGCAATTAGCACACTGTTTTATTCTTCGGTAGGTCCTTGGGATTTTCTTTTCAATTTGCTTTTTGAGAAATTACTTTAGAATGTTAGATTATTTTTGTAGGATTACAGATGGTGATTTGCACACAGTGAGGACAACAGTTTCCAAAAAAACCCTATCTTTTGATTAGCTATGTTCTTTGGACCTGCTCCCTTTCATTCCCCTTCCCCATGCAACTCTGAGTACTAACCTTTGATAACACTTCAATTTTTGAGATTTGCTGGTGTACATACAACCAATTATATTTAAAACGGATGCCCTATTTATAAAGTTTCTGGAACCTAAGATTTAGCCATAGGACTAAGTTTCTGAAGAAATGGTAAAATACAAGAGTGACAAACTAAGGAAATGCTTGTCTCTTCTTTATCAGAAAGCATAAAACACTTACAGATATTTTGGAATGCTCCAAAAAGGAAGTGGATGTTCTGGAGAAAGGGGGTGTTACTCCAGTGGAAGAAGTTAAGATAAGAAGAAGAATGAAACAGATAATATTTGCTATTTTTGGACAGTGACAGCTCAGCTGAGAAATGTCTAAAGGTGAGAAGAATTTAGGCAAATGGGAGGATATAACAGAAAAAAAAACGGAAGATTTATTCAGTGTAAAATACTTGAAGGTGCTTCAGCCTGTATTTTCCATAATGACTTGAAAAACTTGGATAAGATACAAGCTTACTAAATTCCAGCACACTACCAGCATATTAGAAAAGTATACTTTGTTGTTGTTATTTGTCACTAATACTACCTCAAGCAATGAAGTTTACAAACACCAAGGATGCTCATCACCCCCATCTCAAAGTGTGAAAACTGAAAAAGAAATTCACCTAGGAAACCTTGTATCTACTCATTGACTTTAGCAATATATGAAGTTGTTTTGCTAAGCATCTGGAGGGTTTTTTTGTTTTGTTTGTTTGAAGTAAGAGGCCATTTCCAGATATACGTGTGTTGCAGCATAACCATATATCTTTGAGAAAGAGCAGGAAAATATGCTTTCCTAAACATGTTCACAATTTGCTAACTCACAATGGCCAGTAATTTAAGATTATTTGTTCCCAAACAACAGAAATAGGAAATTAAATGAAAAGAATATATTATGCAATCCATTGACTTAAAAAAAAAAAAAAAAAGGGCTCTACGTGTAGAATGACAACATAGCCGTCCCCTTTCTCATTCTAACAGCTGGACTGCGACATTCTAAACACAGTTAACTAGCTCAGCAACTTGTTTGATAAAACACCCGGCTACCAGCTCTTCACTGGTTGATAGAGAGAATTATACTACCTACTACTTTTTCTTGTAAACCCTATCTCTACCTCGCTTAAAACCAAGTTAGAACTCTGAACTAATTCAGAAAGTTAAAAGTAAGGAATTACTAGTAGCAACATTTCCACATAGGGAAAGCTCCTTGCTGTTACATTCCGTTTGAACTGAAGTTATTGCAGGTGTTGACCTCAGTCTTTTGCTTTTCCTCTAATTAACAAAGCAGGATGTCAACATGTGTGAGACAGTTCACATTTTTCCAGTCTTACAAGTTAAATTATTTCCATAATTGATGAGTTTCTAGTGGCAACAGATGGGAACCTTCACGTGCCAAAATGTAAAAGAGGAAGAGAAAGTTTAAGTGGAACAATAACAAGACCTGTTTAAACAAACACTGTCAAAACCCCTAGATTTGTAGCGGCAGCTGATTCCATTTCCTCCTGTTTCCTTATTCAGGAGATTCCACATATACCATGTTTATATTATAACTGACCATCACAACAATTGTGTTGAAGCTAAGGTATGTTAGCACCAACAGAATTTCACCCAAGTATACCATAGCTCTCTTGGTACAAGAGAAGGCATGCTATTCATGTTTGTGATGATACAAAGTCTGCATCTGCCAAGAGCGTACAGTTTTGATCATTAGGTGCTTGCAGTTCGGGTTTTACACACAACTTCCAAAATATTTATGTTGTAGCTGTGGTCAGAAGCTAGAGTATATCAAAATACCTTCCCATCCACAAGCTGGCCTGACAAGATGACACAGACATCAAACTCTCATCAGCTTCTTCAGAAGTACCACTCTGTGCAAGAACTCCTGCTGCTTGACTGGTGATGTCTTTATAAAGTTGAATGAATTGATACAAGTTCAAGATTCTGGAAGCTTCCACGATGCCACTTGTTTTATTTATCTTTAAGATATAAGAATTGTTTACAATTATGTATCAGATTTTTACTTGACATTGCTCAAAACTCTTTTAATGCACTGCAATTCTCATAGCAGTAGCCACCTTCCCCAGTGTCCATCACAGTATTAGCAAATTGCAGCCTGCTTCAATAAGAGTTAAGACCTTCAAACACAGCTGTTTCATCATAAGGAATACCACAGTTAGGACTACATTTTTAGGGCAAGACAACTACCATCACTACTCAAATGGATTAAGTTGTGAGTACCAATCTAATGCCTAAAAAACTGGCCTAAACTTAGAACAAAGAAAGGAATAATCAGTCATTTCATATTTGAACTTAAAATAGCCTACAATGATGGCTGCCTTAATGAAAACCAAGAGCGAACAGAAAATTACAAACTGTTAGTTTCAAACAAAGTTTAAGAGTAGGCTTGACTGAAACTGCATGTTAAGATTGCTCAGTGGATTCCCGACCATTTAAGGATGTTACTTGATAGGATACAGAGGGGAAAAATCTCATCAGAAAGAGCAAACTTAGTAACTTTTGTCATGGTCTTTAAACTAAGTTAAACATTTAACTTTTAGATTGGTTTTCTAAGGAATATTTACAGTTACACTAGCTGAACTAATAATGCTTGGCATTGCTGACTGACTTCTACTACTATCAAACTATATAGTTCCCAGTTTGTTGTACTATTTGATTAGCGCGACTTGACCTCACAAACCATCTGAATTCATAACTAATGGGTTGTAAGCGCTCCATTGGAAAATATCATTCCTTTAGATTTAGTTATGAAAATGTTTTTTGTTAACCTGCTTTTTGCAAAAACTTAGAATTTAGAAAATTTATCTCAAATAGTATCCTTGAATACATCATCTATATCAAAATATATACTCAAAATATATGCAGCAGGTGTTGGATTTTACCAGTAAAAGTGACAGTACTCAAATATCTGTACACAAAACCCCCACCAAATTAAAATTTTCAACAATCTTACTTTAGTACATATTATCCGAACGACCACCTTCCAGAAAGCAGAAGAATCAGAACCAGGCTGCACTTCAAATAACAGATGTTTGTCTTGTCCAGAAGCCAATTTTGCAGTACTGAAATAAAGAAACATCAGTTTTACATCATGTGTTAGACAGGCAAATATCAGCAACCTCAGCCACTGCGGTATTATTTATTGTTCACCTATGTGCTCTTTATCCTTAAGATTTTATCAATACTACCCGGAGACATGAAACTAAAGAGTAATGAACATAGCATGTCATTAAATATAAAATACAGTTCATTTCACTTTAAATTGCACAGTAAATTTCAGAAAATTATGTGCAAGTCTTTTGTTCCAGCATCAGCAAGTGTCCTTTAGATATTTTAATTTATATATACTTTCACTGTTTGTTACAAGAATCATACAATCTTGTGGTCCAATCTAAAAAGCTTATTTCCTTACCATGTATGCAAAAAAAAAAGCATGCAAGTACCAACACGTGCAAATGAGGTGTATTTTTGTTAGCATATATTAATAATGAAGCAGTCAGGTGAAAGCTTCAGGTAACCCTGAGATTTTGGGGGGGTTGTAATTTTTTTAATGGAACACTGACACAAAGGTCTACTCCGTAAGAATCAGAACAAGCTATGTTACAATCAAGTTGAAGTAAACACTGTAAAGAAAAGCACTTGAATAACAATGCTCTTTTGGAGCTAATTATACCAAGAAATGCTTAGAAGCTCAGGCAAAACACAAAGTAGTGTTCTTCAAAATCTATTTATATGTCTACCCAGAAAACAGCTTGTTCTTGAAGGTCATTCAAAAAAGTATGGCACTGTACAAGACAATTTCTAAACGGAATACAAATTCACATTATTGTTAAACATCAAACACTACCAAAAGCCACACACTACAAAGACCCTTTTCAGCACATACATTTCCACTTCATATCATTTTATACTACAAATATTGGGTAAAAATGACAACTCTCCTTTTTCGTTCATTTCTTTTACCATCAATGTATCAGTCAAACAGAAGGCAGGCTATGAAAAGTTTTAGTTTTGCAGCCTTTTGATTGGGATTATCTTGGTCACTGGTTTCAGATAGCAAGGCATATCTCATGTTTAATGAGGAACAGCGCTGCATGTCCACAGAAGCGGGAGAGAGGATCACAAATGGTTCTGTCTCAGGTACTACCTTCCTAGTGTTGCTGTACCGTCTTTACAGGGCTCGTATTGCCGCCTCTTACCAAAAGTGATGGGCAGAGAGGAAGCAGTACTGCATCTATAGGTGGCTGGTGGAAGGCGTAAGAGTAAGGGAGACAGGTAACACTAACAAAAAGATACTGCTAAACACCTACCTCTTGTGAACATCTAAGAAAGAAGCAACACTTGCTGGAAAAAGCGTATTGGAGAAAAGTGAATTTAAGGAAAAAAAATGGCTTTGGTTTTGAAGTGTAATTACAACCATTATAAAAGTTTTAAGAACCGAAGGAAACATTTCAAAACCAGATGGCTAGTTCTGGCTTAGCCAGCACAGGAGAATATATTGCATACAAGGTCTCTGTAAAACATGAAAAAAAGAAGGAAACAAAGTAAGGCTTACACATCATTAAGTTCAGCTACTCTTCCCAGAAACTCTTCATACGTTAGGAAACCACTTTCTTGAACCAAAGAGGCATGCTTTGCTACTTTTTCTGGCAACTTGTTAATTACAGTTTGTGTGTGGTTTGAAATTTGTTGACCCATGCTGAAGTTCTTCACCTCAGTTCCATAGAAAGAAGTTCTCATTCACTTGTAGAGGCTCTGCTAAAAATATTTGAGAGTTACATGTTGTCTGTGAATGGCTACTCCCTCATTTTTTAGCGTAAGAGTTTAGCTGCCCACTAACCAGTCTAATTATTCTACAGTAACACAAACAGTCAAATCAGAAACAAAGCAGAACACTTAAAAGAGACTGGAATGTGGCATTAACAACTTATGAAAAACGTATTATTTTGCTTACAGCAATACTTGTATTAAATAGAGATAATTTTCCAGGCAGATATTTTAGCAGCTCCAGCACACACATATAAATACATCCAATGGAATGGAAAAGAAAATCATAAGATGACAATTTATGAAAATCTTTGTTTTTCCTAAATATTTGTGCATATGAAAGTCAGAATGTCTACAAATAAGCATATCAATGTATGTCTATACACAGACATTACATTAGAAATTCGCTTTCTTACATCAGACTGACGTTGGCAGGTCAAAAGAACTCCCACTGCATTCTTAAACTGGTAAGCCAAGAAATCCACGTCAGTATAAACTAATTTAGAAGTCTCCCTATCTGCACAAAACACTAAACTTCAGGATGTGTTACAGAACTGACTTGTTCAAACCTTTCCAACTTCAACTTACTTCACCTTTCCTTTGCACTCGTATCTTTTTCCCCAAAAGGTAAGGATCTACCCAAAGGATCTGCTCTGTGCCTTCTGAGTCTACCCGATGTCTATGCCTTCTGATTTCTGAGTCTTCAATCATCTCCTCCCCTTGATCCCTCTTATTTGCCATTCTCCCAAAATTTCTCTTTGCTCTACACGTCTTGAAATAGCAGAGGCATGCAAATTATTTCTATCTGTACAGACTTTGTCACACGTAATGCAAACCAGTAGTCCTGCACCTTTTTTTAACACTTCTACAGATAGGGGTCTGCAATGGCGAGCTAATTACACAATATCAACCTTAACTTAAATATGTAATAACCTGAATCTAGGTGTATTACAAACACCTTATGAGAGACATCGCAGCAAAACAGAACTTCATCCTGCATGTACACATAGCCGCCTTTGGGCATAAAACTGTTCAGGAACACAGTTCACAGCTGTCAAGATCTTGCCACGGTGTAAGAAAAACACAGCACACAGAAAGCGAGTTCATATCAGAGCATTATATGAACTACTCTGGTATTTCACACAAGACAGTAAACTTCCAATTTAATGTTTGACTTTTCACCAATTTCTATTCTTAGACAGATGTGTTCCCACCCAAGTCACTTTTCTCCTTCCAAATTACCCTCCAATCACCTCCTCTCCTGCTATCTAGACCTTGTGTTTGGTGAGCACACGCCCAGAAGATACACTTGAAGCACAAACTCCCCACAGCACAACCCTCCACCCTTCGAACACTGCTCATTCCACATCTTCCATTTTCAGTGTGTAAAATAGCAGCCTTCCTGAGGGCGCAGGGGCCTCAGGGCGTGACCCTACTGAACCGCCAACGTAAGATCACATCACAGAGAAGTTTGGACACAAAAACCCAAGCAAACAAAAAACAACCCTGCAGCGACGCCTGCAGAAATGTTTCCGTTCGTATGTTCTTGGCGATCTGACACAGACGGGTCGGGTACACCACGACCCTTCTCCCTTCCCGGCCTCTCCGAAACGAGCCGAGGCGGCGCGGCCGCCAGCCCCTGAGGGCCGGGGCACGGCACCCGCTCTCACTCGGCCGTTTAACGGCCGGGCTCGAGATAGGCCGCACGCACCAGCCCGGCTGCGTCACGCCCGCACCGCCCGGCGCGGAGGGGGTGGGGGGGTAGCGGGGCGGGGCCCGCTCCCCACGCCCTTCCCCGAGGCCGCCGTGCTTGCGGGTAAGCGCCGCTCGACCCTTCCCGCCCCGACGGACGCGGCTCAAGGCGGGGCGGCCGGGCTTTGCTCATGGCGCCCGCACCCAACGGCCTGCCCCGGCGCGGGCCCGGGCCTTGCGCCCCTCATAGGGCGCCGTGACTGCGGGCCGCGCGGCAACCCCCGAGGAGCCGCGGACGGAGGGGCCCCACCAGCGACCTCACCCCAGCGCCCCGGCATCCTGCTTGCTGCCGCCGCCTCCCGACGGGGACCGGAGCGAGGCCTCGCCCCGGCAGTCGGCCAGCGGCGCAGGCGCAGGGGCGGTGGCGCCCGGCGCGGCTCGGTGACGCCAGCGCGCGACTCGCGCTGTTGCCAGGAGACGGCGGACGCCGGGCCCGCCCCGCCCGGCGGCGCCCCCGGCAGCACAGGCGGGGCGGGAGCGGGCCGGGGCCGAGGGGAGGCGGCATCGCTGGGGCCGCTGCCCGCCTCCCTCCTCACCCCCGCCGGTAGCGATCCGGGCTGGAAGAGCGTTGCAGACAGGGGAGTCGCGGGGAGCAGGCCCGGCCTGAACATCCGTTCTGTTCTGCAGCAGGAACGGTGTAAAGAGCTGTTTTCTTTTAAGAAGAATCTTGTCATAGCTTGAATGACCAAAATGGGGTAATTTTTCCGCATACGGGCCCTGCTGCACGCTCAGCAGCTGCCCACTCGATGCTGCACAGCTCGGAGTTCCCAGCGTCTGAAGGGATGTAACACTACCTGTACTACTCTCTTTGTTCTGTTAGCTCCAATGAAGGGAGTCTGAGTGCCTGCCTTGGTGGGATCATCGCAGGCCAGCAACTGCTGGTGCAAATCACCCCCTTCCCTCCCCCCCGCCATGACAGCCGGCGTGGGGGCACAGAGCCCCCGGGTCTGGTCTGTGTGGAGGATGTGGGAGCTGGATATGGGCGGCAAAGGCCAACACTCACTGACCTTCTTACGAAAAAACGCTAACACCCATAAATGATAACAAGCTGTTTAGGAACAGAAGTCGTAGCACATCCTCTAGGTCATCGACATCCTGATGCTTCAAGGTTTAATTCTAGAGGTTCTGGTGGGTCTTTTTTTTTTAATTTAAAGAGGAGAAAAGGAGTAGTACTTCCCCTTCCTGCCTGCTTCTGTTCACACATAGACACACGGACTTCCCACGATAAAGGCACCCCTGTATTCCAGACAGGGATTGGGCTGGACTGGGAACCTCGCAGTATTTCCTGCAGGCCAACCACCCCTTTTGCCTAAGGTCAGCAAACATCTGTAGACTCAGTGTGGGAATCCAAGTGGTGTTACTGTCAAACGCCTAATACAAACTGCGATCTCCTGCTACATGGAATGAATTATTTGTCCTAGATACTTGAGCATAATGCAATTTCTGAGACATCAAGGAACTTCACAGCTGTTGAGAATGTCTCGTAAAAAAAAGCACAACACTTGAGAGAAGTCAGAAACATAATGAAGAATTTCTCTTAAGTTTCTGCTGCTACCAGTTAAGGGTTTGGGTTTTTGACACTTTATGTCTAGAACTAAAATAAATGTTTCCTGTTTGCTTTGTAGCGGTGCATCACTTGCGATTTTATTAAATAATGAGCAAGGACATTTTGTACTTCCTAATTCAAATGTGACTGAGTAGTACTCAATATATACAGACACTATCAAATACAGTACTTGTTGATTAGTAGTTATAGCTAGCTTTTATTACATACAGAACAGTGTAACAGGTTCCTTTTAGCCTTTGTAGTGTTGGCATAAATTGTGCAATGGAAAGTAGGGGCAGATCAAACTATGTGCATTGGCCAGGTGTCAGTGATGAAAACTAGTTTTTAAGATACATCACCAAACAACACATTTATAGATTAAGGCAATATCTTATTATATCAGCTAGTATAGATTTTTTTAGAAAGTAAACACTTCAGGGGGAAAAAAAAGCCCTTATTTATATCTAAAACAGAAGCAACAAACTTCCAGGCGGAGTGGAACTAGAGAACAATTTTCCAAATTTCTTTAGGTGTGAATGAGACAATCAGAGAGAAAAGGAAGTTGATACCTGTGGAATAGAGGTAATATTGGTAGGAGAGTAAGAGAAGGGGTAGAGAATTATCTTTTGGTGGTGGGGAAAAGAATAGAGAAACAGGTAATTTCTAATAAAACATGGAAAAGACGGGCAGAAGGGGAATTATAATATGTCACAAAAAAGTCCAAAATTACCTGGAATCCACTAGTGCTGCCTGTGTCCTTAAGCCCATTTGCTGTTCTGACACCGCCATGACAAGTGTTGGCTGTGGCCTTTCCTGATGGCCTTATTTCTGCTGCCTACTCTTACTGCTCACACGGCACAGAGTGCTTTCATTCAGGTTGCCAGGAGAGATACATGGCATTACCACAGTATTTTGCAAAGAGAGAAATTACTTAAGTGAGTGGGAAGGCTGTATCTAGTGCTTTCCTCTGTTGCATATTTTTCTGCTGAAATTCTGTTGATGGACATCTGAAATTAGTGGTATTGAATCACAGTCCTTCTGCAGTAGTATGGTTTTAATGGCAGTGTTGGACTGCGTATCAACACAGTCCAGACTCTTGGAGCCATTAAGTATTTCTGAGCTATCAAAAAAAAAAAAAAAAAAAAAAAAAAAAGAGAGAAAGGAAACAAGAAACAACACAGGGAATCTCTAAGTATGCTATTAGCAATACACTATAACGCACTATCCAGTAGAACATATAACCATTGGGCAATGTTTAAACTTCTGAGAATTAAAAATATGAAAGTTCATAACCCAGTATCCTACACTGTAGCAAACACAATATCACAATATAGGTAAGCAGTTCTATTGCTATTTTATTTAAGACTACGTTTTTCAAGCTGCTTGAACTAAAAAAGAAACTTCCGTTGCCACAATAACCTCCTTCACATATTAAAATAAGTTATCCAAACCATTTATTCAAGAATATATTTGATAAATTGCTAGTGTTGTTCTTTTATAACAACTAATTAGTTCCGTAACATTAGGGTTATATAAGCTCTTTTTACTGCGAGACAGTTTTAATGAGAATAAATTGTCCAGACAAACATATCTACCATACTTTATTTTTTTTAGAAGTATTGTAAACATCCCATACCACTTGAGATCTTTATTATGAAAGCCACACTTAAATATACAGAAAAGATCTTAAATATAACTGTTGAGATACAATTTAAGGCTTTTTTTCCCCCTGCCAGCTGATGCAGAAGAATGATACAGGTTTTAATAAATAAAACAGTAAATCATGATATGATGAAGATATTTAAGGAAGTTATTCATTGTTGCATACATATAAACATCAGCATCTTCGTACCCTTCTGTGGGCATTTGAATGACAGTGGGTTGAGCCTTTGATTTTTTACTCACTTGTAAACAGACTTACTTCTTCTGTTTGTAAACAGTCTTTTTTAAAACAGTATGCAACTACTTAATGAAAATAAGCTAATCTACATGAGGAGGAGCTCCAGTATCATAATTTTATTTTAGACATTAAGTTAGCAAACATCCTCTGGCCAGGTAAAAAAAAAAAAAAAATCCCTTTTCATTATATATTGATCTGAATTCTGTGCAAATAGTTAACACACTGCATGTTGTTAATAGCGTATTCCTAATTACTTCTTTATTAAAGATGGAAAATGAGTTGTAATATGGATTTTTTTATTTATTTCAAGTAAATAAGATACCATGTTCTTCTGCAAGAGCATTTATTGCTAAAGATGTAATTATGAAAAAAAGAAGTTTTCATGTTACAATAGAGAAAATATTCATTCATGAGTATTTACAATCACCCATGTTTAAAAGCATTGCTAAGTTCTGTGTGCTTCATTTTATATTTCTATCAAGAAGTGTACATGCTTCCCCTTAAACTTCTGCTTCTAGACATTTTACTGTGGACTCAGGTTTGGTTTTAGACTCTTCTACCTTTTTCCCATTATTTGTTTCCTTTTCAGGTGTTTTGTCATTTGACTTAGCCTCTTTGAGAGCAGTAGTTTCAACCATTTCTTTTTGCTGATTCTTGCTTGAAAATGGGAAGGTTTTCTTGTACCTTTAAATAGAAAAAAGGATAGTAAAGCAGAATCACTGACATAGTTGGGTAGTAGCACTCAAGAAATAAAGTGAAAAATATCTAGAATTAACTTTCTTTGCCATACTCAAGCAAAAGTCTCACACAGAACAGTGGCACACTAGATCATCATGCTTTTTCAAGCAGAGTGCTTTTTTGAAGACATATTTCTGTATTTTTTTTAAAAAGCAGACAATGTATATTCAGGATTTGTGATACATAATGATAAAGCTATCTGGGCTAGGATGTGAGAAATGCACACAACTTCCTGATACAATTTAATGATACACTGTGTTGAAAATCTTTATGCATAACAAATGAGCTCAACAATTATTTTTTTCTGAACACAATCATAGTGCAAGAATAAAAAATTTTACCTTGAGTCTGACATAGAAAGAAACCAAGGATAAAACTGCATAAACAGGCTTATATACAAACAGAGGCACATTTCAGTGTTGCTATTTTGGCACACTTGGAAATGTTTTGCACTGGAAATGATTGACTAATCCAAAATAGGCAGTATTTGTCATTGGTTCCTTTTCTAAAGCAGGGAATGGCAACAGCAACAACAAACTTTATCTGCATAACAACAGGGTTTAAGATTTTGTTGTTCATGCTACAATGTTGAGTCATTATCATTACTTCTCTGCTCTTTAGCTATATATTTTAAGTATTCACTGGTTATATTCTAGGAGTTAACTCAGTCCAAGAGAAAAAAAACAAGAAAGAAAAAACTTACTTTTTGATATAGCAGACTGCTAGAACAACTGAAATAATGAAGAAGATGACTGCCAGTACAAGAAGTGCAGTGGGGATACCTAGATAAAAGTGAGGTAAGCATAGAGTTTTTATATGTACTTAATTCTGACTTTCTAAAGGCTTGTGAGCATAAATCCAGATTCTTCTTAAAACAGCCTAGTGTAAGAGGTCAAAAATAGAGATATTGGGAATCTCAAAAGGTTACTAACTCCTGCTCATTTTTTCAAGAGACACTAAACCAGGTATTTAGGCAATCCCTGAAAGATGTTTGTCTAATCTGCTCATTGGAGGGTTTTTACAACCTGCCTAGAGAACACATTTTTGTGATTAACTGTCCTTACAGTTAGAATGCTTTTCCTCATATTTAATCTATTTCTCAGTTGCTGTATATTAGGATTACTTATTCACACTTCATATCTCGAGAACACCTCCGTATTTGGAGAACAACTGTTCTCCTTAAAATTTTCTTGTTTTTTTTTTTTTTAAGAGCCTGCTGAGTTTTCCATTGCTGGTGTTTGCTAAGACTTTTTCAGAAATGTATTTACGCCAAATCACATTAACCAGAATGAACTTCGACCATTTCATATTAAAATGTTATCAAAAAGTATAAAATAAGATCTTACTTCTACTTAAAAACTATTTAAAAATCCTCTGCCTTATAAGCTTTGCTTTTGTAAAACCATAATGCTCCTACTCTGCCTCCAGGTTCAGCTATATCAAAATGGATGTTGGAGTAGCAAACAAAAATAGCAGCAAACAGTTTTACTACTAACATCTACGTAAATACCTCTTCTGATTAAATAACTACCATATATGGCCTTTACCTCCAAAGACAACAGCATCATTCTTAAAGGCAGCATGGGAAGTGTAGTTAGGAGAGTCAATTGGTGAGTATTCCTCTGGCATTTTTGTAGTAGTCCCCTCTGTTGGTAATATAGTTTCAGTTATACATATGACACGAAATTTTATATTTTTCAGGGATTGTTCTGGCTCAGTCACATTGGGCACTGCTGTGATGTTCTCAGTCAAATCAGAGCCTGAATATGCAGTTAAGTCTGTTGGTGCACTGGATGAAGGTAGCATGGTTGTAGTTGGATCTGGTTTACACGAATTAATCTGGACATCTGCAGAAGGGAAAGAAAATACGAGAGCTGTGTTGGATGTTAGTTTTGTACTTCCTGTACATGTTTATTGACATTGTTCCTCACTGCTTACTTTCTGGAAATTATTGTTTGTTTATTCACAAAAGCCTTACCCAAATCAGGTAGGCCTATTTCAAACGTGGCTACAACCCAGATTACACACCTTTTATCACTACTCACATAGTTAAACACTTTTTGAGCTCATTTTATAATAGCATATTGCTGACAAGATTCCTCCAGAAAAGTATTTAGAATAATAATGCATATAAAAAACAATAATATGACCTCCTGCAGAGCAGGTAACTTAACTGCAGATCCAAGATTCAAAAATATTTCTATTATATTATGTATATGTTCAAAACATATGGAACACTACTTTGATTTCCCAGAAATCAAACAGGATTCTAATGGGGGCTAAAAAGAAACAAACTTGAGGCACACTCAGAAATTAAGTCATTTAAATTATGTGAATGTTGTCTATATAAAACCGTGGGTGCAACTGGACTTCCATATGGAAATGGAAAAGCTGACTTCTGAATCAGGCTCATGTGAAAATTCTTATTTTCTAGTGAAGTTCTATATTCTGTAAAGCTATAAAAATTTCACTAGAGTAACAACCAGATTACAACATAAATAACAGGGAAACGACGTATGTACTGTTCTCCAAATGAATACCCATGGGAAGTCTGATGACGCAGTTACATTCACAGAATAAAAAGCTAAATGGGAGGGGCATTTTACTTTTTCCACTACAGTTTTCAAGTGATTTTGGCATTTCTTTGGCACAAAGAAAACTGACAGGATGAGCTTCTGCCAAATATTTTGGGTAAGAAATGCCTAGAACAGGCAACAGTTTGGCAATTAAGATAAAGAAATGCAGAATCATCCCGATGTTAAATATACATTACTTTAAGTTATTTTCTAACCATTCAGCAAGCTTAGCTTTCTTCACATACTGTAACAGTATAACTTTTTGAATTAAAGCTAAACAAAGCTACCTCCTTAGCATTATCCAACCTATCCAACATTTCTGATGCAGAATGACACATATTTCATGCACTGAAACACCATGTTGCATAGGAACAGAAGAAATAACAATAGCTTCTTTTAGAGCATGTTGCCTGAGTACTGATTCACCTATGTATTTATCAATAAAAGCTATGGACTGTAGAGAAAAACTAATTTAGCCCAATCATGTAATTTTTAACTTTACAGGTTAGGTGATAAATGAATTTTTAATGGTGCTTTCTCTCTGCGGTGCTTTCTTATCAGCAGTCAGATACTTTGTAAGCTGACTACTTATATCACCTATCCTCATTCACTAAAATGGCCCACGATCGTGAACAAAGTCCCACTGGTAAAGGCATGGCCTTCTCCCTAACAGCTTTATCCTCAGTCTCTTTGTAAGCATCAACGTCCACAGTCACCAGACATGGTCTTAGGTCTTTATATTTTGCATGGGCATATCTTGCATATCCATCTTTCTCCTGCTCTTTCCAACCCTTGTTCACACATCTTTCCTGAAAAAATTCAGGATTTTTTACATAATCTCTTGCTAAAACTCAGTGGCAAGGTCTAGGGATTGATTAAAAATAACTTATCGATCCTGTATATGGTCTAATTATCAGGATATTTATTACATAATAACCATAGATATGGGACACTAGCAGGAACACAATGCCTCGAGTTAAAAACTTATTTTTAGTTAATACCACAGAAGTCATTAAGAAACAATATTGATATATTGTGCTGAGAAGATCTAACTTATATCAAGGCCCAAGTTCCATGGTTTATCTTCACAGTATCACAGTATGCTAGGGATTGGAAGGGACCTCAAAAGATCATCTAGTCCAATCCCCCTGTCAGAGCAGGAACACCTAGATGAGGTTGCACAGGAAGGCGTCCAGGCGAGTTTTGAATGTCTCCAGAGAAGGAGACTCCACAACCTCCCTGGGCAGCCTGTTCCAGTGCTCTGTCACCCTCACTGAGAAGAAGTTTCTTCTCAAATTTAAGTGGAACCTCTTGTGTTCCAGCTTGAATTCATTACCCCTTGTCCTATCATTGGTTGCTACTGAGAAGAGCCTGGCTCCATCCTCATGACATTCCCCCTTTATATATTTATAAACGCTAATAAGATCACCCCTCAGTCTCCTCTTCTCCAAACTAAAGAGACCCAGCTCCCTCAGTCTTTCCTCATAAGGGAGATGCTCCACTTCCTTAATCATCTTAGTTGCCCTACGCTGGACTCTCTCCAGCAGCTCTCTGTCCTTCTTGAACTGAGGGGCCCAGAACTGGACACAATATTCCAGATGCGGTCTCACCAGGGCAGAGTAGAGGGGAAGGAGGACCTCTCTCGATCTACTAACCACCCCCCTTCTAATATAGCCCAGGATGCCATTGGCCTTCTTGGCCACAAGGGCACAGTGCTGGCTCATGGTCATCCTGCTGTCCACCAGGACCCCCAGGTCCCTTTCCTCTACACTGCTCTCTAACATTCAATCTGGGAATAGACAGTCAAGAATGAGGGGAAGGACAGGTCTTTTCACACATAGGATGATGCACATTAAAGGAAGCTGTTTGATTTTGCTTACAATAGATTGGGAATCCAGTTAATTTTGTGGTCTCTCAGCTGTTCTACCACCTTATATTTTAATTTAGTTTAATGAATACATTTTCTTTTGTCAAAAAACGTTCAACATTTCCTGTAGTGCCCCGCTCTCGGTCTTTTGCAAGAAAATATACACCACACAAAGACACCCTGGTTAAAGATTCGATTCACTGTATTTCAAATTAACTTGCCTAAATAATCAAAGCATATTAAGAGCATTGTGTGAACATTACAGAATGGTAAAAGCAACTATTCTTCGAGAGCTTTCATGGCCGCACCAAATTATTAATTCAGATTATCTGAATTGACCTTTTGTATTTCTTGGAACCTTTTTTCCCCTACAAAGCTAAAAGTGCAGCTTGACAACATTTAAGACTGGGGGGGAAATGATCAACAAATTATAAGAACTCACTCACTTGTTATGATTTTTTCATGCAAATATTAAAAAAAAATCATAAAACCCAAACAAAACCACAGAAAATGTAGTTGGCATGCTTACGTACCTGAGGAATTGAAGCAGTAAACCTTAAATGTTCTAAAGTGTTCAGCATGCCATAGCACTAGTCCAACGTTGCCCTTACCACATTTCTTGTTGGATGTTAGCCGAGGAATGACAACCAATCCATCTTTCACCCATCCATAGCTACAATAAAAAACATCAGGCTTTTTAATATTAGATTTATCACCAGCCTCAGATGTGTGTAAAGGCTTTCACTAAAGGTAATGAGACACCAACTGATGTCACATACCTGCATGTTTCAAAGCCGTGTTTCAAAGCATTTTCAACTTGGTCTTTACTTGCCAATTGTAGATTCAGTTGATTACATGCATTACGTGCTTCTGACAAATTCACTTTCTCCTCGAGATAAATTCCTACACCTGTGATCCTGCAAGGTGAAAGAATGGAACCTGTAATTTAGACATAGATGTTCAAGGTTAGTATTTGAATATTAACATTTAATCCTCATGAAGAATTTAAGATCACGTTCAACTGAATTGAATATTGTTAAAAGTTTCTAGCTTGAGGATAGTAGAAAACGATTTTTTATATTTTTTTATAGCAAAAAGCTCCATACTTTAAAAATAGAACACAATAGTCTAGAATTTCAAGAGGTTTGGCTGTCATTAGACTAAATGCATATACAGTTGGCATTTGAGTCATTACCTGGAGTCAGTTTCTTACTAAAGACATTCTTATGTGTCATACTTATTCATGCAAAATGGGAAGAGAAATCAGACAGGGTTTATTTCCCTTTTTTTTTTTTTAAATTAAAAACTGAGGCACTGATTCTGGCAGTATGCCACTCTTACCAGTATGAGTTCTATCAAAGGTATTATACATAATTTTTCATGGAATTAATAAACCAATAAGAAAATACACCTATAAAAATTTCATCATTCCTTATATTCCTTATTTCTCCTAAACGTTTTTTTTTTTCCTAGCTTGTCATGATGATTCCACCTCCCTGCCACTGTCAAGCGTTCCATTTACTGAGTGCTTGGCATGCAGCAGGAAAAGAAGGGATAGGCCCAGTGAATTTATGACACTCTCCCCCATTCCTCCTCCATAGGCAGTTCACCCAGCATTTTTAGACAGCCACAGCTGGCACACCTGCACCAGGAAATGCATAGCTTAGGTCTGATTACACCTGCTCTACTTTCTCAGCCTATGTTAAGGACATATGACAGAATTCAGGATTTGACACAGACAAGGAGAAAGGATATTACTCTTTTGGCTCCATATTTTACTGGAAAAAAGATTTTTTCTTTTTGAGTTACATACAGTAATTGCCATATTAAATGAAACATTTCAACATTTCATTGAAAACATTTCATATAACCAACAGCCACAGGTGTTACTTCCTTGCTTAATATGCTTTGCAGACTGTGTGCTCACCAGGTATGTGACCATAAAATCAGAATACAGGCAATCCACTAACTCTCAAGGCAGGATGAAATGATGCCAGCAGATCCACCAGATGACTTCTTAGCAACAGAGGTTAAATTGAATGTTATGAATGAAAAGATAGAACTAGCAGCCAAGCCACACCCATGATGAGAAGGGTATAAAAAGATGACTAAGCTTGTGTGGAGTGCTAAAAGGAAGGCAGGCTTTTCACTTGTGCTCCCACTGGGTGTGGTGGGGTTGGAAATAGCTTCTGGTAAAAGACACATCTCTGCTGTCCTTACACTTAGTTTAATTGAACTGAAATGTTTGGTAGAGCAATCATTGAATTAGGTGGGTTTATCTCAGCAGCAATGGAGGCTGTGCCCTCCCTTTACCGCTTCCTGGTATGGTGTAGACCCAGTCACATGGCAGGTGAGCCACTGAACACTTGAGCAGTCCCCATAGCTAAATCCTGACTGCATCCAGCCCTGACTTCAACATAATACAAGCCCCAACATACTGCGTGAGGATGCAGAGAAGCCTCGTTGCTCAGTGAAGATGTGTGTGTAGGTATCAAGGACCTCAAGTCTATCCAAGTAGTGCCAGTGTGAAGATGATTCACACTGTCAAGTTTCTTCCTTTCAGCCAGCCTGTCTTCATGAATGTCCTCTTGTATGGCTTCATTTTAACCAAAGTACTTCCGTGTCACAGAGGTCAAACACTGGAACAGGCTTCCTAAAGAGGTGGTCAATGTTTAAGAGGCATTTGGACAATGCCCTTAACAACATGCTTTAACTTGGTGAGCCCTGAATCAGTCAGGCAGTTGGACTAGATGATCATTGTAGGTCCCTTCCAACTGGTATATTCTATTCTACTCTATTCTATTCTACTCTACTCGTTCCAGTGCTACATTTTCATCATTCCCTTTTGCTAACAGGCAACTCTCCTGGTCCTCCTGAGAACTGTTTCTGGTTTCCCAAACAACTCCCTGTCTCAGCTGCTCAGTCCCATTCTACAATTCCTCTTTATTATTTTTCAAGACCCCACTCCTCCTCTAGGGTTTATGTCTAATTTCTTTCTCCTCTTACTGCTTTTTAGCTCAAACTTCACTCTTACTCTTATTGCTTGCTTAATCACTTTTTTTCTTATCTTTAGATTTGAGCTAGTATAACTTTTAAAAATTGTAATGTTGAGAATGGAAGTTTCTCAGTGACCAACTTCACAAATTTCAAATACAGCTGAGCAGCTGATTGAATGGAACTTCCTGAAACCTTGGAAAGTTGCCTAGATACTTGTAAACTCTTACAGTATTTAGTCATTCGATTACAGGACAAATATTTTTACAAGAGAATTGCATGATAGATACATAGCATAATATAAAATTGTACCAGAAAATTAAGTCTTAAGTGATAAGAAAAGTGACTGTAGGACATGGACCAAAGTTGTACCTTAGAATTTGCTAAGCCTTTTAAAACAAAATGGTGAAGTAAAATAAATGTTTTAGAAAAGTTACCAGCTTCAATCTAAATTCCAGATAGTTTTACAGTGTGAGGAAGAAATCCAGAAAGAGACAGCAGCCTTTTAAAGTCTTTTCATTGCTTCTTAAATCACCTCTGAACTCTGTTCTAAAGATGACTGTTTGTACAGGAGACAGACTAATCCTTTAGAAGCATATTGTCCTTTTTGGTTCACAAGCTGCTCATAGCTGTACTTTAAGCTTTGCTCTATTTAGTTAACCTACTAATAATAGGACATTCTCCTCAGTATTTGGGTCTTGTGAGAAAAATCGGTTTTACTGAGAAAGGTGGGAAGACCTAGACAGAAGAATCTCACAAGACACAGCTGTCATAGGACAGGAAGAAAATTGTTCAGTTTTTGTAAGTTATGAGTATTGGCATTATTGTGCCCTAGTTCTCTTCTTGCTTTTTGGGAGAAGCTGTTGTTTCTATCCCTTTGCCTTCTGCCAGGCCTTCACTCTGATTTATTAGAGAGATTTTCCTTTGGCTGCTGATGTCTGGGAGCAGCAAGAATGAGGCTGTTCCACAAGGAAAGAGGAGCCAGGAGTCGAGGGTAACTGCAATGCAGGCAGGACAGTCCCCTCACCGACCAGGGCACAGTCCTACAGCACCTGAACAGGACGACAGTGGTGGCAGCGGCAGGTTTCACTGGCAGCCCCAGAGAGCGCAAGACAATGAGTCAGATGCAGGGTTCATCCAGAAAGTCCATTTGGGAACAGCAGAAGATGGTGCTACCTATAACACATGCCTGAAGTCTATCCTGGAGACAAGGCTACCTACAACCTAAGTCCAGAGTCCATCTATGAAGCCTAGTCAGTAAGTCACTACAGGCAGGGACAGGGCATGCTACAACACAGCTCGAAGACACAGCTGGAGATCAGCCGTGAGCTTAGCTGGAGCTCTTGGACCAATGAGCAGAGGGTCCATGAGTGGGTACCCCAATGGAGGCTTGAAGGGGAACTAAGTGGGGTCCTAGCAGCTGGAAGGAATAGTCTTGAGATTCAAGCTCTCCATTTCCCCTGTGAAAATTATTCAGTGGTTGGGATTGCTGGAGGAGACTACTGTTGTTAGGTACTCCAATCCTGTGGAATTTCAACAGGACTTGAGTTGAGCCTCTAATTCACTCAGTCCAGGTTTCCTTCAGGAGCCTTTCAGTAAATAAGAAAGTCAATTGTCTGCAACAATGGTGTATGCTTTTTTACAAAGGTAGAACAAGCATTTAGTCTTTGCAAATTACAGTGAAACATCTGGAAACATCTGGTATACATTGAGTATCTGCAGATATGCTCATAGCTGCTGCAGTTAGAATAGACTGCATCAAGTTGATTATGGAATTTGAAAGGGAAGACATTCAAATTTGACTATATATAGAAGAAATGAGTATTATATGACCCTGATTGAAAAAATAGGTTCATATAATAATGTTTGAGGGAGGAGGATCATCTAAGGACTGTGCGATGAAGTTGATGTTAGCATTTCCCTATGTTAATTTTTGCAAACAGATATTTTATATAAAATAGGAACTTTTGCACTCTATTAATCGGAGGCAGGCATGACTGCCCTGCAGATGAACTGAGAGATCCCTGCCACACATTTCATTCAATGGTCCAAATCAAGACAGTGTCAGGATATTGCCAAATCAGAGCAAAACTCTTCATGTTAAAGATAGCATTTTATCACAGACATGCAGAACTGGTTTCATGCATGTTTTGCTCTCTGAGGATTGTAAAAAACTGTTTGCTGTGGTATTTTAAATAGTACAAAATAAAATCACATTTCAATAGATCTGAACTTAATCCTAAATGCAATACCAAATCTTTAAAACAAGCAGTTCTGTAGCATTTAAACAGTAATTAAATTAGACTAACAACGAAAGTTCCCTTATATGCTAGAGCAGTTTTTATTGCACTGTATTCTCAAAACTCTGTGGTTTCCTATGCCAGAAACACATTTACACACACTCCCTTCCTCCTATTTTTGTTTGCAAATCTAGCTAATTTTTTCAAGTACTTTACCATTCAACTAGGAGACTTCAAAAAGTGGAACTTTACATACCTGTTATAAAGTAACTTTGAGCCATGAATGTCATAACCCAGACGAAAAACACTGCTGAGGTAACTCCAAGATAAGTTGCCATTGTTACCAACTTGAAAAATTAAGAAATTGGAGGTGATTTTTCTCCTGTGCTAAGAAAAGTTAAGGTATTGGATACTGTCAGACCACCTTTGAGATGACTTCTTGAAAGTAACTTCAGCTGTCACTGCACTGCTTCATAGAAAGAATGTCAGGGCAAATGCGTTGACTGTCCCACTCAAAGGTGAGGTCACTGACTGGAAATCTCTAATCACCCTTTACACTTTCTTTCATGTGGGGCTTGCTGGAAAATTTAACTACTGCTGACTCAGGAAACACAGCTGAGGAAGGGAGATAAGACTGTTAGACTGCTAAGTTAGTAAAGACTTTGAAAGAAGTTTTTCTTTTGCTATTTTTTCCTGTTTTACTGATTAACAGCTCATTACTCATGTTGTCTGTTCATCTGGTAAATAAAATGAATTCACTATTGTATCACAGCAGGCCAGGCAGGATTTTTCTTTTGGAATTGGAAGGGCATCCATTCCTCACTATCCTATTTGTCTTGATGTAGTACTTTTACTTTCCTTTGCCTTAGAATTCCAATGCAAAAATAGGTACCATAACACAGAGATAATATGATAGCTGGTTTTGAACAGATTTGGTGATACACTCCCGTAAATGGGATTCCTTGTGAGACTGTAGGAACAGAGGTGGGAGCCAGTCCCTTCACTGCTGCCTTTTGTGAAGTTCCAACAAACTGCGATTCCAATAGACTGATTCAAAACACAGGTGATCCTTACGGATATAACTTAGAAAACCTTCAGAAAGTCTTAGCAAAAAAAATACTTTTTTTTGCACAGGTTCCAACAAACATAGAGCAGGAATGGAGTTCAAGAGATCAGATAGTTGCTTTTACTGTCAGTAGGATCAGTATTTATGTTACTTCTGACAGATGTTTGTCTAACCTGTTCTTAAAGTTTTACAGTGACAAATTCCTAACATTTCCTCAAACGCTCTATTCCAGTGCTTCACTGTCCTTTACTGTTAAAAGGTATTCCCTAGTTTAAAGTGACTTACCCATACTGTGGTGTAAACCTATCGCTTCTTTTCCTGTTGGAAATGGACATGGAAAAGAGTTTATTCCCTTAAATTTTGCAACAATCTTATGTATTTAAAGAATTATGCCTTTGCTCCCACTTTTCTTTCAGCTAAGAAACCCAGCTTGCTCCCTCTTTCTCTCTAGCTAAGGCCTTGCCAATGCCAAGTATTGATTAATAAATTACCTGCTTATACAGTTCAGAATGGTATGAGACTTTTTTTTTTCCAACAGGATGATTTTGTTACATCATGTTCAGTTTGTGATTCAGTAAACTTTTAGATGTCCTACATCCCCAGGCTGTTTGCAAGGTCCTGCAAACACAAGTGTAACAGTAGCTACCTCTTTAAAGTGCGGTTTGCATTGTAGAAAGTTCCCACTTAATATATTAACATAGTATTAACTTTTATCTGGGTGCAGGCCCAATCTCTTGCAGCAGCATATAACATGGTTATGGGTATACTATAACATAGACAGGCATCTACAGGGTTGGGTGGAGAATGCTGTGGGTTAATGAAATGATGCCTCAATTAGCAATAAGGAAATTAAAATTGGGTGGAGTTTGGGCTGTGGTTTGGAACTGAGTGTTGGTAAAGCTCCTTGAGATCTTAAGACAAATTTCTTGCTCCAATTTCTATTCAGTCCTTTATTGTGTTGTACTTACCTGCCTCTACAAAGTGATGGCAATCTGAAATACTGTAATCAGACTTACTCTCACTGAAGCAAGTTCTAAGTGGATTCACTTGCATTTACAATGTAGGAGCAGAAACTAATAGCTATTCTGTAGCTCTCATGGACTAGTAGACTGTGGCTATAAAACACAGAGAACATTAAACAAAATCTTACCATCTCCATGCTTACCTTGATCTGCTAAGTATTTCCCACCATAAAAACTAATCAAAAGCTGAGTTTCTGACATTTTAAGATTGCATGCTAATTGTCCTTCCAGGATTTAACACTTTGTGCTTATTATCCTCCCTGTGGCAAAGTTCCTTTAGTCAAAATCTGTCTGTGCTATTGATGTTTAGTAGGATTTTTAGCTGGAAAAATGAGATAAGCACCTTTGTAACACCAAACAAAAAATAAGCTCCTTCACATGGTTTTATAAGACCAAACTACAGATTAGGAGAGGGAGAAAAGAATTTTAGAATGATGAAGCAAGACTGCAATAATGTGGGGTTTTTTGTCAGTTTCTTCCTTTTCGTATTTCAGCTGTTCCAAAACTGTGTGGGAGATCACTTACCTGGACTGTAACAGTATAAAAGTATAAAAGACCCTGTTTGTGGGTCTTCATCTTAACTTGTGTGGTGAAAAAAAAGCAGCCTTATACTGAATGTTTAATTAGCATTTGACCTAAATACTTATAGTAACCTATAAGGAAAATTCCCAGCACCTCATACCAGCATGTTTTAAAATGCTGAAGATTGCTAAACAGAAAACCTTTGATATGGGAGAACAGACTTAACTGTTCTCTACAGTCATTTCTAAAGGAACCTTGAAGCCTGAACAACAGGAGAGGGAACAAGTTTTTAAAAAAAATGTTGACGTGGAAAATACAAATATCAGGGTCTTTTACTGGTAACAGTCATTCATTTCAAGGTTGTCGCTGTCCCAGAGTTTTTCTCCCTGACACAGACCATCAGAGATTCAGAAGTGACATTTCTGTTCTTCATGGAAACAGCATTGCCTCCTTCCCGCTGGTCTGGCAGTTCAGCTCTCCACAAAGCCCAGGCTTCCCAGACCTCCCAAGCCTACAAGAAGACAAAGCAAATAAAGAATCCTAACCTTCCACTCAGTCTCCTTTGGTTACAGATCTCCCTTGCGGCTTTCCGTGTTCAACTTCCTCAGTGACAGGCAGCCTCCCTCTGAAGCAGGGGTTAAACTCTCTCCAGGATATTTCAGTTTCCTCTCTCATCTTGCTTCTAGGGTATGACAGGCATGACCCTGCTTACAAACACTTTCTCTATTGAAAGAGGAGTTTGCTTGCTTCTTCTACATCATTTTCCTGAAGAACTGAAAGACTAAGAACAAGATCTTTGGTATGTGTAACATGGCAGTATGATAGACAAGGCAGTATGTCTTTCATAAGAAAATAGACATTAATACACAGACAGAGCGCATGTAAAAACCAAACCTTTAAGGTAGCAACACTGAGGACTTTGAAACCATACTTTTATTTCAAAACTCAAGTATGTGATACTATACAGTACAATACCAGCACACTTGTGCAAAATCTTACAATATTACAAATTTAAATATGATACACAAAAATAGTGCCCTTTTAAAATTCCTTTTACTAGAAACATCTGTGCTGTGCAGGAAAAACAATAAACGTGTCTTGTTAAAGCAGAAAAATAAATATTGCACCTCAAGGAAACTATTTCAGTGTTAATAGCATAAATAATAGATCTATTTCTTGTTATCTGATGTGATCTTTGAACACAGAAGAGGTCGATTTTTTTTCCAGATAAAGCAAACTAACATCCAACAGATAAAATTACATTTAGAATAGTTTTTGAGCTCAATCTAGTTTCCTATTAATAAAAGGTGTCTTCATTAACTAACTGGAATATATAAGCAAAAATAGTTAATGTGTTGTTAGTCATTGTGGTTCATTATCTTTAGTGGACAGTTTGCTCAAAGTAGTTATAAAAAGAACAACTTTTTTTTTTTTAAAATAAACTTTATCTTCACCTTTTCATCCCCATTAAAATCTCTTGCCTCTTTCAGTCCATTCCCCACAACAATTAATAACTTTGTGGCTAAGTTACACTTGCCTTAGACATGCAAGTAGTTCAGTTCAAATTGGTACAGCTACTCATGGAAATTCACCCTTGTGCACTAAGGCCACAAAAAGCCAGTGTGCCTAATTTCTAGAGAGGATGGAGACCTTGTTCACCCACTGGCCAAAAAAAACTTAGCACATGCCTAATATTAAGCATTTCAAGAGACCTATTGATATCAATAACTTTCTACATTTACTTAAAATAAGGTGTTGGACCCACATCAGTGCAGATGTAAGAGCGAGCGAATTAAATTTGATTATAGGCATTGTTAATTTTTTCTCCTTAGTGCAGCCCAACATTTCCACAATCCCATAATCCAGTATGTGCCATAATTTTTGGCACTTCCTGAATCTTCAGGACTATTTACCTTCAATTTTTATTGCCTTATTATTGCCTGTTTGTAAAGAACACTAAGTTAAAGAAGCTGATTTTAATAAAGAAGTATTCAAAGAGCAACTGACAAGTTTCTTCAAATACTGGAAGTACAGGAAATGTCACAGTAATTCTTCATAGTTGATATTCTAGCTGAACCAAACAGATACCAAGTAATTTGCAAGAAACCTTCTGTCTTATTCTTTACCAATTACAATTTTAGACCAAATGACACTTTCCCATTATCCTTTTTGAACTTCCTTAAGCACACTGTTCCTCAACAATATATACTTTAAAATAAAAAACAAACCTCCCAACTACTTATAGACTTCCCACCTCCCCCCCCCCCCCCCAACCTGGTAGTGGTCTGCTTTTTTAAAAAAATTAATAATAATTTTTCATATTTTAATTTTCTTTCTCCATATAAATGCCTCTTAAGAAACATATGGCTAAAGATGTAGCAAACAAAATTCACCAGCAGGATATTTGTTACTAGTGCCAGATATGTGAATTAAACTTCTGACTGAGTTAGAAACCTGTTTTCTTTGATAGTTAGCTTGAGGTTCACTGTTTACACCAAAAGAAGACAAGGCAATACTAACTGCATCTGAACTGAAATTACAGTACTTCATGACATTCTTGTCCTTCAGTTGGTAAACAGACCCGTTAATCAGTCAGAAAATGTCAGAAGAATGCAAGACATGAGTGCAATCAAGTGTCACACTGATTTTAATATTGTGGTGACATTCAAGCATAGAGCTATGGAAAGACAAACATAGTTCATCTTCAATCAGAAATAATGTTCAGCAGGTACACATGGTATACCTTAAGTGACATGCATTTTGGTCTCAGCCCTAGGTGGTGTGGTTCTTCACAGATAATGGCTTCATCATTTTGAAATTGCTTGTTTAAAACTTTCAGGCTTTCACATTCTTGTGTAAGAACTCACAACTCCTAAATACGCAGAACTGCTATAAAATCTGGGCATAAGATTAATCTATCATGTCCCGATAGTTTAGCTTTGAAAGCATATCAGAACAGTTATATACTTGGCATCAGATTCTGCAAATGAACCACTGAAACCATGCAGTGACCTATTCAAAGTCCTCACTGCTTTCATGTCCTGATTCATCTAGGCACTGGTAGGGTTTTGGCTGTATGCAGAACTATGTTCCTAGTGCAGATCTCAAAGGATATCTGTTTCCAGTGTTAGCCCTAGGGTGGAGTCCACTTGCTGTGATCACCTGTATACACAGTTTTGAAGACTTTTTTTCTTTTTTTTTTTTCTTTTCTTTTTTTTTTTTTTTTTAATAAAGAATCAAAGATTTCTTCCTATGTCCCAGACTGCTGTATTTTGGGCTTGGGCAACACATCTAACCTTCCAGACAGAAACTAGTCTTTGCTGCAACCAGTAGTGACTCTGAGTGGCATATGCAAACTGTTGCAAAGCGTGTCCCTTTGATATATCAGAAGTTCCCAGATTTATTTGACAACATCAACTGTGTCACCTAGACCTCATTTTAGGTTTGTTGTGCATCCCATTTTAAAAAAAGTGGTGGTCCCATTCTTAAAGTATATCATAAAACACATTTATGCATGTACTTAGTATTCCATTTAAATTATTATACAGATAATTCATCTTATAAAATTACTTTATCAGCAAGGCATTTGGTCTGATAATATGATTCTAACCTTCTACCAATAATCTACCCGATAATCATGAAAAAGGAAATGAATTAGACTCTTAAAACCCAAAGGACTTAAATGCCATTAGTACTTCAATGATCACCAATAAATTCAGGAAACGCAAATTAAAGCACTAACTGCAAATGCAGGTTTTACAATTTTCTTTAAAATCATAGCAGAGATGTCAATGTCCTGTGCAAATCATTCTTTTAAATGTGTTGCTGCTTGCTGATTACTGCCACAACCTTATCACAATTCAACATTTTTTTAATTTTTATCAGTCATTTACAATAAGAGGACAGACAGGATTATTTATCAGATTGTCATTTTGGCAAGGTATGTTCACAATGTATGCCCAAACCTGATGGTGTGGAGTAAATCACTTGTCTAACAGATCACATTTAACAACCATAAGGATGACTAAGCACTACCTTTAACAATTGTGTTCTAATATGCATACTTGCTCAGGTGCCATAAATGCACGGTTGTTCCTTTATTATTCAGTGCGTTGCTCATGTTGAAATCCTGAGTTCCACCAGGAATACTGATGGGCAGCCGAACAGCTGGCCTTCCCTTCAGGTCCCTCTGATTTTTCATCACAGGAGTTGTATGAATGGTAGATTCCCAACACCACAGCAAAAATGATTATCGCAGCCACTACAAGCCATACCACATTCCAGTGTTTACACAGTTTGGGGTACAGTATATGTAAATAATTAATGATGACTTCAAGTCTGCTGTAAAATTAAAAGAAAACTGTTATATATTATTCATATGCAAATTTATTATCTTAAGCTTTTCAATTAGAGAAGTTTCATAGATGTATGGTGCACCATCTTTCTTCCAAATACAAACACCCTGTCAAAGAAGAATCAGACTGTTAAGTTCTTCTAAGAAGAGCTGTACACTCAGATATGGGTCAAATTTGCAAGACGGCTGAAGACCGTAAACTTGACTTCTATTTCTCCCACCTGTCAACTGGCAAATCTCAAAGCTTGATGTGATGTAAAATTCTGCACTGTTCATAGCTTGCTCAACTAAACTAAGCATTAGGACATGTTGTAAACATTTCTTCCTAAGAGTTTCATGACTAGTGAGTTGGCTGCCCTTCTGAACATGGCTGAAATCTCAAATTAACAGATGTTTATAACCATAATGGTTATGGAATGGCAATGAATTCTTCTGAATCAGGTGAGGATTCCTACCTTAGCTTGTGATGAGACATATTACTTGCTTTGGTCAGCATTAAATTCCTCTGTAATGCAAAAGTCTCTTTGCTTCTAAAATGCAGGAAATTGCAGGTATATTGAATTGGGTGGTAGAACCACCGAGGAGACTGAATAACTAACTCTAAGAAAAGTTGAAAATTTCAGAAAAGTTTTCCAGTTAGGCATTAAAGGCTTCAGGTAAGACAATAAGCAGAGGATTCAAAAGTCCCCAGTACAGACGAAGAGCACTGGCTGCAGATGAATGCAATAAACATGTCACTTTACTGAAAAGCAGGAACTCCAGCATAGTGCTGTTCTGCTGCATCTACACAGCTTCCAGAGAAAGTAGGCACCTGCCTGTTCAAGTCAGACCAAGTCCAACATAGCTGAGGAGCTTGTCTTAATCTGCATTCACCTTGTAGATGTACTGAAAGACTCACCTGTGAAGACCCTTTGGGAATGATGCATGGAACAAATATGGGCATCAGGTTCCCAAATAACAACTTTTATGAGACAATGCATACCTACTGAGACATACATTCTGGCATCTGAAGAACTTTTGTGGAATATTTTTTACCTCAAATCAAAACCAAACCCCATCAAGTTGAAGCATCTTGATGTCAACATACAATTTTAGTTGAAATAACAAAATAAAAAGTTTTGCAACTATGTTATCTTGGAATATTCCTTCCTGTGAAAATACTGTTATTTTAAATATGCTTCCCTAGACTGGAAGAAAACATGTCAAAATAACAGTATAAAACACTTGGTTGGGTACCACAAATAGAAAAAGTGGCTTCTCTTGTATGGACATATTACACCACTGTCTCACCTGCTTTTCAGGTTTTTTATCTCATCTTCATTTTCACTTTCTTCATGTTCATCATGACTTTCTTTTGGTGTCTCTTCATCCTCTTCCTTCAATTCCTGAAGTTCTTTGGTTTTCTTCAAACCTTCCTGATAGCTTTAACAGACAAAACATTTTTCTTAATCTAGCATGCTGTATAAGCCTGTTCCTGTGTAATGAAAAATTAGTTTTTTTTTGTTACAGAGAGTAAGACACAAGTAGCAGTGTTGCAGCACTCAGACAAGAGTAAAAACTAGCTAAAGAACATGAGTATGGCACACAGCCAGCCACCCTTCCTTAATAGAGGATTTTATTAGCTCTGTTACCAAATTTATCATCTTGAAAAAGAAAAAGAAGTTATAGTCCTCAACAAAGCACAACTTTTGTCTATTGTAAAGGAGTTGGTAAGTACTTCTCTATTATTTTTCAATCCTTTTGAACACGCTTTAGATATTTTATTTTCCTGAAGAGTACGTGCAAATCAATGCTAAAGATAGATGGCTTGTTGGATTTTGGATTCTGCCGGAAAGGATCAAAATTTTTGTCTCACTCTCCACATAATTCAACATTCTTCACTTGGCATTCACAAACAGATCCCAAAGCTGTTAATTGTCCCAAAACTTGCTGTGTAAAGCACTTTGTGACATTAACAACATCAGTTTACTGCAGAAGTGGATACCTACTCTTTATTTATTTCCATTTACACTTTTCAGAATAAACACTTTAGAAAGCTGTTTTGGATTATCCTATTGTGAAGCTGAATGCTATTGACGTAAGAACACCCACTCAACTCAGAATCTCCGATATAAGTACTCTCCCACAGTTTGGCTAACACTAATAAAGAATGAAAGTGAACAGCTACGATGCAAATACAATGCGTGAAGCTCACTAACAATGTTTCCCACATTGCTTCAGTTATGACCATCTTCTAGGAGCTTATATCGATTATGTCACTAATTTTGCATATAAAATTACATTGTAAAAACATACATCCTGATCTGGTAGCACATATTTACAGATTTAGTTCACATTAAACATTCCCACCCTTTGTTATATGCTTCCTCTTCTATCTTGGCTTTAGTTTCAGGACTGATTTCTTCCAACCCACTCTGTGTCAGCACAGAAGTAGAGGTTTCACAGTCAGGTTCAGTCTTACCACTGCCAAGACAAAAGAAACAGGCAAACAGAAAATAACACCACTGAAATGTATTGTATTTCGAGTATACTACTGAACAAGAACAATCACACGCAATTTTGTGATTCCTGATTTTTCTTCTTTAATGTACATTGGAGAAATGTCTTTCAAAATAAAAAAATTAAACACTAAACAAAATTTATTTTCAAAATGTTATAATTTAAGAACAGTAATTGTTTCTAAGGTATTAAAACTTGCGTTTTGCTTCTTCTTCTTTAAAAAAGAAAAGAAAAGAGCATTTGTTTCCTGGCTTATCCATAGCATTTATTTGCTATTCTTTAAAATATTTCCCTCAACTTTCTAAAAATCATCTTAGAAATTGTAACCTGCTTCATCAGAGGAAAATAATAGAAATAATACCAAATATTAATTTAACAAAACATTTTTCATATTTGCCTTTTAGGTACTCCTCTCTGCTGACTTTATATGATGAAATGATGCAAATTATTTTTAAAAAAATACAAACACATACATAGCTTTTTTCACTAAAACTTTTCTTAAGTAAAAGCTTTTAGCATTTAGCATAAAGATAAGCCATTTATATGTTGCTCTCTTTCCACAGTGCTCTCCTGTCCTTATTTATTTAAGTCTGGGACAGAGAGTTTAAGTGATTCAGACATGACTTAGCAAATCCATCAAAGCCAAGGTTTAATAAGCTCAACAGTGGATCCCATTTCAATTTCTAGAATCTAACCCTTTTTGTAGGCCTTATTTTTCTTGCACTAAAATCAATGGCAGAATAATCCATCCTGATTGACACCATCTGTGGGCAATGGATTTTCTCTCAAGAAGGCATATTAACAGTAGACATTATTTTCACTTGGACTTTAAACACATCATGAATATAAGCTTGATGCGCTTAAATATACAAAACTCTGCAGAACTAGATAATTTTACACTACTACAGTAGCTGTCCCATGCATACATACTTACACTCAAACTTGATTTTCAAGTTCTACTTCTGTTACTTCTTGTAGAACAGCTTGAGTATGCCTTCTGTTCTTATCCCAGTCTCACATCTTTTCATATCGCCCATCTTTCTGTTCTATTACTACAGAAACTTTACATTTCAAGAACTTCTATAAAATTAAATTACATGTCTACATGAATTTCAACTGGTAGAACTTAAAAGGTCTTTCCAGAAATGTGTAGATGCACATGCTTTCCAGCAGAGCAATTCTTTACTTTCCTTGTCCGTATCGCTATTATTTTGCTGCATTTATTATTTAAATATTAATATATTGTTATTTATGTATTTAAACCCATGGAATGACTCACAGAAGTATTATGTAAAATGGATAACAACAGTACACCGCAATTCAGCCAGGACATCTACACTAATGGTAATAGAGTCAAAAGGGCAAATGTTTTAATTAAAAATATTTTTGCAATTTACAGGTACTAGAAAAATATAGATTTTGAGGTATTTGCTTGTTGCCAGGCTGAAAAAACCCTCCTCTTTTGTATCATTATTTTTTAACTTTAAAATGCAAACTTCTCTGGCTTTTATAACTAAAATCTCAGGTTGCTAAAACTAAAATCTCGAACTCAATGCTTGAATTTAGCTGAATATTCAATTCATTTTATACTAAAAAAAAAATTACTACTCAATTTAAACACTGTTTTGACTTCTGTAAAATTTTGATTATCTACTATTATGATAAATTATACTTTTGAATTTTGTATGCTTATGTTTATTCCTATAAACTTAAAAACCTGCATGAATCTGGATATCATAGTATTTCAAAATATGATTCTTACCAGCTGGCACATGTTGAAAAAGCAAGGGCAGAGCACAAACTTCTAGTACTGGGATAGCCAAGTTAAGGAATATTCATACCCAGGGTTGCTCATCACCAACTTTAGATACAGCATTAATTTGTGTCAGGAAATATATTAAAAAAAGTGCCACATGCATTGTGTGTAGTACTCTTAGTTTTGTCAATTTCTGAAGGCAGGCTTACTCAAATGTGTAAATGTATAATCTACTGCTGCAGTTTTACTTGAGTTCTAATGATCATAGCAGGCTCAATTTAGTTCTGAGACTGCTTGTAAACCCTTTGTATATGAAAAGAACAATATGATGGTGACATAGTAAAATACAGTTACCAGACTGTGAATCAACCTAAGCCAATATTGTGTCACTGTTTTCAATACCTTATGCTTTGGTATAACTTCTGTCAGGAAAGACAGAAATTATATAATTTTCATTTCATACCCGGATTTAATAGGTAACGAGATGACCTAGAGAACTCACTTTTCTAAAAGTGCTGGCAGAACAGGAGTAGATGTTAGATTGCTCTTTCCATTACTAGGTGATTCAGACTGTAAGTGAAAAACAGCAATAAATGTTACATCTATGATTAATTTCAAATGAGTCTTCAGCAAAATGACAAAGTCAACGTGCTGCTTAGGTTTTCTTCCCACACCCATGAGCAAGGTATCTTTAACATGGAGCTTCCAAATTACTCCTACTAACCACAGTAAACAATGGACTTGCACACTAAGCAGAATTGTCTGCGACATTCCCTTCTATCCCGCTTATTTTTTCCAAGAAAAGTCTTTCTTCATATATTGATCACTGAACAACAAAATTACTCTATTGCTTCTCTTCATATTACCCTAGGAACATGAATTTGTTAGTTAAGTTTTCAATGGAAAATTTTAAACAAAAATAAATTATAATAAACCATGGTAAATAACCACAGTTGGTTCCTGAAACAATGGACGTAGCTTCTCAGCTTATTTAAATAGCCCTACACTTTTACCAGAAAACTGCATAGCTTTCAGGTTATGTGCCATCTTAGCTTATCTCTGAACCGTTGGTATGCCTTGCAGTTTTCTTCCTAAGTATTTCTATAGATTTATTAGGTTCAGATTAGATTCTCATTTTATTTCTTAAAATTTTATAAACAAAAAGTCAAGGCAAAGGGCTGATAGCTCCACTAATCACAGATCATCACAGAACTTCTAGATTTGTACCACATACATTTCTGTACGTTAATTATATGCTTTTCTGTTTAGCAGACTTCTTGGCAATGATGAGAAGCAGTCCAATCATCTTTTATAGATTCTAGTTAAAATTTCTCTTCTGCAGTGGACAACTATTTTTACTACTTCTTTCCAGTGTGTTACTGCAGATTAAAGGCAAATTACCTAAACTAATGTCCAATGGCTCTGAATCAGCAGCTAGCCCTATTCAGCTCTGTGTCCAAAGTGATCATTTATGGAGATAGATTCTGAAGGCATACGTCCCTTACATGACAGGAATTACCTCTGTCCATCCTCTTCACTAGGATGGAGTCAAAATAAATAAAACCAATGAAGAAGTTTACATTTTTAGTAGACTATGGCTTGGTCCTATGCAAAAGTGGTTTAGGCAAAAAGTTGTATCTTTAAACTGTGGGTTTTACTTACCAGGGAAGGCATTGAAGGTATGGGTGAAGCTGTTGGTGACTGACCAGGAATATTTAAGGAGTTAAATTTAGGAACAACAGCAACACTGACTCTCCTCCGAGGCATATTCTGTGACAAATAACATTTTTTTTAATTATTATGCAACAAGATAGGCTGAAGAACAATTCTATAAGTTAACAGGTGTGGCAAAGAGGGGGGAAAGGAGAGTTGGGAGCAAAATTAAGATAAATGGCTGTTAGGGCTGTGATTTTCCCCAAAACTTCCTTTAATACTGTTTGGTATGGCGAGTGCTTAGTGTGAAATGAGGTGGTGTACTGGGATGCCACACTTTTCCCTCCACAATGAAAGCCCAACAGATATGTTCTGACCTGTTATTGTCAGTTCTTATTAGAGGCTATTATCTTTGGTTAAACCAGATGTATAATGATACTGGGAAAAGTGCCAGTGTCACAGTAACTGGTAAATAATGAAGTTACACACGAAACTCTTCTCTTGCTATGTACGCATTATGATACACTGTAGCCACTATGACATTAATTATCTGTAAACCTATAAATTATAACTTACAGAAACAATAATATCTGTTCCCTCTGTGAAAGAACAGAGCCTTCTCCACCATCCTTGAGTTGTTAGATATCTATCTAGCATCATGTGACATTGCTTACATTTTCCAAAGACCATGGAAATTTTTTATATGATAAACACATGCTAGCTTTACACAATATATTCTAGCTCAAGTATAGAACATATAAGTTTTTGCTGTCATTAGGTAAGTAGCCAAATACTTCATCCTATGACATACATCTAGGGAAATCCACTGAGTAAAAATTCCAAGCACATATAGCATCTAACAGCATATCCAAACACTCCTAAGATTCTGCACTAGGTAACTTTACAGGAAAGTAGTTACACACAGATTTACTAAATATATAGAAGGAGTCACCTACTCCACGATTCTGGTTCTAGACAAAAACAACTATAGTTATTCATTAATGGCAGAGGTTTGTCTAATGTCCTCCAGGAAAACTATACTGGACAGTCTGCAGCCATGTTAGGCACTCCATTTTAGTGTGTTTTGGTTTGGGTTTTTTTTTCCCCCCCTTCTTTATTATTTGGACTTCTTTATTATTTGGACTTTCAATTTTCCTAGTTAAATTTCATCTTTTTTTGCGACCTCTGTTTCAACTTATCTGGTTCTCATTCTGACATCCAGTCTTGACCTCAGCATGCTCTGTACTCTAGTTCTTTCTGTCCAGCACTCAGAGGTAGCAGGAACAAACTAAACCTAAAGAACTACAACCCAAGCAAATAAAAATACAAAAAGAAATAATAGAAAGAATATAATGCCTTTGACCATCAAATTTCATAATGGTTACATTGGGACTTGGCTGTCTCAAATCACTGGCTGTTTTAGGAAGTTTTGTAATAAACTTGATCTCCAACACTTGGAATTTTTGCAGAAATGGAACACTGGCCATATTAAACTTATTAATTGGTCAGGCCAAAACAATCTGAGATAATCTCTCGTGCTGAATGCTTTGTCAAACCAAATAAGATACTTTAATGCTAACTGAAAAATGGACCCCACTTAAAAATAACTATTTACATCTAAGCTACTCTGAACATGATATAATTCTTAAGATAAAAAAAATGGGATGATCTTGGAATCCCGAATCATATAGTAAGTTTTGATCCAATGTTCAGCTTCCTCACTGAGGAACCAGAATACAACATAGGACCTAAGACACTCTCTGGAGGACAGGTAGGTGGCCCAGAATACAATTATTCTTAAATAAATAGGTCCTTCTATTATTTATAGCTTCACAGCAAGCATTATCATTCTTGCACAAAGCCGTACTTCATCATGTGTCCAAACTTACAAAGCACTGGCACTAAATTACATGAGCAATATTGAGAACTCACCAGCACTGTTTTGAACACAACCTATAAAAGTGAGTGTATGTAGACAAAGAAATTTCACTACATAAAATGTTCACTTCATTTTCTTTATATTGTAGAAATACCTTTCCAACAGTAAGAGACATGGATCTAGATGAACGAGGTACTCCATCTTCTGCATATAAACAGTAGATAAAAAACAGTCTTAGACTATAAGAGTGTATATATAAATAATATTAATAATAAAAATAATTAATAATATTTCAAACTCTGATATAGTATATTTATACAAGGTCTGTAGTGACTGCATATTTATCTGTCATACAGTTCTGTTCTCAATTACACCTGCAGAAGAAATCTGAAATAATTGCGAAAAAATTGAACCATGACTAGCTTTACTGAGATCAGGCAAAAGCCCACTATTTGCTTCCATATATAAGTTTTTGCAAAAGAAAATACTCATATTTCACTTTCCAGCAAACTAGGAAAGAAAAGGTTTGAAAAAGAAAAAATCCTTTTAATAATGAAATTTTGCCATCATCTGTCACATAAGAGGTAGTTGTGTTAAAACTGTGCAAGCTACATGTATGTGCAAGAGGCCAATGAAAACATCATTGGATCTCATCAGAATTTGGTAAGTAACAGTGATTTTAAATTACTTTACTATAGTCTTAAGTATAGCTTATATGAAATATTTTAACTGTTATATCTATAACTTTTTGAAATCTACTCCTGTAGATCAGAACTTCACGAACAGTTTTCATGATATTTCACTTTTTACCACTAATAGCTCTAACACCTCTGTATAGAGGCAAGACAAACCCTTAATTTTTTTTTTTTTTTTTTTACCAGATGCACCATAGCTTCTGCTAGAATTCTGATTGGCAAGTTTCTTGAACTCCATTAGTTCAGCATGATCCTTTTCATATGTTCTTTTCAGATTTTCCACATACTGCATCATTACTTCTGTTGCCTTTGACATACGCTTCTCCTAAGGAAGAAAAGAGGGGAATAGTCAGGTAACCACTACACTTCTCAAACAACTCATTTGTCTCTATGTGTATGTTCCCTGTCAGGGCTAAATCTGGAACAGTTGTTCTTATAGAAATATTGGTACATCCATGACCAAAAATTCCTGGGCTAATTGGAACAAAAACGCACATGCATTCATATATATACACAGAATATCATAATTTATGATGTCATATTTTATAATATATATTTTACAAGTCTGTCTGTGTGCCTGTCTTATTAGTTATGTGGTATATGTACATTTGCTTTCAAACCCTCGAAGGTCTTAGTCACTGGCATCAGTCTAGTTACTTTAGTGGGAAGAGGCAACAGTCTTGAACCTGGGAGGGTATTGCTGTGTTCTCACTTATACTTGTTCTGTTCTTACACACTTTACAGTTGTCTGAGTAAGCTATTGCCAAAGGAAGGTGACTGAGCTAGACGGGCTTTTCGACCCAGAAAAGTTGTCTTATTCATGCTGCACTGATTTTAATTAAGTTTCTTGTGATGCAGCTATAGTTCTGAATTATGTATATGCTCCTATTGTACAGATGTTGAATAGCTTCATGGGTAATCTTCTGTTTGAATTCTATTTCCAGACTGAAATGGTGTCTTATCAGACACTACAATAAACATCTTTACTCTGTCAAAATGACAAATAAAATTCAAAGGGCTAATATAACCTCCAGCTATGACTGAAAAAGAGAAGGAGTGAACACGTGCAGCCAGGATATGTATTAGACACAAGGATGTTCTCACCTGGCGAACGGCTCCAACCATCTCAGCACGACTAGATAGTCTAGCAGCTAAGCGCCGCAGAACAGCAATATCCTCCAAGAGCTTCTGGTAAGCTTCTCTGTGTTCATAATGATGCCATAAGTGAGCTGAAGACTGAAGTGAAAATACATAAGCTTGATCGTCATGTTTTGCCACTTTTTGTTCAGCATGAGCACTTTTCGTAGCATGAGCCACAGAAATGGGCTAGAGATATCTAGGCAGAACTACACATGGACAAATTAGCCCCAGAGAAGAGCCACCACTACTACCAGATATAACCCAGAGAGCGCTGCTGCTCTGTTTCAGAATAGTGCTTCACTGCATACTGCAAGCACACTTTTCAAGGAGTTAAAGAGGGCTAAGCACATTTGCAATACTTTTCTTTATGAAATTAACGATGAATCATGCCTCACTACCTGTGGCCTTTACAAATGCCAAGTTTATTTGAACAAGTACTTACAAATGATTGGCAAAACACAAAGAACATTTTAATTTGCTGGGCACGAGGTGTTAAGAAGGCTATTTATGCTCTTTCAGTTCCATATTACTTCACTTATGTGGAAAATAAGACATGATAGTATCAAGAATTCTAAATGTAAAAGAGTAATAAAAAATAACATGGCTTGTAAATCAAATGGCAATTGAAATTTCTTAACCAATTTTTGTCAATCAATACACACATTTATGCACTGGATGCATATAGTCACTTTATAGCTCAGACTAATACTGGAAAGCATCAAAGCATATAACTTTCTTGGGATTAGTTACCAAAAGCAAGAGTGAATTCAGATGTTATATTAGTCAAAGCCTTAGTGAACACCTCTACACTGAATGGGTTTTCTGTTCACAGAAAAGTTTGATATGAGAAAATTTGACAGAATTTGGTTCAGACTTACAGGCAGACTTTGTGATGCTGGATGATTCCTATATTCTCAAAGTGCATTTTCAGGATGCACCAGTTTTGGCAATGAGGCTATCTTAAGCAATTAATCACTGTCTTGCCTTTCACACAATTTTCCCTCTGACCAGCTGCATTATGCCCAAGTTCTCTGCTACCCCTCACTTGTATTACTGCAAGAGTAAGTCAATGCATTGAAATGATGTGTGAAAAGAATAACCTCTCCTCCTCCTCCCCTTTTCTCCCCTCCTTCAAAAGAAAGGAGTGATGTGCAGTAACTTTGAGTAGAGTCATTTGAGAAACTGCATTTGTATTGCAAACCTTTGCTATGCAGACACAGCCAAGAGACTGATGAATCTGCCACAACAACAATTGCAACAATAAAAAATTCTTAAACTTATTTATCACTGAAGGTAGTGTGATAATAAATTCCAGCCAAAATTTGACTGCAAGACCCAAGAAGGCACAAGGGAATCTGAGAAAAACATGCACAGAATTTTAGATTTTCAGGTTTTTCTTGGCAACTGTAACTTGCTTATTTTCTTGAACAAATCTGAAGTTCATGTAAATTAGTTCATGTCTTGAAGCTGGGTTTTTGAATAAAACATCGATTATCACAAAATTGATTTAAAAAATCATAAAGACTGGTAAAACTGTCATTGAGCCATATAACATCTGTCCGTCCTACAGAAATGAAGATAACCTCCCACTGAGATTAGAACAAGTCTATGTCTAATATGATACAGATCATACAGAAGCTATCAATTTAATTGCTTGTTAGTTTATTCAATTGTACAGAACAAAAGTTTTTATATGAATGGCAGGTTCCATTTTGTTATAAATTACATAAAAAGGCTTGTAAAAGCCAGACTGTAGCATGGGAACTGCATAGAGGAAAAAGCTGATCATATCTGTCCCATGCTGGCAACATGGTCCTTGGTGCCTAATTAAGAGAAACACGTCAGATCTAACAGACTTTTTTTTTCTCCAGTTTTAAGACTCCTTATACACTAGTTGTAAAAACATGCATGTATACAAAATGTTATAATAAATAAACCTCTGAGATTTACTAGGTTGTCTCTGACTGCTCTTTAAAAAACAGAGAACAGAAGGAAAAGCAGCAAAATATTCAAAACTTTATTTTTTGCAGATTTGAAATTCCAGATGAAAAGATGTAAATACCTTTTTTTAAAAAAAAATGTATCTTTTCTTTCCTGATGATGTTATTGATAAAGTAAATGGGAGAATCGTATGTTCTCCTAACTATTTCTCAAAAGTATGGCAGCACCTCCTTGTAATATGTGAATTGGGTCTACAGGTATTTCATTTAGAAGCATGGTATCTAAGCATCCGTCCCTTTTTTGCATAAAAACGTGTGCAGCAAGTAAGTTGTCACATCTCAAAGATGTATTTGTCATTTCAGTTAGAAAATCCAGAGAAAGCTGGCAAAGACTGAAAATTACTGCTAACAAAAGAACATCAGGGGCAGCTAGAATGAAGGAGTATTCAGGCCCATAACCTGATCCCGAGATTGCATGTATTCCTTAAGTAATCCTCACTGTTTCCTTTCCTATACTGCCTTCTATTATCTGCAGTTAAGAGGTCTTTCAAGTTACATATCTCAAGACTCAGGCTTCAGATCATTTCAGTATTTCACCTAACCACACACCTCAAATTTACTGCTAAAGAAGGTCTTGCCCAGGAGAGCATGGATCAGTGCCCAAATTGCAGTTCTGAATGCTCTTAGGTTTGTCACGGGCTCATTCCAAGGACTGAACAGCAAATTCATAGTATTTATTCCTGAATTCCATTAGACATAGGGCAACATCCTCTATGCATTTCCAGCAATGGTGGCCCACTCTAGCAGAAAACGCTGTCTCTTGTGTAGAACGGTAGGCAGCTTCAGTAAGGACCTCTAACAGCAGAAAATTAAGCTTTGGGGCTGAATTTACAATAGGTACAAGCAAGCATAGCCACACATATTTCAAATGTGTGTGCACTTTCGTGTACACTATCGTTCAGAAAAAGCATTATTGTTGTTTTCTTACCATAATGGCTGCTTTAAAATTTTCCAGTTCCTTCTCAGCATTCTCCTCAGTAAGATTTCTCTCTCTCTCTGCTTGGTGAATTCTAGATTCCAACGTATAACTATCATTTCTAAAGGCCAAGGAAAGTTGTACAAATACATTCTGTTTGGATTAAAAAAGGGCATTTTTAAATAAGTGTGACAGTAATGTAAGCTTCCAATAACAAATTATGAATGAGATATGTGTTTAACAAACTTTGGCGCTTAAATAAGTATTGAAACAGAAAATTGAAAATATTTTTTAAGTTAGATTGTTTCAAAAATCACTTCTCTTTACTTCCTCTAAAATATGAGTAAATGTGTTGCTCCCCCTTTTCCTGAATGTTTTTCTGGGAGATAGTAGAGCAGAGACACAATGAAGGAAGTAGCCTACCAGAACTATCAGAATCACAATGGATCTGTTTTCTAGCTGGACTTCCTCCAAGGGTCCCCAAGGTTTTTAAACAGATAGTCTGTGCAGAGGAAGTCCAGGGATGAGCTCACCATTAGCATTGTTTTACCTAAGCAATAAACACCTACCACTGAAGCCAGCAAAAGACAAAGTGCTAATATTTTTATTCTCTTGCACCCTGCTTTTAAAGATTGTTCTTTCTTTACCAGATACTTTATTTCTTAGGATTAATACTTTGCAAAGCACAGGCACCAACAGTTCCATTAGAATGGAGCTATGTAAATAAAGATCTTTTTCTTCACCAGTATGTAAAAAAAAAAAAAAAAAAAAAAAAGAAGTCAGCAAGCTAAAGAGCAACCTACAAAAAAATTATTGGCTTGAACTGAAAAAGTAAAAATTATGTAAACTAACTTCAAGATATCATAAAAAACTACCCCAAAGCTCCTATTGGCCAATACAAGAATGCAATTTAACTCATTTAATTTCTGTTCTCATTTAATAACAAATTTTAACTGTTTTAAGTATATTATAATAATTTCCAGAATCAATGCATATTTTATTACGAAGAATGCATAAACTAGTGGTTTGCTTATTTCTACTCTAAGTCTTTTTACAATTTATATTGCCTGGGACAATTGCCCATATTTCATGAAATTGTTATTTTGATTGAGCTCAATGTTTTATTTCTGAGAAATATTTTTGGACACACCACACGTGCCCCCCCATTGCCTGGTTCTAATAACCACCCTTAGACTTACAGTAACCACTTAAAATTGAGGCATATGTCTAAAATAATGAGTTTAAGAACATACTTACCTCAACTTCTTTTTCAGTAAGCGGAGGGGAGCTAGAAATAAAAGCAAAAATTTCATATTTTAATTGGTTTTGCCTCTAAACACAAAGCTACTGTAATATTCAATCAAGAAGAACAACAAAAGAAATCCTCCCCTTAAATATTTTATAGTTTCTTTTGGTGAAACCAGTATTTAATTAATTCAATTGTACTTGTTATGGCTAAACCCTATGGGTGTTTTTTAAAGCAACAGCACAGTATCACCTGAGTACTGGCAAAAACATACCAAAGTTTCTGGCAACTGCAAATACTGCTATGTGCACTACATTGTGATAAATTGTGAGTACAAGAGCAAGACAGAAGTTACCATTTTGGAGTTGTGAGTGACAATATGCTATACTTTGGATTATTACTCAAGGTCCCTTCCAACCTAAACCATTCTATGATTCTATTCTATGATTATCTTTACCCATTTTCCTTCTGTTAACAGTTGCAACTTCATGACGATGATGATCACAGATAATCACAGATGGCCAGAATTCAAAATCCAGCTCACTGTATACTAAGCTATCCTGTTTTGGCTGCTATCTTTGTTAGAAGTTAGCTAACAATGATTCTGACCACGATTCTGACACTTACAAAATATATGTTTGAGTTTTATGAGTTTTCCACCACAAGAAAAATTACTGTCTATACAAAAACTAGAAAAAGTTACCAAAATGCAGTTTCATAGAATACTATAAAAGAAATGAGATAGACAGAGAACAGTATATTGGAAAATTTCACTTAAAGGCAGTCATCCCATGTGAATGTACAGGTTCTTATTCCCTGTAATTGATCCAAAACATCAGAGAGCTATTCAGTTTTATGCAAGTGAATAGAGACGAGAAATATCTGAAAGAAATGACAGGAGTTGTACATACAAATTCTAGTGGATGCCAGTGTGGTTGACAGTATCGTGCACTGTGCAAACACGATACTTTCAGAAAATTCAAATTTAGTGCAATATTCATCACATCATTAATCCCAAATATAGAAATCAATGCGTCTGGCATCAAAAAGCAGCAGATTTTTCTTGTTGGGTAGAATAACAGACTAGTGACTAGAAGAAGGGAGGCCAATATGTCCCCTGTGTTGGAAAACCATTTTGTGCCTAAAGTATTAGCATTCATATTACTTAATGTTATTCTCAGAGGAAGCCTACTAGAAGGAGGAAGTTCAAGCATCTGTATGTGTTACATAACACAGCACAGAATGATAACATTTGTGTCTTTCCTTTGGCTGGGAACATTCTGAGAAATTTATAGTAAGAATGAAAAGTCACGTGTGTATTTATTCAATAGATTAAGCCAACTGATTAAAGAATATTACCTGAAAAACAGAAGATCTCTATATTATCTGATCCTCAAAGCCAGTTCAGCATTTACCTATTTTGTACTTAGCTATGAAATTACTTTTTCAGTATTTGATTACAATCAAGCAATGGTGTCTTAGAACTTCTTCACCTCATGAATTCATTTATATAAAATGTTGTATACAACAGTTCCTTAACAACAAATGTTAAATATTATTTCATCTGCACAGAGAACACATATTGACTACTTCAAATGATTGAAGGCCTCTGGCATTTATAGCATAAAACCACATGAGTGAATTTAAGAATAGTTTTGGCAAAATGTACTTGGAATTGTTTTAATGCCTAGTAGGCATTTTTTTTACGGTTTTATTTCTCTCAAAGAAAAGGCTTACGCAGAAATATGGAAGAAGCTTAGCTTTATTCTAATGCAATACAAAATAAAATATGCTCAGTCTCTAAAGTTACCAGTGGTGCAAACTATGCAAGGCGTGTGGTGATAAATGCTTCGTTTGAGCTTTTTTCTCCTATATTTCTTGGGCCAGAGCAAAATATTTTCTGAAGTTATGGACTTTTGTATAATTTTAAACATAAACCTCCCCCTAAAAAGGAAAATTTCACTTAAATTCTGTCAAGAAAATGTTAAGTTTGGATAGTAGTAAACTCAAATCAGAATGAAAATTGGTATTTCTAGAGGTCTGTACAAATGCCTGGGAGGCGTTTATTATAGGCAGTCTATTATGACTCCACTTCAGAAGAGTATGGACCAGAGAATTCCTTTGCTATAGTTACATTGCATTATGCAACAATAGCTCTAGTTTCTAATGATCTTTTGTATGGTGCTAAGCTACACATCTATAATGTGCAGACATACTGTTTCAGATTGCATAGGAGCAAAAGGAGAAAATCCTGAGCCATGGCAGGTGTTAAGCAATCTGTTGATAAATGTGTACTTGCACAGCCCAATATCACGGAATTCGCGAGGGAGTCCTTCACCTACAATTGCAAAATAAACTTAATTTCCCTGAAAAATCATCACCTGCAGAAAACCTGCAGAATTCTTACATGCTCAAATTTTACCATGGGAAAGCATTATCTGGCCTGATTATTTTTCTGGGGGAAAGAAATACTAACATTTTCAACATGAATTTATATCTGCAGCAGCAATCCTGAAAACCAGGAGAGGATAGACTGGTAGAAAAATCTGTATAAAAATGTACTTGTAGCATGCAAGTTAGGTTTCAAACATTTTATGTAGAATTTATGATCTAATTTAAAAAGTTGGCCGTTACTTGAAGTTAGTGCACTTCCCAAATTTTTTTCAGAAAAATCTGTGTTGCATATTTTAAGATGCAGCAATTTTTCTACTTATATGGATGCCCTACGAATGGAACTCCATAAAGGGAGTTCACTGGAAGCCATTGGTGTGCTTTCCCCCAGATGATGTCTTGCTACTTCCAATGAACTTTTACCTTCCCGGAAGTGATTTATGCACTCGTAGTTTTCGCAGCAATATATCAGGAATGCTGGGCATGACATCAGAGCTATTCTTTGTCTCTTCCTCTTCAGTGGGGGAGGGGAGAGGTGAAGGGCCTAAAGATATTTTCAGATAAAAAACTTTAATGTTATTTGAAAAGTCATGCATTAATAGTCAGCATCTCAGAGTCAATTAGGACCTTTTAGCCTAACTGTGTCCTTTTTAAAGTCAATGAAGATTTCACCCCAACTCTACTGGGAGCAAAAGTGAACAACAAGAAAAGGTCCATCCCTTCATGCAGGATGTTGCTTCTTTTATTGCACATGGTGATACATCACTCATCTCGCCTTTACTGCTAAAGATACCCTGTCTTCCTTTCAAGCAATGGCAACAAAAGTAATCAGTACAACTGTCATCTTTTATGTAAAAAGACTGAAGCAATATGCACTCTGACAGTCTCTAATGCACTGAAAAATAATTGTTGTATTAGTATTTTGCCCAGGATTCAAACTGAACCCAAATTCATTACTGGAACACCTAACCTAACATTTTGCATTTGTGCTTTACCAGTACAGTTACACCACTTCGGGAATATTTTAGCTTAGATTTTGTAATAGAGTACTGTTATTTTCTAAAGCTTTAAATGCCACCTGCCAAGATGAAGTCTAGTATAATGTACTATACTACAGATTTTGTGCACCATTTATGATGATGAATCTACAACATGTACATGTTTGCACTGCATGTTGATTGAAACAGGACATAAAGATTATAATTGCATTCTCTACTTCTGTAACTTTCATAAGGGCCAAGATATGGCTCAAACTTTTTTTTTTAAAAAAAATCATGTTACTTAACTTTTTTATTTTCATTTTATTTAATTTCATATATAATAATTCCCTTATGTCCTTCTATCTTACCAGAATTTAATGAAGGACTCTCCTATAGGAAAGGCAGGTTCCCCAGTCTGAATCTCAGACTTGGGAAGGTATCTTTGTACAGCTCTCCTGTTCATCTGGCATAACAGAAGGATTCCTAGACTTGCAAAAAAAATAGTGCAAAAAAGCTAAAATTTTGTAAATGTGGAGAGCATTAACATGAAAGACAGAAAAGAACGGGACATTCTTTCTAGCTACATTTTAGTTCTGTGCATTTCCTTTATATTTAAAAATTCCAGTATTTACTTAAGAACAGTCATATGTGTCTCCATAAAAAGCCAGCCTGACGTCACAATGTCTCCAGATCTAATATATCCCACTTATCTAAACTTCAGTAGATGCAAAGTTGTGTTTACTAAGATAATCATAACAACTTGGCATTGATAGCAAAACATGATGGAGCCAGTATATTTGATTCATAGCAGTAACAATGAAGTAGCTGGCTATTTCCTATTGTTTAAGCAAAATTACTACTCCAGTTAAAAAGCACAGGGTGGCTTTTATGACAATGTAAGGAAGTAAGTCTCCCTAACAAAGGAACTAAGGATTTGACCCCTCACTTGTTCTCCCCACTGAGGACAAGGAGCTGACCCTTCATGTTCTGGCTACCATTTTGATAAGTTAGTAGAATTCAAAAAGCTTGTGATGCTCATGAGATCTTGATTGAAAATATGGATAAAATAACATCTAGCTTTTCATAATGTCTTCCTCAAAAGTTTCAAATCTGTGAAAATTATTTAACAGGCAGGTAAAATGGCAACTATTTTATACTTTCAAATAATTTCTGGGAAATGATCTATTAGCAGAGTGACAGGAATAATATTACCATACCTAAGAATCCAAAGATATAGTCACCAAATACAGAAAGAGGACAAGAAGTCTCTTTTAATCTTGTTTCATTCAGACTAAAGATGAGTCTGTTTCCAGCGATAACATGAAAAGTAATATCTCGGACATCTCCTTGTGCGACAGAAACTTTAAGGCCTTATAAAACAGTTCCAAAGTAAGTCTAAGAAGTAGCTAAAGGAACTGCTTTAGGAAAAATGGAAATTGTCCTTGGATCAAATCTTGAACAATCAGTTTCAGCTCCTTTCATATTAACCATCTCCATTTCAGTTAATTTAATTCAGTTAAAAATACTCTGAACAAGTTCTGATTTAACTACTTCCAAACAAATATACAGTTTGGGTTTAAATATATTCAATTGATTGCACAGCGTTACTGCTATTTAGTTCTTCCAGTTGTTGAATTGTCCTCAGGATTATATCTTTGCTTTTTGTTTCCATTCTGAATCTTTTTAAATATAGCCTACAGACATCAAATCTCATTTGCTTGTGTTAGATTGGAAAATACATTTGGTGCCAGATTTCTGTTTCCTCATTTATGTAGAGTTTTAAGCCTTTTTCTTATTAAAAATCATACAAATTGAGCTACCCCACCCCACACACACACACTTGTTGTAAGGCACATTTTTCCAATCCTTCAATCACATTTATGTGTCCTTTCTGGCCTTACTCTTACCTATCCACATTGACGTAGAGCTGTGGACCAGAAGTGAACATGCCATTCCGGTATTTACCACACATATACTAAAATAAAAAAGCAGGAATAAAGCATTCCATCTCTTCTTTACAGTTTCAAGCATCAAATTCACCCTTATGGCCACAATATCTTGCAGAGGTCACATCTATTCAATCCATCACTGCTGAAACATTCTTTCAGAAAGTCACTGAAACTTGAGACAGTCCTCCACCTATTAAATACAAGCTAGACTCTGGCCAGGTACATACCTTTTCATTTGGTTGTAATAGTACCTACAGTATCTTCTTGGCTCAGATCATCAAGAAATTTAGGTACTTCCATTATTAGCCTCTCTTATTCGTCATTTACTACCCTCCTCCATGACTGCTTCATTACAACTACTATTGCAATTGAAGAAAAAGACTTTTTTTTCCCCTCTGTATTAGTCAATTGTAAAAATCAGTGTACAACAAAGAAACACTCTTTCCAGCTTTTATGATACTGCACCTTTTTCCTGTTCAGCTGCTTCACTAAGTTCAGGAAGTTTAAGTCCAACTAAATTTTGATTTCTCATCAAAATATGCTCCTGTTAAGAAAAACAATAACATTTCTAAGTAACTTAACTAGAAATTCCAATTTAAATATCCCTGCCACGTGAACACTAAATATAACATTTACTTTAGTTAACGAACATAATGGATATTTATACTAAGTTACCGTCAGATGCTACATTGCATGGATACATGTACATTCACACACATGCTCTTGAATATTACATATTTCAAATTTCATACATGCCTTATTTAGAAAAATTCCTGGTCATGCAAACAGAGATTTGTAACATGTGCCCCTTAGTCAAGTAGGAAAATTGAGTTGTGGTAAATGCGGGTTTTAGTAAATGAAAGGAAAAAAAATAAATTTTGGATGTAGCCATAGTAATAAGTAAGTATCCCCAAAAGAAGAGAAAATTCAGAAAATCAGATATATGAGACTTCGTCACTTGGACTTATTCAGTAGAATTTATTCACACAAAAGCTTAGTATGCTACAGGTGCAAATTAATACGTCACTGTTATTGTACTCTGCCTCTATTCCTTACAGGCAGGGAAGAATGTACTTTCAAGGATTAAACCTTCTTATCTAATGTTTCCTTCTATCATCTCATTTTCTACTTTCATATTCTCAAATATGTTTAAAATTCACCAACACCTGCTTTTGTTTATAAGTAAACAATTCCCAATGGAGACAGAGTTCAAATCTCACCTAACTGGAATTATATATCATGTTGTATTAATTTTTTTATTCTAACTACTATTTTTGCTTAACAGCTTCTAGGACTTACAAAATTATATGGCTTAAGTGTCTCTATAATCAAAACTTCCAGTACATATATGCTACAAAACTTCCAGTACATATATGCTACAAAACTTCCAGTACATATATGCTACAAAACTTCCAGTACATATATGCTACAAAACTTCCAGTACATATATGCTAAGAATATGTGTTATATAAAGAGGAAAAGATAAATCACTACGCTGCCATTCCCAAGCAATAGAATGGGGATAAATTAACCCAAGTGCAGAATTTGAGGTCCTTACCTGTCAGCCCCATGTTCATCTTAAGATATTAACAGTCAAAGAAAATACTCTTATTAGGCTGTTAAGGAAAGTGACTACTACTTTTTTTTTCTTTCTTTCAAAGGTCATTTTTTCTATACACACACGGTAGTTGCTTTATGATGGTGGTTTATCATTTCGTGACATTTCTACTTTTTTCAATTTGCTAGTTAATTCTTAGGGTTTAATTCTTAATTTTTACCAATCATTTAGACAATTACTTAACAATGGATTAGTTTGTAGATTTCATAGTCCAAGTCTATCCTTCAAGAAGCTGACATATTTGCACCATGTTAGAATTACGAACTGTTAATCTGGCCAACCTCTACCTGCCCTTGCTCTCAGAGACACCCAGTTTTAAAACTCTGAACATTTTCAGACATTTTCTGAGAATGTTCAATAAGCAAAAAATCATACCAAAACAATTTCCTGTCCCCTGAGATCCTGCAAAGGTAATGTTATTGCAAAGGCTAATATTCTTGGATGACAGGACTACTGTCCTTAGAAGAGAGAATACCAACCAATGCAGGACTCAAAAACACTCAGTTGAACAAAGTAAAAGTGATTTTTAAATCTAAGAGTTCACAAATAGTATGTGATATGCAGAGGCCTGTAAGCCCTTAAACAAGAGTGTAGTAACCATCTCCAAACTGTTTATATGCAGGTCTCTGCCCTCACACAGAAATCAGTCAGTTAGTCAATATATTGTGAGACCCTGTGGATCTCAGGACAATTCCGAATGAGTAGAAAAAGCAAAGGAAGTAAAAGAGCATAAGTAACCCTTTTAAAGAGAATGTTGTTACATCCTGAGGATGGAAAGATTCTTCAGATCTAAAATTCTCTTCAGAAATGAAAATAGGTCATTTTACTCCTAAGTACGTTTTACAAATGACACGACTGTTAATCAACTGCTTCCTGTTTATAGGTCACGTAAACGATGCAAAAGATGAGATATATTGTGTTTTAGATTCACCTTTCTGTCACAATGAAAGCAATTAGTACTTTCTTGACACCAGTATTAAAATTTTTTTCTGGGGCCAAAATCTGCATGCGCAAGTATATGCACATGGATCTGTGCATACTGAAGAAGCCATAGTGCACTTGATGCACATTTGAAGAGAACTAAGAATAATTCCATAGAATTCAGTTACAGGATACAATTTACTAAAGTTGCAAAGGAAAAGCAGGATACAATACTGTATTGATTTTGCTGAAACGTTTTCCCATTGCATTACTGTATTTCTTGCAATGATAAAAATAATGCTAAGGAAGCTGAAAGTTTAGTAAGATATGAAAATAACTTTAAAACACGATACAACTGATGACTAGGACTCACCTCTCTGAGCTTTGTCAATTTCTGCATTCGAACTGGTTGAACTTGGATTTGAAGGTCTTTGAATGCTTTTAATTGATTGCTGGATTTATTACCAACAACAAAGCTTTTCTCTTCCTCAGATGGTAACTTTAAAGGTGTTTTATCTTTCTGTCCAGGCTCCAAGCTGTCCCATGATACAGCCCGTAGTAGAGGAGGACGCAGTCCACAGAGTTTAAATTCTGGTTTACATGAAACTTTATGGTCCCTCATTTCTGGAACAGGAATTTTTAGCTTTGAGTCTATATTTCCTATTCCTGGTCCTGGTAGATGGGTTCTTAAAGGAACATCATTTTCTTTTGCTTTCTTGAGGAATGATTTTCCAAGTTCATTTTCACAAACATTCATGGAAGTGTTAAGAGATGTTCTGCCACCATCACCGCCTGAAGGGGAGCATTTAGGTAAAGCATCCATATGTTTACGTGGATCAAAGTTTTCTTTTTGTTCTGAGAGCTTCTCTTTGGAGTTTTCAAAACCAGCAGAACGAGGAACCAGCCTTCCCTGAGAAATCTTTCTTTGGTCATTCTGCCTTCGATCAATTAATCCTTTTGCAGCATTCTGAAAGTAGAGGGACACTCATAAAACAGCGAAATAAGAACAGATTTCTCTTTCCCCCTGCCCAAGGACAGATTTTCACTGTAAAAAGCCATTTCCTTTTCAGTGACATTTACTTTTAAACATGTGCTGTTGACAAGAGAAATATTTTTTAAAAGGCACTTGAAAGAACACTGACCTGGGAATCTCTTCTCTGAACTTTTGAGATAACCTCCTCCCATTCCAGAGTCCATTATGGCAATCCTCATATAGTCAAGTTTCTCATCATCTTAATGTAAGGTTTGTCTGAATACACACCTTTAGCCCTGTATCTTATAGCACCGTTGCACCGTTACTTTCCTTTGATTGTTTTCTGTTAGTTCCTTACCTCCCAAGGGAAAAAAACATGGGCTTGTACACAGAGCACAAAGCACATATTGTAATTTCTCTCTTCTTACTTTGTGTGCAGCACTACAGATTATAATTTGGCTGCAATCTCTACAGGAGAACTGGCAAAGTAATGTGTGCCTATATCTTGGCTACTTTGGTACAGAATCTGCATTTTATCTAAGGGCGCCTGTGTCAGCAATTTAAGGCAACCAACATACAATCTAACTGTGGGCTCTGCCTTGGATATGTTGCTACTCCTTTTCTTTACTGATCCAAAATTCTCCTGCCATACTGTTTTTTGTAAGTATTGCCGAATCCACTCATAGCAAAATCTCTTTAAAGGGCCATCTGATATTACCTAAAACAAATTAGGAAGCATTCATATAAACTGCTCCACCAATAGTTGTGTGAAGCAGTAACATCCCAACAATAGTGTGGAACACAAGGTAGAGTAACCTCTTCCACTGAACCAAAGGGGTCTGGAAGAGGATGCCTGTCTCAAACACCAGCATACACTGAAGTTGGTATTGTAGATACTTTTACTTTACTTATAAAGGTATTTAGTATATTGACTTTAATTGAGCTAGAGCAGGGTGCATGATAGGATGTAAAGGCTAGCTGTAACCATTTGCATGATAGGATGTAAAGGCTAGCTGTAACCATTTGCATGATAGGATGTAAAGGCTAGCTGTAACCATTTGCATGATAGGATGTAAAGGCTAGCTGTAACCATTTGCATGATAGGATGTAAAGGCTAGCTGTAACCATTTGCATGATAGGATGTAAAGGCTAGCTGTAACCATTTGCATGATAGGATGTAAAGGCTAGCTATAACCATTTGCATGATAGGATGTAAAGGCTAGCTGTAACCATTGTCCTTCACCATATTTGCAGGTGCTTCACAATTTCTTAGAGCAGTATCATTTTTCTTTTCACTCAGTGAACAGTCTTTTAGACTCTTTAATCACATAAATAAGTCATACGTGTGCTAAGACAAACAGGCAGATTTTGTTCAACATTTAATGTGAAACACTTACCTCTGCAGTTTGCCTGTCATCCTCTTTCACAGTTCTGTTATTCTAGCAAAAATGGAAGGAAAAAGTTGCCTTACCTTTCACATCTATGCTGCAAATGTTAGATATAGATATTAATGGATGAACTTTGAGTCTCTTAACTTTTACACTGCTTGTCACATTTATTTATGAAGTAATTTTAGAGGTTAGTTTTTTCCATAGATTAGGATTATATTGGATCTTTTTCCATTTTCTACACTTAACAGATCCCCATGATCACCTTCAGTGCTTGTTACGTCATGGATTTTTGTCTTCTGAGTTAACATTTATTAGTCCCTCACTCTACAGAAAAAATGTATCAATAATGCAATCTTGGTATATAAAATAGTATTCAAAACATCCCATTTTCCTCAGGGACTAACAGGACAGCATAGTGTAATATAGTGCTGTAATAACCTGGTTACCATGCAGACTCTTCAACTCTTTCTTACCTGCCCTGGAGATACTGACTCGACACCAGTGATTGTGCATACCTCAGACCCTAGAAAGACACACGCATAATTAGGGCATATTCTGATGTTTTGCTCAAAATTTTTACTACTACAGCATTAGCAAACACATACACGTACAGTTCCATGTAATATATTAAGGACAAAATTTAAATGTGGAAAATACTACTATAAAAAGGAGAAAAAAAACTATCTAAAATAAAGTAAAGGAAAGATCATGAAAGCTTATCAAAAGTCCATTATTGAAAAGAATAAAAAAATAGAACATGTAACCTAGCAGCATCACAGGAATAAAAAATAATAATACAAAATATAATAAAAAAACCCCAACATATATACTCTGGGCATTCATGGGCTTTGTTGTACTCAGGAAGAGACGCTTGAGTCTGCAGATTTTGACTTCTCCTCAAGAGATACTAAAAAACATATTTTTGGTTGGCTTTTACAAGTTAAAGTTTGAGCCTGCATACATCGTTTTACCTGATGGAACAGGAAGAGTGAGAGAGTTGCTCCGAGATGCTACTGGTGAAACTTTAGGACTAAGCGTAGGGGAAACTGCTTCATTAAAACAAAGACAAAAACAAAAACAAAAGGTAATTTTACTTTCTAGGCTTGTAGCTTCTGAATTTTTAAAATTCAGCTAAGATTAAAACACGAATCTTATAGTTATCAGTCATGTGTTTGTCCACAACCTGACAAGTTATACTCCACAATTAGGAACTTAGAGATGGTTTTATCTCCTATACCTGCCACAAACTAATACAATTCTGTTGATACACAGAATCCTTATTCTCCTAAGTTTTCTGATACTGTAAGCACTGCAGAGAAGTAGACACAAGAGAGGGATTCACTAAGAATTTAGTAAAAGAAAAAAAAAAAAAGGAAAATTTAATTTCCTCCAGAAAGCATCAAACCAATTTTAAGATAGAACTTTGTTTTGAATTGGCATTTCAAAGATAAATGAAAGTCCTACTTCATGATAAAAAGGTATTTTGTCCTAGTTTTCAAACACTTCATGTGAGGGGGAAAAAAATAATTTCAATTGACATTCTAGAACAAACTATTTTATTCTGCTGTTTTTAAAGGAGGATTTGGTCCACTTAGCTTAGTTTATTACTATGTTCAGAATAAAAGTCTGTGTAATTATGGCTGGGGGAATTGTTTTTTCAACAGTATGAATCTTACCATTAAAAGTTCATTTTATGTACAATAGGAAATTCAAGAAAAAATCTTCACAAACAGAAATTTGTGAGCATTTTTTATATTCCAGTAGAAATACTTCATGCTTTCCTGTTACAGCGTGTGCAGTGTATCATTCAGATACTAAAAAACTTTACACCATCTTCCACTGTTACATCTGAATATAGAGATTAGTCATTTCTGTTTTATATGGAATTGGGGGGGGGTAGAGGGATTCCGACCTTCAAATTAAGTGTATGTATACAGTAGCAGTGTATGCATTAAAGTAGATGCTTGCATATGCCTTTGCAGATCTTTGAAGAAGAACATAAAGTCTTGTTTTCAGAATCTACATCTACCTGTTGGCGACTCCGGAAGGCTGCTTCTTGACTTTCTTCCTCTGCGCATTAGAAACCTCTCACTTACTTTCTTTGCCTCTTCTAGTAATTCGAGGTTCTTCTTTTTGTCTTCCTCTGATATTTTGACATCTGGTAGCTGATCATTTACCAGATCAATCACATGACCACTGTTGTCTGGGTAGAAAGCACCAGAATTAGAGCTGTACCTTGTATTTCCAGATAGGTTGTGGCATTTCAGAGTAACATGTACAAAACATATCTATAAATTTAATTTTGAGCTTGCATTTAATAAATGTCTGCTCATTTCTAATGTTGCTATATTCTCAAGTTTAGAGCAAGTCCTCAAAAACACAGATAACCCACCAAGATTAAGTCACTGTGATCCCAGATGCTTTGAGACATGAAACTGGCTTTTACAGCTGTGTCCCCAATACAGTTTTTCTAATCAGTAAAAGTGGCATTAGATCCATTTCAACTAGCAGTCATGGCATTTCTGTCGTAGACTTAGTTTTTCCATGGATTTTTGTATGTCCGATTTTTCAAGGCTAAGGTCCCACAAACTCACCTGGCAAAGATTTACGCACACTAGTTTTAACATACAGATGATTCCATGAAATAATCTATATAATAAAGTGCAAAGTTTGGAAGTATAAAGATTTTATTCTATGCAGATAGAAGAGCTTTTCCCACAAATGCAGAAGCAACAGTAAAGCTGCACCTGGCAAAGCTACAGGCAGAAGCTGAATGCTAAATCCTGAGAATAATAAAGCTATTTTGAAAAGCAAATAAATGTCTACCATGTGGTGGACCTGCAAGAATTTTCCAAAGGAACTGCAAATCCCATTAGAATATCCAATGGTCAAAGAAGCCGTTGTTAGACACTGCTTCTCCTCATGCCCACTTATGTTGATATGTTAGATAATGTGACCCAGGAGAATGCATGGACTACAAACTGAAAGCCACTGTCCTACACTTAGACATTTAGATTAATGCATTGTTTCTAAACAATGTTTAGTTAGCTGTAGAGAGAACCCTTTAATCCCTGGCTTCCACATTGGTCAAAAACACTAAATTTGAGCACTAATTTTTACAATTCTCCAAGCTATGATTAAGCAAAGAATGTATCCTGTTGTCAGAAAGGCCCTTTCTGTGTGAGTTGGTGTGAATGGCTTCTATAAGCATCTAGGCTTGTATGGAGAAACAGTTACCTGAAAACAACAGGCCAAAGAAAGGAAATGCATATGCTGATGAAGCAGTGTGTGCAAGTTTTTCATGGGCTGATAAACTCCACAGACCAGTGAGGTTGTTGGATCTGCAAAAACTGGTAAATACATCACCAAGAGTCTGCTCTATCTGTACAAGGCCACTGGCACACACTAGCGTCAACAACAGACTGCAAGTCAGACATTTATTCTCAAGTAACTATGAGAAAATTTGTGATTGTTTGAGTGAACTAACTATCCAAGTGAATAAGTGACTGTGTTGTGTGAAGAGCTATCTGGTGTTAATAACCTGATCACATTAACAACAGCTTAGTGAATAAAATGTGTTCTAAGAAATATCAGTTATGAGTGTCTCTCTCCCCAGCTTGATGCCTCTACTAGGGAAGAGGGAATTTATAACAGTTTTGCAATAAGAACAACTTACCTAAGAACAACTTGGGTGAGGGGGAGAGAAGTCATCAAGTAATAAGAGAGAAATATTTTTAAATTTGACAAGAGCCATTACAGAACAATCAGTCTTCAGAAAAGCTAAGGACATAAGCAAGCAGCAAAACCTCAAGTCTCTTTGGTTTGTGGGTGTGTGGTTGTTTGTTTGGAGGTTGTTGTTGGGGTTTTTTTTGGTGGGGGGAGGTAGTATTTGTTTTGTTTCTAATTTCTGTAAATTTAGTTCAATTTCAAGGCTGTCAAGCATGCCCACAGATTGGATATTCTTAAAGCATTCTACTTCTAATGAAATATCTTTTTCGTTTTATGCTAAGATTTATGTGTTGAAAGTTTGACAGAAGGACATCCCATGACACTATCCTTGGGCCAGCAAAAGAGGAGAGCTGCAAGGCAGGGTAATTTCTATCTTCCTTGAGCAAGTAAGTTTTCATCACTATGCTCAACATCTTTGCCTTTTTATATTTGCCTTGCCTTCTGCTTCTTCACCACTTCCATTTCCTTTCCCTTTTGCTGCCATTTTCTCTTTTCCCATGAATTCCCTTTAGTTTCTTTTGCTGCATCCCATCTCAGGACCTGCTTACATATAACAAGTGTTCAAAGAATCACCTGTTGATTATTTCAGGCCAACAAGTCTATGATTTTGTACGTATCCATGAAGTTACACTCTTTCAGGAAAGTCAGACCTGTAACAGGTCACATTTTGTAACAGGTTTGATTAGAAAATACCTAACTTAGAAAGGCAACATCTTAGAATCGTAGAGTAATCCAGGTTGGAAAGGACTATTGAAGGTCATCTAGTCCAACATTCAAAGCAGAATGAGTGGTGAAATCAGACCAGGTTGCTAGTCTTTTAAGACAATCTGGTCTTGAAAAACCTCTAAGGACGGAGAATGCAAAACCTCTCTGGGCAGATTGTTCTAATGCTTGACTGTAGAGCAAGTGAAAAGTTCTTTATACCCACTTAGAGCTTCACCCGTTTCAAATTACATCGATTGCCTCTTGTCCTCCTGCCAGGGGCCTGGATCTGTTTTCCTGATGATCTTCTCACTGGTATTGAAAGGCTGTATAAGGTTTCCCCTAAAGCCATCTCCTCTCCAGGCTAAATTAGGCCAGCTCCTTCAGCCTTCCTTCACAGGGCAAATATTTCAGCCCCTGGACCACCTTTGTGGCCCTCCATTGGACTCACTCCCATTTATCAACACCCTTCTTTTCTTGGAGGTCCCAAAACTGAATGCAGTTTTTTAGATGCAGTCTAATGAGTGCTAAATAAAGGGGAATAAACACTTTCCTTGATCTACTGCCAGGGCTTCTAATAGTACAGTCCATGACATTGTTAGCCCTCTGCTGCAAGGGCACACTGTGGTTCATGTTCAACCTGCCGTCTACCAAGGTCTCCCGGCCTTTTTCAGCAGAGCAGCTTTCCAGCCAGCCAACCCCCATCCTGTACCTACTGCAAGTGGTTATTCCTTCCCAGATGTAGGACTCTGAATTCATCTTTGCTGAATTTCATAAGGTTCCTGTTGGCTCATTCCTCCAGCCTGTCTAGGTCTCTCTGAATTGCAGCACTGTCCCCAGGCATATATTAATCTCCCCAAGCTGATTTCATCTGCTAATTTGATGAGCGTGTGCTCCATCCTCCTCCAGGTCATTGATAAAGATGGAAAGCACAATTCGTTTTCTTGAGTGGGTTTCAAGACAGCCAAAGGCCAGCCACAGCAGCTGCAACAGAAAGCAGGCTTGAAGCAAAGCTCTGTCCTCAGCAGAATGACATCTGGAAAGGTTTCTTTCTTTCAAAGAACCCTCTCCTTTTGCTAGCATCTAGGAAGCATGTGACCAACCAACCAGTCACTACCCTCAGAGCCAAACTATCCAACCAATATTTTACCTGTCCAGTTGCCCACCCATCCACATCATAAAGTCCTAATTTGGATACCAGATTTGGGGGGGAGCAGCTCTTGCTGCTGCATCTCTGAATGTGGAAAGATGATAATTCTGTCATATAAGTCTGATTTCTGTAAGTATATTTCCAGAACTTTATCTAGTTTCCATGAGTTTAGTAACCTCTAAAATCAACTGCTGGCAAGCAGGATAGAGTTCAAGTGTTCCAAGTTCCCTTAAGTAGATCTGAGCTGATTTACATGGATCTTATCTCCATATTTGTTTTATAGGACATAATAAAGGACATTTCCCTTTGAATGCAATCAGCCAAGAAACACATTTTACTAACGAATTTAAAGGACCAATCACAAAACTTGAGCAAACGAATGAGAAGTCCTAAGTATTTGAAGCTTCCTAACAATCTTTCCACGGGCTTTCTTTCAGCTACATTTTTATAGGCATAATGATGTAACTGAGTGCCCAGTTATGAAAGCATCAGAATCCCAAACTAGGAAGGACTAATTCTGACTGTTATTGATATGAATAGTTAGCAGCTTCTCTCTGCATGGCTGAGAAACTAACTCTAATACAAGAATGGAAATACTACTTATATAAAATATTTTACTATTTTATTAAGAAAAAGGCAATATTAAAGATGTTCTGCTAAATTTTAAAATCTCCAACTCTCTATTTGTGTGAAACTAGCCCAGGATCCCAGGTGTATAAAATTATTATTGTGTATTTGTCACGTCACAAATATCAAATTAATTCCAGCAAACTAACCCTCATAAATCCACAAAAAGGGAAATTAAATGTGCAATAGTACATTAAATTCTGTTGGAAAGGGTTCTGGTTTCTTTGTTTTGACCACCAGAAAGGAAAAAAAAAAGGTGTATACACTGTTAACAGCAGAGAGAGTTTGGGTTACTTGGTTTAAGGCCAGGCTGGATGTGGCTTTGAGCAACCTGGTCTAGTGGGAGGTGTCCCTGCCTATGGCAGGGGAGTTGGAACTGGATGGTCTTCAAGGTCCCTTCCAACCTAAACCATTCTACGATTCTATAATTTTACAGAAAACTGTTTTCATGCACAGCATAAAGCAGTGATAACTGGCTCAAATTAAGAGAAAGCAACATTGCTGTAAAGATAAAAATATTTTTTAAAATTTATTCTAAATGACTGATTTCCCCTTCCCAACCCCCCGTTTTGGTAGGAGGTCTCATAAATTTATTCCTTCATCCTTTACGTGCGATGTAAGGATGTACTACTACCGTACTACCAACTCAGTTCAAGTTTTACTTTACAGGAAATACATAAATGGAGACAAGTAACAATCCAAATGCAAATGTACCAAGACTAAGATCTGATGGGAACTTTGCCACTGTCTTAACAGAATGAGCAATTAACTCAGTTTGTAGTACTCACAAATCTGCATCCACACCTTGAATAATAATTTACTCCACAGGTAGCTACCAGAAAACTAATAGAACTAATTATGTAGTAAGAGACTCATTAGCATGTGAAGAAATGAACAAAATCTTCCCCTGGGTAGGTTGTTTTCATTTAAAGTTTAATCTGATATGATAGCCAAACCAAATAACTTGAGACTTAAGTGTCTGCTAAGCTCCTTGCAAAAAAAAAATTCCAGTTGTTCAAAAGTAACAGAAACAGTATTACTGAACAGTATTTTGCCTACAACAAGAATTTTAAGCACATATATCTCCAGTCTTCTAAAAATATTAAGCTAGCACACTAATCTAACAACTTTATGAAACTAACAATATGCATATTTCCCTGGATCTGTCTGCACACAATCCACTTATGAGCATAAACTCGCTCACAATTCAAGATGCTAGCAATATTCTCTGTGTATGCATTACAGACAGTATGCACAGGACAAAAAACTGTAGTCAATACAGTCAGACTCTATATTTACGTCGTCATTGCATGTCACATTTTCTGAGAAAACATCTGAGTTTAAATAAATAATCACTTCTTACCAACAGAAGTCAATGAATTTGTTGGATTCCTAGTGGTACGGTTAGAATGTCTCCTATGAGGACTACGAGGCCTAGAGAGAAAAATGAACAAACAAAAATTATGAGAGTACACCACCAAAAGAAGTTCTACTCCTCTATAAAAATTTAGCATTAAAAAGAAAGTACTTATCTTTGATTTAAAAAAAGAAAACTAAAAGGTTTTATTGCAATTCCTCCCGTCTCCAAACAACTGGAAATAGAGGAAGATTGCAGAACGAAGGAACATTACAGAAATTGCTCTCACATAGGAGTTCTGACATTTGCTGATGACCTCAAATACTATGAACTTTTGATTTCTTAGAAAAACTACATTTCTTTAGTTCATTACCATGACTTAAAACTCATGTAAATACGGTACATTTTAAAAAAAAAAAAAAGTCTTTGTAAATTGTTAGTGCTACCTAAACTAAGTTTTACAATTGAAATAATTTCTTAGGCTCCCACATTGACACTCCCATGGAGTAATACGGGAACCTTCTAGACTGAAAGCCAGGTGATAGTCTCAAACAACTGCAGAAAATTAAATGCTGACACAGCAAATAACGCTGCTTTTCAAGGGCTGCATTATAAGTCTGAGTCTTAAATAATCTTGAAGTTTGGAGAAGTACACTTTAAAAATACAAGCAAATTATAGAATAGATTTATGATCAACACTTTTTGATTAGTTTTTTCCCATATTTTAAGTCTAATGACAGGTCAATAAATTAAAAATCCCAGGTCAAGAAGTATGCTTTATCAGAAGACTGAAAGTAACCTTAATTCAACTCAGAAGTGAAGTTTCCAACTTCCATCAGGATTATTTCCATTCAACAGCTCGCTCTCACATATACTTAGCCTCAAGGTGGTATTCTTGTCCTGTCTATCTGAACAGACCCAAACACCTGCTTCAAAACTCACCATAGTATAGTATTCGAACTTGACATTTAAGTTCTTCCAACTGTCTAGCTTAGAAACATTATCAACGTTATGAATTTTCAACTAATACCTATGTTATTTCACAAGATCAGGAATGTGGTCCTATCCCAGTTCCCAGGTGCTACAGAAGTTTCTTTTGCAGCTTCACCGAAACGGTAAGGAGGACTGAACAGATGCAAGGGAGGAGGGGAAAGAAGAGAGCTGGAAAAGAAGCCTACACTTGCTGCATCGTTTTTTTAGACAGAAAATGAAGTCCGGTAACTCAAATTTAATGCTTTCAACTCAGGACTTTAAAAGAACTGAGCATATCTTAATTGGCTTTAGGAGAAAATTTTAAAGATGCTGGCTAAAAATACCATGATACTCTAGTATCTCAGAATATTATCCTATGAAACAAAGTTAGCCAGCAATGCCAGACTACCAACAATTTTTGTAAGGAATGAAACCATATACAATAACAGTAACTTCACCAGCATCACCTTAAGTTACATAAAACAGTGTGTGTTTTAAGTCAATACCGAGATAATATGCATACAACTGGAAGGTAGATTTATTCTGAAAGATATATGTAATATGCTAAACCTGTCAAAAGAAGATAAGAAGCCTTTTCAGCAGTTCATAAAATTGTAAAATGTTAAGTATAAAAAATAAATAAAATACTTTCAAAAGCTATTAGTAAAATTTGCAAAGTATTTTTATAATCATAAGCCTTCCTTGGAAATTTTCTGACCTCACACATAAGCCTTATTATACAAACTGTCATATATTACAAGTCCATCCTTTGCCAAAAACCTTCCTTCTTCATTAAAACATGCTTTAGTAATTTAAGGATCATCCTTGTCAATCATCCTTGTAGTAGGTGTACAATTGTAGCACACACACACACACCACTATGCATCTACAAAAGGATTTGACCAAGCAATTTTTTCCTCACCAGGCCATATTTTATTTGCTAGCAAAAGGAAGGACTTCAAAAGTTACAGCTTTTAGTCCAGATTATGCCAGACTTTAATTTACATTTTTGTTTTAGTTTCAAATATGCTATTCTGAAAGATAAGAAAGTTAATGTAAATTTAAAGCATACTGAGTCAAGTTGGCAGGCTCAGTATTATATGAAACTCTACTCTCTTAGTATCAGTTACATTCCTGTCCCCCCCTACTTCCCTGCATCCAAAACATCATCATCAAAATGCAAAGACTATACGATCAAATTACAAATAGAGATATAGCAATAATATTTTAATACAATATACATTTCAAAGCAATATTTTAGAAACACAGTTCCTGGAATTACTGGACAATTTATGCATAGATTGATAATGTATTATATAGTACCTGTTAACCAGATTTTTATCAATTTCTACATCTGGCGTAACAGCATTCTCTGGAAGAACAATAGAAGGTGTACTGCATGTTGTCCCTTCAACAGTAGTGTCCTGAATGGTTTGTGACAAATATAAAAATGTAGTTAAACAGAAATTTAAAACACTGAATTTTGATGCTCTATGTGGAAAATAACGTGTATTGCTCAATTTAGCTGAAAGAGAAAATGACTGAACTAAGTGTGAATCGGCTTTTATTTGAGAAAACCAACGTGAATTAGAGGTCTATACTTAAATTGCTAAAAGGACATGATGGAGACCTGGAACATCTGTTTTCTTTACAAATTTTTAATGCACACAAGATAAATTTAATTTAAGTAACTAATGAGAAATCTTTAAAATGGTAGGCAAACTGATTTTTCATACCATTCCAGCAAACCATTCCTTTACTGAAGTACATGTACAACACTTAGTGAACTTATAAGCTGGATGCAAGAGTGAAAAGCATCTATGTATAACAGGGCTTAACTAGGCACGCAAAATCTCCAAATGGTACTAGTGTACAACAAAAGCTTGAATAAATGCAGTATGAAGTGTACATATGCTATCCCAAACCCCAGAAAATAAATATAAGGTTATTTTGTTAGTGTTCTACTTGGTTTTCCCTCCCATTAATTGAAATTTTTTTTTTAAATATAACTGCAATATTTAATAAAATACAATACAATTTTTAGGTGACAAAATAAACTGGCACCTAATATCAATGTATGTTTGCCTTCTTAACTTGTCTTGAGAACTTAATCCCACACCTTCTACCACAATGATGCCAATCAGCTGTAGAGAAAGAATCTGTTTCCTGTGAGATATCCCAAATGGAGATGCATCAAGTTGGAATAAAGAACTGTGGATTTCTCATGTGTAGTCAAAAAATGATTACTTCTACCCTATGTGCTACATTCAGATTCACAATAAATAAATAAACAAATAAATCAACCCCTGTATTGTTGAGGAGAGGAGAGGAGAGGAGAGGAGGGAGGAGAGGAGAGGAGAGGAGAGGAGAGGAGAGGAGAGAGAGGAGAGGAGAGGAGAGGAGAGGAGAGAGAGAGAGGGAGAGAGAGAGGAGAGGAGAGGAGAGGAGAGGAGAGGAGAGGAGAGGAGAGAGAGGAGAGGAGAGGAGAGGAGAGAGAGGAGGAGGAGAGGAGAGGAGAGAGAGGAGAGGAGGAGGGAGAGATTTTCTGTTGGAAGTGACCTACAATGATCCTCTAGTCCAACTGCCTGACCAATTCAGGGCTGACCATAAGTTAAAGCATGTTATTAAGGACATTGTCCAAAAGCCTCTTGAACACTGACACTCTTGGGTCACTGACAACCCCTCTAGGAAGCAACGCTTTGCAATTTTCTAAAAGGGCATGTTTGCTATCCATGAGACAAAGCCAATTACATTCAACTGTTACAAACATAATTTTGCTTTTACTGAAATAGCATTTGCTGTCAATTTTGCTTACTCCTTTTAAAAATGTTTATCTTCTAGATGTTGACACGAGTGTAATGAGTTCAGAATAACATTTATTTTAGTAATATTCATTAAATAAGCAGGTAAGAAAAAGCTCTTATAAAAGCACTAATATAGATATTTACAGAATGAAGCATTTAATAGCTCACAGTTTAACAAGTCAACATTTTAGAACAGAGAAAAATAATTATTTCAATTATTTGAAATTAAGGCCATCAATGAATAATTGTTACAGTCATCTACTTCATGTGGAGAAATTAGTGTAATCACAAGGTTTGTTACAATAAACAAGTAGCCAAGAGTATAAATTGAAATGGAATTATATACATCCAGAAAGCTAGCAGGTACATGACGGCTAATATCTATCAGATACAATAGAACTCCTTTCAACATGGCTCCCAGTGCTGCATTTTACTCTTGTGGAAATAATGTATTTTCTGATTAATTCAAAGAACTCTAGAAACAATTTGAAAATGGTATAATATTAAAGTATATAGCATAACCCTTCTTCCTCTCAAAGGCAACAAAATATGCTTTGGTTTGGATATCTGAGTTAGGATTCTTGATTCTGTTGTATATAGCTTTTTTTACTAAAATAAATACATTCCATGGAGCTCTAAACGTCTATACTCATAATTCTCATATGATGTTTCTCAGCAAGTTCATATTGTCAGTCACAGGAGAGCAGGATAGGAAACATGCCAAGAAAATAATATGAAGATTTAAGTTTAAGAAAAATATCCTTCTAATATAGGAAATGTTAGAATGTAAAAGCATGATCTATTGTGTGATACAAGTGCTCAACTGACATTGTATGATAATAGTTTGAAAGCAATTTTTAGTAGTATTCTTGAAAATGTTACAGTGTGTTTTATCTAACAGTCAATGACAAAAATTCAGGTGACTGCCTTGCCCTGCTCGTAGGGCAAAGCAGCTGAGTACACATGCACATTGTTTATACTAATCTCATGACTGCCAAAGAGCAAAAACTTTTGAATGATATAACATCAGCCTTAAAGTCACTCAATTCCATTTTAGGACTCTAAAACCAGCTCATTAAAAAAAAAAAAAAAAAAGAAAAGAAAAGAAAAGAAAAGAAAAAGAAAAAGGCTGTAGCCAAGGCTAGTTCAGGTCAGGTAGAATACATTAATCATGGTCAGCAGCTATAGCAGTTCAAGTTCCACAGAGGTGAAAACTCATGCCTCCTAGCGTGGTACATTTGTATAAGAGAGGGGCTGGAAGAGGTAGAGTATGAAGCCCTTCGCCCAGCCAGCTGGCTTGAATCAAAAGAAATCTTTATACTCTGAAGAGTACTCAGCTGCTATATGCATATCTTGGAAGAGAAGCTTTAACAGGAAGCTTAAGATGTCTCAGAAGTTTTTCATCACCCTCCCATTGCCTGCCTGTAACTGCCCTCTCCATGTTAGCTTCCAGGCAAGTGCTCTTCAGCTATTCCCAGCAGCTGCCTCATCTCCTAGTACCAGTGACTGCCTGCTACCAAGTCTTTGCTTCCTTTTTTGTCCTGAGCCCTCCTCCCATAAAAATGTAGGGTGAAACTGACTCCACCTCCATGGCTCAGGTGGGACCTGATCCACATGCTTTACACGGATGATCATGTGCCACCTAGTCTCGCAAGGGAGGCTTGCGCAGGGCTGAGAGGATGGCACATGCAGTTTGGTCCATAACAGAAGATCCAAGAGGCTTCGCGATACTCAGGGTGGATAGGATATGCAGAGATTCCGGCTGTTAAGCTCTACCAAGCCCTCACTAAGCATACAGAAAATGTGTTTTTTAAAGTTTTATAATCCAGACAAATTTGGATGGATTTGAACAGTGATGGGGGGAGGGGGAGGTAGCTAAAAGAGCTACCCTGCCAGGACAGTCAGATGATAAAGCTTTATTTTATACAACCTGAATTATTTAAAGTATTGGAAAAAAAAATATAATCCTCTGCCACCTGGCTGTATTCTTAGAAATTAATTAAAGGTCTGGACTGAATTTCAGAACAGATTTGACCTGAAACAGACACTTACGTGAAAAGCCTCAGAAAAGTTATGCATCTCAGAGAGCAGTCTTTTGAGTGAGATGGGATTTTAAGTAAGTTTAATTTTAGATGTTTAACTGAAGTGCTGAGCTTTAAGTTTAGCAAGTAAGGTAATGAAATTCAATTGTAACTGGACCTAGTTGAAACAGCCAGGAGAACAGACACATGGGACACCTCTTTCAGCACAAAACAGATAACATGCAGTGATTTGATAAAGGTACAATACAAATTTAAATAGGAATAATGAAAAAAAAAAAAAGAATTGCAGAAGCTTGAATGATGGAGTAATCAGTGTATGAGAAATATTATGAACATCTGAGACAGACTTTTCCTCGAGTCACAAGAGCCAGTGTTCAGGATACCAAAAGAGGAGAAAACTGGAAACAGAAATAGTGTAGGGAGAAAGTGTAGGGAGGTTTACAGGCCACTATAAATCTTAACATAACCAGTAAGGACATAATTTTCTTTGTTGCAGGTACACATTACATGTCTAGAAATTACATTTTTAATACTAAAAACCTGAAATCAGTTTTTAAGGGTATCAGTGAAAGCATACTATAATATAATATTTTTCTATATGAAATAAATCTAATTAAATTTAAATATGGAAATGACTAAAAATGACATCTGACTGAAGTTCTATGATTTATGGTGGGAGAAATAGTTCTGTATAAAACACTTCCAAAATGTTCAATACTTACTGTAACAAGACAGCAGACAAACTAAGAGTTCAACTACATACTCTTAATTCAGACAACATTTCAAACAAGGGGCTACAGTTCTTTGAATTACGCTAACTGCCCTCACACCTGTGTTAATGGGAATTTCACATCTATTTCCCTCAGGAACACTGAGCTAATGAATACTTTGATGAATGTTGTTTAGAGTTAGTCAGAATGGTGAATATAGGCTGCTGTAAGAAATACTGAAATGGAAAACCATATCCGTTTTCTCAAAATGAATTTGAGAAATATAATCCAGGTCCTCCCATCATGTAAAAGATACTTCTTTTTTGAGTAAGCGAGAAACTACATGTGATGTAATGTTCATTTTCTTTTTCTTAGAACGGTTTTGTGAATGCGTGTGCATGTCTGTATGCAGGCAAAAGGTGGGGAAGCATCTCCTGAAACAGAATGAGGAAATTATTAGACACCGGACAGCACTCCAGATAAGATGAGATTCCAGGCTTCGAAAGTTTTGTTCAATGGCAGGAAACAAGTCCACCAGTTGTTTGTTCTTTCTGATGCCCTCTCCTTGCTTGCAAGTCTTTACCTTACAATGATAAGTTATTTTACTTATTACACAGTCATGCTGTAGAAACTGGACGCAGCAAGAACCAAAAGTGATAACAGGTAAGAACAAGATCAAATTCTCACAACATTGGCTAGTTGCAATCCTTAACTTTAGTAGGCTTATGAGCTGTGTGTTGGTTAAAATCCTCCCACTGTTACTTTGTGCCTAAAAATAACAATTTATCTAAAATGAAGCATTTTGCATAGTTAACTGATTCACAATCACATTATCCTGCTTCATTTAAGACCTACCTCTAAAAGGCTTGTATCATGTATTAAAATAGTATTTTTAATTTTTCTTTGGATTAGGTGGTTTTGGAATGGAATTTTTGGAATTCTTCATTTCTCCCATTCCACAAGCATGCTCAGGATTAGATGCATTGATGTCTACTAGTTTTTCCTACTTTTCCTCTTTGGGTATGTTTTACCCAGCAAGTCTTTTATATTAAAATACTATTCACATGGGTGAGTTAAAAAAAAAAAAATTATCTCTTCTTAACCTAATGTATGTTCTCAGCTATTAGTCTGATGAACTTTCATCCATCTGGGGTGTTTATCTTAAGCCAGGAAACTAACACTCAGCACAATGTGCAATTTAGATGGAATGCACGGCAAATCAGTGTAGGGCTCGATGCTTACAGTATTTTCCAACAATGTTAAAGTAGCGGATGTTTTCATCTAAACTGTAGAATACAGTGTCCTCAAACCCAGTGACAGTGATACATTTTTAACTGAGGATGTGCCAGATTACAAATCTGCTCTTTCTTTACACCAGTTTGCATAAAACAGGATGATCTGGATAATCTGTGATTTTGTAATCACAGTAAGATACTTCAGCTAAACTAACAACTCCCACCCCCACTTTATAAGAACATAAAATTACCTTTGCTCAGTGGTATAAATTATTCAAAAGGGAGAATTATAATCTCTTATTGTTTTTTTAAATTTGTCTGCAAATAAAATATGTAAAAACATATAGATGCCAGAAATCTGAGTAGCAAAAAGATGAATATATCTGGGGAGCACCCACCTGCTCTTGGTATGGTTCCAGTATATGTTCAGGTACTACTGTGGCAATTAAAGCACCGAGAAAGACTACAAACCAAAAACCAGATTTCCATCTTTCACACCCCCATGAATTCCATAGCATCTACTATATCTGTAAAAGCAACACTAGATGTTTCAAGATTACTGTGAAGTACAAGCCTAAATTCTTTTCTCAAAGGTTAAAGTTTTCTGTAATAACATCACAAAGGACATTTTTGGACAGCTTTGATAAAAATACTTCAGAACAGACAGACATATAAGCCTCCAGATCAAATTGATAAACAAGTGCTTGAGCAACTTCAGCTCTTATTGCTTAGTCTATACAATATCTGAAGAATTCTAAGAATATCAACTGAAAGATCATTCATAGCTTCATCAATTAATCAAAAAACAGTAACAATGACTAGATGTTATTTTATAAACTCCTAAATATATACAAACAGGTTTCAGCCTCAGGTTTCCAATAAGCGTCAGAAAACAGTTTTGTAAGAGTGCTTACTTTCGCTGGAGGAGAACTGTTGTGTTGTGCCTCTTTTGATTGTTCCTTGTCTTCAGGTAAGGTTGGCATGGTGGACAGTGTGAAGCACGTGGAACTGCAATGTGGACTAACAGGACCATGCACTGCTGAGAATATCTGTTTCAATTTAGCCTGAAGGTATAAGCGCTGGGAGGCCTTGTGATCTGCAGGTTGTGTTAGATGCCAAAAACACAAGTCAAATCCATTTAAAACTCTATGCTTTAACACTGAGATCACTTTACAACAACAAACAGTATTAAGGTTTAAAATTAAAAATGCTGTCTTGTGTTTTATTAACTAAAGCTTTTCCGATCAAGTATAACTTAGTAAATGCATTCAAAATGGACAACCTTCCATTCTTGTTGCTCTTTCCATCATTCCCCCCATTTTACAGACTTTTTTTTTGTTACTATGACTGTTTTGGCTGTGACCAAACTGCCCTCTAAAAATTCTCTCAGAAGGAAACAGCATTCTGGATATCCGTAATATGCCTTTTAGTAACTAACAAAGTCCTAATGCTAAAGAGTGTGATCTCAGATCTCAAAGAAAGGAGTAAAACTGGAAACCCAGATGGTAGCACCCTTCCTTTGAGCAAAAGCAAGGTGAATTGTGCAGATGGACACCAAGTCTTTGCACAAGACAACACTGTGCAAGACACTTCTGAATCAAAATTGCAGTGATGCCCAAATGGGGGGAAAAAAATAAAATCACTGCCTATTAGCAGAGACAATTCTTGTTATTAGTATCAGCTGGAGCTACTGCCTTCACAAGATTATTGTTGACACTAAAGCCTGTACAGTAGTCTGAAGATGAAAAATATCAAGTACTAATCCTTATAGCTACAGTGTATGTATTACAAGAGTTAGTGTGACACCTACCGGATAATTAAGGAACAGTCCTCATAAATAAATCATTCGACTCCTTGGTAGTGCCTACAGATGACAGACGATGCAGTTATCAGAGACAATGTGGTACAGTTTCTGTCTGGACTAGTAAGAGCTAACTATATTCCCTTTATAGTTAATTCAAGGCTGTTTATAGCATGGAGCTATACACTCAAACAGTAATATGACAACTTCACCAGTGTGCCAAGGAGATAAATATACTCAACAAGCATAACATGTTATCTTCTCCCAAACCTGAATTACAAATCTCATCTCAATTCTTTTACTCTTCTGGAAATCAAGATGCTGGAACAAAGAGGTTGACATGGGAAGATGAGTTGAAGTGCAAGGCACTTAGCAGCGTTGTAAGATTAACTTTCCACAGTTTTCCTTTCTATTTCAAGGAAGGGCAAAGAAATGTATTCAGGAATATGTTTGTTTATTGAGGCTAACAATTAAAATTGTCAAAATACTTGTGTTGATTTAAAAAAAAAAAAAAAAAGAAAAAGAGACAAAACCATTCACAGGAAATACTGAAGCAGCCTCAGTAGTGACAAGTTCCTCACCTCAGCTTTCACAGAAAAAAAAATCTGTGTTGCAAAACCTACAGAATGTGTGAAAACTTCGGACTACAGAAGCAGCTAAGATCCATGCTTTTATTAGATTTATTTCACATTATATTGGAAATTTAATTTTCTTTTTTACTAGAAGATGAATAGAAAACCACCTCACATGAAATTTAATGCAGAACTAATAGACTGTAAAAAAGATCTCTATACAAGTATTAATGTGTTCAGAAAAAACAGTTATTTCACTGAAGTTCTTTGATAAAGACTGTGGAAAATATGCAGCATATACTACATCATTATGAAGACCAAGATAAAGACTTTTTTGAACAGTGAGCATATTTTTTTCCAGAACAGTATATGCCATAGGAACAGCATGTTTCAAGCTTTTGTAGACATTTTGAACCTGTTACAGATGAATTTCTAGCTCTCTTCTTACATTTGTATTATGATTTTACACACCTCTGATTTAAAATAAGAGTAGAGGAAGCTTTCTATGATTAAAAAGAAGATTTTAAAATGTTTATTAAGGCAAAATATCTTTAAAGTCCCTAATATGATGGAAAACAGACATTCATGATTAAATGTATTTTAATAAACCCACAGAGAGTAGGCAGATAGCAGTAGCATTAATCATCTGTGTGTTTCAATAGTTAAGTATTTTTGTATCAAACAACAGTCACCAACTATTAACAACACATGAAGACAAGATAGAAGTGAGGTACCTAAAAAAAGTGACATGGATTTGCTTTTCATCTCTGTAACAAAATCCTGGCATCCGACGTGATTTTTGAGTTTGCAAGAACTCAAATTCAAACAAAAACAAAAAAGAGAAGATATAAATTTGGCTGTTTATCTAATACCTCTTAGTGTTTGCCTTATGAATTTATAATGGTTCCAACAGGCTCAACTCAACAGACTGCTAGGCCTGAAAAATCAGGAACGTTTCAAGTCATGGCCGAAGTGTATTTGCAGTCCTACATGGAGTTGTATAAGCTATTGCATTGAAGTGGTTTGTTACCGGTCTTAGCTGAGTTCCTAGTACATACTAAACTCAAAAAAGTAAGGCAAGTCAAATTGAAACAGGAAAGAGCTATTAAGCACATCAAGTTTCAGTTCATTTTTCAGATTTAAAAAGAAAAAAAAAAACTTTAAAAGAAAAAAAAAATCAGCAGGCTTGTCTAAGAATAGAAAGGGACAAATCCCGAGCTGTGTTGTCTTAGAGATGCAGCACAGAAAGTACTGCCAAGGGAGAACGGAGGGTAGAAAGGCGAATTTACGCCACCTTAACAACCCCCAGATTTGGAGTGGACTGAGTTCAGTCCGCCTCTGACACAATTAGAACCTTACTCTGACTTCCTTACAGAGCTATCTTGCAAATAAGAAAATGCTCCAAGTCTTTGTGGTGCTGATCAGTAGGAAAATTTCTTCTTCTGACTTTCATTTTTTTCCTAGTATCTCTCCAGAAAATCCCAGCGCCGAGGACTGTATTGGAGCAGCAACAGCTTGCAAACAATTATTCATCTTCTGAAGCTTCTTAAAACAAATACAGTCTTTACACACCTTGACTGCACAGCTGTAGTCCTCTAAGGTGCCAAAGTAAGGGCTACTACTTATTGGTATTTCAACAAAATATATAAGGACAAATCATAAGCTTTATGATTTAGAACTACTGAGTGATTATTTTTTCAATCTAAAATCTTACTTTTAACCTGTACAATGTTCTTAAAATCAGATCCTTCAAAGACTTTATCATGTTCAATCAGCACAAACATCATATCTTGTAATTGCAAATGGATATAACCAACGGAGCCACCTTCTTGCTCCATGCTGTGCAAGTTCTGTCATTTTCTAAATCAATTATTGCCTTCTTACATTAGTAGGAAAGGCAAAGGTTTAGAAATGATGGAACCTTAAGATACTAGTGAATAAATGTTCTTCTTCCATCACTGCTGAAGTGACCTTATGACTATTTGATTGGGCAACCAAAATAGCCCCAGTAAATGCCAGTGAGAGTCAAAATATATAAAAAAAGGGGGCTTCATGAGAACACTCTAACAAGAATTAGAGGAGTTTCTCTGCATCTCACAAATGCAGGAACAAAAGAAATGTCCTTGGAAAATTTGTTTCCCTGGAAGTTACACTTTTTTCTCCTTCAGTAGAGCATTAGGGAGGAATAGAGCCCTGGAACCTATAGAAATTTGCACCTTTATTACAAAACCAGCTTAGAGGCTTACTGAACCCTGATCCCAAGTGCAGAGAGCATGACTATTCTAGTTCTAAGCCTGGCTCATCTGCTAGCTAAACAGCCTTTGAAATCTTGCTGCCATTAGCTTTGTCAGCTTTATCTCCTTTCCACAAGCATAAACATGTTTTGGTCAAAGAAGGAAAGGATATGTTAACAATACATGCAATATAGTGAGATACCAACCGAAAAAACTGTAATTATTGTTCCTGAAAATACTGACAGGAGAGATTAAAAAAATACATCTGCACTTTAAAAACAGTCAAAGTGCATAAGCACATGTTAGCATCCTAGTCACTTAAGACAATGTCAAGATTCTGTTATTTCTTTTGTTAGGTGTTTATCAAATGCCGTCTGGCCTACCTTCATCCTATAAAGGATGTCATGAGATTACTGTAGTGTTTTATCAGAGTAAATGATCCCCCCAAAAATTCCAGTCTTTTAGAAATTGCAAGAGCTTCAAAATTACCTTTGAAAATTAATTACTTGTAGAGATTAACTCACATGTCACAAGAAGGGTGGATGTGGGCGAAGATCTACAATCTTAGTCTGCACGAACGTTTGGCACCTACAAAATTAGTTTAAAAAAAAAAAAAACACAACAAATTACTATCCTGTTCATCAGATTCTGCTTATTCCCACACTAAAATGAGACAATGTAAAGAAAAAAAGTAAGAAAAAGAAAGAAAGAAGAGTGGATGGAGTGCTTTTAACGTTTTGGTCTGTTATTGTAAACTTGCTGCTTAAAATAGTTAGGAAAAAAATGATCCCCTGAGCTCAAATTTGTAGTCAGATAGAGATCAGTGAATGCAGGGAACTTTCTTTTACCACTGTGTAGGCTTAGAGTACAATCTCCAGGAAATGGTGATCTGGGAGCTCTATTCCATAAAAGGGAAAAGTATTTAGAGGCCCTTTGCTTTCAGTGTGTTCTCTCTGCAACTCATTTTACCATAGTAGAGAAAGCTAAGTATAATCAGTTAACTTACCCTCTCTGAGTCACGGCTGAGTACTGTTTTAGCGAAGGCTTAGATAAAGGTGCTTTACTCCATCTCCACAGATAGCTTAGCAGTTTACCTCAAATGCACTGTCACATCACAACAAGGCTATATAAAAAAAAGCAGAAATAAGCAGTCAATAAAACATTTTATTAATATTTCTTGACTTCATACTACCCACGGTCAAGCCAAGCAACTCTCATTTGTCAGCAATGGGAATTGCATACTCATGCACACAGTTGAACTGCAATAATTCTGAGCTGCTTTTTGTAACTCTTCTTTGTTGTCCTGCAAAGTGATTGTAAAACATTACCATATTAGAAAGGTATCTTTTTGCATGCCTTCTATATAGCTCTAAAAGCATATGGAATTCATGTAGCATTTTGAATTGGGTTTTGCAGGTTTGAAGTACATAAAAAACACTAAACTTATTTAATTCAAACCAAGCATGAGCAAAACAGGGTGTTTTTCTTCTGTTTGTACTGCAGAATAAGCTTTCAAATGCAAAGCATGGTTATAGTATTTAAGATACACAAAGTTTGCTGGCATGCATTAGCTATCTCAAAAAATTGTAAAACACCACCACCACAACAAAATAAATAAAACCTATAAAAACAGATCCAGAATATCTTAATAGAAAGCCTTTAATATTTTGCACTAGGACTTCAAAATTTTTGTAAAATAGAAACACTCACTGGAAAAGAAAAAAACCAAACCCACAACTAAAGTTGACTCATTTACATTCTTACCCTATGTGACAAGAGATACTACATGGAAATTGGAAGACACTTTCTTTGTCTGCAACACAGAGAAAAAATGACTGATTCCCACTGCATCTAATTTTTATGAAAAGAAAGTGGTTTCTCATATTAAATAGTTAAGTTTGCAAGATATTAGGATACTGCTTCAGTCAGTTTACCAAAACACAGTCATAGCCCCAGGACTAATATAAGGCATCTCCGTGATAACGGGACCGATCTGTGTTCTACCCACATTAATATACATACTACTGTACAAGGTAAAATCTGGAAGACAAAGTGGTGTTTCTGTTTATAAGATACAGAACAATACCGCCGGGGCATGCAAAGTGTATGCAACTACTACGTGATTTCAAAGCATCTCTTCTCATTCTATGAAGCATTGAGATTAATTCCTGAGTGACCTAAATAATAATTCTTGACAATCAGAATACTTCCAGGTGGGACCTTGAGAGACAAGGGTTAAATATGAATAATTCTGTCACAAAAACATTTTAAAGGAAGAAACTAACAAAAGTGTAAGAAGAATACAGCAAATGTCCCCCAGCTTCTAAAACAACTTCTGTCTCAAACTCAGTGGGTACAGTCTTCCTCAGGACTACAAGCTACCATATAGGACTTGCTTTACAGAGCAGCACGACAGGAAAGGATCTCCTTTTCTGCTTCCTGTTATCCTCATAGCTCAGGAACACATAAAACTTGATGGTTTTCAATAATCTGCTTGAATGAGAGAAAGGAAAAGTTAGGTCAGGCAGAAAGGAAAAAGTTCTTTTGCTGCATGTCCAGCCTGGTTTGACTGGGAGCACTCAGGAGAGTAAGAGATAGTTATGACACTGCTGAGACTGAAAACCAAAAAGTTTGGGTGTGAAAGGTGGTGCTGGTCCATTACAAACAAGAACAACTCCTACAACAAGGCATTTGGTTTGGTTATGCGTCTAAAATTATATATTACAGTTTAAAGAAATCTAATAACTAACTCCCACAGAGTTTAATGGATAATGGTTTCTGGGAGTTATGTACTTAACTGCAATAGGATCCATTCTGGTCCCAGCTTTAGGCTTTTCCCTGGTACATTAAGAGAAAAAAATCAGTTGGACCTGATTTCATCCACAATTATTTTAACATAGTTAAATGGAAATTTAAGAGTTACTAAAAGATCGGAACTGTATCTGAAAATAGCATTTTTTTCCCATGAAATACTATCAGTGAGCTTCATTTGTTTTAGCAATAGTTACAATTTTTGTTTTGTTAGCAGTCAGTGTTTAGGTTTACTTCTCTTGCAGCAAAGCAATCAGAGTAGCTTATAATCTTTTTTTTTGCAACAATTCTAGGCTGAGTTTTATGCTGCAGACAATCAGCAAACAACTAAAGACTGCACATATTCTAGAAATACCAAGGGGCAGTATTTCACTAACTTTTTAGACTACTAAACCCAGATAAAAAAAAGACAGGTTTTTCTTTTAAGGTAAGTGTATCTCAGGCAGTCTGAGATGTTCCTGATTCCACTTTTTTTTTTTTAGGGGCAATTAGGAGTTAATATTACATGAATCAAATTTTTATAAATTACTCTGTTTTGGAAGCAAAGTCTTTGTTTGGAGTTTTTATTTTTCACTAAAAAGAATTTAAGGAAATGAGGTTATAAGTTGCATTACCTGCCTGTGAAAACAAATGGTTTTAAGAATTGTATACAAGTTACAAAAGTTCACAAAAAATATGTTCTGATTAATTTGTACTTTTTGTTCATTTTGGGCTTTTCTTTGAACTAATCGGTTATGACAAAACCCCAGTAAAATAATTTTATCTAGTTAAGTATGTGCCTAGGATACTGGACCCAGCTCTTGCATGGAAATGACAGCCAAAAGGAGTTATGGGAAAGGACAGATCTGCAAGGTTCTTCGAGAAGAGGCTTCTCCTCAGTTATACCACTGCAAGAACCAGGCAATCCCCACATCCCGTGCTGGAGACAGGACAGCTGTGGCAGGAGAACCAAAGGGAGGTGGCACTTCCTCAGGGATTCCAGACCTGAAAGCTTTTACCCATCTGTTCTCCCTCATTCAGTGGCTTGCATCCAGCACAAACTACAGATACAATAATTTAACTGGCAGCTATTTCCAGGGTCACTTTTAAGACATTCTCTCCAGAGTAGGAACTAATATGTCCAAGGACTCTATGGCAAAAGAGAATAATGCATGCATATCTCACTCCTTTCCTTTTTTTTTTAGCTCTCTATACTGTCTGGTTTGTTCTTTTATTGCTCACCAAGTACTTGTGCATATTTCTTAGCCAAAAGCAAGGAAGCTTCTTCAGAAAGTAGAAGAAATTGAAGTGAATATGAAGCCATATGTTCAATCTTTTAAAACATAATAGTGAAAGCCACCTATCTATTTCACTGAGCTTACTAAAGGTTTAGACTCAAATCCTTATTTAGAGAAAGCTCTCCAACAACGAACCAGTTAGAGATTTAAAAATTTAAGTATGGTAGATCTTCTACCTCACAGGAAATTGCCTTCCAAAGGCACGTAACAAACCTTTGCTACACATGAAGAACAAAGTGCACAAGCATGCTAGATGCCAGACTAGGTGACTAAATAGCCATAACTGCCTAAAAGATCTTACTACCCGTAAGTTTTTAGATATGCCTCCTGCATCTTAGATTTCAACTAATCACTTGTAATTATATCATTTCAGCAATTCTTTCCCTTGTTTTGTGAAAAAACAAACAAACAAACAAACAACAACAACAACAAAACCAAAACAAAAATACCCACTCCAAAAAACTTCATACACACAAAAAACCCACAAGCAAAAAAACCCCTCACAATGCAAACCCCAGCCCTCACTCTACAGTTTATGGATAGCTCTTTCTGTAAGTTCTGTTAACTTGCAAACAAAAATTTTACCTCATCCTGCTTCTTACTGACCTCATTTTTTTTCCATCAGTGGGCTTTCAGCTAGAATTACAAGAACAAGACAACAAGCAGCAGAGCTCAGCCAGATGGCCTCTGGAAACCAGCTGGGCTAAACTTTGGGGTACTTTAAAATATATAAATATATATATACATATATATGTGGTGAAAAAGTACGTGTGATATTAAAGAAAAATTAGACCCTGATTTATTCAGTATTATCCACAAGTTAAAGAATTCAGCCTGCAGTAGCAAATCAGATGATCAGAAGACTGCCAGATCTCAAGGCAGAGTTGATACGTTTCTTAACTTGCAGATTATTTTTGATAGACTTTAAGGAAAAGCAGTTTAAAGGAAAAATGTGAACATGGAGTGGGTGAATATTTGGCATGGAGAATAAGGATTTCTAAGCATACGGAACAGCATATAAGAAAGTGTGAAGATAAGAGTGGGAGAACAGTACATTAAGTGTCATTCAGGAGGGTAGTTCAAAAGGAATCTAGAGCTAGGAAGTATCTGGAGAAAAACCTATTGTCTTACAACATAAAGGCAATAACCTTAAAATAGGAGAAAACCCCAAAATTTGAAAATGGCACGCAAGTAAAAAATGTTGCTCTTCTCCTCCTCCTCCTAAACAACTTACTGTTTGAAAGAAACATGCAAATTTGTTTAGGAGGCAGCATCAATCTTTGTTCTGTGGTCCTGAAAGACCCCTCTGATGCAGAACTTAGGCATTGATAAATTGCCCAACAGAAATTGCTAATTATAGTAATATTACGAATACCAGAAGGTAATATTACCACCAAACATGCTTTTGCCTAAATGAGCATCGTGTACTCAGTAACAGAGAGTCATTTGGGTTTCTTTTTGTTCCACTCCTCCTCCCAGATTTGGAGAAACCTAGATATGTTTCTACTGTCTGGACTGCATGTATTATACATCACATTCTAGTTACACTTTTATTTTTGTCTATGATGTAGGCAGAGCTGGGAACTTGAGACAATATTTTCTCAAATTACCACTTCACTATGTTCTTAGTTAATGTAAAAAGAGAACAAATTTGCTCGTGGGGAGGGGAGACAGATGAGATCGGGAAGGGGGGAAATTCATGTCATTTGGTGCTGATTCGTTCCTGTTTAAGAAAAAACTTGAGGTTGTTACATGAAGTAACATTTTTAAATGCAATTTTTACATATAACCGTTCTATAAACCATTCTGTTTTCCAGGACAGCTGGATATCAACTTTAGATAGTTTGGAAAAAACAACCACCAAAAGCCTGATTTAGAATTTTGTTTAATTTCTTCATTTGGAAAATTTTTTGCTTGACTAGCAACAAAACTCCTGGGTCGCTAAGCAATAGCGTTCTGCCCTAATTGCCTTCAACTTATTTATGTTTCTTTCTTCCCCAATTACAAAGGGTAATCCCAGAGGGCACACTTTGTTGAACAAACCAACAATAAACAGCTTTCTTTGGGATCTTAAAATGCAATTGTAGTCTTTCAAGCAGGGATATTATAATGAGCCCTCCATCTTGCATAGATAAATGGCAAAACAGCAATATTAGTATTTTATTCTCATTTTATACTTCCTGGACAAAATCAGATTTACAGTTGCTTACTTTAGTGACACATACACTCATTTTTGTTTGCATTGCAAAAATCACGACACCCTAAAGAGCATGAATGTGTCCCACTTCCTCGTTTATGAAAAAAGAATTATGAATCCAATTCCACTGAGTTTTTAAAAAATATTGCTGTACACCAGGAAAGGAATAACTATAGTACCAACTTATTCAAATAATCAGCCATTATGCGGAGTCTGACTACAGTTAACTTATGTTACTATATGATGGCTAGACTGGAGAATCAATTCCCAGAATCAAGGAATTCTTCAGGTTGGAAGGTCATTTGGACCAATCTCCTCCTTCAAGTAGGGTCAGCACTGAAGCAACTAGATTAAGTTGCTTTGGACTTTGTCGAGTTTCAACTTGAAAATTTCCAAGGACAGAAATTGTGGAATTTCTGGTAGATCTGATCCAGTGTTTAATTACCCCCACAGTAGTTGCCACCCCCACCACCCCACTGTTACAGCCAGTCAGAATGTCCCTTGTTGTACTTTATGATCACTGTCTCTCATTCTCCTGCCATGCACCTCTGTAAACCTTTAGTAACATCTTCTTAAGTTTTGCAAGACTGCAACTGGTTTCTTCTCCAAGCTATGCAATATCAGATCATTCCTTCAAGCATCCCCTCACAGGATGGGTGCCTCCTGACTACCATTGTGGCTCTCCCTGGATTTGCTCAAGCTTACCAACATCCTGGGGGCCCAAACCCAGATGTGGTAAACCACATCTGATGAGAAGGTATTTCTACTCATCCTCCACATCTAATAAATGGATAGATCCTTAAGGAACTTCACTCGTAATGCCAGGTGACGAGTAATGCCAGTAGTATGAACAAACTACATTATTTGAATCTAATTATTCAGCTGCTTTTTCTACTGATTGAGTAATTCCGTCATCTAGACTGTAATGTCGCAACTTGGATACAGGGAAGCTGTATACTACATTACAAGAATTGTTGCTTTTGCTAGAAACACTCCAATTTTATCCCTAGATTACACATTGATTCTGCAGGCCTACCTCTCTGTGAAGAAGCAAAAATCAACATATATACCTCTTCCTTCCTGCTAATATATGGTATAGAACATTGAATAAGCAGTAACATTTAGTAATGCCATCTTTTAGGCTCTTCTGCTGGAAATAGAAACAACTTGAAAGCCAGTAGCTACACTAATTTGTCTTACCAATATCTAGCTTCAGAATCAGGTCTTACTACTACTAAAAAAAAAATAATTAATCATACAAAGGATGATTGTTTATTTCAGTATTATCCAAAGGGGGGGGGGGAGGGGGGAACATTGTGTGTCTCATTCAGGTGTGATGTCAATGCAGAATCAGGGCCAGAAGCCCTGTTCTTGCTCAAAAGATATATTAAAGTAATAAAAGATTTTGCAAACATACTTTGCAGAAGGTCTTTTGCCTTTATTGCTGAATCATCTGCTGTTTTCTGTGGGCTGTGTTATTACTTGCTACTGAAAGTATGCTTCTGGGACCATATTAAAAATACACTGAAGAGTACCTTTCAGGTGTAGTCACACAGTATTATTTTCACACTATGAAGTTCTTGCAGTAAGCATTCCTTAATGGATTTGTTTTTAATTTAAATTTAGTTCTTAAAAAATTGGATGGGAAAAGGCAGCCTATTTACTGGACAGTTCAAGTTATGTACTATATAAAGTCAGACTTTCAGTAGTTCAGAGGAAGCGTGTTTTTTTTTGTACTGGGATTTAAAAACAAAGACCCACAATGTCTAGAGACAGAAAAACAACCCTGTTACTGCTGAATTTAGGAAAGAAATTCAATGTGCCTTTTACTGGCAAAGTTAGCAATGGATGGGATGACCCTCCGATGAGGTACATATATTAGCTAAAACAGCAACAAATTGCTCAGAGTTGTGTTTCCTCTTCAGCTAATTGTGCCAATTGAGACAGTTATGAATTTCAAGGTGAAAACAACAGAGTATTTGATTTAATAATTTGAGGGCTGCATAGGTATTATATCAGGCAGGATGATGCAGTAATTAAGACTGAGGTAAAATAAATACCCCAAACTCCACACAAATTGTGGAAATAGTATGTTAGCACAGGTACTGTTCCATTAGGCATGCTCATGACACGGCTGTTCTTCTGTCTTATACAATAAAAAACTCATTTGCAGTCTTTAGAAGGGTATTTCATAAATGCAGACGCAGCACTGATCTACACCTCAGTCATAAATAACATTTGGTGAGCTTTGTGAGATGAACCCTTTTGCAAGCAGCCCACATTGTGGCTTTCCATACTTTCTTCAGATTTATACTCTGAATCAGTGCATGTTCCAGACCCCCAGTGCAAACAAATCCTTGAAATAAAAAGATTAAGGGCAGCTGAGTTCTGACTGAAACTTTTAATGGAGCAATGCATCATATTAGCATTACAACTAACTAACTAACTACACAGGTACTTCAACTGATTACTTAAAAGTAAGGTTCTGCCTACTGTCCCTAGTTTGAAAACATCAGTAACCTAGGAGGGAGTCTTATTCTCAGGTAGCACTTGCAAGCCTCTCTCAAGTAATCTCTGGCTGTATCTCCAACTTGTCAACTTAAGCATCACGATTCTCTCCTGCTCTTAGATGGCAAACCTAGCTACTTGGCCTGAACTATACGTGGCCTGATATATAAGGATATAAAGAACAGAAAGTCTACCAGAAGGAGCCTTCCCAGTGGCTGCAGTCTAGTACCCACAGCCAAGATTACAGGAGAAATCATTTGCCCTTGTTTTATCCTTATTTGATATGCAGAGAAGGTAGCTTCAGGAAAGATAAACCTGAGTTTTTTATTTTAACGTGGGGAAAAGGGAGAAAGCATACCACTTATCACTTCAGAAAGATGATATTTGCTGACTTGCAGAAAGGATGGTCAGAAAATGAAAGCAAACAGTTGTTTGTGATAAAAGAAAAGCAAATTCCCATTTCCTGTGTTCTCAAACTCTGCCCTTAGGCTTCATCGGAATCCAAAATAAGGGACGAGAGATTATTGCTACTATAAACAAACAAAAAAAAGGATATTCCAGAGTTGCCTTTCTACTCTATCTATCATAAAAAGTCTTTGCCTACAGGAATCCCAGGACTGGGAAAACATGGTAATGTAAAAAGGTGACAATTCAACATTTTATTTTGCAGGTGTCCTTAAAAGTAAAGAGCTCTCAGACAATCCACTCCAATAGTAACTCAATCATTCTATACTGCTTGACCTTCAAGATATTAACACCGAGGACTCAAAGAAGAATTTAACCATCTACTGCGGTTTTCCTCACTTTGAGGAAACACAGATTTATACTGAACAGGGACTACATTGAAGTAAGCATTTTCAAATGTGCAACATCAAAGCTAAGCTCCTAAAAACAGATTTAAGTGAATGAAGTATATAATTCCTTTTACTTTTAAATCCTTCTCAGCAGGATTTACAGGTATTCATATAAAAGAAAATGAGGCCCATTTTGGTTACTGGCTAAGGTTCTAGATGCAGAAGTTTTACAATTTGCACTCTAATTTGGAAACCATCCTCACTGGCTAGAAAGTATGGTAAGTCTACTAGAAACTATGGTAAGAAAAACAACAACATTTCATTTTCTTTAGAAAGCTACCAAATACAAAACTCAGTCTTTAAGAACAGTTAGATTGCTAACCTTATTTTCACAGTTTTCAATGATTGTTCTCCAAAACCCAGAACTAGGAAAGTTAATAATAAAGATCAAAGCTATCAGAACAAGAAAGGAATTTTCACGGATTGACTGGCATGTACTGTACCAAAACCCCACATTTTTCTGGGTAATTAGACAGTTCAGAACAAAGCTTTGAGGCAAACAACGGTTCTACTCTTCTGGAATAGCACAAGCCAAATGTAGCAAAACGATCCTCATGTCCAATTTGTCAAAATCTTTCCCTGATAAAATTATTTAGCCAACACTATTCCATCACTGATTATATCCAGGACTTGATCCAAAAACAATGTACCAGATTTATGCACAGTCTCATCTCATCAACATCTAAAAAAGCCCACACTCATTTATTATGCTTTTATCAGTGTTGCACACAGGGAGCTCCTAGCAAAGAAGTGAGCTTAAACTAGAGAATTACTTCTGCAAGGAAAAAGAATTATAGACTTCAGAGTTTACATTTTATACACTAATTTTTAAAATTTTGACTTCAAAACCTAAAATGAAAATGAGGGAGGTGAGGAGGCGGTAAAAGGAGCAGAGTTACTCATGGAAGAATCTTTAAAAGAGAAACAGGACATACTATGTGTCAAGATTTGCAACAGAAACGTAAGATCCCACTCCAGTTGTTCTTGGTGTTTCTTCCAGAGTGCACCATCTCCACAGTAAGAGCAAATGGATAAGGCACATATTTGCCTTTCAGTCACCTCAGTTTGCAACCAGCAGTTCAGCTCAAGCTGCTAATGACTGAGGTTGTAGTTATGTCCCATTCCATTGTAGCTGCTAAAAGTTTGAGAACTTCTGGCTGAGGAGAAAGTTGATGTGGTGGTGGAAGAGCAGTATTCACATCTTGATACTGAGCTAAATCTACCAGAACTCATCTTTCTTAGCCCTGTTTCATAGTGCTTTATCAACTATGCTAGAAATCAATATTGCTATTGTCATTACTACCTTAAGAAATTGTGATTTATATCTAATTATGCTCATTTTATAACTTCATATATATCTGACAAAATGACATTCTGTATATGCCTACTTTTAAACAATTTGTATGCAATAAGTATATAGTCTGTATACACTGAGATTTATTGTCTTACCATTTTTTATTCTTTCCTTAAATTGAATAAACTAAACAAAGTTACATTAAAGTAATGAAATGCGGCTACTTTATTTTAAATTTAAAACAGTTGTAGAAAGTTATGGAATGAAAAGAATGCAATGATTATAATATATTATGAACTAAAAAATACAAACCAAGGTAAAATATTTAGAAAATGTGTCTTAAAAGAAGATATAGCAAGTCATTGTAATCTTAACAATACCATAGAACCGCGCAGATAAGACTAATCTAAAACAGAAGAAATGCTGAAATACCAATGCTTCAAAAATTTTATTATTAATCAAAGTTATGGGGTTTTAGAACGCCTCTGGACAACATCCTGGCAAATGAGGAGACAGAAAGCTGCACACTAGCTACCTGAGGTAGCAGAGGGAAAATAAAAAACCTTAAAGAGACTGAGATAAAGGCAGACAGTATAACAATGAATAATGCTCATTCTTTCCAAAAACCTCTTTCAATATTTTGATGTTGACCTTGAAGTGCTCTGCTATTCTGCCAAAACAAAAGTCTCATTTGAGGACTGATTGCTTTATAAATTTATTATCACTTAAGGCTTTCATCCTAGTTCCTAACTTTAAGATAACAACTGTCCTACATAAGAAATTAATGTAATATTTTATTGCTAAATAGATGCAGATATGAGAACGGTACATTAACACAGGGTTGTTCAGCATTCCAAACTTTGCTATTTCATTGAATATCCTTACGGAAGTCAGCAAGCATTTTAATACAAGCAATATGTATTTTCAAAGAGAGGTTTTGACAAAGTTGTCTACCAAACATCTTAAGGAAACTCTGCTCTCACAGGACAAGAGGGAAAGACCTCTTGCAATTTAAGGAAGAAAAAGGGTAGGAGTTACAGGTCTGCCTTTCTGCTGCAGAGATTGCATTCCCACAGTTTAACGCAGTCATGAAGAATCTGGAAAAAAGGGTGTGTACAGCTGATTACAGATGAGATGGGATAATCAGATCTAGTCAGCTAAGGCAATTTATGGGATACTGAGCAACTGAATGACAAAATGGCAGGTGAAATACACTGCTGAAAATTGCAAATCAATGCACATGGGGGAAAATAACCATAAAATATACTTGGCTAAATCAGAGTTCATCATTATATTTTACCAGTCAGGAAAAAGGTTTGAGTCATTTTGGGTAATTCTCTGAAAATAGCATTCAGCAGCAGCCAAAAGGGCAAAAATGTTAAGAATTAGTAGGAAAGAATTGAGAACAACATAGATTATGAGGATGCTATGTCCAAATCTTCAAAACAGTCCTAGTCACATCCCCCCCCCAAAAAGCAACATAAGTACAAAGGGTACATAGAAGAAAGAATGGTCAGAAACTGCAAATGATTTCCACATACAAAAAAAGACTAGAGGACTTCAACTTGAAAAAGGACACTTCTGGACAGAAACAAGTTCAAAATTTTAAAAAATCATGAACAGACTGGAGAGGGTGGTCAATTATTTGCTCACAATTCCTCACAGTACAGGAGGATAAGGGTGCCCAAAGCAGTTATTAGGCAATAGTTTAAAGACAAAAGAAACTCCTTCACACAGTGTATCATTAAATAATTGAATTTGTTATCACAGGAACTTGTAAAAGAATTGAATTCTATAAGTGAGTTCAAAAAGAGATTAGATGCATTCAGAGGAGAGGTACAGTGGTAGTTACACAGCCTCTGGATCTGGAAAGCCCTAATCTGCAAATGGTTGAAAACAGCAAGGGTTAAACAATGTTCCTGCTTTTGGCGTAGTGTAAGCATGATCCTCATGTGGGATTAGGTGAATGGTTTGCATGATCTGGTAATGCAGTTCTGATGTTCACTCGTAGAGGCAGGTGCAATTTCTGAAAGAAACTGATTTTGAGAAAGTGAAAAAAGGAAAACTGCCTTGATGCGCATTACGAGTAATTAGCAATGCTGAAGGAAGGGATGGGTAGAACAACAGAGAGAAGAAAGCAATGGGAGAAAAGGACTTTTCTTCTTACATTTTTCTAGTCAATACAAGACAATACATACTAAGACCACAGCCAGGACTAAGATCCTGCTGCTATTGTGCTGGATTCTTAAAGTAGCTTCTTGAAGAAGTAAATATATTTCAGTCTGAAGAATGTCTGGCATCTCCCTGCTTTGTCACGTTTTAGATTCTTGCATATGAACAAACTTCAAATGTTTTTAAGAGGCTATTTGGGTGGCAGGCCACTGAAAGTATTTTCAGTTCTTTAAGATTCAACATACAAGAAGTACTGGATTTCACAGGAGAAAAGATAGTGAGCCAGCACTTTTCAGTCTTACATATACTTACACACATTTGCTTGCACACGCACTAAATGACATTTCCAGTTAAAGACAATAAGAAGAGATTCTTTGAGTATATTAATAGAAAAAGGAAGACTAGGGAAAATGTAGGCCCACTGGTGAATGAGACAGGTGCCCTAGTGGTGGAAGGCACAGAGAAGGCAGAGTTACTGAATGCCTTCTTTTCTTCGGTCTTCACTGCTAAAGCTGTCCCTCATGAATCCCATACTCTGAAGGCAAAGGGGAAGGTCTGGAGAGAGGAAGATTTTCCCTCAGTTGAGGAGGACCGTGTCAGAGACCACTTGGCTAAGCTGGACATTCACAAGTCCATAGGCCCTGATGGCATGCATCCGTGAGTGCTGAGAGAGCTGGCAGATGTTATTGCTAGACCACTCTCCATCGTCTTTGAATGGTCATGGAGAACAGGAGAGGTGCCTGAGGACTGGAGGAAGGCTGACATCACTCCGATCTTCAAAAAAGGCAAGAAGGAGGACCCAGGGAACTACAGACCAGTTAGTCTCACCTCTGTCCCTGGGAAGGTAATGGAGCGACTCATTCTGGACATCATCTCCAAACATGTTGAGGAACAGGAAGTTATTGGAAGTGGTCAACATGGATTTACCAAGGGTAAATCATGCTTGACCAATCTGATAGCTTTCTATGATGTTATAACTGGCTGGCTGGATGAGGGGAGAGCCGTGGATGTCATCTACCTTGACTTTAGCAAGGCTTTTGACACTGTCTCCCATGACATCCTCATTAGGAAGCTGAGGAAGTATGGGCTAGATGAGGTGACAGTGGGGTGGATTGAGAGTTGGCTGCGGGACAGAACTCAGAGGGTTGTGATCAGCGGCACAGAGTCTAGTTGGAGGCCTGTAACCAGTGGTGTCCCCCAGGGGTCAATACTCGGTCCAATTTTGTTTAATATATTCATTAATGACCTGGATGAGGGGACAGAGTGTATCCTCAGCAAGTTTGCTGATGATACCAAACTGGGTGGGGTGGCTGACACCCCAGAGGGCCGTGCTGCCATCCAGCGTGACCTGGACAGGCTGGAGAGCTGGGCAGAGAAGAACCCAATGAGGTTCAACAAAAGCAAGTGCAAGGTCCTGCACCTGGGGAGGAAGAATGATAGGCACCAGTATAGGTTAGGGGTGGACCTGCTGGGAAGTAGCTCGGAGGAGAAGGATCTGGGGGTCCTAGTAGACAGTAAATTATCCACGAGCCAGCAATGTGCCCTTGTTGCCAAAAAGGCCAATGGAATCCTGGGCTGCATAGGGAAGAGTGTGGCCAGTAGGTCGAGCGAGGTCATTCTCCCCCTCTGCTCTGCACTGGTGAGGCCACAACTGGAATACTGTGTCCAGTTTTGGGCTCCCCAGTTCAAGAGGGACAGGGAACTGCTGGAGTGAGTCCAGTGTAGGGCAGCAAAGATGTTTGAGGGATCAGAGCATCTCCCTTATGAGGAAAGGCTGAGAGAGCTGGGACTCTTTAGCCTGGAGAAGAGAAGGCTGACAGGAGACCTTGTTATGGCATACAAGTATCTAAAGGGTGGGCTGAAGGAGGATGGAGCCAGGCTCTTTTCAATGGTTCACAGTGACAGGACGAGGGGTAATGGGCACAAGTTAGAACACAGGAAGTTCCGTTCAAATACACGGAAAAACTTCTTTACGGTGAGGGTGATGGAGCACTGGCACAGGCTGCCCAGGGAGGTTGTGGAGTCCCCTTCTCTGGAGATTTTCAAGACCCGCCTGGATGCAGTCCTGAGTAATGTGCTCTAGGCAATCCTGCTTTAGCAGGGGAGTTGGACTAGATGATCTCTAGAGGTCCCTTCCAACTCTGAAACTCTGTGATTCCGTGATATATCAGCCACATTATTTTACAACTCTGAAAGTTATTTCACACTGTAAGTAATATTTCTCCTGTATGCCTAGGAAGCTGAATCTATAAGAGAAATTCCACAAAGAGATTGCTTTAACAATGAAGAGATAATATATATCATTATAGTTTGTCATGCGCTATTGCTAGATTCTACATCATAAGCTAACTGTACATAGACAACTAACAGTCCCTGCACAAGATCAAAGCAGACAAACTATATTTAATTCTTGTCTACCAAACTTTGTCAGCAACCTACTTTCTTTTCCAGTAATGAAAAGCACAATCAAAGCTTCCACTCACTACAGAAAGGCTTTGAAGAGACAGACTGCACATTTCGTTTGCCTCTAAACTTCCAAGTTTTCTCTGTTGCTGCAACAGTAAGTTAAATATTATGCCTTTAACATTAGGGAGTCACATCTTGTCCTCCTTTTGTAAGGCCTGCAGGACAGGACTAAGCAAGGAAAGCTTACTAACATCAAATTTTGGGAGTACGGACAAGCAAAGGAACATGATACCAAGCAGGGAATTACTCTCATTGTTAAAGAGCTATTATGCCTCATTCATGGTCTCTGAATACCTATTCCATGATTACCTTCACCCAAAAGACAATTACTCAGGAAGGATGCAAGCATCTGACTTTGGGGGGGGGGTGTGAAATCATCGAATGGTTTAGGTTGGAAGGGACCTTAAAGATCATCTGTGTTCAGTTTTGGGCCCCTCACTACAAGGAAGACATTGAGGGGCTGGAGCATGTCCAGAGAAGGGCAATAAAGCTGGTGAGGGGTCTGCAGAACAACTCTTATGAGGAGCAGCCGAGATAACTGGGGTTGTTTAGTCTGTAGAAAAGAAGGCCAAGGGGAGACCTTATCACTCCCTACAGCTACCTGAAAGGAGCTTGTAAAGAGGTGGGGGTCGATCTCTTCTCCCAGGTAACAAGGGATAGGACAAGAGGAAATGGAAGTTGCGCCAGGGGAGGTTTAGGATGGATATTAGCAAAAATTTCTTCACTGAAAGGGTTATCAAATATTGGAACAGGCTGCCCATAGAAGTGGTGGAATCACTATCCCTGGAGGTATTTAAAAGACAGGTAGATGTGGTGCTTAAGGACATGGTTTAGTGGTGGTTTTGGCAGCATTAGGTCAATGGTCGGACTTGATGATCTTAGTGGTGATTCTATGATCTAGTTCCAACCCCTCTGCTATGGGCAGGGACACATGGGTTGTTCAAAGCCCCATCCAGCCTGATCTTGAACACTTCCAGGGATGGGACCTCAACAGCTTCTCTGGACAACATGTCCCAGTGCCTCACCACCCTCATAGTGAAAAATTTCTTCCTGATATCTAATCTAAATCTCCCCTCTTCCAGTTTGAAGCCATTCCCCTCATCTTATCACTACATGCCCTTGTAAAAAGTCTCTCTCCAGCTTTCCTGTAGGCCCCCTTCAGATACTGAAAGGCCACTATAAGGTCTCCCTGAAGCCTTCTCTTCTCCAGGCTGAACAACCCCAACTCTCAGCCTGTCTTCATAGGAGAGGTGCTCCAGCCCTCTGATCATCTTTGTGTCCCTCTTATAGACCTGCTCCAACAGGTCCATGTCCTTCTTTTGCTAAGGACTCCAAAGGTGAATGCAGTACTCCAGGTGCGGTCTCACCACAGCAGAGTAGAGGGGCAGAATCACGTCCCTTGACCTGCTGGCCATGCTTTTTTTGATGCAGCCCAGGATACAGTTGGCCTTCTGAGCTGCGAGTGCATATTGCTGGCTAATGTTGAGCTTCTCATCCACCAACCTCCCCAAGTTCTTCTCCTCAGGCTGCTCTCAATCCATTCTCTGCACAGCCTATATTTGTGCTTGGGAATGCCCTGATCCACGTGCAGGACCTTGCACTTGGTCTTGTTGAACTTCATGAGGTTCGCATGGGCCTGCCTCTCAAGGTTGTCAAGGTCCCTCTGGATGGCATCCCTTCCCTCCGGTGTGTCATCCGCTCCACATAGGTTGGTGTCATCAGCAATTTGCTGAGGGTGCACTCAATCCCACTGTCCATCTTGCTGACAAAGATCTTGAACAGCACCAGTCCCAGTACTGACCTCTGTGGAATGCCACTCATCACTGGATTCCACTCGGACATTAAGCTGTTGACCGCTACTCTTTCAGTGCAGCCATCCAGACAGTTCCCTATCCACCAAGCGGTCCATCCATCAAATCTGTGTCTCTCCAATTTAGAGACCAGGATGTCGTGCAGGACAGTGTCGAATGCTTTGCACAAGTCCAGGTAGATGATGTCCATTGCTTTCCCCTTATTCACCAATGTTGGTGAATTGACATCATAGAATGTCACCAAATTTGTCAGGAATGACTTTCCCTTGGTGAAGCCACGTTGGCTGTCATCTGTCACCTCCTTATTTTCCATGTGCCTTAGCAGAGGTTCCAGGGGGGATCTGCTCTGTGATCTTGCCGGGCACAGAAGTGAGACTGACAGGCCTGTAGTTCCCTGGGTCTTCCTTTTTTCCCTTTTTGAAAATGGGAGTTATATTTCTGCTTTTCCAGTCAGTGGGAACTTCACCAGGCTGCCATGACTTTTCAAGTATCATGGAAAGCAGCTTAGCAAATTCATCTGCCAGTTCCCTCAGGACCTGCAGATGGATTTCATCAGGTCCCGTGGAATTCTGTACCTTCAGGTTTCTTAGATGGTCTCGTATTTGATCTTCACCTACAGTGGGCTGTTCTTCATTCTCACAGTCCTTGCCTTTGCCTCCTGTGACTTGGGTGGTGTGGTTAGAGCCCTTGCCAGTGAAGACCGAGGCAAAAAAGTCATTGACTACCTCAGCCTTTTCCGTATCCCAGGTGACTAGGTCTGTTCCCTTCTGGACAGGGCTCACATCTTCCCTAGTCATCCTTTTATCACTGACATAATTATAGAAGTTTTTCTTGTTGCCCTTGATGTTCCTGGCCAGTTTTAATTCTGTCTGGGCTTTAGCTTGCCTAACCTGGTCCCTGGCTGCTTGGGCAATTTCTTGGTATTCCTCTTAGCCTACCTGTCCTTGCTTCCACCTTCTGTAGGCCTCCTTTTTGCTTTTGTATGTGTCCAGGAGCTTCTTGTCTATCCATGCAGGCCTTCTGGCTTTTTTGCCTGACTTCCTCTTTGTTGGGATACATCACTCCTGAACTTGGAGGAGGTGATCCTTGAATACTAACCAGCTTTCTTGGGCCCCTCTGCCCTCCAGTGCTTTATCCCATGCTACCCTCCCAAGCAGATCCCTCAAGAGGCCAAAGTCTGCTCTCCTAAAGTCCAGGGTAGTGAGCTTGTGCGCACCGTCCTTGCTGCCCTAAGGATCTTGAACTCCATCATTTCATGATCACTGCAGCCAAGGCTACCCTTGAGCTTGACATTCCCCACTAGCCCCTCCTTGTTGGTAAGGACAAGGTCTAGCATAGCTTCTCTCCTTGTTGGCTCCTCTACCACTTGGAGAAGGAAGTTGTCACCGACGCATTCCAAGAACTTCCTGGATTGTGTGTGCTCACTGTGCTGTCCCTCCAACAGATATCCAGGTGGCTGAAGTCCCCCGTGAGGACCAGGGCATGTGAATGTGAGACTGCTCCTATCTCTCTATAGACGGCCTCATCCATTCTGTCATTCTGGTCAGGTGGCCTGTAGAAGACCCCCACTGTAACGTCACCTGCCCCTGTGTTCCCTTTAATCCTGACCCATAAGCTCTCTGTCAGTCAGCTCTTCATTCACACCCAGGTGGAGCTCCATGCACTCGAGATGGTCATTGACATAGAGGGCAATACCCCCTCCTCATTTCCCCTGCCTGTCCTTCCTAAAAAGCCTGTAACCTTCCATAAAGGAAGCACTTCTTAATATAAGCACAATATTTTTCCATTAAGGAACTTAAAGTAATTCACAATCTCTTAAATAAAAAAGTGAAAATTCTTACCCACTGACATCACAAGAGCTTTGCTTGACTACTCAGGATACAGCCAGTATGAAAAATTTGGAAAAAAAAAGAAATGTCATCTCTTGATAAGATACTAGTAAGGAGCTGCAATACTGCCTCCTTTTCAACCTAATAATTTTTAATGAAACATTATGTTTTCTAGAAAATTATATTATTTCCATGCTTTTACCATATACTTGCGTTCTGTTGTCTAGTATGCCCTTGTTATCTTGCAGAACATCTTCACCTACATATCAAAGTGCATACTGGTAGCTACACCTGAAACAGCTCAAGAAACTAAGTAAAACTTTATTTTGAGAAATAAACCAAACAAATCTTCTCAATCCTGGTGAAAAAGACTTTAAAATTTATCATGGAAGGAAGAGAAAAAGTGCAACAACAGTTAGTATTCATGCAGAATTGGTTTAGACAGGAATACGCTCTTCTGGTGCACTGCCTCTTCAACTGAGGTGGGTCGAACACAGGTTGAATTATACCTTTATGGCACACAAAATATAAATTTCTCAGTAGTGAGAACCTGTCCCACAAAACTGTAGCACTCCTAACATAATAGCTGATAAATTAGCTAAGACTGAGCTTGTTGACCTTTTTTGCATATGCATTCTCAAAATAGAAGTTGTAAATGAATGTCTGAGCATAGAAAACAGCTTTATGTCACTAAATTATTAAAAATTAGTTTCTTCCATTAGAATTTTGCCATATTTCCTCTGTTTGGATGTAAATAGAAATTGTCTTAAGAATAATTGAGTTAATTAAACTACTAAATAATTTTTACACACCATTAAAGCAACAGAATATTATAAAGGAAATATATGTTATTTTAGTCTACCTTTTGTAATTGCTCCCTAGTCAGCTTTACAGGTATGTCTTTGCTTATTTAAAAGATTTTATTCCAGTTCTTGTCTTTGGCCCAGGGAGAAATTGCTATGAAATGTTAGTCATCATCTTTATCACAGATGTACTACAAGGTCAAAGCTTCTGTGATACAAACACAACACTTCAGTATCAAGCATTTAAAATGTTGTATTTTCTTCCAATTAAAAATCATCAGGATTGAGAGCTTTATGTAAACAAAGTATATATACACACATTTGCTACAAAGCAGGAGCAAAATATAACTTGTTCATTCTGTCACTAAGATGACAATTTATTCAAGGAAAAAGAAGAGGGATTTGTAACTTCTTTTTTTGCTTTAAGCAAAATGCTTTAAGCATTAGAGAACTTTTCAAAAGACAAACAGTTTTTCCAACATCCAAGTTAAATTCTCCTCTCAGTATCCCTCTTCCCCATGAAGCTCTCATGTTTGCAGTTTTGCCTTAGAAATTGTGTTTTGGTATCCATTATGAAACTTTCTCTGGTTTACTTATATCTTTATCAATTCAGTTCAACTGAAGTGAACACTAGCTTCACATTATTCTTATTATAGTTATTAGAGTTGATATAAAGAAAGGAAAACTTGATAAGCTGAGGAAGTGATTTTTTTTTTTCCTCACAGACAATGCAGATATTTACTTATCGACTGAAAATACTGTTTTCATTCAAAGATTCATCAATTTGGATATGGCGGGATATAGTTGCTAAATACTGATCAAAGATTTCTTTGAAATGTTTCTACCAAAACCAGTATAATGCCAAGTTTTATGTTCTTGGCAGTGGAAGGAGAAAGAGAAGAAAGAGCCTAGACCTATTCCATTCTGTACATCATCTTCAATAAAAGAGTTATTATAATACCACATGCCTTCTACACATTGAGAGGCATCAGAGTATGCATAAAGGGGACCTTTCATGGAGACTTACTTAGCCCAAGGCCATTTGTGTCTCTAAGTTTTCTGGTTGGTTGGTTTGGTTCTTTGTTTGTTTTGAAGTAAACTTAAGTTCCTGCCCTAAAATCAGGAACTTAAATTTAGGCTATCTGAATTGCACTCTGGAGGAACCTCTCTCTTCTCAGTTGACTACAAGGGAAGCCCAGGCAGACAAACTTCACAAGGCTAAAATTAACCTTATTTTATATAACCCCCTTTCCTGAAGTGACTTACTGCAGAATACCTTCCAAATAAATTGCTTGGGGCAGGGGAAGGAAGAGTGGTCTGAAGAGAGAGAGCTTCTATTCTTCTCTTAATCATTAATTTTATTGGCTAAGAAATTAAATTGTTAAGAATTAAAATCTTAATTCTCTTTATTAGTCTTCTCTTCTATCCAAATCCCAGGCTGCTGTTATTGGGAAATCATCTTTTCCATAGTTTTGCATCACAAATTGAAAGAAATAAGAAAGCTAAAACTAGAGTTACTAGGTTTTCTATAAAGACTTAATGTATGTTCCACTAATCTTTTCTCATATCCTTCCTTTATTTCTTCTTTATAATGTGTAACAACTAGCTATGAACAAGTAACACTTGCTAAGGTAGCTTAACAAACAAAATATGTAATGACTATATCTATGCAAAAAAAACCAAACATTAAATCTATCTAAAGATAAATTAATACCAACGATATTGTTTGATCTGTGTAAATAAGATTATGTCAAATTGTGTTGAATGTGTTTCTAAGGCATGTAAAGATTTTTTCCAACACAAACTTTTTTGTTGTTAATGTTTCTTAGAACAATGTTTATTTTAATTTCCATGGTGCTTAATGGCAACCCACAAATTCATTTCCTAAGTGTTCCCTCCAAGTGCTTTGTTTTTAACCCTCTTGGAGAAAAAAAAGTATATTTTTACAGAAGAAAGAGGATAAAGTTACTAACTGAACATGCCATCTTTGTGTTTTTGTTAAAGGAAATATTTAAATTTAATGTCAGAGCCAGCTATGATTTTTTCCAAAATTCTCAGTACCCAGTTACCTCAGAAATGATTTTCTGAAGAAACAACAGAATCTAGAAGATAAACAAACAGGGCAACTACGATACATTCCATAACAATTCATTTGCCAACCTGAGCAAATGGTATCACACTTTTCTATCATCCATGTGAAAGAAAAAACGCTTCAATTCTAAATGCATGTTAAGCATTCTTTTGAACTAAGTTGAAGCAAAAAGCAAATTTCAGTCACATAGCTTCTTTTAGTTACAACCAATACCTTAACTGAACATTGTACTGCAGAGCTTCATGAATATTCAATGACAGAGTAACCAATTACACAATATTAGTGCTTTTAGTATTAAAATTTACATTTTCTTCTTCAATTTTTGCAGCAGATTCATTATATCCTGCAAATATTTTGGGAAAGCTGAGTTTTTAGGGGTTTTGTTTGTTTGTTTGTTTGTGTTTCAAAAGACCTATTTAAGATCCTTAGAACATCCAAAATACTAGCTACTTATTTCTTCAGCTTTTTTAAATAAAGACTTGCTAATATAGCTAAGATTTACCAGAAGAAGAAATCATTCCAACACACTTAAGTGAAACTGGCCACGGTACCTTACTTCTTCACCTGAACTGCTTATCAGATGTTGGTATTATGTAATACTTCTTCAGTATGGGTCCTAATTATTAAATTCACTATAATAAAACTCACCATGTTATCTAACAGTAGCCGTCTGGTCTTCTGTGCTTCTAAACTAAATCTCACTTTTGTCACATACCCAAACCATATTGCACTTTCAGTTAGCAAGAATGCAGTTACATACTAAGTTTTATGATGTAACTTCCGTCCCTGAACATCCATCTAGGCAGAGCATTGAACTCAGTGGGAATTATGTTCAACAGTTATGGACAAAAAAATAGCTTTTGAATATTAGTTAGGCAATCCAACAATGATTTTTATCTTCTAGTTCATTAACTTTAGTTGACTGATCCGGACTGCAGCGGATTAACATTTTCACAGACAGCGAACTATCACTGTTGGCCTCAATAGAAGAGTAACAAACACAGAAATTGGTGTTACATGAAAGTTTTCTTAGCGTTCCATATCTTCTCAACTATAACTTTTATGCTATTCTTTTAATGAACAATTTAATTAAAATTGGTTTATAAAGCAGCACTTTAAAAACTAGAAAATGGCCAACATACATGTTAATCAACCAAAAAAAAAGACTGAAATATTTTAAAAAATTGTCAGAATAACAAGTATCTGACCTCCGTAACTCTTGTATGCACAAGACTCCTATTAACTTCTACTGCATGAGACCCGCAAATGAGAAGTTAGCCCAACTCTTTCAAATAACCAAAGTAAAATTTAAAATGCAACCAAAAAGCTAGATATTACCTATCAGAGGAGTTTAAAGTCTGGAACTGTCATGGTCAGCATAGTCTCCTGTAGCACAGGTGAAGAAAGGACAGGGAAAATTCAGGAGGCTGATGGTTGGAATGCTGTAGGCAGGAGCTTCCTGTTTTAAACATAAAAAGAAACAAATTTAATGTTACCTAGACAGAAATAGGTTGGTTTGTTTGTTTAAGCAAAATAAACAACTCCTTCCAAACAGATGATCAAGCAAAGAAAGAAAACAGGATGTTGCCACAGGTTAATTTATTTCAAATAATCACAGAATAACTAGTCAGTGACTAACAGAAATAAAGCATGTAGTCAGTTTGCTTAAGAACAAACGAGATCTTATTCTGCCATTTTTTATTGAAGTTAACTTCAACAAAAAGGGCCTCTAGAAATTTCTAAAATGAGCTGAAGGAAGCCAGAGGAGTTCTTTAACAGGATTACCATCTCTTTTTGGTTTTGTGAGCATCTGTTTAGTGTTGCTGGTTTTCCCAATGTTATTTAAAACCCATGAAATAAAGAGATGGAAGAAAAAAAAAAAAAAAAAAAAAAAAAAAAAAAAAGAGTGAAGCACACATGATCTGACCCATAAACCCAATATTTGCATATTCTGAGTAATCTTCAGAGAGAGTCCAGTACTGTGCTGTATATTTTCAAGAAAAAACTAAATCTATGACAGGTGATTAAAAGGGTACCGAAAGGAGCAGGTGCAAGTAAGCAGTGTCCATGATGTGGAACTCACGGAGTTTTGTCAACCTTAGAGCTTGCATACTGACCTCAAATATGCACAAAAAAGGGACATCATTAGTGGAGAAACCACTTCAGATGCAAGGAAATTTTCAGAGAACGGATTCTTGATCCACAGCTGCCTTCTTCAAATGACCAGAAAGCAGATGAGGGCTGCTGTCTCTGGATATTACTTTATTCTCCCTGGCTGAGCTTCAAAACATCTGTTATATAAGGAAAGTCTAATTAGAATGCCTGCCTCTACCCGGCTGGCTGACATTTATTTGCCATGGGAAGAACCTGTCAGCTAACAACATTCCCATGAGCCTGACTGATATGCCTGAAGAGCAGACTGAGTAGAGTTTATAGCCTGTACCAATGACTGCAGAAACCTCAGGTCTTTTCCCTTTAGGGACTGCAGCCTTGATGGAAAAAAATCTGCAAAATAGATGAGGGTCTGTTTTACAATCGAACAGTGCTCTGCACTGCTTTGGAAAGATGACAAACATATGGACTGCCACCAATTATTAGAACTTTGTGTGAAATCACAGGACAGTTATCAGCATGTAGCTTTCATGATCTGTTTCACACATATTTGCAAAAGTTTTCCAAAATAAAGTTAAGATATCAGTGCAAAACCAGACAGTTTTGTAACCTATGTCTCCCTACATTAAGAAACAAGTTGCTTCTGAGTACCTGAGCTAAGAAAACCTTTTCTTCAGGTATTTTATTTTAATTATTTTGCATCTTATCTCCTTCATCATAATAAGCTCCCTTGTCTCCTAGTCTCCTGCCAGCATGGAGAGACAAGAGACAGCATTTGCTGTGCCTGGTTTTGTGCTTCACACATGCCAGGTTGCCAGCTGGCAGATCAAACAGAATCAATTACGATTTCAGCTCACAGTGGTGCTTCTCACCCTTAGCAGAACTAATCTGGGTCTCTTCTCTCACCACACCACTGATTTTCACTTGTAGGAACATAATACTTTTGAGACCATCTCTTGCCAAATTCAGCAAGTTGGACAAGTTCAAAGGCTACTGTGAGGGAATCAAGGGAGGGCAGGGAAGAAGGGGGAAGGATAGTTGGCTGACAACCAGAATAACAGCACAATCTTTATTCCAAGGAAAACAACACCAAAAATAGATATAGGAAAGAATAAATGCATAGCTAACACTTAAAGAAGACTAGCGGACAATATATAGTGACAAATGTGTCTCTAACCAATAGCCATATAATTATTTTTTCCTTAAAAAAAGCTTATGTAGCCATGTTGTCTGTTCAGCTCTCCCCTCTTCCCCCCTGCACTGCAATAACTTCTAAAGCTGGCGATCACTTTCAAGCAAAGCTGACTCAGGGAATGGCAAGTATCAGGCAGTTTGCATTTGCATGGCAGATGCAAGTTCAGGGGTACAGCATCCAAAACAGAGACTATACAGACTAGCTTTGAAATATAGAATAAACTGATGTTGTAACAATCATGGTGAGGGTGCCATACATATAAGGTACAGTTCTAAGAAAAATCAGGTGTCTGTATTTCAAGTATTTGAGTTTCATGAAACAAAAAAGCTACAGTTTAACTTACACACACCTCCTCCTCTAGTTGTCTTCTCCCCCTCCCCAATTAGGTTATTCATATAACCACATACTGTCAACAGCAAAAGTTGCATTATTTTAAATGAATGCATAGGTGTGCTAATTTTACAGGCACACTCTGTGTATCCACAGAAGCATCTCCCAAGCTTGACATAAAAGATAATCACTGGAATTCTAAGAAAAATGTAATAAACAAGTATCAATAAATATTTATGGATCTAACATTTGGACTCCTCTATGAGATCTGTTACAAAAAAAAAAACAACAACCAAATAAACCAAAACAACAATCAGTCCTGTTGACATTTTGTTTAAGAATAAACCCATTTGGAAGGTGATTGTCCAGCACCCCATGCAGAGCAGTTGAGAAGGAAAGTAAACAAAGAATCTGCACAGATTGAAAAACGTGCATGGTTCCACGTGCATGGAAGTTTGTGTAGCTATAAAGATACAAAATGTCAAATGTCTCAACAGTTAAAAACAAAATTGAAGTATTAAAATTAAATCCCAAAGATGCTCAACATTTGTTACAGAAAAATACTGTAATGAGGTTGCAAATACAAACTATTCTGTAGTAGAATTGAGAGAGGTGCTACTATCTATGTAACACTGTAGCTCTTATTTTAAGGAAAATTATAAGCCATGTATATGGTAGTACTTTGATATTCAGACTTTTTACAAAAATAAAGTAGCCCTAGTGTACGTAGAAGTATTGGAGGATTTAGGTGTGCCCTCAAACTACAGAGTACCATAGTACCTCCGAGAATCACTTCAGCTATATGTTTACTAGAATAGTGGCCCTTGAAAAAAACCATTAATCACTATATAACAACTGAAACAAAAATTAAAATAGGTATTTCTACCGCTGATACATTCGTGATATCACAGATCTCTCAATTGGACTGGACTTCAAAGCATACGTTAAGGAAAACACTTGAAATAATTATGTGACTGTTATGGATTACCATATTCAAATTGAAGAGCACACTGTTATGCAGTTTGAGCCAATCTCATCTCAACCTTGAGGATTCTTCAAGCAATTAGGAAGAAAGACAACAGAACAGTTATATTACTTCCAAACAAGGTTTCAATTTTTCCAAGTCTTTTTTTCCCTAACTTGTTCCTCAGTAGAAGAGAGCAAGGCGTAAAAATGCCTGAAGGAACAATTCAGTTCCATAACTGAACTTATAGTTGCCAAAATAACATGCCTTTTTAAATGTGTTATGAAGGAAGTTGAATTTCCTGCTTTCTTCAAGAAGCAACTGAATGTTCAAGGCTTCGAGCCCCAGAGAGATGCTAAGGATTCCATTAGCTATCATTTCATTTCTTTTCTTTTTGATAGCAGGGTTCCCATAGCTGCCTCAGGAGCAAGGGCACTTCAGACTGACTATTGTAATGTCACAGAGAAGAAATCTACACAGTCCGATGCACCCCGTATGCAGATTTTCACACTTGATATCACAGGACTGGAGGAATTTAGACAAAGGTCAACACTTTCGGCCACTTCTCTTGCAAAGAAAGGGGAAGTTGCTCCAAGTATTGAACTCTGTCACAGAATTCATGAAGAAGCAACTGAATTAAGTAGGGATCCAACTGTCCCTTTTGACACAGCCACTTTGGGATTTATACAGTTAGGCCACATTTTGCCTACAGATAACAACCTGGAACTATGTAGAAACTCTGCCCTCTAATATACTGAGCATCTTTATCATATTCTTAGTTGCACAATCTCCCTGTCCCAGAAAGGGCTGGTAATGCTCTATGGCAATTCGTACATAATTTTTGAGACTTTTATTGCTATAGCAACTGAGTGTAGGCATTTAAACATAGCAACAGACTATTTATAGCACTTTCTTGGATGTCAAAATGGCATGTTGTTTTATTTTCTAAGCAGATGCTGAGAAGATAAGTACACAAGATGATTGTACAGTACCCACCTTCAAAAGGAAAAAAAACCTCCCAACTTCATAACCTCTGAATCATATAAGCAGACACATAAATTTAAGGCATATTGTGATTTTAAAGGACTTCGTTCCGAGAAAGCGTATCACTAACTAGTACCTGAGAACAAGATTAGGTGAAAAACTTTGTTGATTTGTGCCTATTTTGTAACAACATGTGCAAGAAATTTACAAGGTCCTGCTCTGAAGTGAAAAACTTTTAATCAACTCTGACCTTTACATGTTAAGCAACAGAGAAAGGGAAACTGTCTTCATATTAAGTAGAGCCAAATTCTCAGGAGGGATCAAAATCCACTAAGACAGACAGTTCACGCACATGGCCAAAGCTCCACACATTCCAAACGCAGCAACAGCGATTTGCAAAAGTCAGAGTTTGACCTGGTACGTGGTTTAAGGAAACACAATTCATCATTTCCATAATAAGAAAGGCTAGTTTTTTCTGGTATAGTATTTTTCTCTGAGTCCTTTAAGTTCTATATCATTTCTACAAGTAATCGGTGAAGAACACCACTTGGTGTTTAATGTAATTTCTGAACACATTTCTAGACGTGGAAATACCAAGCAGCAACAGGACAGATTTCCTGGGGGATCTTTAGGTATTATTCACCTTTCTGTTATGGTTATATGTCAGCTTTGTTTAGAGTGGGATGGTTGATGTTTGCCATTTTACCAAGAAAAAACACTTAAAATCTGTTAAACAGGAAATGTCAAAGACTTTTAAAAAAAATAATCCAACAGGAAGTGTCAAGAGATTCTTACAAGGGTAAAAGGTGGTTAATATTCCAGTGAGTATTCCATTAGCACACAGTAAATGAGTTTTGGAAGGGCCATTTTAATGCTGTGTTTTATGCAGGAGAGATTCCAAACAGGTCCCAAAAGCTCAGCACATACATAAAAATTGAGTTTTACATGTTGAAGTTTTAGAATATATCCCACAGTTTTTTTCTCCCTGTCTCTCACAGATATTTTCACTTAATTCAGTGAACAAACACAGAGCAATTTTCAAGTCTCCCAATCACTTGGGAATTCTGATACATGTGCTTGGTTTTCTACAGTCTGCTCCACTGATTACTGTACTTACTAAAAACAGCTTTTAGAGCAATGCTGATAATGATACCTATCAAAGAATAGGAATGATAAGTTTATTAACTGCAACAGCCCTCAGGGAAGTCAGGATGATAGGCCTATCTATACTTGCATATGGAACTAAGCACAGTATTTAGATTTGCTTACAAGGTTTTTCCAGTCTGCGGTGCGCAGCACATCAGCTTGACTAGCACCTTCTCCTGGGGCAAACTCCGCCCTCCATTGCCACTAGGCTAGTCACATTCATTCACTGTTTGAAAAGAAAAATATGGGAAATTCAGTGGCTGAAATTGTGAAGAATGGGTGCATTTTAATACATTGTTAAATTATTTCCCTTCCTCTCCACAAGCTCCTCTTCAACTTATGGTTAGACATTTTAATTTTTCTGTTCAGCGGGTAGAGCACAGTTCAGCACAACTTTGGAATTTTTAACGGGAAACGTTAACCAACATATCATGCTTTATTATATTCTACTACTGGCACACATACACCTCCTAATAAAAAGTCCTTTTCACAGACATTTCAGAGAAACTGGGGGAACATTTGAAAATGAAATAACGGATTTTTCTTTTCCAAAATTTCAGAAGTAGATCGCATTCTATGGATCCTACTACTTGTCAGTGCATCCCTCTAAGTCCAAAACAAGATGGGTGAAAAGGGACCCACTGCTCCTACTCAAATTCTCCTAGATTTCTGACTCTTATTTACCACTAACATAGCCTTTACCTTTGTGTATTCAGCAAGAGCATCATCTGGCACCACTAAAGTGAATGGAAACTTTGCTGATGATTTCAAAAGCAAAGACTCAGAGCCAAATTCCCCATGTATAACTTCAGCGTTACAAAACATTCTGCAGAATTATATAAACAATAATAATTTTACTCTGAAGGCAAGCCCCTAGCCCAAAGCAATTTCTTTACTTGACACAGCAGCACAGAATGTGTCTACCATGTGTCCATTTCCAGGATGCAAAACCTTTCAACTGGTAAGAAAAAAAAGCGTGCAACTCCTACATAAAATGCTCTTACCCTCCTCCCCCCATTTGTTATATCAACTTTTCTAATCCTTTGCTTTTCGCAGAAATTGCAGGAACTAGGCCAGCGGATCCCATTTCATAGACACGAGACAGTGACTCTAAGTGTATTTGCACGTAAATTAGGGAATAGCACAGTGACTCTGAAGTATAACTTTGTATCATGACAAAATGCAACAGCATATGCTTTAGCATTAGTTGGAGGGAGAAGGTTTACATACACACTTGACACGTATTACCTGCCAAGTTTGCGTGTTTCCCTCCCTGCCCTTCTCATCCTCCTCACTCCAAACAATCTGTGTTAGCATAAAAAAAATAATCATATTCTACAGGTCTTACTTGTCCAAACCTACAGGTAATCATATTTACACTATCACAGGTCCCTGACTTGTGATACCTAACGACTTTGGGGTTTGTACATTTTAAGGCCAGATGAAAGTTCTAGCAGATGCTAAAGTATTCTTGATTTCAGCTGTTAGTGGCAGGTGGTGTTGGTCGTTATCATTGGTTTTGTTGTTGTTGTTTAAATCTTTCAGATACTTAATACATTTGGTAATTACTACGTAAAACTGAATTTCTCAAATTATTTTCCAGAGTGTAAAATTAATGATAGACACATTGAAATAAACAAAGTAAAGAAAAATAAAGAAAAAGCTTATTACCTCTACCTACTGAAGAAGATTAAATGCCGGGATGCTGTTAAGAGCCTAAGCCCTCCAGCAAAACCTGAGGCTACAAGTCCACTTGCTCCAAGTATCAAACCTCTCTCTCCTTTTCAGAATTCTTAGAACCTACTTTCCATGGAGGGAAACTGAGTTATTATTTCAGAGCGCTACCATAACAGTCACAGTCTGAGTTCTCCACTACATGTGTACATAAGCAATAATTCATGTCTTGAGTCACTAGTTTATAAGCTTACAAAGATCCATCACCCACTCAGATTTTCTTTTTGTCAGTGGTACTGTGATCCAAAACATCTCTTTGACCCACTTTTCAAAGGAAGTACAAGCGGAGAACACATCACAAGGAAATTCTTCTGCTTAGTTTACAGGAAGGCTGCAAGTTAGGACAGAAAAGAGATCTCTCTGCCCACAAAACCCTCAGATCTTTAAATAACTCACAAACCTTAAAACAGCAAGGAATTTTTTCCCCTTCCACCCACAAGCCATTTGATGCTTCTTTTTCCTGGACTTATACACTTCTCTGAGAACAGCAACTTAAATAAGGCCAGAGAACTCCATGACGTGTAAGGAACATACACATATGACCCTTGAAATGAGAAGCTTTCACGTCTGTCTCTTCTCAGTGCCAACTCCCTATACCTCAGTTGCCATCATCTGTCTTATCCAGCTTTTCAAAAAGTGATTTGACGCCATACTATCATCAAAAGCTGTCAGAAAGCAGATTGATCCACAGGAGGATGGAAGAAGCTGGTGCTGAAGAATGTCTGCTAGATAATTCTCAATTTCCACCGCTTTGGTCCCAGATAAATAATTATTAAAACTGACTCAAACATATAAAAAGATAGAAGGTAGGGAGGTGTTCAGGTTTCACGTTCACAGCCAATTTAGAGCTTAATCCAGAAGTATGTAAAGCAGATGGATTTATTCAAGTTAAATACATTGATAATCGTAGGTACTTCATCACAGTGCTCACGTTAACACAATTTTCACTACGTACAAATGAGCAACCCATACTTTTTGTATTAAATTACACTTATTGTCATTATAACATCTTTACTTAAGATAAATTTACACATGGGCACTATATAATATATTTTAAGTTACAAAATAAAAAAGGATTGTATGGAATAAGAACAATAGTTGCTGAAATGCCACAAGATATCATATATTAGAAATATATGCTTAGTTCAGATGTGGAGGAGTTAGACACAGTTTAGTTACTCCAGTCCATACACAAAGTTAAAAATAGCTTATTAAAGCTTAAAGGCCTTCTAAATACCATCTTAAGTTGCACATCCTTGCACAAGTTGAAGCGACACATAAAACCTCACAAGTAAAGTAACACAGACAAGACCAGCAAATCAGAAGGAGGGCCTCTAGAGGCTAGAAAATACAAGAATATTAAAAGAGTGAGGATTCTCTAGTATTCAGCATTTAATATATTGGACTGTTCCTTCATTTCCGCTGTTAGTTCTAATAAACTTAGATTTCTATGGGTTGTATTGCTAGATATTAAGCTCCAAGTTTGGTATAGTTGTTGATTTGGCACAAAAGTGTTGATTTCAAACATGAAGATCAGCTAGATTAACCTAAAAGTACTAAACTGTTCACTAATGATCGTCCAGAGGAAAATAAAAGGAAAATTAATTACAAGTTTTGCAACCAGATCTGAAATGTTCTAACAAGTAAGATTCATTTATCACATTATCTTGAAGCAGGATGAAGTGAACTTTTGTTAAAGTATACAAAATACCTACCATATCAAATATAAATGCAGTAACTGTTAGCACTTGCAGGAACACTGTCTATGCTCAGAACTCTAAATTCACCCAATCTTTGCATAGCATAAACTAAAACCTACTGTCTAATCACTCCACAAAGATGGAAATTTGCTGCTGCTGATTGCAGAGAATTTTTCAGATGAAACCATGCTATATACAATTTGAAAAATCAACTCAATAACACAAGTTTTTACTAATATGACTTAGTAACAGAAACCTGAGTCTTCAGCTATCATTTCCTTGTACTGACCTATTTCTTTCATGTTGTTTACATACTGCTGTCTGAAAAAAGAGCTTAGTGTATAAATTAGTAAGACCAAAAAAAAGTGGTTTAATTTGCCAAGAAAATAAAATACACTTCAGTGCAGAGTACCTACCAAACACTACAGATGAAACTAAAGACTGAACTATCAGGAAATGTAAATTTTGTGATTTTTCATACTAAAGCAAACATGCTTTAAAATTTGAAGATTTTTTTTCCTGTACAGCATTCCAATTAGACACAGCTTTATGGTATTAATTTACCTCTAATCAGATTAAAAGCAAATACATACTGTATAAAGAAATTACTCTGGAAATGTCTTCTTAAAAGATAGGTTCCAGACACAAGTAGATAATCAATCAAAATGAACTCCAGCACTGTTAAAACAAGCATGTGGGAAGGACAGTCATACAATTAAAAAAAAAAAAAGAAAAAAGAAATCTGTTAAATATCTGTTTCCCTATAACACACGTTGCTGCTAAGACTCTCTAACGGTCAGCACAATACAGATAACAGCATCTGTGAATCAGGTTGCCTTGCATTATTGATTACGTACCTTTATTAATAAAGTCTCAGTATAATTAACACAGCTTTTTCTTTTTCATTCTTGCATATTCCCAAACAGTATGTAAGAAGAACTAGGTTTCGTTAACTACCCCTGCTTTTTAAGCAGCTAAAATTTCAAGAGGTAAAATTTGAAGGGGGTGAGGGGGAAGAGGTAGAAAGAACCAGCTACTCAGTATCATAACAACAAGGTACTGTACCTTTAAGGAAGAAATATGGTTCCGTTCTGTTTCACGGCTGAAAAAGAGCTTATTCTCAGTTATAGAGATTACTTACCTAAAACTTCAGTTATTCCTCTTTTTCCCCTCAGGCCAGCCTCTCGTTCACTCTTGGGAGCTTTTACCATTTAAGGTCAATGTTACATCTGGCTCTAGTAACTAAAGCTGAAGCAATTTTTAACTCAGAGATCCAACAGGCTGTCTAACATTAGAATGAGAGTTTAAATTTAAAGTAACTCTTCAGAAAGCCTGGTTCTTGCCTCAGAGAATTACAGAATAAAAGGCTTTCCTATTCTGGCATAAGTACTCTGAGTACAACGCGATGCAGACATCCCATAAGCATTCTTCAAATTCACTGCGTATAAGGCTCTACTTACTCATTTCTGATTAAAACGGGCAAGTAGGAAGAACAGATGAAATAGTTTACATCATGTTATGTTAACCCTTATATTTTTTTACTGAAACCGCTGCTACTATTTTTCATTCCCCCCTCCCCCTTTGTTTGGTCTGAAGGAGTCTAAATTAGAGAGCCAATATAAGGCATGTGAACTTTAAAAGGACGTTGGCTTCAGTCCAGTCACAGGCTCTGCTCTCCACTTGCAAAATATGAATAATTCCCATTGAAGTCCACTGAAGTTGCTTGTATCCCATGAGAGAATGTAGCTACAAGTGGGGCATGAAAAGGGGAAAAAAACCCCACAAAACATTTACCACGCTATATTAAGGTACCTGCAGAAGAATCACATGCATGTAATTCAGAGCTCAGCTCTGAAATGGACATAGATCGCACTCCAGCCCTTCAGCCAATTCAGATTCTTTATTTACAATTACATCCACAGATCATAAACTAAGAGTCCTTCTTATGCCAGGTACTGTAAAGTTATTAAATATAAAATTGGGAAATGACAAAAAATTACACCAGAATGTACGTAAAATAATTAGATAGTGAGTTTGGAGGGGACATATTAGGCCTGCTTTAAGAGAATGGAACAAAAGATGACACTAAATTAACTTCCTGTTGGTAATAAGAGCATCAAGGCAGAAACAGATCAGATAATGGAAAGTAAGGATTCGATGATTTGACCTGGAACGCACGCTCCATTGGGGAGCGATTCATGGAAACATGAGGATGCTTGTAGGAGAAGTGGGCAAAGTTGAGCTGATTGCAACATAGCACAGTTCCTGTAATGTAAGGAAATATGAGGCTGGGTACCTCATTTGTGCCATATTAGGCTTGTGTTTGTATTAGGAAGTCTATTATTCTAAACTTAAGACTTTCTTTGTCCCCTAAATGAATACAGTAAAAAAAGTTCTGAAAAATTTTTCTAACATTGGCATTTAAGTTTGATCCTAAGATAATGAGAGTAGCTAAGTGTTTCAAAAAACATTTCAGGTTTTGATGGTCTTTTTCCACTTACAGTCCTTTGCACTATTACTGGCTCTCTGACAAGACATGTTAACATATCTCCTTTAATCTTCTTGAATTACTATTTTATTACCCACAAGCTCAAGTTCTGAAACATTCTCTTGTGGCTCAGCATGGTTACAGTCTTCCATCTAGTTATTTGCAACTACAGAAGTCTTACTAGCATCTGTAATTCACCATTTCTCAGTTTTATTTTCTCAGAATTTCTAGGTGACAAGTGTCAAATGTAATGGAAGTTGTGTTTCTCTTAAATCTGCATGCAACCCTTTCATAGCAAAGACTGCTTTGAACCCAGTTTGGGCAAGAACAAGTTGCTTATGGCCTTTTAGCACTACCATCCTCTGGAAAAAAACTTTTCGATTAAATTGGTTGTTCATTGGTCTAGCACCTTATAACCACAGTTAGCCAAATATAGCCAAAATTTGTTAAAGTAATGGAGGTCTCAAAATATTTTCAAGTTCCTAGAAACTTCATGAAGTCAGTAGCTTGTAAAGGGAGATTTAAGCTACTGCCCTGCTGTTTAGGTAGTATTTAGGGGACACAGAAGGACCTTGGAGGTACTTACAAGAAAGGGAAAACAATGCTTTCATCAATCTTCAGCTCCTGAAACTGCTTGTATATTTTTGTATCCTATAGCATGCTCAATGCTTTGGCAGGTGCTTGGCCCAGAGATTTGTTTTACATGAATGATCTCTAGCCAAATGCAAGTGAAACGTTCTAGCTATAATCTAGCTTTTGAATGAGGTAATCTTCGCATCTGAAAATCAATTATTTTAACTAGATTGTTACCTTTGTATAAAGAAGGCATAGTAACATGTACCATGCAAGAAACATTTTTCATGGGGCTTTTTTGTTCATTTGATTTGGTTTTGTTTTTTTAAGACCTAGTGACACCAGTTTCTTTTAAAACATTCTAAAACAGATAGCTGGACACATACAACAGCAGAAAACTCTCCTCCCTCCTTTCTCACATAACCCAACATATTTATTTTGCCAGTATTACAGTAGTGTGTTCCCCAGGAACAGCATAAAATTATTCTTTTATAAATATTCTGAAGTATCTCAGAGTAGCTAGATGTAGTTCTGTGGGGGATACATATGGCCTGGTAGTGGGATGTATGTGCCCCCACCAGTTAACTTCCCATTTTCTTGATTTTCACAGCTCTGTGATTTACGAAAGAAGTAGTGCAGTATGTATCAATGCTAAGTTTCATAAGTTGGGCTCCCTAAGTTTAAAGATTTTTACTTGTGCCTTTGAAGAGATGAACACAAACACTAAAATCCTGATCATACTGAAATAATTCAGAGTTCTGCCTCTAGGGCTGAAGTATAGGTAAGATCTCATGCAGGATCTTCATTTTTGGGGCACAATCATTTTCGAGTGCAAACTTTGTTTGAGCAACAGCAGACAAGTGATCTTGCTACATATTTTTTTCTAGTTTTGGCTTTTATTGGGCAGTCTGGGAAATAAGAACTTTAACTCAAAAGGTTTATTTGGGCAGACTCGACTGTAAGTGTTTTCATTTGAGCTTTTGATGGGCTCAGGATAAAGCTGTGAATTCTCCACCATAATTACAGAGTAATACCTAGAAAACAATAATGTATAAGAATTCCCATACTATTTTGAAGAATTTATGCTTCAGGATTTTAAAATACATTGTATTAAAAATGTTGCATATCATCCTTTCTGCCCATATGTAATCGTCATCCTCCAATAAAAAGCAGCATGTTATAACTGACAAAGTGTAAGTGACAAGACATGATTATATGCTCTACTGTTTATTCAGTGACTAAAGTATAAAGATTATTAATCAAGCAGGCTAAAAATTTACAGCAGAAGTAATATTTGCCCTTAAAATTTGAATTCTATGGTATGATTTTTCATATCTCATTTTAAAAACATCCCAAGTATTTTTATCAGTTAAAACTTTTATCCTACCACATCTAGAATACATTTCTGTCAATCTCCGGTCCACCTCACAAACACCAATAAGCATTCATAATTTCGTTTATGGAATCAATTGTATTAGCCATACTATGGAAAAAGTAGTTAACTGAGTCTCAATTTTACACCCAAGATTTCCTGTGTGCCTTCATTTTCTTGTACAGAATTTTTTTTGCTAATTTAAATATTTAATCTGGCATCACATTTGTGCTTTCTGTGGGTTTTCTGGCTTGTATGCTGCTACCGCTATAGTGGACACAAAAGTCATCTTATTACACATGCTGGCATCTATTATGCACATCTTATTTGTGTATGCAACTCTAGCACTGCATGGCAATCTTATCTGCCTGCTTCACACAGACAGAAGAAAAAAAGCAAAACAAGAACAGGTCTGATAAGTAAATACATTACAAAAAAATATACAAGGCAAAACATACAATAAACTTTCCACATCTGGGACTCACTCATTTTGCTGAATACTAAATCTCAATTGGAATCTACAATACTTGACCTAAAATGTGTGCTGGTTCAACAGGATGGTATTAACCAATATTCACTCTGCCAGTCAGCTGAGCAGCTATGCTAGATTATTTATGCAAAATCTAACAAAATTTTACAGTACTTTTCAGAATGTTTATGCAGCAACTTTTCTAGATTAGTCTTCTGAAAAACAGGAGTTTAGCTTCCATCTTTCGACAGCAAAAGAGAAGCACTTCATATGAATGAGAAATGCTAAGTTAAAAGAATATGCAACCACGGAATAAGAGCCTGCAGAACAAGGAGACATACACTGGAGCCCAGTCATCTTAAAGAAAACATTTATATTGACAACAATGTTAATGAAATTTGCTTTGAGGTCATACAGATGATCCTGTAAACTAGTCCATGTTATGTGGAAAGAGTTGAAACCTTAGAGAGCAGTGCTCAAAGGGCTTGCAGAAAGCCTACCAATTAAGCCATAACAAGTCTTTTTATTTATAACGCTAACATTTTTCTCAGTCTCAAAATATCCAGCTAATAATCTCTATTTGAGAAACAGACAGAGTCCAAGAAACAAAATGTCAATCTGCTTACTTTTGTAAGTCATTGCCAGACAATCAATAAAATGATACAAACTGACAAACACAGTTTAAATGGCCAAGTCTTGCTGGAAAAATGTTACACAAAGCATTTACAAAAAAACATTATATTTTCATTTCCCATATTCATGTTGTGTCTTTTTTTTTTTTTTCTCCTCCATTTAAGACAGTGGTTTTAAAAGTGAAGTTCCAATAAAACCAGCATATTAAGACATTTACAGCATTAGAAATTTAAACCATTGCGGGCAAGGAAGTTATTCGGTTTCCATGCCCTTAAAATCTACCCTGCCATGAAGCTAAAGGCATTAAATGCTTTTTTAGCACACACAGAGTCTTCCGAGGTCATCCACGCACGTCACTTTGTCTAATGAACTGTTTTCTGAGGTTCAGCTTAATTTCTGCTAATAGCAACTGAAACCTTAACATGTGTACAAGTAATGTGTTTAATACATTGTTAAATGATTGTCCTGTGTTCTACGGAAAAAAAATTGAGAAGATGATCCAAATGAAAAAAAAAAAAACTGCAGTCATACTATTGGGCATTTTTTTTGTTTTTTGGGTTTTGTTTTGTTTTTACAAAAATATAAGTTTTTCAATCAAAGAAAATATTCCAGAAGACTTGACACAATCATGGCCACTGAGTGAGAAATTATTAGAGAACACCTCCCATCACAGCTCATTGTCTGGTTTGATTTTGGGGTGGGGGGGTGAGGGGTTGAAAAGGGATCTACAATAGCAGGATCCCAGAAAAAAGAGGAGGCATGAAGTTTTACAACTTTTCTGGGGATCTTCTTAGAAACCTGAAGAGGTTAATACTCACTATAACTAAGGTCCATCTTACCTTGCCTGTGAGAAGTTAGGCAGAAGTGAAGAATTAGGAGAAAAAAAATTCCAAAATATGTCAGGCTTCTCCTTCCACATGGTTGTACATACATATAATACCATACTACTGCACTCTAAAGTACAAGTGAAGGAGACTAGTACTGCACACTAATCTAAGCCAAAATAGCAAAGTTCTACTTCTTAAATTCATCATTCACATTGAAGTTTGGAATTCCTATCATATTCCAGTCTAAGAAAAGGAAAATTAAAATATTGCAAGAAGACACTTTAACCCATAGAAAGAAAAGCAGGACTCTGCTTTTTCTTAGGAAAAGGACACAAGACAAGCATATTTTTAGGTTTTAAGATGACATTCCCTTGCTGAATTAATCCTAAATAATAATTCTTAATCACATGTCAAACTTGATATCTTACACGTATTGATCCAGAATGCTTGCAGACTCAGTTAACAGCCTCAGGTTTTAAGAGTTAGAGGGTGAATAGTACATTTACCACATGGTAAAAATAAACTTATCAGGAAGTAATGTGGGAAGCTTTTATCAGGGCCACAGTAACAGATCTCCATTCCAACAGCAAAAAATAAAAATAAGTACTAACCCTAACCAGAGACTGACTTCAGTTAATGCTTGTTTTCAGTGCTGGAATTTTACTCTTTGCCATTTATTCTAAAATTTCCAAGCAGCTTGTGGAAAAAAAAAAAAAAAAAAAAAAAGGATAAAAAACTTATTCCACCTCTACCAGTACAATTCTAGAGAAAAGCTTTAACTCACATTTCTGTTGACTGGATGACTGCTGCTGCTAGACTGTTGCAGGGTTCATCAGATGGTTAGTTTCTTTGTACTTTTCCTTACAGAATTTTAAGGTAGTGCACTACAAAAAGCAAACAAACAAAAAAAAAAAAAGAGTATCAACAGGAAAATCTATAGATAAAACTGTCTGTCACTTTCCATTGTTACACTGCAGTTTATCTGAGATATGAAAATATTGTTATCACTTTAACCAAAGTGATTGGCTTCAAAAGACTGATTTTCAGCCAGGATGGTTCAACTGCTTTCCCCCCAAAAAGTAAAAAGTGTTATATATGCTAAATGTATGTAAGAACATTTTTGGAAAATTTGAAAGAAGTTACTTGATGTTTTGCAGAAAAGGGATTGAATCTGTGGATGCAACCGTGACTTTTGTTTGTCCCTTTGGAATTATCCAACATTTTTATTTTACTTTTTTAAGTCTCAAATAACACATTTCTACTAAGCACATGCTCTTAAGTGTCACAGTTTCAGAATACAACATTAACTGATTGTGTATGTTCAGTATTACCATATGTATATGTACATAGCTAAATGTTTATTTGCCTCAAAGAAGCATTGCAAGGAGAAAGTTGGGATTAACACAATCATTTATTCTGCTTTTTCCAAGCTTCACATAGAAGCAGCTGTGGGGCACAGGACTGGTGCCTCATTCTTTGCCAACATTTAAAAGGGTGCATTTATAGTGAGAATTTTTGCCAGATCACCCTTAAAGCACACTGCATTTCTTTCATGCCTCCAGAATTGCCTAAATCAGTTTTATGACTTGTTGCAAAGATATACCAGTATCAGCATGAGACTCTACAATATCTTTTCTCTGCCCATGCCATTCCACACACCCGTTTTCATCCTTCCCTCTGATCTAGGTTGTATCTTTTTCACCTCAAATCTAAAACCTAGTACCTCCTCCCTACATTTCTTCTCATATTTCAGTCTGGTCATAATTTCCTGGTGGGCAACCAGGCAATCTATTTTTCAGTATGTTCTCTACATAGGATTATCCTAGTTTTAAAAGATACAAGTGTGTGTGTTCAAAAACACCAGCAAAGTCAGGGGTGGGGTTTTTAGTTATGAGCAGGACTTTATTTTTCATAGACATATTAATCATATAAAAAAATAAATGTTTATCTATTCTTTTAAAAGAAATCTTAAGCCTCTAACAGCAGTCTTGTATAAAGAAAATAAACACCAAAAAATCTGATAAGCAGATACCCTAACCTATATTTAAATATATATATATTTATATATGATATATATAATCTCACACAGCAATAAGGCAATGAAACACTCATCAGTGTTGTGTTTTAATCACCAGAGCAAGTGATTCTGCTTTTTGAGTGTGTTTATTTAAAACAGTCTCATCCACAACTGCTTCAGACCTTTCTTTTACCTACTACCTCATAACAAAAAAAAAAAAAAAAAAAACCAAAACAAACAAATCCAAGACAAAACCAGAACAACTGCAATATTACTTGGAGATACCTGCCTGAAGAAAGGGAATTTAAAAGGGATATGTGAGAATCCAGTAACTTTGATGAGATACGATGATCCTGGAACTAAGAGTTTAACTAAATATTAAGCATATTAATTAGCCTCGAGTCCAGCCATTTTATTTTCTGATGCTGCTGTTGTAGTAATGTTTAGTAAGAAAAAAAGATGTGATATATAACTAAGCCAACAAGTACACCCATGTATACAAATTAAAGATGAGTGTTGTATCTGGGAGTGTCATAGTACCATGCTTTGAAGTGAATGTTGTAGTATATTGTATCAATGTTAATAAGTGCACAGTACTCCTACAGGCCCCAGGCTGGTAGCAAGCTCACATTACCTCCTTCTCCCTCCAGTAAAGTTGGAACACAGTGGAAAGAGCTTTTCTATTTTTATAATAGAGATCAAACAGGGCGTGTTGAAAGCCATTCCACTTTTTACCTCCTAGCTCACAGATGTTCATCAGAACATCTGAGCTTTTACCAGAAGGACAAAAACAGCTGGCAGCAGCTTGGCATCTAAAGCCCCCTTCCTTCTTCCATCCTGAATGGGATTCAAACACAAGCATGTGCTCAAATGCCCTGTACAGGGCACTATACTCTAAGGAATGTAAAGACGGCATGGACAGTCCTCCACACAGTGATGGAGACGATGGTGGCGTAGGCTTTGACAGATTAATGTTTTCCCCTGAACAAGCTGCATAGCTTTTAACAGGGGAAGGAAGAAAACTATTCAGTATAGCTTCATCACTCTCTCCTGACAGCATTAGTGGTATTTGCAGAGGATTGCTTCAGTTAGGAAAAATGACTATCAGCATTCCTTTTCCTTGGAAATGCTCCCACTGTTTCTTGAGTTAATCACATGGCTTCACAGTGGTGTAGGTGCCATCCCTATTTTCCAGAAAAGCCAGGTACCTGTCCTAGGTGCCTGCATCATTCTCAAAAGCAGAGTGTCAATCAAAGCTTATGACTCCCCTTACTCCCTAGCTGTGAGCTGCAAAGCATTTCTGGTTTCCCTTCACTCTGAAATCTGGCTACTGTACAACACAATTCAATTACATATTCTTTGTGGGAAGAACTGAGAATAAAAGGCAGCTGCAGGCAGAGAAACAAACCAAGGAGGGGTATCAGTTGTAAAATAGCCAATTCCACAGCAAACATGCTGAGTCGTATGACATTATGAGAGAGACAAATTATATAGCTATAGAACTACAGCACTCCAGGCAGCCTGAGATATAAATACAATTCACCCTTCCCCGAGCTTTTGCTCCATGCTATGGCAAATGTACTTATAACTTCACTTACTTAGTAAGTACTAAATGTACTTACACTTCACTTACATATTTTCCCCTCAATTGTAAGTTAAGATGCCATTTGTCTTTTGAAACAATACACAGTTTGAAAAACAGTTATTTCCTCAAGGAAAATACTCTACCTGACAATTTTAATCCATTCGTGCATTGAAACCCATATTTCTTTTGAACAGTTTTATTAATACTAGAAGGTATTTAACTGTGCGGGATAAAGGAACTTGCTCAAGACACCAAGAAAAATATTTTTTCTTGGTTGATTCCTCAATATAAATACAACAAAATAACCCTCATACTTGTCCTCATCCCCAGAACCCACATGGCGGTCTTTCATACTGGAATCAGTTTTGCCAGATACTAGTTATGTCACAAACTGAAAGTTTCTGCATTGCAGTGTTTTTATAATTGCTTTAACAGTATGACAACACTCTTGATTTCAAAATCCTTTTTTTTTTTAAATTAATGTAATTAAAATATTCAAGCAATACAACCTACATTTATGCAGCTACAGACTGCAAATTGCATATGATTACTTATATGGACAACTATTTCTTTAAAAATGTATGTAAACTACTTTTTACACTCAGTTACAAGCATGAAGTACCACAGACCAAAAGACATTTATGTAAAAATATGCTCCTCTATAAAGTCACTTGAGACAATGAAGTGTAGTAGCCCATAAAGAAAGTATAGTATATCCTTTAATATTTTCAGATGGGTCGGTGTGGAGACGTAGTAAATCACAAATTAGAAAATGGAAAATAAAGAAAGCCCCCAAATCCTTAGTTCAGATGATTCGCAAACATGAATCCTAATTTCTTACTGAGAAAAAAGCCAGGGAAAATAACTGAAGCACAGAAGTAAATACAACCTGCTGATTTTTTTTGTTAAAAATAGCCACTAAAGGTTAACAATCCCTTCTTTTGAAATCTTAGTCCTCTTGGAAAACCATGCAGTTGCAGTTTTGACAGGAAGCAATTATCAATTAGCAAGAATAAGAGACAATTAAATCAAAGCTATTAGTAGGCACAAAATTCACACACACACCCCCAAACAAAATGGGGCTTGGGTGAAGAAAAACATGCTAAATATCCTGTTTTACCCACCTACCTTTTAGGTTATAGGGACAGATGCTTTTTATAGACCAGAACTACTGATTTCTGTAAGGCAAAGCCTGGTCCAGAGGAAAAACAGAAAAAAAAAAGCATGCTGAAGAAGCACATTAAAATACTGGGCTTCAAAGTACTGTTTGTTCACTCTAGTATTTGATCCCTCTTTGGGGAAATGTACAGTTAGCTAATACTTTCTGATAAACTTTTAAAAACTTGCTTTCTATCCTGCTTGATGCCAATTCAAAAAACGACTACGCTCATTCTTTTTTATTCTAAGATTTATATTCTTTACATTTACAATTCTCAGACTTAGTTGTTTCTTTTCAGGTTTTAGTCTCGAATGGCTGTTAGTCCTTGCATTCTTGAGTCTCTGCTAGATTCTTGTATTTTCTTAACTCCTCAAAGTCTGATCATGTCAAAATGTGTATTGGTATTTGTTTACATAAAGATTGTAGTTCTACTTTGTTTGCAGAAGAAAAATGGAATGCTCTATATAGCCAATATGTTTTTCCCAATTGATTCAAATGTATTTCTATTTTGACAAAATTTTATAGCTGAAAATATGTTAAAAAATCCTTTAACTCAGATTTTTCTTTTCACACGCTGTTTCTTACAGTGACTGAGTTTACATCCAACTGAAATAAAGCTCTAAAAACCTTCAGTAAAAAGGAAACAATTGAGAAAGAACAGCATGAATTGGGAGTGATTCAGTTGATAGCTTGTCTGCATGTCATTGTTTTATGTCAGCTGCAGAAAAGAATATGCACAACTATTTGATATCAGACAACTACACATATAAAAAGTTAAGATGTAAAATCTCATATAATCAGCTTGCCATCTTAAAAAATAAAAAAGGAAAGCTTAAATGAGCATGTAGAAATATCATGCAATTTTACAAGCTACAGAAATTAAAAAAACTTACATAGCTAAGTCAATGCTCTGCATAACTCCATTTTTTCCTTCGGGAAGGATACATTAGATAGAGCTAGATGTAACTATATAAATAATTCTAAAACTACATTGGACTTCTCTAGAAGCTTCAGTAGAATTTGATCAGCTTGAATTTCATAAGGATTCGTGCAAATCTGGAACAAACCCCCCCTCTTTTCTGTTCTGAAATCAAAACCAAAATACCCAGCTACAACTCTATTATATAGGTAACAGAAAGAAACAGGAGGGTCTGGAATTCAGACCTGCCTGGGTTCTGCTTTTCTGCAATTACACATTGTCATCCTAGCTTTAGGAGGGAAGGGAAAAGCAATTGCAACAACCACAACCCAAAACAAACAAAAAACCCTAAACACACCTAGCAACATTTTCCCCTGTGAAAATAATAAAACCTAAGTACAACAACTGAACAACAGGTTCTTATCTGTACACTCTGGAGAAAATTCCTCTCAAATCCAAATTAGGCAGCCAGTTTAAATTGAGTGACCATAACTAATAATCTATACAAATTATAATCCATTCTATCACTAGATGACCGAACTATCCCTCCCATACTTTTTATTTTAAACCATATGTACAAAGCCTGCCAGTACTTTCAGGGAGAAAAAAAGCTCAAATAGAAGAGGCAACAAACAGAAGATGCTTGCACAAGCATTTTGTGATTGACCTGTTAAACCAACCTGACACGAGGAGGGGGGAACAAAAAATGTGTAAAAGTCACACAGGCATACCCTTAGTGATTTGAGCTTTACATATAAAATTATATCAAGATTCCTTCGATTTGTGGCAATAAGCCTTCTTACCAATGGGAACCTAACTGGAGTGATATGCAATTGGTTTTGCATCATGGACTGGAAAAAAAAGGTAATAAATTAATGACAAGCAAAAAAGGCAGATGAGAGAAGACAAAGGCAAAGGAAGATTTATTTCTTTTTGTTGAAAAGGGGTATTTTTCATGCCAGTAAACAAAGCCTCACGTTGTTTTAGGAATCCCTCAAAACTATTGTTTCTTTTATTGCTGCTATCATTTTTGGAAGAGTTGAACTATAGCCCTTAGAGAACATATGTATGGAGTAACGTGAGGAATCTGTTAGTCAATCACTCGCCCTCCGAGACAAACAAGACAGAAAACCAAACATTCAGCATGTTTCCAAAACAGCTGGGATTTAGAATCCTACTACTGTGAAGCAGCAGCAGAGGAAAAATGCCAGAGCCAGAGGAGTCAAGCATGTCAGTGCATACTGAAATCCTTGGAAGCTGACTGCATGCGAGCCCTGTGGGCTCTGTACAGAAGTTTAACAAAAGCCTGAAGAAGAATAGTATAACCATATTTGTGGCACAATTTGAGAGCAGATCTTATGTTTAAAGCCTTATAAGCAGTAAGTCATGAGGTACCTCATCGAAGTATCTATTGTTTGCTAAAACATACAATGAATTCCAATTTATTTCTCAGGTTTTCCAAGAATGAAAAAGACATCAGTTTCAGCATAATTAAAACCAAACTATGCTTGCAGAATAGAAAACCAAAATGATTCACTTATCAGAGCAGCGCCACCTAAACAGAAAAAAATTTTCATAAAACAGAAGTAGTATTTGAAAAGTTCCAGCATTTCCTCAAGTAATGCTTAGGATTATTTCCCTTCTAAGAGTGACTGAGCAGTTACTTGCCATTTTACTATTCTTTCTTTAAACACATCAAAAGTCTAAAGATGCCTTTAGACAAAATAGAATTATTCTGTATCAGGTCTGGTTACCAGAGACCACCTCAAGTCCCTTTTTAATATGGTAATATTGCCTTGCCTTTTGTGCACACCTTAATTAGTTTGTACATTTTGGTAACACATGACAGGTAAATTTGGTTATGCAATGGGTGACTGGGTCTCCACCCACCTGAAATCAATTGAAGAAGAATTTACTTACAGTTTTCATGTTCTGTCCCTCTACTTAGCTAGATCAACCTATAATCCACTCAATTTCATATGCTGTATTCTGAAGAGGAAGTATTATAACGTTTTGTTGTCGACACTGTTCTTATAATTTAAGAAAGATCTGGTACAACAGGTACTTTTTTTTAAGAAGATTTTTTTGCTAAACAGCTTCTTAAAAATGGATGCATAAAATCTCCTTCAGCAAAAATTAATCAAAACCACTCAAGAAATGGCTAGCTGTCACCCATGCTATCTCCAGGGCAGAAGCTGGCTACAAGGATAGGTGCCATTTCTTCACTACCCATACAGTAAAGTGGGTTTATGAGAAGTCTCATTGCATCTTGCTGCTATTGGGAAGCACAAAACATACCCTTTACCACAGGGATGTCTCAGTGCTGTTGGAGTGAGGCCAACATGAGACAAGAAAAATTACCCATTTACAAATTGCTGCAGAGACAGAAACGTGAAATATTGATATACGTATGTGCATAAATACACAGGGAAAAAAATCAACTTGCATGTAGTGTACTGTAGATGTGTGAAAAAAACAAAGGTAAGAAAGAATAAGATTGGAAAGACTGAAATGTACATAGGATCAGAGCTGTCAAGCAGTAATTTCAGAGAATGCAAAGCTTGTGTGCCTGCAGCAGGAGAATGGCAACCCCTCCATATAACCAATAGTAAAATTTGCATACATTTTTGTATTTACATTTGATTTTTATACTATTTTAAATAAGGTTGTATAGTTTCTCCCCGAAGTCCAAAAGTAATGGGGTTTTGTTTGATTGGTTAGTTTGGTTTTGTTGTGGGGTTTTGTGGGTTTTTTGGAAGTTTCATGGTTTTGAAGCTAATTCCTCCCCTCTTCCCTTTAATTGCTTTTTAAATTAATAAATTTGTTTTTCTCCACTACATTTAGTAACCTTCTTGTTTGCCTAGTAAAAATTTCACCTCCATCTTCTTCCCCAGGCCTTAGTTCCCACAGCACTTTCCACAGAAGATTTTCTGCCAGTGGAGTCGAGTCTTTATGCATACACTGTATGGGACAGGACTCCCATACAGCAAAGGTGAATCCTTGTGACATACTGTAAAACTGAAGATAAATTGTGGATGCCTGTTATAAATTACTTTTTGCTGATGCTTTATAACGGTCAAGCACATTTTCTGATCACTTGCATTAACATAAAAAGCTTCATTTTGCTATTGTCTGCCATCCTGTTCTCTTTCAAAGGTGATTTAACAGAGTTCAACACAGCAGTTGGAAGCCTGGATGAAAAATTTGATTTGTCTTAATGTGTCTTAAAACCTACCCCCTTGTTTCTTGACACTATATCTAGTCTACATTGCAAGATTCCTCTTTGTTCTTCATGCAACTTCAGACTTGGACCAGTACTTTTTGGCATGCTAAAGATGCAGCAACCTATACAATCCCCTGACATAACTTTGAAATCCCAGGCTTTCAATAGGAAGCTGCAAATCTCTCACCAATATAGAGAACCATCCACAGAAAGCCTCCAAAACAAACCCCCCGTTTTCTAGATACTGCATGAAAGAATATTTGGTGCTGCTAAAATACATACATATATATAAGCATACTAACTATTAAATGAGCTCCTTCATGTCCTAATTTTGTTAAAAGAATATTATTTCTAAAAAAAAAAATTTAACCTGACCATAAGAAAAGCCTTATGCTAATAAGATGTTATTTCTTAGCCAAATCACAGGAACTTTAGGACAATTCTTCTGACTGTTAGAAAAATTTAACTTTAATTGTAAGAAACAGGAACCAGGAATGGGGAAAGAAGGGTTGTTTGCCTATGCAAAGGGAGAATGAAGATGCAGTATTACAAAGAAGGAATGTTAAGCAGACATCGCTCCCAGGAAAGGACCTGAAGTTATTAAAAATCCTGACCACAAGTTAACATATAGAATGGTTTACTGATGAAACATTTAAAGAAATAAAAAAGAAACCAAAATCCCTTCAGCAACATGAGAATTAAATATTAACCAGAAGAAGAAAAATTTAAAAAATATCAGTGCAATCAGATCTGAATATGTAGCCCCTAAACCAAACTGCTGAAAGACAGTTCAACATTTTCTATCCTGAAGACAGATTTTATGCTCTCTTTTTTTAATCATTCAGAGATTATTAAAGAAAATCACAAATGCTTTACATTCAAATGATCTGTATATTGCAAATATGCAAATTTAAGAAAGGGAAGCAAGAAATAAAATAAAGACATTCTTTTTAATGCCTTTTAATGCCTATTAGCTTTTAAACACATGTGCTACAGGATTGCTGCAGGTTTGTCCTGCAGGAGTAACTATTCTTTTCCCCACAGACTCAGTATCATTGACTTTAAAAAAACCCCAATGTACTCTTCTGAACCTGCACAGTCCTAACGCTCTAGGCCAAATATAGCTAAGCCAACTTGAAGTGAAACATTGAAGACAGTCTGGGCATTGTGATAACTTAATTAGCTTTGTGCTGCATTTGCTGGGCTACTACTTAAGCTAGCTCGTTCGTGCTGCCTTAGTACCGGTGTGTCACACTCCGGCCTACAGTGCACAAGGGCCAGAGTTTTATAAATTCTTATATGGCAATTCATCTGAAGAAGCAGCCTGAATTATCCTACTTCAATTTAGCCCTTTTATAATCCTGTATTAGTCTATAAAACTCTGAGATTTGGTGAAGCAGCATCCTCGGTTAATGATCTGAACATGTTGATTTATACAAGTATAAAACCAGAAATGAAATTAAAATATCTGTCTCAAATTTAATCTCTTACCTTGCTGAGATCTCTCTTGTGTCTTTCATGGATTCTTCACATACAGAATAATTTCTCTGTTCACATTAAGAAGCAGAGATAATGCAACACTTCAAGTATACAGATACGACTTATTAAGCAGTAGTTTTTAACTGCATGAGAAATGCTCAAATGGGAAAACTTTGCAAAAATGTTGTCATCCTTATACTCTGTACAAGCAAGAACATAGCATCTGCATTTGTCTTCTATATAACTCAGGCAACAATATCCTGGCAACCACATTTCAATGGAACAAATCCAGGTAATTAAAATGACTAGATCTAGCATCCATCTCTCTTTATCATCCCACTTGATCAGCCAGATTTACTTATTTGAGACGTAATGGTCAAAAATCTGCCACATACAGTTAAGTAAGACATTATCTGCCTCTGAGATAATAGGGCCTTTAATTTTGTTTGTGACTGTCCATTTAACCATCACAGCGCTATCTTTCCGAGAACTTCGAAAATGAACTTTACTGGTTTGGTACATGTCATACTTTTTAGGCATATGCATAGTTTGGTGAATTTCATTAATACTTTACTAATAATACTGTCAGGCTTTGTATCTTATGTATAAAGGCTAAAATGATTAAATTCAGTGCACTGATAAACCACTTGATGTATTAACATCCTGAATCATGTCCACTCACTCAAACATTTTACTAGATTCCTAATACCATTAGCCAAAACCTTGGCTTCCACACCTCTGCAACTGCACAGTTTAATCCCACTTCGGAAGCCAAACTTTTACTAAATAAAACTATGGAAGTTCAGTTCAATAATAAAGAGCTTTTGGATTCGCTTTCTTTCAATGGTCATGTGAGCAACTGCTATGGCCTCTGTGTTGACACCTGGAGACTTCAACACTCGCACTGTTTCTCTGAAAAGGTAAGTGAGATGAGGAGCAACTCTGCAGCAAAATGCAAGTGAATGACTGTTGCTCTAGTTCATACCACTCTTGATCAAAACTGACTTCCAACTGACAGTGTCGTACAAAGTAAAAAAGTCATCTTGCATTTTGGTTTTTGGATGCATAAATTTAACTATAGGGATGTATTTTATCTAGATCTCTACATTCAAACTCATTATCTATAAGATTCAATTCTCTACATTAGATACCATGCTATGATCTCACTGTCCTGAAAGAAACACTAGAAGAGATGTTAAGAGACAGGCCTTATGGTGACAGCACCCTCATAAGCAGGCACAACAGAGCTGGCAACCTACATAAATGCTTTATCTTTCCTTGTACCATATCACCACACGCTTACCCCAAATTCCCATAGTCTAATCTGTTACAACTACTTCATTCTCTTCCTAAAAACTAGCAACTTCATTAATGGAGAGGAAATTCCTATTCTCACTCTTTATATCTAAGGTTGCTGGTACTTCCACAATAAGCCATTTTAGCAAAGTCATATAGCCTGGGAAATCTCATAGGGAAGTAAGGAGGGGGAAAGAAAGACACTAACTCCCTCTTTCAAGAAGGTCGACTCATCATTCCCTTTTTCAAGCTTACCTTCACAGCCTTAACTATCACATTAAAGTGGGTTTAAACACCAAATGTGAAGTAGAAGGGATTATCCTTATTGTATTTTTTGTCTCATTAAGAGGCTAGCCTAACACAACAGGTCTTATGAATAATTTGGGCTTTGAATTATGTACAAACTGTAGCCCTGCAAATACACATAGATGCACAGTGCCAGTCTTTTCTTACGGCATCACAGACAAAACACAGCTTTGGAACAGTCTGTCCACACAGTTATTCTCCTCTTCTTCTCAAAATTTACCTTGCAGTTTACCTTGCCAATAAAGCAAATTTTTTTTGTTCCCATTTGATTTCATGCTCAATCACTACCAGCTCACATTCTACTGCCCAGTTACTGTGCTGAAATTTAAGATATGAGACCAGGGAAACCTGATAGCATTTTCCAAGACTTATAGCAAAAGAGGAAAACACACACAATATACCCTGCTGCCCAAGTGGACAAAACACAACATGCCAACAGAAACAAAATACATTGCTATCAGCTTCTGCACAGAGGACACCCTTCTAGCATTTGAAAAGGGCAAGAATATTTTCATTACAAATCATGAAGTATAGCAGCTTTCGCTGTAGATCCAGAACAAATAGCTCACACTTCCCCCATTTCATCTTTGTAAATACAAAGATTGCTTGAAATGGCTGGGGTATCTCATCTAAAGATACTATAGTGGCCTAGCAAAAAGGAATAGATGGGAGTCCAAGGATTCCATTTATACTTTTACAAGGCTACTTTTAATTTAGCTTTTAGAGTACCTTAAGATTTTATTCTTTTAAATAGATTTTTTTATTATTATTTGATTTATTGGTCTCATTTTTTTATAGAATCTCTGGTGTTTTGAAAGTTACTGCAGTGTACAAGTGTGAAAGTTGTTCTGCAGTGTACAAGTGTTTTTTCACATGGAAAATGGACTGCACTGATCTGACAACAAATGACCTACAGCTACCCAGCACATACACAGATCAAACAATAAAAGATTGCAAACAATTTGCAAAGTCCAGTAGAGCAGATGGATCTTAAATCTACCTTCTTAGAGATTACTAACATAGATAATAGAGCATGTATTAAAATTAATATGCTAAAAAAATTATAGTTAATAAAGTCATACTAAATATGAGTGTATTAGACAAGGTTATGTTGATTATGCATCAAGTTTTGCAATTCTTTAACTAAATTTTACTGAATCTACACAGCAGCCCCTGTAGCATACAAAAAGAACAAGCATTACTTAATGAACTTTTCAACTGCTGTTGAACTTTTAACAAGAGGGGTGCACAAGCTTCCAGTCTGGGAAACATTACTTTTCTTCAGCATTTCAAAGACCAGGAAGAGGCCAGTGAAAACTGGTTGTTAGAGCTGTTGGACTCAGCGATCAAAGTCACAGTGATCAACAATCACATATAAAACTTGCTGAAAGCTAAATTTTATCAAGGTTCACTTAAACAAGTGATGTAATATAGAGTAAGTATATTCGTGGTATTGTTATTCAGAAGAGAACAATGGATAAAAAAGGAAGTACCACAAGAGTGGTGTCAAGAGATTGCAGGTAGCTGCAAGAAGGCCAGTTTCTGTTATTATTAGAGCTGATTGTGCATTCAACAACTTTGACTTGAATAGTAAATTCAAGATGCAAATACTATTTTCTCTCTACTTGACGAAAAAAGAGGTTCTCGGAAGGAGAAACACAAACATTTATAAACTACTAGCGTAGTTCCCAGGGGGTAACACAGTCTTCTACCACCACAACACTCTACTAAACCCTCACTCTGATGAGAGCTGTACAGCTACAACCACCAGCAAGCAGCTAATGCCTCTATATACACTTGAAACAGAGGCACATTTTCTTGTTGTGTCTATATGTTGCTTTGTAGTGGGCCTTTCCAAAAGCAAGCCTAAGAAAAGGCTGAACATACAGCTGATCCTTTAGAAGTCACTGCTTCATCACCTCCTTTTAGTACTTGCTTTTCTCACAAGTTTGACATTCTTTTGAGACTATAAAAGGCAGTAACAGATAAATTAATGTGATTTTTAGAACAGAGCAATAAAATGCTTTGAAGTAGCAAGCAACTATAAAAGGAAACTAAACAGTCATTACATCAGATGAATGACAAAGCCATCTGAGAATTGGTTCAAAAATTAGCCTACCGTATTCTTATATGAGAATATTATTCAGACACCTACTTAGTAAAAATTTTTATTGATTCTTATGATATTTTAAAATTCTCCTAAAGCCAAAGTTCACAGAAGAAACAATTACACATAAGTCGTCTTATAGTTTAATGAATGATCAACAATTAGCTATACCTCACTGAGGTTTAAGCAAAGTGTTTTTACCTCACATGGTAGGAAATTGTTTCAGTATCTGTTTAGCTGCAAATAATACCATACTTCATTACTTTTAACAGCTGACGTGACAAATGCTGTGTATTGGAGACTTGACAGTTGCTGCCACGTGCTTTTCAGTCTTCCTACACAGTCTTCAAACCTTTCTGACCATAGAAGACAAGTTTCTAGACTTCATGTGTAGCCTAGAGGGTCAGGAGCCTGAAACAAATAGCATAGTTTCTACAATACTGAATAACCCACCTCACTGACCTGGCTTTTTGGCTTACATTATCCATACCACATCAAAGATTCCTTCAATAAAGGCATACCTCCAAATAAGCAGCACATAAAAAAAAACAAACCTAAGGAACGGGCCAGCCACAATGTCACTTCATTAATTAACTCTACTTCAGATGTCTGCAAAGACATACCTTTCTCCTCAACAGGACCATATCACTCATATATTTAGCTCAGAAAAACATGATTAGAAACTATGGCATTCAATTGTTTCTAATTCTGCTTGACATCTCAAACAATGTTCCATTTTTTAGTTGTTTTGACACTTAGCAATCTATCCCCAGGGGGCTAACACTTTGTTATAAGCAAAAGGAGTACTTACTGAAGTAAATCTGAACCAATGGGGCTTGCCTGTTTCTTATACAGTACTCTTCCAACAGTCAAACCATTTTACATGCTAATATGTTGGTTTCGGATAGAAAGCAAGTGAGTGGATTTGGTATATTTACTATGAACACCACCATACACACGGAAGCATCATTGTAAGATAAGGAGAAACTGAATACTTGAGCATAAGATGAAAGGATTATCTCAGAAATCTGAAGTGTTTGCTAAATTGCACTCTATTACTTTGTTTCACAAATTAAAACTGCACTGTATTGCTAAAATTGCTTTTGCAAGGCAGAGATTATAAAACTCATTTACATTTGTTGCAAAAGGATTTTACCTATAAGATACTTAGAAAAATAATAAGAAAGTCACAGGAAATTTACTTTGCACCCCATTTATGCCTCTTCCAGTGCAATCAGTTAATGTTAGAGCTCTTCTTTCAAAGTGGGCAGTTTTACATCAGTAAGTGCCTTGAAAATTCTACCTGAAATATGCAAGTGCTAATAAACATGCTTTTTGTTTACAGCATGAAACAAAGAGCTGGTCAGGTTTATCTTTGTATTACACACTGCCTTTAACTCAAGTGAAACTGAAAGACTTGATGAAGTTGATTTTGCAACTGCAAGCATGATTTCTTCAAACACACCTATTGAGAATAGAATAACAAGACCTGCCTATCAGGTTGTTCTTTTTAAAAAAAAAAATCTCTATTATTACATGCTACTGCATTCCATTGACTTTACTTTCCAGGTTTATTCATGTTTCATAGGACAATGATCGAAACGTAGTACAAGGAGTCATTTAAATACTTAGGTTTTGTGCCAGATCCCCAAGTAAAGATTTTCTTTTAGAAGTTGTGAAGGTCAGCTGCATAAATCCTTTTCAGCTGAAAGCTGAGGGATGAAAAGCATCGGGCTGAGATGTTTTGAAAGACAAATATGTGATTAATAGAGCTTTTCTTTTGGCATAATGCAAGAAAAACTAAGCAAAACCAAAACCATAAAGTCACATGTGATTATTCCATTTATTTCCTACAAAACTTCAAAATTCAATTGCTTAAGAAGGTTCTCAAGGCCAGATAAGGCTGGGAAAGACAGGGAGCAGCACGGCTAAAGGCCTAGCAAGTGCCATAAGAGACAGTAACAAAGATTTTTGAAGACTTATAGAAGCTAAACACTCATTCCTTTCAAATAATAATATTAACTAATCCAAAATCACAGAGAATAAATACATGTTTGACAATGGGTGATAGTATGTCAGAAGAATGTATTTTAATTGTAATAGTTTATAAAAACCAGAGCACTGATATAAACTATACAACACATACACTAACACAAGTTTGCAACTGCAATAGTTAACGTGCTTAAGAGGCTTTAAGCAGAAAAAGCCTTCTAAATATCACTTCCTAACTGAGGGTCTAATTTTACAGTCTTGGAATTCTTTAAAAATAGGTTTTGTTTGACAGTTTTTGGGGATACAACTATTACTAACAGCATGCAATACCTGTGAAGACCCTTTTGCATGCTTATGTTAGAAGGAACCATCTCCAAGGGAAAATTGTTAGAGCCTGAAAAAAGCAGGTTTCATAATAATTTGTCTCACATGTCATTATATAGTTAATAAGAAGCAATATTTTATTCATGCTAAGACAGGAAAAAAGTATTCCCACTCAAAGAATCTTTTCCTCTATTTGCAAAATTTTATGTAAAAGTCTTCATACAGATTTCAAATTATTTAAGTTTGATGAGTATTCTACTCAAAACATTTCAGCACATTAATAATTTCTAAATTTATTCAGGAAGTTGCTTGCTTCCTTAAGATATTATCGCTTCAATGAGATCAATTAAACATCTATTGCCTGTTCTACTGCATGCTAAAGTCCTACAAATTCACATATTTATCAGGTAATGCTTTTGTGGAAGACTCGTTTCTACAATCTACCTGTTGAACACCTACTATCCTACCTCATTGCTTTGAAAAGGATTTAGACCTTTATTTGGCATTGTGGAAACCTTTAAGTTTTCCACTACTAGAAAGTCGCAATTACGCTGCTTGAACCATTTGCATCCAGGTCTATGATTTTCCTTCTACTGCTTTAAATACTTCTCCTAAATATTTCTACCTGGTATGAAATAGAGATGACACTTGATCTTTGATTTTAGTTTTAGTTTGAAAACTAAAGTTCACTTGGCCTGGGAAGATGGTAGAAATAAATTATTCCTACTTATCACAGTCCCAGTAATGGTTGGATTTTCTGCTTTTCTTCTACATCGTTCTGACAACTCCTTTGTTTCATTTGATTCTTCCAAGAGCAGAGGCTGTGTAAATAGAACAGTATTATTTATCAATATTTACTTTAATTAAATATACTTTATTAAAGTATCTTCTTTCTCCTTAAAATATAAGGCTGAGCCCTCTGAGCAAAGATGCTTATTTTACATCTAGAATGCCACCTTTGCTAGCTTCCAGTATTTTTCCAATGGTATATTTGTTACATTGTAGTTGATTAGACTTAACCCAACAATATTTAAGTCCTTGCTTCTATAAACTCTAGGTATTTGTGCAATCTCTACTGAGATGCAGAAAGAGTATGCTGGAGACTGAAGCAAATAAGTGTCATCTATTTCCCTTTGATAATGCATCTTCATACTTTTAAATATTTAAATAGCTTTACTTGGCAAAGCTATCTGCTTGGTAAGATTGTTTAAGTCAATTTCTCTCAAGTTATTCTTACCGGCTAAATATGTCAAGAGGGAGCATGTTTATACTGCAAGCTCTTCAGGACAGCAATAGTATTTTTTTTTTTTGCAATATCAGGAACAACAATGTTAGGATCTTTGTGCCCTACTGTTAATTACATAAGGAACTCTGTTGCAGAAGCTAGATGGGTGGGTCAGTATGATCAAAAGTTAGCACTCTGCCTGTTTCTCCTTCTCCTTCCATTCTTTATTGAAGTTGCTTGGATTTGTTTTAAAAAAGCAATAACAAAAATGTTCTAAATATATTTTTTGCCTGAAAATTACTGGAGAACACACTTGCATAGCTTTCCTTTACCTTAAGTAGAAGCAAAGCTGATGAGAACAAAAAGCCATTCCATTAAAATTCAGACTACATAATTTATCATTTATGTGTAGCTGTCCTAATGACAGTTTTTAATCAAACGCATCATTATGATTATCTTATTTGTCAAAACAGTAAAGACAGAAAAAGGTGAATATATCTTAATAAAACGTTCCCTTTTGACACTGCCTTTTGAGAGTAAATAACTGGGTTTCACTACTAAACACTAACTTACACATTCTACAAAATTAAGGTAATAAGAAATTTATTTAGAGGGAAGTTCAAATTTTATAATATGCGCTTACACATTAAATGAAATCAAGGCAAATTCATGCCAGGAATATAGAGAGATACACATGGATATACTGGCTGGATGTAGGCATTCTGCATCTGAATCAGAAAAAAAATAAGGGTGCTTAGAACTTAGATATTTCACAATTCACATTTTCATATGTAGGTAAGACTACTCAGTCTTTACAGGGAAAAAGAAAGCAAGCATTATCCTGCATTACAGACAAAATGTGTACACCTGAGGTCACATCCACTTCAGTGAAGTCTGCAAGAATTTGGCCATTGATTTTAGTGAGAGCTGGATAGAGCCTCAAGTGACTGACTATATGAAAATTACTGTCCTATTCACAGTTCACTGAATAAAAAAAGGCCTTTCAAGATACTTGTTACAAGAAGCAATGCCCCCATTCCCTGTTAAAAATGTTGATACACATGCTCATGAATTTACCAAGGAATGTTGGTATTGAATGTATTATTCTCAACAGCCAGATCCTAAGACCAGCATGGTACTTTTTGTAATTATAATCAGCTATTGTGAGCAGCTTTTATTCATCTTACTCTTCCCCGCCTTAGTTATGACTCATTTTCTCCCCTCAAAAAAAAAAAAAAAAAAGTAGTTAAACAGTGGATTAAGTTTCTCCCTTTTCTGCTTGAGAGGGTTACTAACTATCCAACTGCTTCCTTCAGAAAAATACAAGCACATATATGTTATGTTAATGAGCATGTGATACAGCTACTATAACAGAAGTGCAAAAGTGAGTTTTATCAGCTACAAATAAACTGGCTGTAACACCAACTGGCATTATCATCACTCTGGGTTGTTGTCACACTTGCTGTAACACAATTGTATTGCTATAAAAAAAATTCATCCCATGGTAGTTATGAACAGGAGAAGTATTAGTCCACTAAACAGCAAGAAAGCACAGGTATAATTCCCTCCCGGGAAAACAAAACCAACAAAAGGTACGTATGCAACAACAAAAAACAAACAAAAACAAACAACACCACCACCCCCCCCTTGCTATAAACTAACAATACCCAATTTTTAAAATCCTACTTAATTATAATTTCTGTCTTTCTCTATCAACTTGATACACAGACAAATCCTTACATTGCTGTTTTCCTTTCAATTACAAGAGCTAAGGTTTAAATGTGTTACAGATTTTGCAGTTCAACATAAGGGGAAAAAAAATCAAACGAAAAAAAGTAACGACACAAAAAAAATGCCACACGAACAACTTCTCAGAAAAGGACTCAGGAAAAATTAATTTCTGTAGTAGGATTCCTTATACATCTGATGCTTTGCAGCACTGTGCTATTACCAGATTCGTGAACTCTTATGCTTCTATTTGATCTCTGAGTTTAATCATTGAAATCCAAATGAAGGCAATGGAAGTGTGCTGAGGCAAAGCTTTTTTGGCTCATTTACTAGTATCCTGCCAAGCAGTAATATCACGAAGACTATGTGCAGGGGCAGGGGGGAGGCAGCAGTGGCAGGGAAGATAGCTAAGCATTTAATTATTACAATGTGTTTACTCATCCCATCACGATAGGCTCCATTTACAAATGCTTAGTTTACTGAAACTTAGTTATAACTCTAAACCGGTAAATTTCATATGAAAGCTTTAAAAATTGTCTTGACAAAAAGATAGGCAAAAATTTGGAATTTAATTTTATTGCAGTATGTTTTCAAATTCTTTGCAGTTTTGCTTTGTTTTGTGTTGGGATTTTTGTTCTGTGTTTTTGTTTTTTATGTTTTTTTACAAAATACTGAGAATTAAACCACTCATGAATACCCAGCAAAAGGAAGTGGGCAACCAATGCAACAGTTGGAGGATAAAACTTGTATCTTAATTATGATTTTATAAGTTACTGCGTTTTATTTGAATATTACAGTGGCTAGGTCATACAAGGCAAAGAGAAGGCCACAGATTATAATCGGATACTGATACTTGGAAAGCAACAATCTTCACAACTTCTTAGTCGTAGTTCTACTATTCACTCCTCTACATATGTCACTTAATTATATCATAAGTTGCTATTGTCATAAATAGCTTACCATCTGAGCATCTGCTTCTTCATCCACACCAACTGCCTGCAGATACTGTTATATCTGTATTGCAAGGCATTTGATTGTTCAGTCTCATCATCTTAAAAGCCTTGTCTGACAAATATCACTCCTAATGAGGACTTTGGACTTTTTCCCCTATAGAGAATACAGTGCGACTAACCCTGATGGTATTTTGGACTTGTAACTGCTTCAGTTACTACTCAATTTCCTAAACAGGAGATATCGTATTACACTAACTGACAAGCTAGATGAACAAAGATAAGCCTTCAAGCATACAAGCAATTCTCTTGATTTCCAAAAACCCTCCCTTTTTACACGAGTATAATACGAGATTATTGTTGTAAACTTTTTTTGTAAAGTTTGAAAACTTTGCCTGGCCTTAAGCTTTCATAGACGCATTACCATTTTTTTGCTGTGTGTTGCAATAACTTTTTGGTCTTACAAGTCACATCCCAATATGTTTGAAAATGATTTAAATCTATATGTAAACACTTTTAAACTGCCTTTCACTGTTTACTATAAAACTGTGGTAAATATCTTTAAGCATAAACCACACTTGGGTTTGTCTTGCTTATTCTTTTTCATAGATGCTAGCTAAGAAAGCATAGTTTACTGCATTATCACTCTCCCTTCTTCCCCCATTGCCCATCCCTATATTCTCAAATCTCCTATATACTTTCAAAGACCTTAATGATATAACTGAATCCTTTCATAGCATCCCCCAACCAGGCCTAGACCTCTTTCTCCTGTAGTCCTGGAGAAGATACAAATCTAAAATTATTAAACACTGAGTGCTTCTGAAACTTTTCAGTATTTTTCTAGGTCTTTGTTCCTAGGAGATAGCCTCTACAAAATTTATGTAATATGCATTCTGTTTAGTTAATGAAATTAAACTGCAGTGCAAACACTGCTTTCACACACATCTCTGTGGATTTACCTGTGCCACCTTCAAGGTCTTAAGACTCTTCACTTTGTAGCCCAGAAGTCTCTACTTCTTTCCTCCATTCAGCCATTACCGTTTAGTCCTCAGTAAGTAGCCTACCCCAATATATTTGGAAAAAATCAGATTGTTTAAAAAGGCTCTATCGTGACTAATGCTCCTTTGATACCCATTTAAAGTTCCTAGATGTTTGCAAAGACAAATAAACCATCTTTTTAATTTAAAAAAAAAAAAATAAATATCTTGTAGTCCGTCCAGGTGTGAACTTAGAGCTCCCTCACATGTTATATTCAGACAACTATGCTCACAAATGAGAAAAATGCTGCATGGAAATAATAAAAATTTGCAACATCCAGCTTTGTTGAGCAGGACTAACATATAGAGATGACTAGAACATAGTTCTGAAAATCTATCTTTTTCTGATATTAACTCTGTTGTTGCATTTTCTTCACAGGCATTTAGAAGTTTGAAAGACCAGCTCTCACCTGTTTTCTAGAACTGGAACTCAGGTGCATGGCTGCAGATGACAAAAAGGACACATATAAAGGATAAACACAGACAAGACAAAGAAGAGTGAGAAAAAATTACAGAAGTTTCTACAGACATCAGATGAGGAGGATCAGCTGCTTCAGAGAGAAGTTATGAGAGGAAGAAGGGACCAGAAGTCCTAAAGATGCTTGTTTACATTTCAACTGGTATTCACAGGTCCCCAGCGGTGCTTTCAGCATCCTGTGCAGCCTCCAACAATTGCAAATCAATGACTCTACAGTGTGATGCAAACCACTCTGCCAGAATTTAATTCTTAACTGTTCCACCTTTCTACCCTTCCAGAATGCTAAGATCTGCAGTAGTTGATAATTCTCTGGAGAATAAAAGCTCGAAAGCAAACCTGTTCAACATCCCAGCTCCTTCTGTACATTCACTATGACAAAAGAAGGAGAAAGAAAGTTTAGTAGCGTTGGAAGAACATCAGATAGCAACATCCAAAGCCACCTGCACACTTGCCCTCTTAAATTTCGGCAAGTATTACTCAATTTTCCATATGAAGAACAATGCATTCACATGGCTTTTTACTATGAAGCAAATATCTGACCAGCTGTAAGTTAAATAAGATTCTATGCTTGTGCTAAGCACTTGTTGACTGCTTAACCACAGGACTTAAGGAGACCAACAGACACTGCTAAGGTAACAGTTTTTAAAAAAAAAGGAGTGGGGAAAAAAACAAATTACTTAAATAAGCCAATAAAATGGCATCCCCCAAACTGGGAGGCATACATTTTCACTTTAATTGCATTAGTTGGCAGAGAATTGCATGCTCATAATATGCAGTCCTTACAATTTACCAGGCATGCAATACCCCTAGTTTGTACACTTTTTGTTGGTCTTTTGCTAGAGCCTTACCCAGAAACTTTAGTCAATTAAAAAAAAAACAAAACAAAACAACAACAACAACAAAAAATCACACCATGGACACAAAGGTTAGCAAGCATGTCCCATGATATTTTGTAAACCATGAGGCATTGCACACATATCAGCCATGTACACACTACTGCCTAGCATTCACATGAATGGAAATGGCAGAATCAGAAAAGAGGCTAAGGCTATGCCATGCCATTAATGCTTTCACAGGTCCTTCATAACTGAACTCAAAATTCAGTTTCCAAGGTTCATTCCAGAAAAAAAGACACAACCACAAAACAACAATCAACAGCCAGACAGCTACAAAGGTACTTCTTTTGATTTTTAAGATGTAACATGAGAAGAGGCAGAGTCTGCCACAAGCATACATGTAACATTTGTGTCCAACTATTTTCATGCAAACATGAACACTTTTAAGAACAAAATGCGTATGGCAGATTCTGTCTTAGAACATACCTAAATTTCTAGGCCTCAGAGTCTAAAACTCAAGCCCTTAGCTTTCCAAACACATCTGACCGCTATAAAACAACAGAGGGGCAATCTCCCAGAACAACAAAATCAGCTCCAACACCCTTCACCACCTCCCTACACCACCCTCCCTACACCTCCTTCTTCAGCAGACTTTTCCTCCCCACCTCCATCACATGTAGGTGAGGCAGGATTTCTCCTCTTTTGCCTGCCCACAAGAAACTGGGATCAACCTCCCATCCCTCTTCAGAAAAGTCCATCTATGCTATTGCTTTGTTGTCCCCTTCTACCAAGCTTTCTGCATCTGGGAAACAAAGCCATTTTAAGAAGTAGTAATTGTTAAACCACAGTCAGCCTCATTCCTCAGAGCTGACCTAATGGGGGAGTAAACACGGTCCAGACAAACAATAAAACAGATGCCACTACTCTGTATATTCCACACTGCTGGCTCCAGCTTCCTGCCTGTAGAAAGAGCTGCCTGTCACTTCCTACCCTCCAGCATCAGCATTGGCTTAAAGTCACCTTCATGTAAGAAGCTTTGCATTTAGAAAACTGATTTAACAAACTCGTTAGCATTTTATAAGCATAACAAGAAGGTGTGACATTTAAACATTCAGCACAGAAGTTCATTCATTTCCACATGCTGTTTCCCCCCTTCATCTGCTCAACAGTAAATTTGTATTTTTCAAACAAATACACCATTTGCTTGCAGTGCTGCATATAACATTGTATGCAATAAGCCTACAAAGTTGGCAAAATTTGTGAATATGCTATTAAACCCCTTATTTTTGCAGTCATAGCAAGACAACACTGATACTGCTGTTTGTGGGGCACCTAGCTTAGTTCAGGTATGCGTTTAGTTTTTAGGAGGGGCAGTAGGTTGCCCTATAGTCCACAGCACTTAACTCCCATGTAAGCCCTTTTCTCACTCAGACTGTAAAGCATCTTATATTCCTAATCTTGCCTCCAAAATATTGATCCTTTCCATTACACATCATGTTTTGGTTGTTCTGATGTCACACAGAACACATACTGTATAGAACATACTAAGTGCGTTAGCAGAAAATACATACTAAATAAGCAGCTTAAGCAGCAGGCTTAAGTACTGCCTGAGCATGGTCCTATCTTCTTCACAAGTAAGCAGGGTTAGCATTGGTGTTTGAATGTTTATGGTTTTGAGCTGCCAAGTCGAGTTACAGCATACTTGCTGGAGGGTTCTTGAATTATTGTTCTTTCTGAGTTTTCAAACACAGACACGAGAAAATGCTAGAAAAAACATGACAACTGATTCAGCTATCAATAGTCCATAAAATTCAAACTTACTGCCACACAGCAAGGTAAGGTAGCCACTGCCCACTGCTCCAGTTATGCAGAAGCTACCCAGACATTCAACCACTACAGAATTTCAGGGTTTTTTTTTTCCTTTTTACAGAATCTCAGGAATAAGGACAATAATACAACTTTACTTAAGTAATATCAACTCACCAATTATTCCTCAGTGCTGTACCATCTGCTCAGAACTAAATCTCCATTCCTACTTGCAGTGTTGCAAAAAATGTCATTAAATATCTGTGAGCTGAGTTAGTGGTTAAGAACTTGACTCAAGGAACATAGTAGAATTTAAAAACCTTAAGCAAGATCAGAAGCCCATTAGGACAGGCATTACACAAAACCAAGAATAGACACACCTTCTCACTTTTGGAAGTACAGCTATTAAACTAATTTAACATTTCTTCAAAAAAAAAAAAAAAAAGTTGAATGAATGAAAGAAAGGCAAAAGACTTGCTTGCTTCCTTACACGGCTACGATGTGTACATTTCATTAGTAAAAGAACCCATAGACAATCCACCATTACCAGTGTCAGTCTTTCAAAAAAAATAATGGGAAATTCCCACCAATTTTGTTTCCAGATCAGAGGTAGAGCACCCACATAAAACTTCTCTTATGACATATACTGATCTAATCTGTTTGCTTTTATAAAGTTTATTGTAGATAATTAGCTACATGGATTTGGGACGATGCACTGCATACAGTTGCTTTCAATTCCAGGAATCCAAGAAATATGTGTTTATAAGTGCCCCTGCAAATGTTCAAATGTTTACAAAAAATTCCTCTCCCCCTTTATTTTTTTTTAAAGGTTCAGAATAAATTTGGGGAAAGAAAGGATTTAAAATTCACCCTAACTTTTTCCACAATACAAGAAGCATTTAAAAATCCTTGACAGTAAATCCCACTGATTTTACTTTAAACAAAACTTTTGGAACAAAATTTAAGTTGCCAAAACAAGAGCAGCACCTTGGATGTCATCCTTTCCTGTATAATAATGAACTTAACTCTTCTTTGAAAAATACTAAGGAAACATATGGATAATTTCACAGAGAAGTGTCACAAACGAAAGCCCTACAGAGGAAAGTAAAAATAAACAGTATCATCTTCTCTTCAGTCATCCTATTAGAATAGTAACAGAATATAAACTAAGCAAGAGAGCAATTGGTCATCCTCATGGAAAAGTCACCGAAAGAGTCACAACTAACTTTACAATATTAAGATAACAGAAAAGATCACAAAACTCTCCCTGTAATTTGCTACAAAGATGAAGTACAGCTTGTCATGTAAAACTAGAAAATGATGTGCAATTTTTTTTTAAAGAGTATACACAATAGAATCTCATTATGCAAGTGCAAAACTGCTTGGCAGCCATTTGAGGGCAATGTGCTAGGGTTTGGGGCAGCAGGAGAGGAAGGGGAACAGCAAAACAGAGGATGTTACATGAAGGATCTGCAGTGCTATGTGCTTGAGTCTAATCAATCAGAATAACGTTGATCTCATAAGGTCATGACTAAAATCATTACTTGTTTTTTTGGTAGATTTAGTACCCACCTCTGAAAGCACTAGGGATATGCTCCTTTTGCAGTCTACCAGGTATAATTCAGCTGCTTTCCCACTTAATTTCATGTATCTCAACTTTTTTCAGTTATTGGATGATACAATGTGTGACCTTGCATTCTTTTTCACCAAGAACACTCCAAATACCACAAGAAGGATTGTCAGCAGGAGTGCTAAATGTGCTATTGCTTAGAAGGGTACTCACAAGCGTAGTTTGGGAGTTACGACCGATAATTTAAACAAAGACCATTCATAACTTCCATGTTATTAAGGTTTGGTCAATCCCTCATCATTGTCCCTGAGCCACATTTTCTGCAGGAGAAATACAAGTTTACAGTAGGTGCCCTTCCCATGTTAGCATTACAGGGACTGCCAGGTTATGAATTCTGTGTTGCTTAAAGCCCAGCTATTTGATACAGTCTCAGTCAGTAGTCAGAAAAGACAGTATTTGTTGTTAGCAGCTGCCCTAAACTGATTTTTCCTTTTCTGGGCCTTGCGTGGCCCCAAGTCTTCCACACTGTACACCATTTTAAACTCACTAAAGAAGTACTTTCTCATCTCCATGCCATCATCTTCCATCACACTCAACTATCACATTACCTTCACAGATATTCATGCCTACCTCTGTTCTACAGCTAGTATTACTCATCTGCATGTTGAATATAAAATATTATCGAAATCAAATAGAAAAATAATTCTCCACTGATGTTATCTAAACAAAAAATAAAGATATTGTCAGCATTTTGAAACTAAGAATACTTCAGAATTTTTTAAAATATTGGGTTTTTTAAAATAACATACTAATTGAGAGTACATTTTCTGACTTTACATTATTCCAACATGACAAACATTCCCATCCATTAAAGACAAAAGCTTCTTATCAGTGATCAAAATATATTGTCTGTTTGTTTGGATCTGTGTCCAACTTTTAACAGACATTTTAACAGTGGTACAAAGAGCAGTCTAATGCTGCTTCAGGAACCAGAGATACTGGGAAGCACAGTGCTGATAGGCAACCTGAGCCCACCCAAGCTGTGCAGGCCTTGAAGCAATGTAACTACACTTATAACACATCATATAATCCCTGCCAAAGTTCTGATCGCAACTGAAATACATACCATACCCAAGCTCTGCTGGATACCGATAACAAAACAGTTCTGGTCTAGTCTGCATCCACCTAAGGTTCCAGCAGCGCGTCCTAGCTTTCACTGAATTCCACATCAACTGGTATTTTCTCTTGTGAGGATATATACACAGCAACACTCAAAAATGCATGTGGTCATGGGGCCATTTGCCTGAGCTAGTTCAAACTAATTTGTTTGGATAGTTGCCAGGAATCTAAACTGCCGATTTAACTAAACCCCACTGCTTATATTAAAGGGGTAGCTAGCCATCTGAGAAGAGCTAGAAATTTAGTCAAACAGCTTTCAAACCCAGTTTATTTGAGAGGTAAAAGCACTTTTAAGATGCCAACAAACTCTTTATGAGTTGTTCCAGTTTGTCATCAACAGGAGCAGGCAAACATTTGTGTTACTTGTAAGAGTGACTTAACAGTACTTTTAGTATTCACTTTTCTAGGAGCAAAAAGAGAATTTAAAAAACAGATGCTCTCCTTTTTAGCAGTTCTAGTTAATAAGTAGAATCACACATATTTTGTCTGAATAAACATTGTAACTAACAGTTTGTCAATAAAAGACTGAAAACTAGACACTGAGATGTAACAACTTTGCCTCTAAATCTGAAGACAGGAGTAAAACATTTGTCTTAAAGTCAATTATACAAATCATTCGTGCAGCTAAATGATTTAAGTAAATGTTAGAAGTGCTTTTATGTGACACAAGTGTCAGCAAACTCCCTAACATAGCATTGTGCTTAGTATCTTATAATAGACATTTGTTCCACAGCTCAGAAGTCTGCAATTTTGTCTCAAACACACTCTTGAAAAGCATTGCAGAACTAGCTAAAGGAAAATGCTGTATTAAGAGCAATATTCACTTTTGTAAATTCTTCCTGTTACTATCTATCTCAGCTCTCCAATAAAGGTGTAGGAAAACAATCATACTACTTTGTAGCAAATACTATAGAAACTATACTTAAAAAAACACAACAATAAGACATTATTTCAACAGAAGCTACATATATATAACCACGCTGGTCAATCTTGCCTTGCAGAAGTAACAGACAAGATACTCATAGGACTAATTCTATATTTTTCCCAAATGCTTGCCTATTATTACTATTAAAATTGATGAGAACACATAAGAGCAATTATTAAAAAATACTATTGTCTGACCTTGTAAACAAAAACAGCTAAACATTTTTTTTCTAGTATTATTCAGACAAAAATAACTACACTTCAGCACTGAGCATGCTTTGCACCACATCTCTCAACTTGATGTAAAAATGTTTTGGAGAGAAAACTACTGTGAGTACAGGTTGTTATAGAATGCCCAACAATGTAGACACATTACCCTGACCATATTGATTGCACATAACTTTGAATTTAGGTCTCTGAGACATGGATTGACCTAATGACCTTCAGAGACCCCTTTCATTATAAATTATTCTGTGATTCTATGAAAGAAAATTGAAAACACATGGCAACACTTTTTAAAATTTCAATTATTATTCTATTTATACCTCAATACTGCCCTCTGCTGATGTTTATACAGTTTGATTATTTGCACGGAAAAATTGCAAGGCTATCTTATGTGACTGTTTTACCACTTTTTCTGTGAAGGAAGGAAAGAAACAATTGAAGAATGTTCTTGTTCTCTAATATGCAAATCAGTACAGCAGGCTGAATCTCGAGGTTTATGCAGAGAACATAAGTGATCAATACCTTTACCAGGTCAGTTTGGAAAGTGCGTGTGTACGTATATATAAGGTCAAAGCTTGGAAAGTGTATATAAGGCCAAAGTAGGTGTCTTGTCCCTCATGCAATAAAAACTTATGACACCTGACAGCACCCTTCAGAGCTACAGAACCATCCTATCCAGAGCATGTAAAAAGCTCCGAAGAAAACTATCAGCCTTCCTTGCTACAACAATAGCAAGTCCATGCAGGTAACTTGGAGGAGATTAAAAAGGATATGATGGAGAAACCTCCCAAACCTGGAAGATCAGAATGATCAAAAAAGTTAGCAGCCATTCATCTCCAGCTGCCTGAGCTATAGTTTTACATATAGAAACCCATGCAAGTGGCAAAGACAACTTGGTAATCTTACTATAATCTTTAGTAAAGAAAGATTTTGATGTAATTTATTGTCATTAACTCTTCTTGGCAGATTCTACTTAGGAGTGCAACATAAAAAATGCTTTTAAGACACAGTTAAAATGGACATACGTAAAAAACAAAACAATACAACACAACAGAAAGCCAGCTTCTCCAAATGTTTGTCAGGATCATGACTGGCTATTTTAGAAGTTTCTCAGTTGTGTGAGAATTAAATTTTATTAAATCTGCTATAAAGTCAAAGTTTTCCCTTCAAAATTTCCATTCTACTTTAATTTCTAAGCAAAATTATTATTTTCTCCAATGCTTACACTGATGTGCAATTTTTGAAGTGTTTTGTCTTATTTTAGACATATCATTGCTAAATTTGCGCGTTTGCTTTTTCTTTTGTATTCCTACAGTCTCAATGGCCAATAAGAGGTCCTACTAAACTGACTATATATATTCCCTAGTAATGAGTAATAATAGCCTATTAGAAATCACCAGGACTGAACTTTTCTGAGGGGAAGTAATGCAGGTATTTTTATATTACAGTTAAGATATTAGGAGAAAAGTTTGCAGATGTGACATGACCAATCACATGTATATGAATTCAAAGGATTCATGGTTTTCACATGTCCTGTGATGGTGTATAAAGTCTTTCCTAAAGCAGCATCTGATTACAAAGAACCAAACAGACTGCTCCATTTACTTGCCCATGGTAAAATACAAATTACCCTGCAGAAAGGTAAAAGGACATATTTTTCTATCTACTGCTGAATGGGACATAACAGCAATAAACATCTGCAAGAAGAACTCAGGCTAAACTTTCTGAAAAACTTTAACAGCAAAGTTAAGCAATGAAACTGATCACAAGGGTTGAAGGGTTTCCATCACTACAGTTTCAAACAGATTAATATCAGTATTGTATTTCTTTCCACAGCTAAATTAAGAAAGAAGCATGTATTTTTAAGATTATATTAGCAAGAAACATATATTTTTAAGATGACATTAGAAAACACAACCACCCTTGGCACTGTTAAAAAGGGACTCAATATTAGAAGTACATATGACTAAAAAAGTGAGAATGAGGCATACATACCTGTTCTTCCAGACTTGAGTCACATAGCTGCCAAATGTACTACGTCTACCAATTTTGCGTATGTGAATTGCCTAGTTTGTTGCTTGAGTTGTGTAATATTTGATTAACACAAAGGATTTATGCTTGAACAATATTTAGTTATTAACTAGTTAAAAGTGTTTCTCTTAAAAGTTTTGTGTTTCCAGCACATTATGAATTACCATACATTCACCTTGAAGTTGCAAAATAATCTACTAAGGTGCAAATGGGAGCCCCTCTTTACCCAGTGAGATAATAACCAGAAGGAGTAACTTGTGAAAGTTGCATCTTCCTTCATTTAAATGATCTGATCTGTGTGCATGCATAGTCACTTAACTGATATAAATAAACTTTTACTCATACTTGCAGAGGCAACGTAGTTCTGGGAGTTTCTTTACTGGCTTCTGAATCAACAGAATTCTTGACTAAGTTCCAGCAGCAGCTCTATTAGTGGTGATAGATTAGTGGTAGCCAGAAAGAACACAACTTGACTTTACATCCCAGGCTGAGTTTGCAGATAGAAACACAGTTTTATTTATAAACATACTGCATCATGGATGGCAATTCCAGCAGCAGAGGACTACAAGACACTAACAGTACCTCTACTGCCCTTTGGCAAATGAAATCAACTCTAAACTCCAGGCAGACATCCATATGCAGCTTACTGAGAGAGGCCAATTTCATTCCTCACACTATTCAGTTTTACTCACTTTGAGGATGATGGATATTGTTCTATTAATATGCAAAACCAAGAATTTCCAAGCAGTTTGCAATACAGCATTTCTAGCCTGGTAGCTTGCTACTGCTGTGAGCTGTAGCCTAGACTCCATTATCAACATGAGCTGAGAATATGAAGTCCAATATCTCCCTGTATAACCATCTTGGCATATCAGAAAATATTCATTTTAAAAGATGCCTCAAGAAGGGGGAAAGGAATGCCTGAAAACTTACAACTGTACATTATTTTTCGTTCTAAATGCTGTTTCCTGCTCCTGGGAAGTTAAAGTTAACAGGTACTTGTTCAGTTAAATTACTTTTAAATGGATATTCATTGCTGCTCACACACCAGTGTTATCCACTTGCCACACGGCTTCAGAAGTTGAGCAAGAAAGTATACTCAGAGCAATACACGGAAATAGGTTCTACATTATCTAGTGAACCAGTGCATAGAATACCTCCTCACATCTTAAAATAACATAAGTTTCTGGATGATAACCGTTACTGGTTCTCTTCCAATCTCAGGCTTTAATTCAAGGTAGGCATACTCCTGGTCAAGTTAAGAATCAGTAGCTCTACTTGCATGGATCAAGTTAATTGTAAACTTGAGTTACATGTTGATAGGAGGTATGAAAACAGTCTTCAAGTATGGCATCCATCCACATTACTTCTCAAGTAACTGAACAAAATGTCCCTGGCCTTCTAAGAAAAATGTGAAAATAAACACATCAAGTGCTAGACAGAAACACAGAACAGACATTTCTTAAATAAATTAATAGCTAGACACACATTGTGCTATTACACTGGAGTTTTAAAGTAATCTGATTTATGTTTTTCATCCACAATGTAGGATGATAAAAAACAAAGTGTTTTCCATTATTAATTGTAAGATGCAGGTCACGACATTATATAGAATCATTGGCATAAAGGTCAAGTTTTAAAAGTTCGCTTTTTCCCCTTGTGATGAAATAAATTACACAAAAATACACCTACTTCAAAACTACTAATTAAATATAGTAGAATAATAGATTCCATCTTGAATGGAAAAAAATAACTATTTTTTTTTTGCCCATACAAAGACTATGTTTTTTTCCTCAGGACCTAAAGTTACTAGTGTGCCCAATGAAAATTAATGACTTGTATCTAAAAAGTAAGAAAGAGATGTTAAAGAAACATGAGAAGTGGGAGAGAGGGAGGAGAAGGGGGGCACGAAGTTATATAAAAATACATCGGTAAGAACATAAAGTAAACCTTCTTAAGAAGTCCCAACATCTCTGACAATTAATGCTGTGGTTAAGAGTAAATACCGTGCAACCTAAAGCTATGTATTCTAGCAGTGTTCTATTAAGGCCTAAGGAAACATCCATGAAATCTAAGTTCATGTATATGTAAATAGATGTAAGAGCTAGGTTACTTACAGCTTATTAAGTGTATACATAATATATTATATAGTATATTATAAAATATATTTTACATTAAATATAATGTACACATGTGCGTAAGGAAGGGGAAAATATATATCTCTGCATGTATACATATGCTTTATTTCAAAACACAAATATTTCTTTATTTTGACACTCCTCATTTTAAAAAAAATGATCTTAAAAGGTTATGGAATAAACTTTTAATAGCTTTAAATGTTTACTCAGAAAAATATTAAAAAGACAGGTTTCAAAAATCAGCACAGGACCCAAACTTCCAAGCTTGGGTCTCCTGTTTACATCTTAAATCTCACATATTCAGAACATTTACACAGGCAGGAACTCCAAAGCATTTATGAACTAAAATATTAATCATACCCAGTTTCTGCAACATCCATGATATCCAACCTTTTTCTCATGCAGACTTGGAATTGTGTTCTCCATGTTTTCAAGCACATTAGCAATAGGCTTTAAGCTTTCAGAAGAAATCTGTGTGCTGCAAAAGAGATTTATATCAAATTCTAATTTTTTAAAATATTTTTTTCAAGCTAGATCAGAGGGTACTTGCAGTCATAGGCTATTGAAAAGGTCTTTCAGATCTCATTTGGCAGGATAGAGCTCTGCCCACAAAAAGCAAGATCATTGATCTGTTTAAACATGGTCACCTTAAGTGATTAAACAAAAGTGGAAAAGGTTCTGTAGACAAAAAAAATGAAGGAAGACATAGAAAAGTAAATCATCAGAGAAGAGACTATGGATGTTAGAGACATGAAAATTAATTGCTTTTTTCTATTTAATTTCTATGTATAGAAGTCAGTATATAGTTTATATTATAAATCACATTAATGAAAAGGACGTTGAAAACAACCAGCCACCCCCAGGAAACAGAGAAAGATTTGTTGACATGTTCCCAAAAGCTTTCTTCGTCTTCAGGCTCATTCTCAGCCTTCATCCTTCCTGAGAATTTCAGCTCAAGTGTTCACTGTTATTTTTGGAACTGACTTCTACACTCAAGTACTTGCTTGTATAATGTGTTTTCCTTTCCTTAAACTTTCTGTTAAAAACTTACTTTTTAGAGAGCATGCACAGATTTCAGAATGAAAAGAACTGTTTTAACAGTGATACAAGCCAAGGAGGAGATATTTTAAAGAAGATGTAGTCTCTCCACTACTTCATAACATTTTCAAAAGTGCAATTACAGTCTCAGAAGACATGGATTTCTGTACCTATTCTGTATTCTTTTCTTACCTTCAATTTTCAGTACACAAATAACATTCCATTGAATAAGGAGAGCATATTTTATTTTAAGCATTTTATGAAAAATAAATGTCACTACTAAACATCATTATTTTATGTCAAAGTACTTGTCAAAAACATTCTATGAAAAATAATTTTATCAAAAAGACTAGAAGATGGTGGAGATGCTAGATCTCAAAGGTCTTGGGTTAGCTACTAATTTCTCTGTTAAAACATTAGGTAATTTTGATCTGTGTGTTGAACAATTTCATTTCAAAGAACATGGTATCAGAACTCAGGAGTCCACCTGGGAGAAAGTTTTGGCAAAGAATAATCAGTGTAGTCTCCATTTCAAGCTTTTTTTTTTTTTCTTTTTAAAACTTTTGCTCTGTTCAAGTGCAAGCTTTTGTAAAACTAAGTATTTTAAGAAGAGACAGAATACAGAATGGAAAAATTCCCGAAGTTCATCGTAAGTAAGAAACAATTCATCGCTCTAGGTGTAAATCTGATTAAAATCTTAAAGACACTATTTTTCCCTAGCAAACAATCTATACTAGAAATCAGTGATACTTCTTTACATTTCAGCACTGCAATTTCATCTGATACCTCTACAGTCTTTTGTATAATCCCTGCTTGTCTTATTAATTGCTGACATGCATTTTAAATCTATAATGCTATTGCATAATCCCTGAAAAAGCCTTCACCAGGAACAGAAGGGGGGGAAAAAAAAAATCTGCTTTTCCCAAGTAGTTCTTTGTATACGAGTTATTTATCATTCAAATAAAATTTATCATTGATTAACTATATCATTGATATTATCATTGGTGTTTATCAATCACAGCTTCCTGGAACAAGTAAGCATATTTTTGACATGTTGCAACATATTAAGGCCAAAAAAACCACCTTGACTTCAATAGGAAAATGCAAGGCTGTGACTAGAAAAAACACTGAACTTAACTCCACAGTATAAACCCAAACCCTCTGTAAACAGAATGCTGGATATTGATTCTGAAAACAAATCATTCTTTTTGTTGCCTGAAGGTGGCAATAATGATACCACACTTAAAAAACATTTCACTGACAGTTTTATATCCAGAAACTTTCTGGGTTTAAGCATTAAAAAATTAACTTTATAGAATTGTAGTTGTACTGCTGACTTTTTATGGAAGTATTCATTTTCCATTAGCCCCACAGAGGACAGAATGGAAATATCCTGCATTCTACAGCTGTGTCTGTAGAGTTTTCTAAGAGAAACTCTATAAAGCAAAGCAAAACCAAGACTGTAGTGTTTCTGTGGTTTTGCGTTTTTTTTTTTAAACCACAATTTTATACCTACTAACCAAAGCTAAGTGCAATACATAGAAGGTAGAAAGCTGTCAGTGCAAAAACTACACCACCACCACCCTCCCCCCCCAAAAAAATCACCCTTTGAAAACCAACCATGAACCATACTGGTGTGAGACCAGGTTCTGCATCCACATAAAAATAAACAGAAATGCTTCTCTACACCCCACATGAAGAAGGATACTGAAAAGAAGTGCAGCTGTAGTCTCAGCTTCACAATATTCCTGAGCACATAGATGTTACATTTTATGCAACCCAGGAAAACTACAACAAATGGCATAGTAAATAGAAGTAGACCTGCACAAAGCTGAAATGTTTGGCACACCAGCACTAGGTAAAAGGATCTGCCTTAAGTCTCACAGAATATACTACAGCATTTAGAACAAGTCTAGTGTCACACCATTTTTTGTGAAGTTACTTGCACCTTTTAGGTCTGCAGGGCACAAAAGAAGTTTTTAGTGCTAGATGATGATGTTAGAAATTAAAATTCAAGTTACTTTGCTGTTAGTGTTTCTCATGCTAGGAATTCAAATAAGCATAACATAAGAAAAAAACATTTAAAAGACATGTAGAGGTAGTGCTGAGGTGCTGAGGGACATGGCTCAGTGATAACTTGGCAGTGCTAAGTTAGCAGTTGGACTCAACGATCTTAAAGGTCTCTTCCAACCAAAATGAATCTATGTATAAACATCTAATGGTTTTGTACTTTAAATACAAAAGCATTCTCTCTCCATCTTCAAATACACAACTTGCTAGCAAAACATAAACTATCACTCCTTAAAGCCTTTGCTTGCAAAACGATTCTTTAGATTTAGGTGACAATCTAACTCAGTAGAACATAGTTATATTTATCAGATAAATAAGGCAAATACAGTCATGCAAAGAAGTGTGAACAACAACAAAAATGTTACTAGTTCTGGCAGCATAGCATAATAATTTTTAGTAGCTATACAAAATGTTTATTGGCCTGTAAAAATACTATACTATCAAGTAAAACATTAACATAAAGCAGTAAAGACCACCCATTCTTACAGCTCTGCCTTGTTACATTTCATGCTGTTTTATTAAAAGAAAAAAAGCTAGCTTTGTAGGAAAAGAATACCTGCAACATTGCTCAAAGTACATTTAATGGAGCCTACTTCAGCATTCCTTACCAGCAGGAGAGAAATTTCTAACTCCTTACTATAGCAAGTTTGAGATGCACAGCTAATTCAATGGCCCCTGGAACTAGCACAATATTAAAATATCTAATAAAACAACTAATATACCTATTAACTAAATTTTTAGCACTTTCTAAACCAACCAATGCAACCTACTTACTATCTCTTCAAGATACACATACCATGTCAGGGTCTTAAGTGCATTAATAAGGTTTAATGGCCCTGACTAGCCCCACCTGGTGCATCCTGCCACACTCCTACTTACAGCCCAGAAGCCCCATTTAAGCTCAGCCCAGGACCCACAGTCCTGGTCTGAGTTACACTGTAAAGTGTTGGTCCCTAGCTCAGTCACAGCTAGGTCCCTACCTAGCTATAGATACCATCCTGATCTGGGCCTTTGCCTAAGGACTGCTTTCATCCTTGTCCTTGGAATTGCATTGTCAGTAAGGACCTGTCTGGCAATCACTAGGTTGTGTTACACCCTGCCTCACTGACTGGTGCTTCCAGATTGACCTCAGACCTACCTCATTAATGTCTGTCCTGCTCAGGTACTCTGGGCTGGGTCTCAGCTGGCAAAGCCCCTGCTCAGCTCCTGGGTTCCCTCCCTGATGGAGCAGTGGCCCTCACTGCTCCCTGATGCACACCACTGAGCTCTTCAAACCACCAGTGTAGTATCTCTTTCTTTTTTTTTTTTCAGGGCTCGGAATGGGAAGGTCAACAAGTGACTTTTGGACTGATAGTTCACGCTGTTAGAATTGAATTAATTTGCATTCTGAAGATTTCTAAAAATACTACCTATCTTTACTCTTAAAAAAAAAAAACTGAATGAAAAATTTTTTACTCTAGTAATCAAAAGTAAAAAAAACTTTGCTACTGAAATATCCTGCTTTCACCACCCAACTGTTCTAAATGGAGGCTTATTTATTTAAGTATACACACTTAAACATAAATGGTACTTTGCCTGCAAAGAGTAGTGGTCAAGTAGGTAAAGGCCTTTTTTATTACATTATTAAAGTAGCTTAGTTAAGAACAATTTTCATTCCTGAAAAAGGCTTATATGTGGTAATGAAGTTTTTAAATATTACTTTTCACTGTCTATATAACATATCACAAGTGGAAGTTGATTTTTCTATAGGATACTTTCTATTTATATCAGAAATTTTGATATTGGTAACAATCCAAGTTTAAAAGTAGTAATTTAAATTTTCATAATAAAAAAATTCAACTAAATAAAAAAGACTGCAAGAAGAAACAAGACTTCTTGAAATGTTCCTAAACACTCAGAAAGTAAAAAAAAAAAAAGCTTTTTTCAATAGAACAATATTTTAAACATTAAAATAGTTCTACATACCCAATAGTGATTTATTGTTACCAGTGTATATGGAAAAAAGGAGTCTTCCTGCTTCAAACAATATAAAAGTCAATAGTTTGCATAGTTGCCTTTTCAGCCCGAATTGCTTCAACAAGAATTAAAATATTTAAAAATCAGTTTCTTTGTGAAAAAAACAGCCTATAAATCAGAAAAGTAGACTTAGGAACTCTATTAATTAGCATCTTGCTCTGTGTAACATTGGTTTTGACATGTCTTTAAGAAAAAATATGTACACTCTTTCACTCCTATTAATTTCAACATCGCTCTGCTTTCCTGCCACATGCAAAAGTTTCTCGACAAAAGGTATTTATGGCACATACATACTCAAAGACCAATATGAGTAGGAGAAATACTAGTTACTCTTCATTGGACCAGGTAAGTCAGTTCGGAATAATTAGTGCATAAATAAAAACCAAAAGTTGAGATCAAAATGTTAGGTAATTAAAAATACTACTTGCTTTGGCTTTAGAGAACAGGTGACACTGCAAGTAAGCTAGTCGTTACTACTATAATATATACTATTACAGTAATTCACAATTTTTAAATTTAAATTTAGTAATTTAATGCTTTATAGTTGTGACTATTAGTTCAGTCAAAATTCTGTATTATGTTGAAGGCTAGCTATAGGACAAAATCAAGATTGCTTTAGGCCTTAATAGGCTGTTTAAGTAATATGTCACAGATTATTTTTTTTAATCTTCTTAGTCAAAATGTGCCAGAGAATCTTTTAGTCTTACTACCCTTTTTATTCCCTGGTACAGCTGCAAAAATAACAAAGGTTGGTCGCTTGTTACTATGCATGCTGTGTTTTATCCAAATACATCAGTGAATCTGCCATCATAATCGGAAAAAACAATTTAGGAACCCAATTTTTTAATTTCTTCTTTATTTGTGCACCTCCATGTGGCTGAATGCCTCACACAAAAGAAGTTCCAGGATCAGGGTCTAGGTTCAGGATTCAGAATTTTATCAGATTCAGTATTTGTAATAAAAAACACTGAGATAATTTGAAAATAGTTGATCAAGCTGTAAAAAAATGTAAATGTGTATTAACAATATTACACCACTTAAGCTAGTCAGATACAGTATTTGGATTTACACATTATTTGTTTTTGCACAAAGACAGGAAAAATCCACACATTTTAATGCATTTGGTTGGAAATTTTTAAATGACAGGAGATTTTAAAATGACAGGAGAGGCACAGCCCGAAGGAGCTGTGGTCTCAAGACCAGAGAGCACCCAGGTGCGAACCTATTCAGTGTTTTCACTGTGTGCGCGTATAAATACACAGCATTATGTCTCAGTATTCTATATTTCTATAGGTAAGTATGTGATACACATGTATAAATTAGCGGGACTAATACCTGTACGCAAGTCCCCCGTAAGCCCTCACTCTGTCCTGAGGAGACTGCTCACGTTTTAAAAGGCCACCACACGGAAGACAGCTGTGAGCAGCCGCACGGGAGGTCACACAGCGCTACACGTAGCGCTCCAGCCTGGGGCGGGACCGGGACCGGGACCGGGACCGGGACCGGGACCAGGGCCAGGGCTGGCGGCTCCCGGTGCCCCGGTGGCCCGGCCCGCCGCCGCCTCATCGCTCGCTGAGGGGCGCCCGCGAGGCCGCCGTTACCGCAGCAACAAGCCGCGCGCGCCCGACCCCGAAGCCCGCCTTCCTCCTCACGCACGGGTGCCAGGCGGCCCGCCAGGCTCGTGCGTCGCTGGGATTGGCTCGTCGGGGCTCGGGGGCGGAGCCAGCCCCGCTTCCCCCTCCCTTGGCCCGAGCACGTCCGGGTCAGTCAGTGTTTGTGAGGGGAAGTGCGCGCGCGAGGGGCCGTTGCGTGCTCGCGGCCCGGCGGCTCAGCGGACAGCAGTGTCGCCATCATGTCGCGGGGATCTATTGAGATCCCTCTCCGGGACACCGATGAGGCGAGTCGGGGGCTGAGAGGCGGCGGCGCGGCCTGGTGGTCCCGGGGAGGGGGAAGGGAGGCTGCGCCGTATGATGCGTGCCGGGGCGCGGGCGTTTGTCGCCTCCTCTCGTAGTTCTGTCCGGGGCTCGAGGGGGAGTGTCGCTCCCTTCCCTGAGAGGAATAAGTTGTTAGGGGGAGTCACAGGTGTACCGCTTTGCGGAAAGAAACCCAAACCTGCCTTCGCCAGTGCCCCTCGGTGAACGGTGTCTGCCTTCTGGTAGCCGTAACCTCCCTGTCCTTGCCTAGTGGCTTGCTGATGAAGGAGAGGCGCTGGGAGCAGGCAGGCGGTCTGTCCGGGGTCCTTCGGTACCGCATATCTGTGAAGAAAGGGCAGCTGATTCTCCCCCAGTGTATGCGTCAAGCATATGCAGCCCTCAGGAGTGAAGACCCTGCTGGGAGCAGCATCTAATTTTTAGTTTGTGCTTGTGTACGGTGGTCTTGTCCGGCTAAATTCTCTCCTCAGTTCGTTAGATGCTGATTTTTCTGACCGCACTGATTTGTAAACAGCATGCGTGTTCCTAAATCAGCATATAGACACATGTAAGGCAGTGGCTCCACTCTGTGAAGTCAATGTGAGTTTAGAAATTTATTTAACTTTATTTAAGGTAGACTGTCACAAGGCAAGGTTAAAAAGATTTAAAAGAAATAATTGGAAATTTACAGGGTATTATAAAACTTTGAAGTTAAATCAATCCATAGAAGATACTAAATTAATACCGTAGCTAAGTAAGTTATTGAAACATACTGCTTATAGATTGAGGAATGTTTTTGGTGAACATTTGTATCCATACTGTAACATATTGCCATCCAACTGCTATTGAGTTTTTAAATCTTGCAAAAGGTACTTTGCTGTGTAGGTTACACTTTGGAGGGCTTTTTTCTCTGACAGAAATTTCTGCCTGAGGCATCAACATGAATAGTTGATCTTGGTGCTCTTATTCAACTTATGACTAGGACTACTTGGATCCTGAAGTTCTAAATTAATCACAAAGGACTGCTATAATTTTTTTTTTCTTTTTACTGCCCTTTTTTACTTCTGTATTTATTTGCTGTGTTGATAATATCTGTTTCTCATTAATAAATATTTTGGTTTGTAGATGAGGGTTGCCCAAATTTAAAAACTTCATTATCTGTCAAACAGGAGGTACTGTCCAAGACCAACTAAAAATAACAATAGAAGCAGGAGTAGTTTTGCTGGTACTCTCAAGTTTTGCTTAGTCAAAACTATAAGCCTGTATAAACTGGATTGCTCTGATCGAGTCTTCAGAGAAAGAGTCCCTGCATTGGCGATCAGGGTACAAGCCTGGCAACAACAACTGCACCTCTTCCTTACTGTAAAATTAAATTGTAATGTAGATGACTGATATTAAAGGCAGAATGACTGAGTAGCAAGTGAACTAACAGGTAGTTAAATTGTCTTCCCAAACATCCCAACTTGGGAGTATCTGTTCCTTTTTCCTCATTGTCCGTACCAGAAAAGTAGATCAACACGGGAAAATAGTACTTACAAGACAATGCTTGCATGATGAAAAGTTGTTGATGTCATTTGCTCATGATGGCTATGGCTCTTAATATTCAGAACTTTAGTTTGTTCTTCATAATGTTTGCTACTTTAATAATCTCTTAATTTTCTTGGGCATAAAGATGACTTTACAAAATTTCAGTGCTCTGAGATAAGTTTTAGGTATTGATTCTCTGACACCTGATTACTGGAAGGTTTTTATATAATCAGGTTATATAATATATCTATATACAATGTATATTATAATATATATATTATAATACTAGATTATCTAATACTAGATCTTTGAATTACCTGTAGGAAAAGTTTTAGAAATTCAGCAGTGTGCAATCAAGTACTGCATCCAGCTCTGGAGTCCCCAACATAAGAAGGACATAGACCTGCTGGAGTGTGTCCAGAGGAGAGCCACAAGGATGATCCGAGGGCTGGAGCTCCTCTCCTATGAGGAGAGGCTGAAAGAGTTGGGGCTGTTCAACCTGGAGAAGAGAAGGCTCCGGGGAGATGTTATTGCGGCCTTCCAGTACCTAAAGGGGGCCTACAGGAGAGCTGGGGAAGGACTTTTTACTAGGGCATGTAGCGATAGGATGAGGGGGAATGGCTTCAAACTGGAAGAGGGCAGGTTTAGATTAAACATTAGGAAGAAGTTTTTCACTGTGAGGGTGGTAAGGCACTGGAACAGGTTTCCCAGAGAGGTTGTTGAGGCCCCATCCCTGGAGGTGTTCAAGGCCAGGCTGGACGTGGCCTTGGGCAACCTGGTCTAGTGGGAGATGTCCCTGCCTATAGCAGGGGGGTTGGAATTCGATGATCTTCAAGCTCCTTTCCAACCTAAACCATTCTATGATTCTTTAGTGAAAGAAGTTGAGTTAGCATCTCTGCTTATTCTTCCTGACTAATATCCCAAGCATTGGGCTGTCTTTTCTCTGATATTTGTGAAAGACCATCACTTTTGTCTTGTACAGAATACAATACGTTATCACTTGTTTCTCTGTCCATAACCTTGTTTAAACACAAATAATTGTTTTGTGCTCTGAAATGTCCAGCTTCCTTTAACCTCAATGATAGATAACATTGTTAATGCTTTGTGAAAATAAAATCTGTATTGTTTGTTTCTAGGTGATTGAGCTTGACTTCGATCAGTTACCTGAGGGTGATGAAGTAATAAGTATACTGAAACAGGAACACACTCAACTGCACATATGGATTGCCTTAGCGGTTAGTATATATAAAAAATATATATTGAAATATTGTATTCAGATAATCAAATAATAATTTCCACTTCCTTACTTTTATGACCAGGGATTACTGAATTCTGAACAGGAACTTAATGGTCTTATTCAGTCACTGATTCTAGGCCAGATATTTCTGATTTGACATATGCATATTAAGATTTTAACTTTATCTTTTTTTCTTGGGACAATGCTGCTTGAGGCCTGCTTTCTAAGATTTTATTTTTTTTTTTTACTCAATCCATGGTTTTCCTGGTTTGTGCCTTTGATTATGCACTTCATAGAAAAGGAGGGGGCAGTATCTATACTATAGAAAGTGTGGTGAAATGTGCAAAAACTTAAAAGAAGTTCAGAGGAAAAAGTTCAGTTGATTCTTCACTTATAAATAGTTGTAAGACTTGTGTTTTAGTGTAAAAATACTAAGTTGGGATGGTGATAGAAAAATATTTGGCAGTATTGGAATGCCCTTGTCTGATAATCCCTACGTTTATGTCCGATTTATCCCTGCATTTTGGAAAAAGAGTCTGTGTGACACCTAAAGCATCAACTTGATATATTACTTACTTGCTGGGCGAGTATTGTGAGTTAAAACTGTATGTTTTATAGCTGGAATACTACAAACAAGGAAAAACAGAAGACTTTGTGAAGCTGTTGGAAGCTGCACGCATAGATGGTAACTTGGACTATAGAGACCATGAAAAAGATCAGATGACGTGTCTGGATACTCTGGCAGCATACTACGTACAGCAGGCTCGAAAGGAGAAGAACAAAGATAACAAGAAGGAACTCATTACGCAAGCTACCTTGCTGTATACTATGGCTGACAAAATTATCATGTATGATCAGGTAAAACCAAAATCTGTTTAAAAATCCATATTTGTAAATTATTTAGTGATAGTAAAGAAAACAAGCGCTGATTCACTAAAAGGAAGATAGAAACTGCTCAAGCTTTAAAGTCTGTTAGTGTAGTACATGTAAGCAAAGCTTGTAAGTACCTGAAATGTATGCAGTGCCATCAGGAATCTCTATCTTGGGACACCTGGTAGAACTAAGTCAACTTTTGGGGTTTGGGAAGGAAAGATTAGTTGTTATTGTCTCGCTTGATAATATGTGAACTTTAGAAGTGAATGATAAAGGCTCTTTTTGTTTTATTTTTCTTCCTGATGTAAGAGAAATAAGTTAATAATAGAAAGCATTATAGCATAGCCAGTTAATCGTCCACGTATAGACTACGTCTACATATTTTTCAAAGATAAATGTATCTCAATTTTTTTCTCCTTATCTAGAATCACTTGTTGGGAAGAGCCTGCTTTTGTCTCCTTGAAGGTGATAAGATGGACCAAGCTGATGCACAATTCCACTTTGTGCTCAACCAGTCTCCAAATAATATTCCTGCACTTCTTGGTATGAGTTTATTGGTATTTGTGTAAAAACCTGGTCTCTTCAGTTGAGTTTTGGAATGAATTATGTGCTTCAGAAGAGGGTGCATATGTGAGTAGAGAGAAAGAACGTGAGAAAGAAGTGTGTACTTTGGACCAGAAAGATGTGATGGAGACTACTTTAAACTTGGAAAGTATATGTAGGTGAAAGAGCTGGGAAAATGTATAATGCTAGCTAGCATCTTCTGAGACCCATAGATATACATCCTGTCCAACTACATATATTTCCCTGATGATGCCAATGAAGCTGTATACTCTGTTGAAGGTGAAGATACTAGTAGTGAGGGAACAGTGGGCTGTAGCACTTGTATTTTAATTTGTTTGCTAGTTAATCTAGTCTTAGTAAGTGTCTTTCCTCTGGACCAGGAAAGAATTAAGTTCCTGCAGAAAATCATTAAAATGTAAATTTACTGTGTTCCCATGTTGGATTTTTTTTTCATATACTTGACATCGTCAAAGATAGCAAAAGTTGTAGTTGTCTGAATTTTCTGTTTAGCTTTTCTGTTTAGTTTTTAACTCTAACTTTTGAAAATCGTCACAGCACAAGTTTACCAAATAATACTTATGAGCTTCTGATGTTGAACTACTTTGTTTATATTTCTTGTTTATTCGTATCTGATATGTTATGACAGGTAAAGCATGCATCTCTTTCAACAAGAAAGATTATAGAGGAGCCCTTGCCTACTACAAGAAAGCATTACGTACCAATCCAGGTTGCCCAGGTAATACAGAAAGTATTTGCTAGTGGAAGCATTTGCTGTGCTTGCAAACTAACTCAAGTCTTCCTAATACTTAAGGGCTTTTTTGTGATATGTATCTGTCAAAAAAACCCAACTCTCATTATAGAGGAGTTCACGTGTTTGTTGACTTGAAGTGTTCATTAATTGTTAGAGAAGGAAATTATGTTTAGGAAAATACTTTTTTTTTTTTTTCTAATTATTACCTTTTAAAGAGCTATTAGAAAATGAGAAGTTGCATGTAAGAGAAGTTATAATTATATGGGGAGCAGGGGAGCTGTTCAAGACTGCAGAACCTATCTGTGAACTCTTGGAATAAGGGTTAAGAAAATGATGTATTAGCATTAATAATGAAACAAGGCATGAAAAGTAAAATTCTGCCTATAGTGCATGATGTGCATTTTCCTGTTGTATGATTTTCTTAACAGAAAAATCTGGGAAAGCTATCAGTAACAGCTATAAAAGCAATGGATGAGATTAGTTCAGGGTATTTGCATTAGGATCATAAATACTATAAAGTCTCTTGAGAGATGTGGTGTACTTTGCCATAACCTATCTCAAAAAGAATTTATTACAAAGTTGATATGTATTCTGTAGTCTGGTTTAACATGGGAATCATTGCTGCAAAAGTGACTTCAGAAATGTAAGTCTTACTTTTAAACAAACATCTTTCATTCACTCCCCTTTTTCACACAGACATGATGTGAACTGTCTGTATGAGTTCATCTGTACAAGATCATGGAAGTTAGAGGATGATAAACAGCATTTTGTTAGTGAATCAGTTGATCATTTGAGGAGAAGTGTCTAGCTAACTTGTTTTATGTTTGTGTTTTCTGAAGGCCTGCTAGTCTCAGGTGAACTTACCTTGCCTGAGAAATTTCCAGCCCTTTCATCTGGCAATTTTTTATTGCCTTTCTCTATTTTTTTAATACATGTCTATAAAAGTAATATTATTTTTTTGGTATCAGAGTTTTGGAGATATAGACCAATGTTCTGGGGTGTACAGAGAAATAGAATCCTAGTAATCTGTTAAAGTTAGTTTTCCTGCCAAGTGTGGGAGGCTGCCTTTAAAAACAGCAAATCATTAGATGGCTTTGCAGGTTTTAAAGGAATATTAAAAATTCTGCTTTCACTTTAATTGTTGTTTATCATGTAAAAAAAGTCATAAAGTTGAAATTTTGGGATTCTGAATGGTGTCATCTTGTTCTCTAGCTGAGGTTCGATTAGGTATGGGCCACTGCTTCGTGAAACTGAACAAGTTGGAAAAAGCTCGGTTAGCGTTCAGCAGGGCTCTGGAGCTAAATTCAAAATGTGTAGGTGCTTTGGTTGGACTGGCGGTTCTGGAACTCAATAATAAAGAGGTGGGTCTGACTTGAAAAGAATCCATACTCGGTTTACTTTCTTCTTATCTGAAAAAGCAAACTTTTAATCCTTTGAAAGGTAGTCCAGTTTTTAAAAGGGGTGGTAACTTTTGTGGTTAAATAATTTTAAGTGTGTATTGAATGATGTTACAGATAGGTATTTGATGTGAGCAGCACATTCTGAATAACTTTCTTCTATTGTTAACAATCTTCAACTATCTTGCTTGTAGAGGTGTTAAGTACAGAAAACCAGTGCTGGGTTAACTATTTTAATTAAAATAATAAAAATCCATGATGACATATGTGAATGCATGTCCAATCACTTAAGAAAAACCCAAAAGCGATGGTATCAAAATCTTACTTTAATGAGCAATACTTATAATATCTATAATAGTAAGCCTTACTTAGTCATTTGTGACTGTGAAGGTTAACTAAATCATTTTGTACGCGGGATGCTCTGAAAGCCCTCAAATACTGGGAGACCTCACTTGCAGTGGCAGCTCTATTCCTGAGCATCAGGAATTTTTTTTTGAAAGAGCATCATGCTAACAGGAAGGTCAAGAATAAAGACAGTCCCAGGTGATTAGTTCTGGGCTTTAAGGAACATAAGGTTTTGAATAAGCTTTAAAGTTGTATTCAGGCTACCTTGGCATCATACCACGTGGTAAACCGAAGAGTAGGCAAGAATGAATTTTAACTAGGCTGATGAAAGTACAATAAAGTGGTGATCCTTCCTCTCTACATGTTGTATCACTAGGAAAATACATATGCTCATATAGCTTAATTGGGATCATAAGATCTGAGCTGGTTAATCTATGATAAGGAAGTTATCAGTGGAGGATGGGACCTTTAAGTGTTAAAAAAAAAAATTGTTACATAATTATATGTTGTAAAAATTAATGTTATGCTATCTGTAGAACACGTAGCTCCCTAGAAAGATCTTTTGTTAGCACAGAAATGTCTGAATATTACTTAGTTTACTATGTCATGGAAAAAAAAAATAACTGGTAAGACTTCCATGAAGAATTCCGAAAAATGTGGGCACAAGAGTTTTCTTTCCTAAAACTAGAGACAACCAAAAATATTCTAAAGTCAAATTTTAATAAATAATTCCATGAGTGAGAAACTAACGAAACCCAGTAACGAAACCCGGTAGCCTGCTATCTTTCTTTTTTTTTTTTTTTTTTTTTTTTTCCCTAAAGGTCTTTTGACTAAAGTCAAGGGATGAGCCCGCTCACCTTAAGCTTCGAAAAGCTGTAATTAAAAGCTGACGTACTCAAATACAGTTTTTCTTCTTTGTAAGAAATAGATCATCTGTGCTTTACTTCAAACTGTTTTCACAGCTTGCACTGCAAAGTTAGTATATCATCGAAGAGTTGGCGTGGGGGAGGGAGAACACTTTCTCTGAGGAAAAGATTTTCTCCAAGTTGCAAACTACTAATTGAGGCCTTTTCTGTGCTTAGATATTTCTAATGTTTCTCCCTCCTAGATGATGTTATGATGTCAAATCACAGTTGAGATTACACTGTGTTCTCATTGAGGTCTGTCTTATGTCTGGTTTTCTTTAATGAAAACACTTAGAAGCTTTGAGACCTCTAACCATGTATGGGATTTGGTTGAAATTGGACATGAGACTCAAATTATCAGAAAACTTGGACGTATGCATAGTGTGATTATAAAACCTCTTTATCTTTGAAAATTAATCCAATAATTATTCAATGTCTCCTAATCAAGATATATTGTTTTGCTAGGTTTGGAAAGATAATGCCTTTTCAAGCTGAAATTATGTTTTTTAGCTGCCTATTGGACTTTATCTTATTTCTCAACCTCATAAAACCTAATCTGTTCAATAAGATAGCTTTTGCTGATAATAATTGTAAAGTGAAGCACAGATGTTACATGATTACTATATATTGTTCTTGGTCTTTCTGTTCAGAAATAAATACAGATTTAAGTTGAAGTGCTTGTGATATAGATCTCATGAGTGTCCCAAATAAATAGCAATTATTTTATCAGTTATGGATTTGAACTTGTAGGCAAGTCAAATTTGTACCCATGGAAAACTTTTTTTGAACTATGAAGTTTCTTTAGAAAAGAGTAAGTTGATATCATTATATCCCTATGTAAACACCGCAAACTTCTACCATTTTTTAATTAGAACTTAAGTTCTAGTAGCTCTTAATTCAACATCTGAAGTTCTTGTTTACAATTTGAACCTGACAGTATTTTCATTTCACTGTTACACAATTTGTTCAAAAGACTGAAAACTAAACCAAACAGGAACTGGGACCGTTGAACAGCAGAGGGAATGCTATCAGGGTGTGAAATGTCGAAAGACAGCAAGACTAAGTTGTTTTGTTTGTTTGTTTGTTTTTTCCTAGAAAGTTCTGCTCTGCTTTCTTTCATGCCTTTGTGGTGGCTTCATTTCACATCTTCCATCTGTTTGCTGCAGGGAGAAAGCTAGTAGCTGAATTTACTTTTTTCTGTGAGCCCAGCAAGGTTTTATCTGAGTTACTGCAGCAGCCTAGGCTGAAGGACAGTTTAGAAGATGTTAATGAGATACAGCTATTGAGATACTGCTGATACCTTTGAATGTTTCATTTAGGCTGATTCCATCAAGAATGGTGTTCAACTCCTCTCTAGGGCTTACACTATTGATCCCAGTAATCCAATGGTGTTGAATCACTTGGCTAATCACTTCTTCTTCAAGAAGGTAAGAGGTCTATGGAATTTTACAGCTAAATACTTGATAACCTCTGAACAGCAAGAATTCTGGTGTTAGATTCAATCTCATTTCATCAGGCTAAGTGGTGCCTAATATGGAACTGTTAATCTAGATGGACGAGTGTAAAGTTTTTGAGTTAAATTTTGTATAAATTTTTCTCAAGACAGCCAAGAAAAGGTACACTTACTTCTTAAGTCAAGGTCACCTTTGTGTTCTGAAGGGTTTTTTGTTTTGGTTTGGTTTTTTTTTTCCTCTCCCCACCTCTTCCATGCTTTAAAATATGAAATAGAGAAAAGAACAGTAACCACTAAAACTAAATCTGTTTTTACTAATTTAGTCAGTGCTAAGCTTTCTTGTATTTTCCAGCTGTCCTTGTTTAAATAATAAACCACTTGACCATAAAGTGAAGGCTTTCAAATTTCATTTAACTTCTTTTTTTCAGGACTATGGTAAAGTACAACACCTGGCTCTTCATGCTTTTCATAATACAGAAGTTGAAGCAATGCAGGCAGAGAGTTGTTATCAGCTGGCAAGATCTTTTCATGTACAGGTAGGGCATTTTTTAAAAGCCCCCTTTGAGATTACTTGTAAAAATCTGTATTATAAAAGTTCATACAAACTTCACCTGTGAAAACACTACCTGTTCTTTATTTACTTCTTTTTAATTAGGAAGATTATGATCAAGCTTTCCAGTATTATTATCAGGCCACTCAGTTTGCCTCATCTTCTTTTGTACTTCCATTTTTTGGTTTGGGTCAAATGTATATTTATCGAGGCGACAAAGAGAATGCATCACAGTGCTTTGAAAAAGTTTTGAAAGCCTATCCTAACAATTATGAGACTATGAAAATCCTCGGATCTCTTTATGCGGCTTCAGAAGACCAGGAGAAACGGGATATTGCGAAGGTGAGTTTTGCTTCTGCCAGCATCGTACTTTTACGTACAAGAGTAGAACTTGAAAATCAGAATGTACCTTAAGTTGCATAAAACACAGGGTTACGTGGCTGTAGGTGTAGAATATTTAATATTGGCTGTTGTGAGAGATTATTCTAACTGTGGAGAGTCACAGCTTCTGGACAGAACTGAGACTCCTGCTGGGCTCTGGCTAAAGCAAGTCCAAGAATTTAGAGGAGCCCCAGCCTCACATTTGTATTTGGTACTATGAAAAGGGCAGAATTCTTCCCATATATATTAAAGTTCTCTGAAGATGAGAAGTTGTCTTCAGAAAATCACGAGCTAACAAATTAGCCAGTGATTTCCAGAAAACACTTGTCTTGGCTTATCTGGAAGGACTGTGTTAGGCTTTTTTTTTTTTTTTTTTAAATGAAAGGGGTTTTAAATCTAATGTTGGGTATATAAATGCAAAAAACATTAGGCATCTCTTTTCTAGCTTCTCATGTTGGTGTAACAGTTTCTGCTTCTCTAAGTCTTTAAGCGGGTGTTATGTTCTACAGAAAAATACAGTAATGAAGGAAGGAAACTAATGCGTTTTTTTGGTGACCAAATTGTGCAGATATTTAGGATCTTTTCTTTTGCATTAAGGTATATCTTTCTAGTATTAACTTTAAATACCTTCACTTTTTCTTTTGATTTTATGTGTATGTTTTTAAACAGTTTGTGTGTCCACAAAGCGGCATAATTATTTTCTGCTGGTTTTCAGGGACATCTAAAGAAAGTCACAGAACAATATCCTGATGATGTAGAGGCATGGATTGAGCTGGCTCAAATTCTAGAACAGACTGATATACAGGTATTATTAATATACACTTGGTGAATTATGTGTGTGCTTTTCGTAAGAGCACACAGAGCTCATGCTTTTATTTCTTTCATCCACTTTTTCTTTGTAAAGGGTGCACTCTCAGCCTATGGTACAGCCACACGCATTCTGCAAGAGAAAGTACAGGCTGATGTCCCACCAGAGATTTTGAATAATGTGGGTGCTCTGCACTTCAGGCTGGGAAACCTAGGAGAAGCAAAGGTATGTAATTACTCAAAGTTTGAATTTAGTTTCTTGATCACCCAGTTTTCCTTTAAGAATATTCTGGAGTGCTTTATTCCTTTTTTCTTTTTATACTTCAGAAATATTTTTTGGCATCACTGGATCGTGCAAAAGCAGAAGCTGAACATGACGAGCATTATTACAATGCTATCTCTGTAACAACATCCTATAACCTTGCCAGACTATATGAGGCGATGTGTGAATTTCACGAAGCGGAAAAGCTGTATAAAAACATTTTAAGAGAACATCCTAATTACGTTGATTGTAAGAAACACTTGGTATTTTAGTTCCACAGTCCTCCTTATAATACCAAAAATCTTCCCGTTTACAGTGTCTTCTGGTCTCATTATATCTGTCTTCACTTTTCATAGTAGTTTTGGGGCCTACCCGCCATTTTCCCCTACCTTTTCTTAAGGCCCGCATTGTCCTTACAGTCCAATCTCCAGCTTTAAGCCTTCTAATTATTGGTAAATAATACTGTACTCCAAAAATCTAGCAAAATTAGCTTATCTAGACTTGCATGCCTTTGCTCACTTGCTCCCCACCCCCACCAAAGCCTTAGCACCTCAGCACTCAGGTGCAATCAAGGCCATCAACTTGATGTGTCCAGACCCTGCGGCTCTACCATTGTGGGTGTAGACACCCTGTGGGAGAACGACTTTATCCTGGATCTTGGCCATCCTCCAGGGAAGAATGGCTGTTGAAGGTGTTAGCACAGCTTCTGTGGGACATCCTGGTTTTTCCTCTCACTCTTCTTCCCCCAAGTAGCTGACCTGTGATATTTGCTGTAACGGCAAGATGATAGCCCTTGCTCAGAAAGCTGCAGCACACAGCGTGCCCCAGCCTAATCTATAGCCTTTTCTCTGCTTGTTTTCCGTTGTAACCTGCTAACTGATACTCTTCCCAAAGTTTGTGGAGACGGGAGAGCTGTTTAAAGTGGAGGGATGAGTATTATGTAACTGATATACCCTTCTTTGAGGTTTCTCAATCATCTTTAACTTATGAAACCAGTTAAAAATATTTACATTACTTTAACTGTTAGAAATCTGCAATTTCTTTATCACTATTGTGGATGGATGTTTACATGGTGTGTCTGATTGTGAATAGACTAGGAAAGGTGTTTTAATGTTTGGTATCCTTAGCAGATCAAGAAAAAGATTGGTTTTGAAATTCATGCATGGTCAGTATTTTCTTTGGGATGACTTTAACCTGTTTCCTGATTTTTATTTTATTTTGTATTTTTATTTTTAGGCTACTTGCGCTTGGGAGCTATGGCTAGGGATAAAGGAAATTTTTATGAGGCTTCTGATTGGTTTAAAGAAGCACTTCAGATAAATCAGGTTTGTAACCCTTCAAGTGTTTAAAGTTAAAACACTTGAAATGCTGACTTAAAATTTTATTTTGCTTTTGTTGAATTTTTATTTTGTTTGCCCACATAAACTAGGGGAAGAAGAGAAAACTACCGTAATCTGCTCTCTGGTTTTGGTTTTTGTTTGGTTTTGGGTTTTTTTGTTTTTTTTTAAATATGGAATTCTATTTAAGAAAAATTGCATTTTATACTTGGAAAAGTAACCTTGCAAGGGAAAACAGTGCTTTTGCAACTTAGAGTGAATCTTTATTCAGGACCATCCGGATGCTTGGTCTCTGATTGGCAATCTTCATTTGGCTAAACAAGAGTGGGGACCAGGACAGAAGAAATTTGAAAGAATATTGAAACAGCCCTCCACGCAAAACGATACTTATTCCATGCTGGCTCTTGGCAACGTCTGGTTGCAGACTCTACATCAACCCACAAGAGACAGAGAAAAGGTAAACAGGTGTCTCTCTGCCCTGTGTGCAGTTTTAGTCAGTTTGTGTTTGCTATTAGCTACTCAAAGATTTTTCTTGATACCTACTTGGCACCTTATAGTCCATAAAACTTCTGGGTAGATCTTTTAACACCCCGTTACAGAAATGAGTGATCAATTGGGATATTTCTTTCCGCAGGAGAAGCGTCATCAAGACCGTGCATTAGCAATCTACAAGCAAGTACTCAGAAACGATCCAAAGAATTTGTATGCTGCTAATGGCATAGGTGAATATTAGATTCTAATTTTCCTTCAGAGGTGATGATATTCTTATGTTTCATGCTTTAATATAGAATTGTTTTTGCAGGACCTGAATGCTATGTACTAAAGCACAGGAAAGAATAGCTTTCATATGGCAGCTATGTTGCTTAGTTTTTGATGGGGATCTTTATTCATGCAATATTTTGTTTTGTTTGGTAGGAGTACATAGTACATGAACCTGGAAGCTTACGCTGTACATATTACTTTCCCCTTAGGAGCTGTCTTGGCACATAAAGGATATTTCCGTGAAGCTCGTGATGTTTTTGCCCAAGTGAGAGAGGCAACAGCAGATATCAGCGATGTGTGGCTGAATTTGGCGCATATCTATGTAGAACAGAAACAGTACATCAGTGCTGTGCAGATGGTAACATCTCTAAGTTGAACTACATAATATGTTGGGTTAGATGACTTCTGGATGTTTCTCCGCTGTCATAGCAGCTGCGAAAGGTTCCGAGTAATATTTTAACAAGTTACAGGGCTATTTCCAGCATGCTGTTGGCTGTCAAGTCTAGATTTAAAAACAAACTGCCAAATGTGGGTAAGGGGTAACGAAGCATCTACCAGCTTGTACACTTTTTTTTTTTTTTGTGGTAGCAGAGTTAAAACATAATTGGCGTAGAATTTTGGTCTTGGAATTAATTTTTAGTCAGAGAGGTTTCGGTGTAGTTACTATATGTGATTTACATTCAGGTGTTACTGAAGTACGTAAAAGCAATTTGCTGCTGGGATTTTTTTTTTTAATAGCAACACTTCCTATTTTTGTTCTTGGAAATGATGGCATAAATAACAATTGGAGCTGTCTGCAAAGCTGACTGTGCCATGATTTCTTTCACCACAGTTAACATCACAAGGTAATTCATGTTGGAAGAAATCTGTTGAGGTCATCTGGTTCAACCTGCTCATGCGAGCTAACTTCCAAGTATCAGCCTATTCTAACTAAATTGACTCAGTTGATCAAAAGCATACAAGTAAGCTTAAAAGGAAAAAAAAAAAAGCTTATGCCTTATGACAGGGCAAAAGCTCAGAACATACGTTTTTTCATTAACATTGAATCTACATTGGGGCTCAAAAGTACTTAATTCAGAGCTATCCTGAAGCTTTTTGTGATGGTTGTAAGGAAGAGATACTGGGCCTTTCTTACCTGATCAGGATCTCAGTAGTTGCTACTGACAGTGAACTACTGTTAACAACATTCATTCTGTTGTGTTTGAATGAGGTCTGTTGTTTTTTTTTTTTTTTTTTTAACACGTCTGTTTTTATTGACAAAAGGCCTAATGAAAGTCTAATTTTAGCAATTGTTTAAGCAGTGTATTACAGTGCGAACCCAGGTATCATTTTCACTTTTTGATTTGTCAGAAAAATATGTACTCATTTGCTAATATATTTAAGTAAAGCTGTTAGTAGAAATGGGTTTATTTACTGAGGTGTTTTATTGTTCGTTCCCTGGGTTCTGCTGTGCAGTTGGTACAGGCTGAAATATGTGATATTTGACTCAAAGGGAGACAAATTGCACTTACTAGCCTAGCGTACTGCAGCCGCAAAAATATTCTAGTGAGTTCTCTGCCATAAAGCATACAAATCCAAGGCAGACTTAAGCTAAATACAAAATGTTTGACTCTAAAGGTGAGTGAAAATTGGGTGATTGCAAGACAGTGTGATCCCAAAGTAGTGACTTCAGGCATTACAATTCTGGACATTTTCTGTATTTGAGCTAGAAATAAAAATTACTTTGTACTTATTATTTTGGAGGTTTAGAAAGGGTGAATGATTCCTTGAGAAAAGGGTACGTCAAACAAAAGGTGCTTGTTGCTGAAAGAGATAAGTTTCATAACTGTTTGAAGCTTTAATTCTAGACCCACAAAACCTATGGTAACAAGTCATCTTTTACACTTTAGAACAACCAAATATCCCTTGGCATGCCAAGTTATTCAACTAGGTAGAGAGAACAAATTTGACAGGTGTGGATTTTTTTAACTAATTGCATCAGATTAATTAAATATATTTCCATTTATAAAATATCTTGTATGAATAAAGAAAATGGATTTCCCTCCACCCCATACTGTGAAGAATAACTGAGTGCTCTTAAAATGGGGTGTGTGTGTGTTGGACTTTGTTACAATAGATAGTACTTGCAAAGTATTCTGTTGTATTTTAAGACCTACAGAGCCTCCGGGACTACAGCCAGCTTCCAGAAAAATCAGGCACTTGCTATGGAATAGCAGACAGAATTTTCTGATCAGTGAAAAGGAGGTATCCATGTAGCATGACACACCTTAAAAAACAAAAGGCATATTAGCAGTAATGCTTTTTAGGAACAGAAATATTTGTTGAAGTTAGCTAATCAAAATAACTCACCTCTTGATTTTTTTTTTTTTTTTTTTTTTTTTTTTTCCCCCCGTTTCAGTATGAAAACTGCCTCAGAAAGTTCTATAAGCACCAAAATACTGAAGTCTTGTTATATTTGGCCCGGGCACTCTTCAAATGTGGCAAATTACAGGAATGCAAACAAACTTTGTTAAAGGTACAAATATAAAACATCATATATCACAGAATAAAATTACTGTAAATTGATGCATGTTTGTATCCTTAAATTTGGTAGTATTGAAATAATGGTGCTTATTCTCTGTACATCACTTCCTTATACCTCTGTGTCAAGTTGTAGCGTATCTTAAAACATGCTTTTTATTCACAGGCCAGGCACGTAGCACCAAGTGATACAGTCCTTATGTTTAATGTGGCTTTAGTGCTACAAAGACTAGCTACCTCTGTCCTGAAAGACGAAAAAAGCAATCTAAAGGAAGTGCTTAACGCTGTGAAAGAACTGGAGCTAGCCCACAGGTAAAGCTGATTTATTTCTAGTCATTATAATCTATTTCGTTGTTCCCTTACAGTAAATTTGCAGCATAGGTCACAAATCTGGTTAGAAGAATGATCAGTCATCTCCCATGAAACACTGTATGTAATTCTAGAGTTTCTAGTAGGAAAACAAAGATTTGGCCTCACAAAACTATGTATTCAGACTTTGCTCCAGAGCCAGTTTTGTTTGGCCAAGTGGCCAATATCTATTTCTCAAATGGTTTTGTATTACTATGACTGCGATGCACTTCCTCCTGGAAGAGCATAGTTGAAAAACATGTTGAAATTATTCTACTGATTGATTACTTTTTTAATGATTTCTTTCAAAACAACCTATAAAGCTCAAAAGTAAATATGCTTATATTATGTAAGCCTAGCTAATGACCAGTAGTCCTTGAAAACAAATTTTGCCTACCTGTTGGCAAGTAAAGCCTAAGCGCTCTCATAGCTTAAGAAGAGAAGTGGTTTCTTAAGTGCATTTCAGATCTTTTAGTTCTCTTTACCAAAAAAAAAAAAAAATTAATTCTGGGTAGAAAACAGTGTGATTAATCTGATCCAATTGTCACTGTCTTTGAACGGAAAGCTTTCAACCATTTATTCAGCTCCTAGGTATTGCTGGTGTAGCTGGTGCTTGCTTTATGCTTTGCTAGCTCTGCTGTTATGTCAGGGATAGATGTTGCCTTTCAATAATTTTGTCAACTAAAGCAAGCCTGTAATACAAGTAACCATTTCACAATTCTAGTGCTTTACATAATGCAAACTAAACATTCAAACACAAATTCTAACTTAAATTCAGTTAGAAGCTTGGTATTTATTGTCTTGAGAAAGTTGCATGAAATCCTTTGTTTTGTACCCATTAACTAAAAATTCAGATGCCTGTCACATTTTGGAAAATATTTTCCATGATCTAAAATGTGAGCAAGGAATTATTTTCTTCATATACACAAGAATTTGAGTTCAGTCTAGCACAAAACCACTTCATTTAAAATGTCTCTGGAATATGGGAAGAAACTGGCAACCTTGAAAGTTAGAAAGTTGTTTTTCTTTAAATGAATTGGAGAAACTGTTTTCAAATTACTGATCATCATAGCTTACCCATCTATGTTAAGGTATATTGTATTTACAAGGGCCTGTCACCTAGGTTCAAGGAGGGTGTTCTGGAAGGATTTAAAAAAAAATAAGTTTTCCTTCCTTTTCTTATGCTGGTTTCAAGCACTTAAGCTGTGACAGACAAGGAATAAATCTACTGCGGTCAGCAATGTACTTATTGCTAGGAGCCAGTAAATGAAATCTTAGGATTCTCTTTAGAATTTTTCTGAGTTTTTTGTTCCGCTCTAGGGTGGTTTCAGAATGTTTTACGTTTGGAGAACTCTGAATGTACTCTTACGCTGTTGTATTAAAAGTGGCTGCACACAGAGAAAACTGGTGAGGTTTCCTCATCTGTTGAGTTTTATAGGATTGTAATTCAGGAGTAAATGCTTTGTTTTAAGGCAAAATTACAATAAATATGTAAGTAATGCCATTTTTGCTTTTTGTTTGTTGTTTTTTCCTCTAGGTACTTCAGTTACTTGAGTAAAGTAGGTGATAAGATGAGATTTGACTTGGCACTTGCTGCTACGGAAGCCAGGTAAAAACAAAACAAACAAACAAAAAAACCAACAAACCAAAACACAAAAACCAAAACACAAACCCACAAACAAGTACAAGTGGAATATTTTTGTCTTTTCATAATAAAACTGGATTCCAAAGTTACAACTAACAGTTTCTTAGAGCAGTAGAAATACAAATGCAGGGTTAGTCCCTATTACTGTTTTGTTCTTTTTCTGTCTGCTTTCTAACATTTTTGTGTAGTCTAAAACTCTCGACATACAGTGTCTGCCATTAGCTGGAGCTGCAAAACTTTAGCTGTTTTAATGGCTAATTTTCCATTGGTGAGAGTGTAGTGACATTTATTTAAACATCTCTAGCTCTCACTGTTTTGGCTTTAAACATAATCTAACAACAGGTTTGCTTTCATGGAGATTTTTTGAGGTAGTTCATGGGTGAATAGCATGGGTCAGTTACTGAAACATGAAAAACTTGTTTTGCAGAAGCTATTCTGCTTTCACTTTTGCTCGGGGTAGTGAGTTTGTACACAAGCCTATTCAAATCAGTTTCCTTGTAAGCTTATTTCTTAAGTTTTCACTCAGTATGCCCTGTGTTTAATTTATTGCACTTTCTTCTAAGATTTTCATAGCCATATACAAGTAACGTGTTGGCCATCATGCACTGTACGTCTTAAATGGATATCATTAAAACACTGTACAGAGAAGAAAATTTCAATCTTAATATTAAAGGAAATGTCATTGTAACATTCAATAAGAGGATATTGAAAGCACCTCGCTTTTGTGTTTCATGAGACAAACGCTTTATGCAACCTTAACTCTTACACAACTGGGTTTTTTAAGATAGAATTTCTACCTACCTTTCTGATTAGGTTTGCTAGTATGTTATGATTAAATACAAGTTTTTATTAACCATACTTCTGAAGCTGTCCAGATTAGTTGGGATGATTCCTTTTATGTTTGTGTGGGGTTTTTTGTATCTAAATTGGCTAAATTTTAAGTGGGAAGCAGTATGTTCTGAAATGGTACATTGCAATTTAAAGATAAATTAGCTTACTAGAAAATGCTTTAGTTTATTCAAAAATCTGTAGTACTCTACTCTTCTATTGTGCTATTGCAAGTAGCTTTTTTCTTTTAGTGATATGAATGTAGTGGTGTGATGCGTGCCCGTTATAAAACTGTTTCTTTTTGTAGTATGTGCCTGCCACCTTCCTTTACTTGAAAACATTGCATGTTACAGGCAGTGCTCTGACTTACTGAGTCAAGCCCAGTATCATGTGGCTCGGGCACGCAAGCAGGATGAAGAAGAGAGGGAGCTGCGTGCGAAGCAAGAGCAAGAAAAGGAGCTGCTTCGTCAAAAACTACTTAAAGAACAGGTTTTATTCTGTTACATTCTCTCTACTATATTTTTTTAAAAACATACTTTATTTTTAAATAGTACACCTATCAACAATGTATATGCCCCTGTTGCTCTCTGGTGGTACCTGCTGTTATTGATAAAATTATTTTGCTTTGTTATAGAAGTGCTAGCAGAAAATGTTATAGCTAACAAGTGATACTCACTCGTTCTTCCCCATAGCCTCAGAAATAGATTTTTTTTTTTGTTTTATAATGAAATAAAATTCATGCCCCAGAAGGTCTGCCATCAAATTTCTGTACTGGCAGGCTGGGTGAGGAAGCACTTGGTGCAACAGTTCATTTGGACTTGTGCCTACTCTAGCGCAGGCTTGTAGAAAACTTTTCTTTTTTTGCCACATGGACCTTCTGCTATGACATAGACTGTCAAAAGTCAATCTTCCAGTTTCCTGTCAGCAAATCATTTATATGCCTTCAGTATAATCATTGCAATGCTGCAAATACAGTAGTAATGGTTAGTTTTCTCTCTGTTTCAGGAAGAGAAGCGCCTAAGAGAAAAAGAAGAACAGAAGAAACTTCTGGAACAAAGAGCTCAATATGTGGAGAAAACCAAGAATATTCTGATGTTCACTGGTGAAGTAGAAGGATCAAAGGAGAAAAAACGTGGTGGTGGTGGAGGCAGGGTAGAACAGACTTTTTTTTTTTAAATCTCCTTCATTTTCCCCTTTTGATATATGGTCTCTTGCAGTAGCACAGGTTTTCGATCTCAAGCTCCTAGGCTCCACTGAGTGAAATTGTGCAGGTTTAATGATGAAATATAAAAATTGAAAGCTATACTTAAAAGTTCCAAGCATGGTGGCATCACCAAAATCTGTTCTATTCAATTGTTAAAATAACAGAAGAGGATTGTTTTATTATGTGCCAATTTGGAATCAATTTCTTAATGACATCAATCTAGAGATTATGGGGAAGTTGGGACAAGAAGGTCTGTATTTTCATATCTCTGAAAACAGGTTCAAGTAAAGTTTCAATTTTGACTTGTTTTCTGGTAGCTTTTTACCTGGAAGATGAATAATAGGCTATCTCGTGGGGCTTTTATTTATTACAGCGTTCTAAAAAAGGAGCAGGGGAATTTGATGAGTTCGTCAATGATGACAGCGATGAAGATCTGCCCATGTCTAGAAAGAAAAAGAAGAGGAAGGGCAGTGGTAGTGAACAAGATGGGGAAGAAGAGGAGGGTGAGAGAAAGAAGAAGAAGAGGAGGAGGTAATTGATACCTTAATGTTAAACCCCCCTGAGAAATAGTGTGGCTTTTTAAGTGTATTCTCATGCAGTATTTCATAATGGTTTAAAAAATGAACTGTTGTCAGGAGTTCACATGATTAATTTTTATTTACACATACACGTTATAAGACTTAAACAGCCACTCTACAAAAGAAGTACGAGTAACCCTTGATCAACTGGATGTTTCTTGAGACTGATATTTAAGTGTTGAGGGTTTTTTTGATGTTATGCTTTACATTATATGAAATATGTTTCTGTTTAAGACCCCAGAAGGCAGATGAGGGGAGCGATGATGAAGAACATGAAAATGGTCCCAGACCTAAAAAACGACGTCCGCCCAAAGCAGAGAAAAAGAAGGCTGTAAGTTAAACCCTGAATAACTGCATCACTTTCTAAATATGCATTTGGAGTTCAGCATTACTCTAGTAGAGAGATCTATTAATGTTGAAAATTACAACAAAACTTCTTGTAGCAAACTGCCTTTGATCTTATTTTTGTCCTCCTCCCCTATTGCTATAGCTGCTTCAAGGATGAAAATGATATTTCCAAAGCCATTTAGAATTAAGTGATAGTAAATGGAAAATTTTGATCTAATGACTTTAGAACAACTGTTAAAAGCATGTCTGGTTTTCTGAGTATATATGTTTCTGCATTTCGGCACTATGCTTTGACCAGCCACATGAACAGGCAACCCTTTGTTTTTCCCCTATACAGCCCAAACCAGAACGTCTGCCTCCTTCAATGAAAGGAAAGATCAAATCAAAAGCCATCATTTCATCAAGTGATGATTCTTCTGATGAGGATAAACTCAAAATTGCCGATGATGGGTAAGAACCTTGATTTACTTTGTGTGTACTAAAGTTTCAGTGCATGCATTCCAGAGAAACTGCAGTGTTAATAATGAGATAATGCAAAGATAATGAGAAGCCTTTCATTGTACTCACAACATCACTTTCCATTGCAAATTAATTCCACTCATTCTTCTCATTCTGATAATGCTAGCATTACTCAAATGCTGGTGTCTCATTTTATTTTCAAGCTAAGGATAGCATCTTTTAATACTGGATTATTTTTTTTCTTTTCTTTTCCCTACAGACATGCTCGGAATAGCAACAGCGATTCAGATGACGGGGAGCAGCAGCACAGTAAACGTATTGTTTCTGACAGTGATTCTGATAACAGAAACAAATCTGGTAGCGAGGCAGGTAGTCCAAGGAGATCCAGTGTCCGCCCATCTGAGGAAGATTCTGACAGTGACAGGTCGGCTAGAAAAAGGAGGCGGTCAGATTCGGAGCAGTCTGACAATGAGTCTGTACAGTCGGGGAGAAGTCGTTCTGGTGGTTCAGAAAATGAATCTCGCCCAGCTTCTCGCAGTGCTGACTCAGACAGAGATTCTGAGAGAGGATCTGACAACGAGGGTTCTGGCAGAGGATCTGGTAACGAATCTGAACCAGAAGGATCCAATGATGAGGGGTCTGAAGGTGGTTCAGATGACAGTGATTAGATCTAAATTACAGACCATCTTTTTAAAATGTTCTTGTAAATATATTTCAGTTACAGGGAAAATCCGATTTTTATATTTGAAAACTGTGATTTAAAAAAACCTTAATGTTTTAGTAAACTGTTGTGAGACCTTCCTGTGATTCTATTAGCAACTAATGGATGTTTCTCTAAGTTGGCTTATGGTGTATTCTTAAATTGAAACTGCTGTAGATGAAGAATAGAATCCCTGTACTATAATCAGCATTTCAAGGATGGAATGCATGTAAAAACTATGGAACCTAAAATCTCTGTTTAGGTGGTTCCAGTGTGGCTAAAACTGTCTGTTCTGTGCTTATACATGCATTGATGGATCTTAAAATTCCTACCAAATGGAACAAAGAGCTGTGGATATTTATCTTTTTCCTCATTCTGAATAAAGGTCAGTAGGGAGGGTTTTCTTACTTTCTATTAAAGATTACATTTGCCATGATGCAACTCCTTATGTTTCCAATAGTTTGTTCTTTTGCTTCTGTTTTTGTGTTAAATCAGGTGAAAAGATGCAAATATTAAAGAAATTTTATAAAGTAATGATGCATATGTAGGTGAAATATTTAAATTGGCAGGTAAAAAAAAATTTTAGAGAGCTCAGTATTACTTGAGAAAGGCAAAGCTGCCAGTGTCACAATAAACTGTTCCTGCTTATTTGCTTGGAGTGATTTATTTTGCCCCTTGGAAGGTATAAGCAGAAAACCTGAAAATGTTAAATTTGACAAAGGAATGTGTTTTGAGGAAGTAGTCCTAACTTTATTTTAGCTTAAGTACATGGCTTTTGAAATTAAGTCCTTTCATGTAATGCATTCAGGAACAGCAATGAAAAATTGCTGTGTTTCAGACTGAAGTGAATCTGATTTCTCCCTGCAGTTCTGAAAATGTCAGTATTTTGCACCAGTCCAAAAAAAATTTTTTCTAATTTTTTTCATTGGTCATCAAGTCTTACGTTAAGCATTTGCTACAAGAAGGTTATGCAGATCTGGGTAGTGTATGACTACTATTTTTAATAGACTGTATAACCTAAACTATGTTGCTTTGTTTTTAGAAGGTCCAGATTGTCACTACTGATAGTTCACTTCAAGTACTAACTGCAAGCTAAGTTTCCCATGCTGCTATTTCTGGTTTGCTGTGAGCATTAGCTGTTCTCATTGTGTATGGTTTTTTGGTGTGTTTGTGGGCTGTTGGTAACCATAGCAGACAAAGCAGAACATAGAACAGTTGAGACATCTCTTCTCGCAGCTCACTCTGGTATCGAGTTTCTGTATGTGTTCTTACCTAAACCTTACATGCTCGGTAGCATTCAGAATAGAAGAATAGCTATCACGCTTGTTGGATTAGAGCTAAACTGAATCTTAACTCAGTCGTCTTGTTCATATAGTCTCTTAGGTGGAACATTTGCCACAGTCCAAGACTGGAAGCTAGATAGCTTTGAAAACAGGCACTTGAGGAAAACTTGTAGCGCATGTAGAAAATTATTCTAACAAGAGAATCGTGACCCAGGTGCTCACCTCTTTCAGAATCACAAGGAGGCAGTGGATAGATGAGGTATGTATGCCTGACATCACAACGCTTCACTTATGAAGCTAAGGAAATTAATGCATCTCAGGAAAACTAATACATGCAAAGTGAAACAAAGGGAGCACTGGCAGCAATGGCAAGTGTGAGAGTAACCAGCTTTTAACGATAGGGAGGAAAAAGAAAATGTACATCACTTACTATGGAATCTTAAACTTTTTTCTGCCTCGAACAAATCTCCACTGTCTGAACAGTCTCTATCATGTTATTAATTGTATCTTTCTTAAGAAAGGTATAAAGGTCTTGGTTTGGTGCTGTATCTAGCAAAATATATTTTCTGTAGGTAAAATTTAGCTCTTTAGGTAAAGTGCTGAGTGGGTCTTTGGATCTAACATCCAGTTAGAAATATTTTCAGTAAGTGAAAAATAAAAGGGGTTTCCATAAATGTATTGTCTGAGGAGTAAGTGTATTTTTTGAGACTTCCACAGTCAGAAAGAAGGCTTGTAAGAAGAGGCTATGACTTGAAAGGCCTTGAAATACATGAGGCCAATCAGCAGGGAAAGAAAGGGCATTGAATGCTTTTGCTTCCCTCTTCCCTTGCTTTTATGGAGCAAAAGGGAAAAAAATACCCAAGTCAACTCTTCTTTTTTTTCTTTCCTTTGATTAGCAAGGTTAATGGGAGGATTAAGGTTATTTAAAAAGTCACATTGCTGTAATTGGAGAGAAAGCTGTGTTTTAGCTTAATTCATATTTTCTAATGCTTGTTTTTTGGAAGTGCAGTGGTGGAATAATGTTGCCGTCATTCTCTTGGCAGCATTCCTTGCCTTCTGAAGTAGATGGTTGGCTTGCAGCTATTAAATTCCTTTATTTATAGCGGTAATCTATTCCAGGGTAAAATGCAGGGACTTAGAAGTGTAATACTGCATTGCTATAGCAGTGTTTTATTCCTAGTTTCTGTTATGCATCCACTAACAAGTTGCATGATTGTATGAAAAGTGTTTCCTATTAAGCTCTATTGCAGTGTTGCTTTTTGTTCTCCTTACGTGTGAGTATGTCTTCTCTATGTCTTCTCTAGAATGCAGTAGAAAAGGATCATATAGAATTTGCTGTTAGCAAGCAGTTGATTTAAAAAAAAAAAAAAAGTTATCTCATTCCTGAAATTTCTGTGAAGGGCCTAGTCTATAACAAACACTTAAAATGTAAGTTAAAAAATCCAAGTGGCCGAGTTGTGTGGTTTGGGGATTTTTTTGTGTTTGTTTGGGGTTTGTTTTTTTTTTTTTTGTGGTGGTGTTGGTTTGGGGGTTTTTGTTTGTTGGTTTGGGGTTTTTATGGTTTTTGTTTGGTTGTTTTTGGTTTTGTGTGTGGTTTTTTTTTTTTTTTTTTTTTAATCTACCTATAGAAGTTTTTCTTTTTCAGAAACTCTTCCAGGTCAGTACTTGGTGGGAAGGAGTAGCTGTCACTGCTGAATAACAAGGCATTTGTGTGTAAATTGATTCATTCTCTTTCTAAATGTCTATCCACTTCTGCTAATTTAACTCTGAAAACAACAGTAGTATATCTACATAGAAGGAAGGTGCAGGAATATATTTGGGAATGTGCTGCCAAGGAATGCTTTGGAGAAAGCAAGACTGTAGGAGCACTACGGCTAAAATTATATCAGTTCTTTTTATAAGGAAGGGCCTTTTTCTGGGAAGAAGTTGCTTTCCATGTTAAATATTTCACTGTTCAGAGCAATGTTTGTTGTAGCAAGGCCTTTTCCTCCTGCACAGATTTAAACTCTTACATTAGGGGTTGATTAATACTGTTGATATGTTATATTAAAACTTGCAGATTTTCTGAAACAAGTTTCTTCCTCCCTACTTTGTTTTGGTAGTTTCTTTGCTCTTACAATGTAGTGCTCTGATGATCTGCTTGTTCGATAGTAGTAGCTAACTTGCTGTAAATGAATCTTGAATTCAGAAGTTACCTGGAAAAATTCTTACAGCTGGAGCCACAGTCAGCAAAGACAAATTCAGTATTAATACAGGTAACAAAACAAGTTGACAAAATGGATGTGAAAAGGGGTATGTAACCAAATACTTATTTTTCTCATAGTTAGTGGTACTTACTACTCTCCTAATAATAATCTTCTGCGATTTAGCTGTTGACATACAGAAGGGGATTTGAATTGGAGACAGAATCTAAGGCAATACCAAACATGGGGATACTTAGGAGAGAAATTCAAAGTATGTATACTGAAAATGTGTAGTATTTCTATCCTATCTGTAAATTTCAGTCTATGCATCTGCTCAGACTGTGCGGTTTATACTGGAAATACTTGAAACTTTAGGATTTTTTAGTCTTGGCAGAACCTATAGAGAGTAGAGTTGTATAGTTGTGCAGCTTGTAACATCTTTTTTTTTTTTTTTTTTTTTTTTTTTCCCTTGGTCCATAACTACTAGAGAAGTTAAGAATGCTCATCATAGTTACATTCTTTGAATTGAGCTTATTTTATTGTCAGGGATAGACTTGTCCCTCTGGGTTGTTCTCTTCCAGTTTTTTATTTTTTCTTTTACCCTTAGGCAAAACCTCCTCCTTTCTCTGCAGCCTCCAGAGCTTGGGACTATCTAAGTATTTGGCCTGCAAACTATGTCATGCTGGCACACTGGATTGAGTTTACCACCTTCTTATACCTCCATTTGAAATGATACATGCTAGAGAGTCCATATTGCTGCTTCTTAATACGTATCATCCTTATCTTATGCATGTCCCTGTATCTGACTGTTAAGAGATACCCCCAACACTGTTAAGAGTGTTGCTTGCACTCCAGATGTGTTGTGTTTAGCTGTGAGCATACAGGAGTCTCATACCTTCCCATTCCTTGTTGATTAAAAGTACAAATATGCTGCTTTAGCCAAATAAACAGTTTTTGTTTAGCACCTTAGAGTGAGTGTCACGTGGCGTTCCGTGGTGGTTTCCGTTGCCTTAAAAGGGTCCAAGCAATGCTCTAGCTCTTCAAAGTTTTTTGAACCCTGCAGAGTTCAGGCTGTGCAAATACTGTATGCTAACTGCAACAGCCAAAGCATTCTTGGACGTGTTGAGGAATATCATGGGTCCCCTCTGGTTTTTAGGGATCAGATCACTGGTGCAGTCAGGTCAAAGGTGCAGTTTACCAGCCACACAATACCTTCAGTGATGGATACAGTCTGGCACATTCTGGCTTAGATGTGTTTTGTAATGCGTAAGTGACTTTCACAGAGCTAGTAGTAGAGAACTTAAATCTTTGCTAGCTGTTCATCCTATAACAATAGGACAGAAGTTACTGTAGCTTAAGAAGAATCTCTTGCAATACTGTATTCCCTCTGGCTATTTCCACAAACCGGTTCAGAGAAAATTGTCTTCAGTGTCTTCTCAACTTTGGACCTGAAGGTTCTCTCTATACAGGCACTGCTAAATCAACAGACTGCTATAAGTAGGACTTTGTCAAACAGAGGCAAGATACTAATAAATCTAATACTAATACCAGTCTTGACTTCCTGTGCACTGGTGACAGTTTGTTACTAGTTTTGAAGATGCATCAGAGAATATGAAACATTTCTTTATCCATCTCCACTCTTTCAAGGCAGATAATTCTGTTTCGTTCCAACCTTCAATAGAGTTTGAACTGCTCTTAACTGTCTCTGCTGTCTGTATCTGCCATGCTGTACTAAATTATGTCTAGTACATGTCCCATTCTCACGGGAGTCTGTCTAAGCAAAAGGTAACATTCTTCTTTCTTGTGGGAAGCTGTCCTGGACCAGCTGGAGTGGAAGAATTATTGCCAACAGCTATTTTCCTGCACTAAAAAGAAGAGAAGAATTATGTTTCATTTTAGTTTGCAGGAACTAAGCACATTTGTGCACAAATTCAAGTTGGTGATTTTAGTCAAAATGATCTTGACTTTCCAGAGACATACATTTTTAACCACCAGCATACGTATTTCTCAATTTCAGCAAGGACGCACTTGTTAAGAATACTTGCACTTAATGGTGGTTACAGACTGCTTCTGGGGCATATTTGTTTGTTTTTCATGGTGTCCTAACAGAGCTACTCAATTTGTTCACTCTCCTGATGAGCTACAAAAAGTTGGAATTTGTTTCTCAATATCAGATCTTACCTCAGATCTTATCTCTTTCAGATCATTATCACTCAGCTGAGTTATAGATGAAGACTGTGCTGGTTAGACAGTAAAAAGCACTTCCCTAGATGGATACCTGGTTGCGCTTTTTTTCTGCCTTGTAGGACCAGTCCTTATCTTCGTTCATCTGTTTTGTTTTATGGTCACTGCATCAGGGGTATTAGTGCGTAATTGCAGGAATCTGAACCTATGACTCTTTCTTGGAGTGTTCGTTGTCTTTCTTCAGTCTCTAAGCTGTTCATGGTTTGTGCAAAGAAAAGAGCCTTACAGACATTAGCTGAATTATGGATATAAGGTAATTAGGTGTTGCTGTATAAACAAAATAGTATTACTGGAAGGGACAGATTAGTGCTTAAAATAGATATTATTTATGGTCTTGCTACTTAATTACTTGGGTGTCAGTATCTCTAACTTGTATCTTCTGTCTTGGCTTTCTTTTGCTCTGCACTCACTTACTGTCTTTTGCTCTGCACTTCGCTTTCTTTTGCTCTGCACTCACACCTGTGTTCTATGATTCATAATTAATGCCCAGAGAGACACTCACTTTGCCCATGAGTGTTTCAGGTTCCATTGTCTTTAAACAATGCAGGAGAAAAGATTTTTTTTTTTTTTTTTTTTTTTTTTCCAGTGCATATGCAAGAGCTATTGATCTGTCCAACTGTAGAACCAGAGTGGAAATTGTAACAACAAAATCAAGCAAAATATACATTAAAAAAAAAAAAAAGAAAAAAATGTGTCACACAAGAAATCATCTAGAGACAGAAAATCATTCACGTGTAAGAACAGCACTCCATGATTGCAGTTGCAGAGGTATTTTCTTGTAATAAGTAGCAGCAGCATTACTGGAGCTATGTGCATTCCTAATGGAAAGTTAAGTTTTAATGGACGATGAGGAAAAAAAAAATACACCTCTCTCAACTGCCATGGTATATTTATATAGAACCGTGGACTCATAGAATCATTATGGTTGGAAAAGACCTTTAAGATCATCAAGTCCAACTGTCACCTAACTCTACTGGGCCCACTTCTAAACCATGTCCCTGAGCACCATATCTAGACGGCTTTTGAATACATCCCTCTCCGGCACCTCAATGTCCTTCTTGTACTGTGGCATCCAAAATTGAACACAGTATTTGACGTGCAGCCTCACCAGTGCCGAGTACAGTAGGACAATCACCTGTCTGGTCCTGCTGGCTACATTATTCCTGATACAGGCCAGGATGCTGTCGGCCTTCTTGGCCACCCGGGCATGCTACTGGCTCATGCTCAGCCAGCTGTCAGTCAACACCCCCAGGTCCTTTTCTGCCAGGCAGCTTTTCAGCCACTCCTTCCCAAGCCTGTAGCGTTGCATGGCATTGTGGCCCAGGTGCAGAACTCGTGGATCTAAGTTGATTTGTCCAGTTCAATCAAATAGTGCTATGATCCATGAAGAACCCAAGGCTCTCGTCAGCTGGCTGCAATGCAAGCTTGTATATAAATATTGGTAACATCTATAGTACTTACATAGAAATGATTCTCAGTTAAAAAAGAATTGCAAATTTTAAATTGCTCACTGTCTTTGTCTAAATTGCCTACAAATACCAGCAGTTACCTTCAACTGTACTTTTGCAGAATGTCCTATTTCTTTATTCCAGCTGAAATAATGTAGCATTTCTGTTTTCAGACGGTTTTCTTTGATGTTACTTTTAAGAAATGTGTAAGAAAACATAGTGGACAAAGTGGTGGGCTACCAATTGTATATCAGGAGACCTGAATTTCAGATTGCGTGTTCTCACTGATACCTGTGTGCAGAGGAACAATTTGTGTGACTTGAATAGAACTTAAGCTGCTTTGTGCCAGGATGGTTTCTTACTGAGTTGTACAGTACCTAATGTACTGGAACTCGGATTTGTTCACATCTCCAGCTGCTATTTTAAAATAATTTATTACTGATTTTTATGGTGGTTGTTTTTAATAATAATGCAGTAACATAATTTGCTGAATTATTGTACTGTTTGTAACCATTTTATTTTCTTAAATTTAATTAGATTATTGAAAGCACGTGTAGTCATTACTGTGGCAAAAAATATCACTTTACAAAAATAGAATAATACGGATTGGGTCAATGTTTTTCACTCAGATTTTCACTCAAATTCATTTTTTAGCTGATTACTCACAACGAGAATAGTGTCTCCTGTAATTCATGTCAGACTCTTTATCTGATTTGCAAGGTCCTTGGAGCATAAATTGTATCTTATTGATTATAAAATGGCAAGTATCGTTGCTTGATTAATAATAGGATACTATCTCCAACATGTACAAACAGCCTCTTTCTCCTCCTTCATAGTAGAAAGGCTAGTGAAAATGATCAGGTTTTGGTTTTGAATGGTTTAATTTAAAGAGAAGAGTATAAATGCATAGTTTTACTATTAGAAAGGTTGAAGTCCTGGCCAAGGATATGACTTGCAAACAAATTAGGGCTAGATTTGTCTTGCAGAATGAACTCTTTATGGCTAAAAGCTAATCTTTATTGTTGGTCTCCAAGTTGAAGAGCTAGGTTTTGGGCCAGGCGTGCCTTGCTTCAATTCCTGTCCTAAGTAAACTGCTCCGAAGCTGCTTTGTTTTTACAGAGTACTTTCTGGAGGCATTTAATCAATATCTTCTAGAAAGCTTCAGCATAGGCTGTGGTTATAGTTGCACAATCACTGAGTTTGCCAAACAATCACGTGTTTATTTTGTTTGTGGAAACTTACCGTGACGATTTTTTTTTTTAAACAAAAAAACAAAAATCAAACCACCCACAAACTAATCATTTGGGAGGAGGAAGGAGGGGGAGCAGGACATCGAACCAAAACCCCACAAAAAAACCTCCCCAAACCCAGATAAGTGTGAGTGGCTTGTAAATCAGTGGGAAGACTGACAGCTAACTTACTCTAACAGAATTACCATGCTGTAGTTAGCTTTTCTTGTTTCTAGGGAAAAGAGAAGATGCTTTCCTGGTGCCTGAAGTGTACTAAGCCTTATCTGGTGCCTGAGGTGACTAAGACTTGTTAGGTTCCAGTTCCTCTGGTATTGGCACCTATAGTGCTCTGAATCGCTTCTGAGGTAGCTAATACAAAGGGCCCCAGTTGTGCCTGAGTAATCCTCATTCCCTGACAGCAGCTTATGTTTCAGCTTAGATGTTTCTTTCAGAATTTCTTGAAGAAGCTACCTGACTAAACAGCTGCCTAGGAAATTTCTTCTTGATATTTGAGTTGTGCTTGAGGCTAGGTTATGGAAACGTTCATCTCATCTTTTGGACCTCTTGTAGCTGAGGCCAAAGCTATATGCTTCCCAGCAGAAAGCAGAGCTGTGATTCATGCATAGTGGAGGCATCTCTGGCTCTAGTAGAGGCAGAGAAATCCTGGGCAAAAGCTCATGACCACGAGCACCGATGTCAAGAGAAAAAGGAGGCAGCTCTGTTTGAGACAGTTTAAAAGAAGAAAACTTAGAGCTAAACAGAGAGGTGTAGACTTCATATCAAGAATGCTTTACTTTCAAACAACTAGTAGATTGTGACATAAATTCTTTTATAAGGATTATCTGGAGAAGCTTCGTTAGACAAACCTACAAGTTCACAGATGATATAAGCAGTGAATCAGAACTGCAGAAGGTACAGCCTAGTGAATGTATCTCCCTAGACTTACGGGCTTGTCCTACTATTTAGTATCCTTCCCCCTGTCTTCCAATTTGATTTAGTTTAAGGCCCAATTGTAATTTTCTTTGCTATGAACTCACTGGTTAGCTGTCCTATGATGCTGTTAATTGCTACAAATGCATTACTTCTAGTGATAGTTAAGAAGGTGCAATTCTATGATTTTTTTTTTTTAAGAATTAGTAAATCTGATACAGCTAAAATGAGCTAGTGGGTATAGTAGAAAAGATACAGCAAGGCTGGTTATTCCATAGCCAATAGATTTCTCTTTCTGAAAGTAGAAATCCTTCAGATTTGCATTCATCTGATGGATGGTGACATGTGAAATATACTCTCTTGTATTATGCTCTAAGTAGCTCATGGGATATATATTTAAACCAAAACCAACCAAACAAAAAATCAATGCTGTGAGCAGGATTCAACAGCAGTTTTTCCTTTGAGGAAGCAGGGGGAGGAGGAGGTTAGAGGAAGGCTCATTAAGTTTCTTCCCTTTCATGTGAACTGGTGTGCACACTGCCTTGAGAGGCAAAGGGTGTTGTAGCCCCTGGTGTTAAATATGGTAAATCCACACCTTATCTTGGGAATGATGTTTAGAAACTTGCTTCTTGGCAATTTTTTTTAAATTATCATTTTTTTAACAAAAGAAATTGGTAACAGTAATTTGATAACTGCATTGCTACTATATAATTTCATATTAACCTATGAAGTTTAAAGATGTAAAAGAGAATGCTCTTGTCACTTTAGTTAAAGGAATTAAGCCACAATTAATGTCAAGTGGAAAAGAATTATTTTGAAAGCAAGTTGGAGATGCACAGAATAACCATGAAAAAGTTACTTTGGAAAACAGATGTGTAGAGTATGAAAAGAATTAGCTAAAAATCCAGCTGAGAGAAGAAATGGAGGCCAATTCTAAATTTAAAGAAAAGTAAGCTTCTTAATTATAAGGTATCCATATAGATCTAGTGATTTTTGTCAGATTACAAGATGAGTTTAGCTACTGTCTGCTTCACAGGAGTTACTTTTGATTAACATAGTTGTGTTAATCAAACAGAAACAGATCCTCAAGCTTTGTATTCAGTATTGCCAGCTCGCTTGAGCCCAATTCTTGCTTTGCCTGGTGCTTTCTATAAATGCCACCTGCAAGAATAATAACAACTACTTGCACTTTTTGGTGTTTTGGGGTTTGGTTTGGTTTGGTTTTGTTGTTTGATGGGGGGTTTGTGGTTGGTTTTTTTTGTTTGTTCGTTTGGGTGTTGTGGGTTTTTTGGTTTTGTGTTGTTTGTTTTCTTTTTTTAAAGTGTTTAGCCCTCGTGGTTGCAGTGTCAAGTTTGAATGTCTGAAGTGAGGTCCCCCGGAGATGCAAAACTGGAAAAGCAAAGAAAACCAAACCCATCTTTACTCTGTGTCAAGATTCCTAATGCGAACCATCCAGATTTAGGTTTAGATGGACCCATCTCATGTTTCTGAATTGTTGGGGTTGAAAATGAGAGAGGAGGAGGGAGATAGCACACATACAGGATGATGCATGGAGAAGTATGCATGGATTTCTTTTCCTTTACAGTGATTCTGAATTTCATAATAATTGTCTCCCTTGGACTTAGGGAACTGTGTCAAAGATACAGGGCAGCGGCAGCTGCAGAGGCTGTGGAGAAAGCCAGGGGGCTGACATGTGAGGCTGAAAGGCCTCTTACTTGAATGTGGCAAAGAAGAGAAGGGGAAAGAATGTGGGTTATAGACGCAGAAATACAGTGTTTTTGAGAAACTCCTGAAGTCTCCAGAAGAAGAAAAATCAAGAAGGAGAAACAAAATGACAAAATAAATCTGTATATAATGATTACCAATCCGATAAAATGGGCATTTGAAAGGAGATATTTAAAAATACTAATTTTAGAGACCTTGAAAGACATTATGGTCAAGATTTTCTTTATATGTATTGCTGGTTTTGTTTTGCTCATGCAGATGTATGTATTTCCTGCATCACATCTTATTTGTCTTACAGGTCACATATCTAAATTTAAAACGCTAATTATAATGGCTTACTGTAAATGCTGTATAGAGAAAATTCCCAGGTTGAGTTCTAAGTTTCTTTCCCAAAGACAAGTCAATCTAAGACTGTGGTCAGAAAAAAAGAAGAGAAATTTAGGGTTGGATCAATTAGATTCCTAAGTTTTCTTGTACCAATGAAAACATGACAAGGTTCAGAGATCGGAAGTTGAAGATAACTTAATTTAAACAGGAAATAAGGTGTAAATTCTTAATAATGAATGTAATTGAAAATTGGTAGAGTTTAGCAAAGTACGGAAGTCTCAGTGTTCCCTGCTAGTCCCCAGAATAGGACTTAGGTTTTCTGGGGCACAAACTAAAACAAATGACAACTTCTGTATATTAACCAAAGAGGCTAATTCAAACAATTTGAACTTCTAGCAATTATAGAAATCTAGACATTTTTATTTCTGGAACACTGCTAGAAGCAGGAGGTTCAGCTGGTTCCACCACTACCCTTTTAAACTGGGTTTTGATGTATATTCTTCCCCATTATGTTCTCACATTTTATTTAATCTTATTACAATAAATGTATTTTTAAAAACTGAGTTGTGATGAGCGAAGAGGCGCCTGTTAATGCCAGTGCTTTTCAGGGACAGGTGTGCAGTGCCTTCAGCAGGTGTCAGAGCATGGATGTGCCTAATCGTGGCAGAGCACTGGGACAGCACACAGGTTGTGTGCAGTGCAGATATGTGTCAATACGGAAATATGACAAATTTTGTTTGTTTTATATGGCCAGGTGATTTAGATGAATTTCAGTTATCTTCAGACATCTAAAAATTAGCAGTCTAGACGCCTTCTACAGGCCCACGGAGGCCCATGGACTGGCATCCCCAGAGGGCAAATCATCCTGTCCTAAGATAATTATCTAAGGTAGGTGGAATGAGTCATTTTCTGAGGAACCTGTTTCTGTCTTTTGCCTAAGGAGCGTATAGATGTCTAGACACTCAACATTTGGCTACTTAAATTCAAGTAAGAGGAATCCCACCCAGTGTAGCTCAGATAGTATATTTGTTGTTCATTTGAATTAGTTTCCAATTTTAGACATTTTAGACACACAAACTGGTGTCCATCTACCAGTTCCCTTCATATTTTGGCTTTTATAAGATTTTTTTTTTTTTGTTATGTTTAGGGCTTATCCAAATTGTATTATAGGTCTGCTATTTCAGCAAATGTCAACACTGAGCTTTTTCTCAGAGTGTCAGCTAAACTGAAGAATTTCTTCTTGTGCATCTATCTAGTGAGCTAGTGTCTGACAAACCAAGATGGAACTCAGAAGTTTTGCGGTAAGTACGCAAGGACAGTACAGTGTGTGACTTACCCAAATGCACAGTGTTGCAGTGAGTGGGGGACTCTTCCTCTATGGGTGTATGTACTGGTATCACAGAGAGCTCAGGCTGGCATGTGTTGTAATGCACGCAGTAGGTTCTAGAGAAAGCCTATGCTTGTTCTAGTAAATGTTTCCAGGGTGTAGTGTCTTATTTCTCAGCTGCTGGTTATATATTTTATTGCACAGATAATAGATAGATCACCAGGGTACAACTCAGTACTTTTAATTGTCTTGAACGTTTCCTATTTAAAGATGAAATCCAAAGTTGATACAACTTCAGAAATAACAGTATTACCTGAATTTATATTGTTTGAGCAAGGAGCAGTCCGTTTATAAAAGCGGGAGGGAAAGGACGAGTTTGAATCAATGAAATTTCCTTATAAACCAGATTAAGTGTGCAGAGTCTTCTGGGAGAATATGTAAAACGTTAAATTATTTGCATGTTAGCCCGTTTCCTGACTTGAGTTCTTTTTTAGTCCTTTTTGATGATTACTATGGAGTTTGCACTGGCAAGAATTCAGTAAGGATAGCTGGTAGAATAACATATACTTTACTATGGCTGATGTATTTTAGCAGAGATATTCCAGCCACTGGACTGCTACAATCAGTGTCTTCCAACTGGTTTCAGTGGGTCTCCGCATGTTTAACCTATTTGAAGGTATGTGCCAAAATGCAGAGACAGGGGTGGGATTTTTTGGCTTTTATTGCATTGTGATCCCTACCAATATTGTAAATCTAGTGAGCTACTTATCTAATGGGATATATGAATGGCCTTTCATGGTATTTAAGTATTTCATGGTCTTGAAAGTTAGTCAAGTTGGTACTGTTGTATCAATTCTATAGCTGGAAAACTATGGGAAATTGCAGGTCACCATGGAAACATTCACTAGACCAGAATGAAACTGATGTATTGATCTAGTGAGTCATGTAATCACAGTTATCTACATCCTGAAAGAAGTGCAGTACATCCACCCCAGCTCTCATTACTTTGTCATGCCTGGCACTTCCTCCAGCAGTCGGGCTAAGGCTCTACTTTAAAAGAGGTTTCTTTGTATGAAATTGAGACAGTTCTACACTTCTCAGATGGGCTCAGTGCGCTATGCATTTTGAAAATATTGAAGGTTAAAATGTCCGCTGTACAGTTCATGCTCTTTTGTTGCATCAATACGAGAAAGGGGGATTAACGCTTTACTGTTAATTGGAATCTGAAATATTAACTCAGCAAGCAGTGTAAGCTTAAAGTAATTGAGTAACTGAATGGCCTTTGTCTAAGAGGAGCAAGAGGAATACAAATAAATGGGGATATATACAATATATAATGATGTACGTATACAAAAAAACAAGGCCTTATGTACTTCCCTGGTATTATGTATCTGGCTCAGCAGGAATGCAGGGATGGCCTAATGTGCATGCTTGGCACCTTGATTATTACTTTGCTGTGGAGACCAACTGTTTTCTAAAAGGAGCAGCTGTGAACTGATTCTCCAGAAATGTATTTGTATGATGTCACCTGATCGCTGAATCATAATGGCACTGTAGTATCCCAGGAATCTGCGAAATTCGTCTCCTGAGAATGTAAATTTAGTTTATTAGCCTTTGGGTTTATAATTTGACTAATATATAGGAAAAAATGTTAAGAGACCAATTCCAGTTAAATATATTTTCAAGGATCTGATCATACCACGCGTCCCTGAGCTGATACAGGTGGCAGGACTATCCCTAGCTAACAGTAGAAACAAAGCAAACCTCTGCCACTGTGAACTCTAGCTTTTGTGTAATTCAGAATAATTTTAGATATTCAATTCAAATCTGCAAGAGTCCTCTGTGAGAAAGGCCAGTCACCCAGTATTCTCACTCTGAACTGATTAGATCTTCAACTATCTATGAAGTCTGAAAGAACGTGCAATCATTCCTCAGAGGGTTAAACAAACTCACCATAGAAATGCAAGTCAAACCTTCACCTTCACCATTTTAACTCTAATGTTCTTGCTAACATACCCTTCGTTTCTCAAGTTCTACATTGTCCTACCAAAAACATCAGTTTTATAACAGAACAAATTCTATAAACTCTTCATCCTCCACATACTTTATCAAACCAGTTAAAGATCCCTTTTCCTTTCACAGACTTCAGTGTTTTGCATAGCTTCTTAGATAATAGAGTAATAAAATTCTGGGAATACTTCACACATCAAGTCCTTCAGGCACTTTCACTCCTAACATAAACAAAAACTAAAAGTAAGATTTACGTTGTTATAAACTTCAAAATATTTGAAGATAAAAATCCCACTCAGATGGTTGCTTTCCTCACTTCAGCCATGTGTTTATGCCAAGTGTAACTCTGTTGTCATGGCTGCTTAGTCAACTCATTAAAAATAACATTTCACTGGTCTCTAACCACCAGCTGTATGGAATCTGTTAGAGGAAAGGGATGCGGGCTCCATAAAATGAATCCAGATGAGCCTGTATCACTTTAACATCACCACATTAAAAGCTACACCATTCCAGGAACACCTTCTACTTAAAGAATCTTATCCAGTCCCTGAACCTCAGAGATAAAGGTCTGATTTTGTTCCAGAAATTTCTTGGTCATTTAGAAGTGAAGCTTATTCTGAAATACCTGTGTAGGGGAGGAGCCAGGGAGATACTGTAACTGGGTTGTATCTTACTAGATAGCAGTTTTTCCATGCAGCTCTTTTTGAAGCAACAGGGAGCTTTCATTGGGTATCTGGTCTTGGTTGTTCTGGAAGCAGATGCAGAAGAACTCTCAAAGCCGTATTGATGTAGTCTCCTTTAAATTACTATTACTAGTTCTATTAAATCCTAATATCTGCAACTATAGCTCTACCATACAATTCTTTTTTTCCTTTCCTGTTACAGTGAGCAGCTTGTCTCAGCTGCATATGGTTATTTCTATTTTGGTTTTGAATATACGAGTAATGTATGAATTTATAGATGTGCCTATAAAGCAGACTTTGCCCCCCTGTTTTAAGACCGTTACCTGCCTGCAGAGGCAAGCTGACTGCTAAGTACTTCTGGTCTCCAGCCAGCATCATTCAAGATAAAAAGCAGCAATGCTAAAATTACAAGATATGGCAATTTATGTGAAGCAGGGGAAAAAGCAGCTCCACACAAGTGCATTTGATAACTGAGTACTCCCTTGTGTGACATCATCACATATTCTGCTACTTCTGTCACATTCTAATTTCCATTTTCATTCAAATGATAGTTGTATGAAGTCACTGGCTTCAAAAATGGTTTGTATTCAATGCAAATACTTACTAAAGCAGCTCTTCAAAATTAACATATTTAATATTCTCACACAAGGTGAGAATATTGCAAAAATACTTGAGCCCAGACCTTTTTAACCATGGCATACACTTGCACCTCAGCAATTCTGTGTAATTTCCACATAAGGTGGCACACATCACCACCCTCCTCCTCCTCTAGAGCCTGCCCCCTCCTTCCAGGAGGGTGTAAAGCCAGTATTTCTGCTTTATTCTCTCCCAGACACCCTCCCTTACCACCCTTTCGTCCCTAGTCAAGTGCGGTCCTGTGCCCCACCCAGCCCTTCAGCTGCTACCCTGGGCCAGACACCCATCAGACACTTCCAGGGATCTCCTGCTACACCCCCACCTCAGCACCCCAGCCTAAAGGGGGCCAGCTGGAACACAGGGAATTCTAGGAGTTGCACTACTGCTATTCATCAACTTCGAGAGTATCAACCTCTTCCTCCTCATTCCTTCTACGTTAGGGGAATACTCGTGACATCAGTGGTGCCACATATTCCAACCCTCCTGCACCCAGGACAAGGACACACCAACATACTTCTGTCTAAGGCCACAGGTAAGGCATTAGACAAGCAGTATTTGAAATAAGCATTGTAACAAGCAACAGCTAATAAATGTAGGTTTCTCCAGGTACATGCAGGAGTAAGCTCTTCCCTTCAGTTTGCTGCACCGGCTCTCTGGTAACCCATTTTAGAAAATAAGCATGAACTGGCAAGAAACTCATTTTTTAATCAGTCACTGCAGCTGCTAGCCTGGATTGCAACATAAACTATTATAATTCATATTTCAGATGCATTCTAAAAAGTTTACAGCAACTATCATTCAAGACTGTGTTGAAATTAACTAATCATCTTTTGGATTTACTCACTGCCCTGGAAAAAAACTCCAAATCCAAATAGCATTCATGGGCAAGCTTCCAACTGCTAAAAAAAGCAGGTCAGCTAAGTCACACTTGCAAAAAAGTTTTGTTCTGTACCCAACCTCCTCCCCAACAACCCCGCAAGGCTTCTTCCTGCAGTTTCTCCCCCAACAAAAATAATGCCTGTGCAGAGTTATGAAGATGTTTTTACTTTTGGAAGCGTTGATCAGAACACTTTCCTGAAATATCCAAATTTAATATAACAAAGCACCAGGGACAACTGCAGCTTGAAAAACAGATCTAGTCTTCTACTGGTATAAACAGGACAATGAACAGCAGTCCAACTGTTACAATTACTTCATGGAAGACATGAGACTTCACCATGACTGGTAGTTTTCAATAATGAACCTGTAACTTTTCGTGCAGGAACCTTTAAATCTGGTATGGATCGCATCATTTAAATGGACATGCTGCCAGGTACACCAAGCAACTCCAACACATGGAAGTGAAGCTTCCTGAGTGGTAACTACAGCCTAGTTCAGTATTTCAGGTGAACTTCATTTTCATGACTAACTGCTATGCAATTTTTCCCAATCCTCCTGAGTGCAGTTATGCCTAACATTTAACAAAATTAATACTAATAAAAGCCATTATCATTGATCAGTTATATTGGTTTAATTTTGACTGTGACTTTACTACTTAAGTACACTCTATTGACATGTCAAAGTACAATGCAACTCAATAGTTAAAAGCCACACAAAAGTTAGAACAACTGAACACCTGTCTCCTTTTCCAGATTGACTTAGTCATAAGCACTGTAGCCAAGCACTTAACAAGTAGCTGAAGATCAGGATGCTCCCTTTCCTTATCTATGTACATACCATCTTAATGTATACACTGCAGTTATAAAAGCAATTTTTATACCAGTTTCAAGAAACCAGATCTGTTCATACTAACTGCTTGTAAATTTTGCAAGCGTCTCATGATTGAGAGTAATGCTACAGTTTGGTGACATTTCCTACTGGCTATGCTCTATTCCACGCTTCTGGTCATGGTTCTTACAGGAGTTTTACTCTTGCCTAACAGAATGCTAACTCAGCGACTAGTTACAAATGAGCCAAGCAACAAAGCCTCCATACATTAAGTACACAAAATTGTAGCAATTATATTTTAGACTGGGCAAGAATACAAGGCTTAGTTATGCTACTCCAACAATCTACAGCTGCCAGCTTAACCTTCTCCAAGAAGATGTAGCTGCAGGTTCTGATTTTATTCTCCTGAAGTTTTCACTACAAGTTGTTTTTACTTGCACCTGCTTCTTCTACTTCTGCCGTTTTCTCTCACCTCTACAATAAGTAAATTTAGTTGGAAACTACCAGTTAGGACTGTTCTTTCATGACTTGTGGTTCCTCCCCATCTTCAGCATTGCAGCATCAATAGCTGAAGTAGGCAGAAAGCAGTACTATAGCGGCATGCACCACTAAACTGATCAGCTCTAACAGCAAAGCTTAACACAAACTAAAAACAGAAACACAACCCCATTAATGAAACAATGCTAAATTTCATTATATTGCATCTTACTACACTCAGAATAAGACTGCAATTCTCAAACAGCAAAATTTGGAAGGAATTAGGAATAAGTTAACCTTGAAACTACACTTATGTCCCTCTATCGCAATAAAAGGTATTAAACTGCAGAACCATATTGAGTATATAGGACATCCACTTGAGAAGCATCTTCATCTTCCTAAAAATGGACATGAAGTGACAGTAAACCCTGCAGCCCCTGTAGGTCTAGCATCAACTATAACACTCGACAGGTAAGAAAGGAAATACTCCATAAATTGAAGATTACTCTGCATCATGACTGGGAGAAATGCACCATTAAGAACTTTTTGAGGACCCACGATGTCACTGTTCACCACTGTTGCACAGAAGTTGCAGCTACATCAAAAGCTGGCAAGCAGTTTTAAGTTGGGAGCTAAACGTAGTTAGTGCTTTCCTTTCTCTCTTAATTGAGCTAGAACCCACAGAAATACCCTGCTCTCCTGCTTACTGCTAGATATGACACGTTTCTAAAATGCAGGGGCAGCATTTTAGTGTCATGGAATTTTTTAGCAATTCCAGACATTAAATACCCTTTATGAATGTCATTTGGCTTACAGCAACATAGTACCTTGATTTACTGGGCTACATCTTGTACAGCAAGTTACTGCTGCATCTGAAGAAACTCATCGAGGGACTCTTAACTTACAAGGCTACAAGAGGACACCACTTATGACCATGGGTTAGGAAGCCCACCTTTCACAGCAGAGGGCCAGCAAAATGAAAACAGCACACCCGCAGCCATAGCACCTTATGGTGCATAAATGCCAGCTAGCCCTCCTACAATCTCTAGTACTAGTTTTCTCATGCTCCACTTTTTCATCTCCCACAATGCATAAGAGTTACAGTCTAAAGCCCTTCCAGCACTGGCAAAACCAACCTTCAGTCAAGGAGAGCCTACTGTTTTGCCATCACAAGTACACCACCTTTCAACTGTTAAAGGCTGAATATCAATGAGGGGAAAAAAAAATTCACTAGGGACAAGGTTCTAGGAAGTAAGGTATCTTGATTATTTAATAGATGACATTTCAAGCCTGTACAATGCAACATCATTAAACTGTTTCGTGGGGTTTTTTTGCCAATTTGATTAGAGAAACAGGCAGCTCATACTCAGTGCCACTTGATTAACACACATGCATGTGACCTGGGGAAAGTTCAAGGCATTAGGAAGTTAAAAAGCACATACTCACTGATAAAGCATATATTGGACCACAAGGCAAACTCCTACCATTTCTTCAGCAGAATTTTTAATTGTCCTCCTGTTACAGCAAATCTGTAGTGTCTAATCTTGTCTGTGACCTTATTTAGAATTCATTTGCATGTTAAGACAATTTTTATAAAAGAATCTTAAGATGGTCCCAGTCTAAGTCAACTCCCACTGATGTTTCCTTCTGTAAGTTAACTAGTTGCCAGTCAAAGCTTTTCTACTGGGAGACATTCAGAAACAAGTCAAGTATCACAATGTTTATTGATAGATACAAGTATATAAAATCAGGGCATGAACATGTTTTGATAAATTAAGTAGACTTAATTTCAGTACTATAATAGAGGGACCAATTCAAATTTCTCACCATGGCATGTTTCACACCCACAAAAACCTCTTCCAAAGGGCATTAAACCATCTCTTCAGCTGATCAGTTTTTGTGCAAGTAAACTGTTTCTTTTAAAAAGACTTGTGCACTTGCCCAGGCTCAAGGATATTAAAACCTAGCACATAAAGCCCATTACTAGAGGTAGAAATACAGGCAATATACTATTACGGCAACAACCATCGATTACAGTTAAGGATTCTCTGTAACAACCAAATGGATAATCAAATATTGCAACAACTCAAGTATTACACTGAGCAAAGTGCATTTCTACAGTATTCAGTGTTGCTATTCAGTTTTCTAACTTAAAACAGCCTATGATAACTGGCAGCAAAGAAGACCCTTGCAACAGACTGCTTCTGCTCGAGAACTTATGATGTAATTATTGCATGCTGCTAATACACTGTTATCTAAACATTAAAGATACTCTAAAATATTTTTATTGTAGACTATTAAGACATACTACAAAAACCTTTTGCAGAGGATATCCTATTGACATACTTCTGCTTTAAATATTGTGAAACATTACAGCGGAATGAATTTTCGCAGTGGTTAGGTCAAATGCAGTTACATCATAGCAACAGTATGTTTGCACAATTTAAGGCTTTGGCTGGTTCTTTAGTCAGCTTCTTCTTCAGATTCTTCTTCTTCAGCAGTTTCCAGCCAGGTTAACCATTGGTTCACCTGCAGTTACATAAAATTGGTTTAAGGCAGCAGGAATTATTTCCCCACTACGTACCTCTACAGAACACTTCCCCCCCCCCCCCCCCCCCCCAACTCATTTTAAAAAAAATCTTTCAGCCACTTTCATACTACGCGTACATCTCTAGTAAAGAAAAAAGACTTAGTTCATCTTGCCTTATTCTTACCTAGTGAAATACTCCATGAAGTTTCTAGATACTAACAAGTCTTAAATACTGTCTGAAGGTATTTGCAAACACTCCAGTACAGCAGAAAGTTTACCTGGAATAAAGCTTTGCCTTTCCCTGGAAACTCTTGAGTAATATCTTCTTTCCAGGCCAAAAAGGCTTCTTCTTCAATGATCTCCATATCATAGAAATGAACAAAGAAGCGCAGTAACATGCCTATAGAAGCAAATTTAAACTTTGTTAGCTTTATAACCTTTCAAACAGCTTACTTGACCAAGAATTGTAATGACAAGCCTGAAATCCAAAAGCAAGCAGACCCAAGTTAGATTTGGGAGAACATCTCGATGCACATACCTTTTGGGAAGTTGTTGTTGTAGCAGTGCACCTGGAGTGCATATAAAGCACTCACTTGCAGATCAACATGGTCATGGAGGAACTTCTGCATTACTGGCTTGAAGGAAAGAAGCAGTTGTTTTTCCTGCTCTAGCTGCTCTTTAGATGGAGCAGACGAAGAATCTGATTCGTCACTAGGTGGATTTACCTCACTAGAAATATACTGCAAGAAACTGGACAAAAAAAAGAGGAAAAAAGTAAGGTCTGTAAACTGATAACCAGCTACATTCCATGTGCTAAAACACCAAGACAAATACTCTTCAAGTTCCGTTTGCTAGCTATTACTAAAAATGCCCTCCTGCTTGTATCAGCAGTTAGGCGAAAGCACAGCAGATTAGTATTGTGGTTGACTGTGCGCCACAAAAATCATGGTTTTGCTTCTGTACAGCTCAGAAAGGTTTTAGAATACAGAGGTCTAGACTTCCTCCCGAGCAAAAGCAATACTTTACACTGATGCAAGCCTGGAAACTTGCTTTTATTCTCAAATACGATGGGTGTTTAATACAGGGGAGGTCCACTCAGAACAGTCTTATCACCCTGGGTACTGTATCTTTTTCTGCACAGAGTTCCATGTCAGTCTTTACAGAGTTAGTGACTTATTGGTAGCTTAACAAGACACATGCCTAAACTACATCAAAATAGCATCTCACCTGGTCATCAATATATTCACAAATCCCTTATCTACATGAAGTTTGGGTGAAATGTTATCTTTAATCCACTTATAGATGGCTTGAGGGGATGGATCTGATTTTATTTGTTTTAGCAGTTCCTTCTCCAGTTTCAGAAGTGGGAACAAGAAGCTAAGCCCCTTCCCTTCTAAGATCTCCAGCATGCGGTCCTTGTTCTGGTCGATTTCTAACAAATAAATAAGAAAGAAACTCTTAAGTGCTGGTGTTAATCAAAACCTATCAGTCATCAATGATTCATGGGTCTAACCCCCTCTTAAAAACACCATTCTTAATCACAATAGTTGACTGCATCAAAATGACCTTGCATGTTATTCTACTCTGGTGTAAAAAACATTTTGCATATACTGACATGAAGTGTCATAAGAGCTATGTGTTAATTCTTACCTGGTAACATTTTCTGCATATTCACTTTGCTTTGTTGGAACAATTCTGTCAGCCATTCACGGTCTTGTAACTTAGCTAACTGTTGAAGGCAGAGCAGGAAGAGAGGGAAATGGGTGCCACTTTCCAGTGGTTGAGCCAGCTCGGAAATGCTCACCAGCTCGGAAATAATGGCACGGGCTGCAAACTGCGCTAAGTAGGATTTCACCAATGGGATGTCCACCTCCAGTTTGGGGCACTGGTCCAATACATTCAGGAATGCCTAAGAAACAGTAAACACGAGTAGAAATTCTAAAGTAATTTTGTTCTTGTGCACCATAATGCTCTTACTACATAGAAGCCTCACACTTCTTCTGCATTGAATCACTTGCCAAGAGGTTCCCCATTTCCAGCTCCAGAAAAATCCTGTACCTACAACGTTTTTTCCTTTTGTTACTTCTTATGCCCCTCACCAGTTCATGTTATTGTTGTCAGATCAACGCGACTTAAAAGTTGCACACTGCCTTTACACAAGCTAAACATCACAAACAACAAGGACTCTGAGCCTATTAAGAGTGCAGTACCTGCATGAAGTTGTCACTTGTGGCTATTCCCTCCTGCTTGAGCAAGCTGATCAAAGTACTTGCTTTCTCTTTGTCTTCATCTGATCTATCTAGGGATTGAATGATTACTTTGCTCAACATCTCAGGAATGAAGTGTTTTGGAGCTCTCATTTCTCTCACAGTATTGACAGCATCGTTAGCATTTCCATTGTTCAGATACTCAGTCACAACAGCTTCCTAGAGGAAAAATAAAAAAGAAATTAATCTATATTTAAACATTCATTTTTTAAAGAGCATGTACAAGGCTTCAAGAAGCACTACTACAAGCTTAACTTACAGTTTGTTTAAGTAGCTCTTCTTTAGAAGGAGGTGGTTTCTTGGTGGTCTTTGCAGGCTTTTCTTGTATAAGTGGTGGATTTGTTTTAAGACCAAGCTGAGGAGGCTGAAAAGACAGTACCAGAATTTGTTTCTTTGCTGCCCATCTACCTACATTTATATTAAGAACACTAAATATGTACAAAGGCAAATGAAAAAAATTAGGTTTTCAGACATTTTCATATATCCTGCTCTGTGCAATGAGACTTCTCTCTCCCGTCCCCATATTAGAAACTGGCTGAAGTTTTACATGCATGAAAAAAAATAATTAAGTATAGCCAACAATATATAGTAGTTTTTGTTTACCTGTCCCAAAGGTGGCGTCTGAGTGCGTGGTGGTTGAGCACTGGGAGGAATCATAGTTATCTGGGGCTGAAGCTTTGGCACTTGGTTTTTATTCATTAGAAAAGACTGAGCAGGTCTCAGACTAATCTGTAAACAGGCAAGTCAGAAAAAAATTCAAACTGTTTCAAGTATTCTGACCAAGAATACACAGCCATGGACTCACATCAACTGATCCCACCAAAGCATGACTTTTCAGTTTCTACGTTAACACTCAAATACAGATTAAGCCACACATACTGAAATTCCCCCAAAAGCACAACTCAATGAATCACAACTTGCTCCAAGTTACTGATATTTAGTTCCATTGGTATTAAGATCTGGAATTGCTCCTTTTAGATGCAGTATGTTAGAGACCCAAGAAGATACTTAGCATGTTTGCTGACGTATTTTACAGCCAAGATAAAACTCTACCAGTTGCTCAGTAATCAGGATACAAGTCCGGTTAACACTCAAAATAACAATGTCGTTTACTTCGCATTTGACATTTTGCCTATTAGCCAGTTCTAAAATAAAAAAATAATTTAGCCTGGTCCAGCACTTCAGGGTTTCTTAAATTCAGGATTTTCTGAAGTTTTAATTAAATGTATTGTTATCAATATGATGCATGGGAACTGATGTCAGAGTAGTGTTCCTGGGGAGGTGTGGGGGAAGGAGGGGACACCCCAAGAAATTGCCCTCATATCTCAGTCTTGCTCATAGGACGCTGGACACCCTAAGGAAAGTGAGGGGGGTAAGGTGAAAGAGGAAGGGACAAAGAAGGAGGAGGAGGAGAAGGAGAAAGAGTTCCAGCATTAGTCCTCATAATAACGCGTCTTGCTATAATCATTGGGCAATATTCAGAATAGGCTTTAAGTAATGTAGGCATGTAATGTACCTCATCTGCATTAAGCTGTCCTTTCTTAGAAAACCGAGGTGGCATATCCTTCGACTGTCCTTGTTGCTGGGATAAGAGTCCCTGATTCTGGTTATGGTAGAGCTGGCTTTGCCCCTATTTCAGAAAGGGAGATATAGAGAAAGAAGTGCAGATGATGGAGTGGCGTACATCATATGGTAAGTAGTACCAGAGGGACCAGAGGAACAAAGATTCTATTTGCCAGGAAGGGAGAAAGAAGGAGCAGGGGTGGTGGGAGAGTAGCATCTATCCCTAAAAACAGGGCTATCTTTTAAATAAAACACACCATTCTGACCCACCAAAGCCACATGCACCTTTTCTTGCAGTAAAAAAGTGTATTCCTTGCATCTCTTGCACAATTTAAAAAGTGGTTTAGAATTTGTTTCAGCTGAGCATCAGTTCTTATCAGAATCAAATCTGAGGAAGTCTTTTAACATAAGCAGACTATAATCCATAACATACGCATCTGTAGAAGAGCTTCTAAACATGCTGAAGTCACCCTGTGAACAACATTTTCCTTACCTGACTTTTCAGAAAAGATTTGCCTAGTTCTCCAAACTGGGATTGAGCAGAAGGCATGAGGTGACCCCCATGGCCATTGAAAAGTTGGTTTGAACGATGGCGTCCCATGGTGGGTGAAAATCTATCCTGAATAACCCCTGGACCAGTACCAATTCCGCTACCTGTATTATCAAGGAGAGAAAACACAGTTTTAGTTCATGTTCGATACGGTGCAGCTGCAGCCAACACATCAGCCTTGCTGTTTTAGTGTACCTGGCATTTGTCCAAACATATCAGCAAGCCCTCCGAGTGGGTCCCTGTCAAGTTTCATCCTGGGTGGCATAAAGGGTCCCTCCAGAAAGAAGTCGCTTCTCATCCCTTGAGACATAGGAGCAGGAATAAAAACTCCTAGATCCTTTAAAACAGGAATTACAGTTTTGATCAGTTTGGAGTAACAATCCCCGAGACAGTCAAGTTTTTAGCCCTGAACTATAAGAGTCCATCTGATTTTAACCCTTAACCCCTTACCATCGCACTCCGAGAACTACTTGTAACTACACAGCATAAATTTTGTGACACGGAGTATAAGGATTCATGTTAAATGTGAAGTCTTATGTAAGCAGAAGCAAGCACATGCAACACTTACTTTTACTGCATCTTGACGGATTTGATTGATAGTCTTTGGTCCATTGTCAAGAAAAGCTTTGCGAGGAACCCAGTTGTGTTCTCTCAACTCCACAGTATCCTTGGAACATAACGAGTTATTAAGAACGGATTCAGGACAACTTTGTGAGAAACACGAAACAGTAAGCCATTTTATCATCATACCTGCAGCAGGAAACGAATCCTTGCTGGCAATTCCTTACTTGACATCAAGGAGCGCATACGGGCAAAGTACTGATCCATTAAGGACTGGGGGAACAAAAGTGATGTTATAAGTGAGGGATAATTTATCAATGCCTTGAGTATTTTCAGGAAAGGTGACCACATTCAAGACATCCAAGATCAAGTAGTAGAACAGACTGCCCTTCCCTGCCATCTCAATCTCCTTGACAGCTTAAGGAAAGATAATGCATCAAGACATCCCAGAGTTAAAGATGAAAACCTGCCAAAATTCTCATTAGTATGACCTCATTTCAAATTTACATTCAGAACTCACAAGTCAAGGTCCAAAACATATCAGTCAGATCACCTAGCTGTGTTCAGAATAGTTCCTCATCACACCTTTTCAAGCAGCATTTAGAGAAACAACGTTCTTATTTTTATGACTTCCTACTGACCCTAACTGCATTTTGGAGCCATTTCAAAGATCAGCTCCTTTTGCTATGAAGAGATTTGATACAGGAGCAATTGCTGGCACTCTTGCTCTCTGAAAGTTAGACCTCACTTCTGTACTTATGAATAGAACATTGAATACAGAAGGTTCAGGCATTTAAAGTCTTAACCACAGGATTTAACTATTTCAATGACTGCAGTGGAGATGTACACACCTTGGCTTTTGCATGGTCTAATCTAGGTCCCACTGTCCTCATTATCTGACAGAGGCACTCCAAATCCTCCCCCATATCTTTGAGTTGGACTCTCTTCTTCTTTTCCAAAAGCTGAAATATTAAAGAGGAATTAGGCATTTCAACATATTATGACAGTTTATACTAAACAACAACTTTGCACACAGAGACATGCAGAAACATTTAATCTTGTTCTTAAGACAAGTGGACTTGAAAATTACTTTTAAAGAATTGCTAAAGTACTTTTTACTCATAAGAGTATGTACTTTGAAGTACCTGCGGTATTTCTGTCTAGGCCAAACTAAATCTTCACTTGGAGACAATTCCCATGGCTTTGAACAAAGCCAATTTTACTTTTTAATCACACCAAAAGACTGCTTCTTTCAAGCAGTGGGGAGTAAATAATTGACAGGAAACATTTTTGTGGTATTTTATGCTCCAAGATCCCCAAAGCAACCAATGCATTTACGTTTTTCAGTTTACAAGTCCTAGTTTGCACTTAGCCCCAACCCAGTCTGAATACTCACTGTTTTGATGCACTTATGAAGGATAGATTCATGAATAAGATCAAGCTTGCCAAGTTCTCCAATGAATTTGATGTTCCCCAGCATCTTGATCTTGGCAATGGCTCTCTGTTCCTCCTCCTCAGGGAGGAGGGGACCATCATGCTTATCATAGACTGGAAAACAAAGAAGCCTGTTTAACATGGCTGTGGAAAGAGAAGATAAATAAATTCTGTATTAAAGTGGTTTTAGAGCTTACTATCAACATTTCTGGTTCGGTTTTCAAATTCATCTTGAAGTTTAGATATTAGGAGGCGTCTGAATGTCTAAGAAAAGAGAACAAAGAAAACAGTTAAGCTAATCAGTGCAACTATACATACTAGCAAAATTTATCATTCCAGACTGAGAGATATACTCACTGTGCTTTGCTTCTGTCCTGGATGACTCTCTGCTGATGGGCCATCAAAGTTGGGTGCATCTTCTGCCAGTCGCAGACATAGTTGAGCATACAGTGAGCTATACTTGGGCTCTTCAAGGGCTTTGTCTACGATCTAAATAAATTTAGATTATAGTAGGACACAATCATTATTAGGAAAGTGAGTTGCAAGACACACAATGGAATATTAGCACTTTATGTGATCTAGGAACATCTAAATATTTTTTACCATTTAATTAAATATACAGAAAAAGTGGATTTTGTTTCAACACTAGTCTTAACACTGAAGCGAAGCAAAAGGCTGCTCTATAGAACCACAGAATTGTCTAGGTTGGAAGGGATCTTTAAGATCATAGAGTCTAACCATTAACGCAAACACCACCAAGTTACTACTAAATCATACTCCTAAATACCAAGTCTACCCATCTGGTAAATACCTCCAGGGATAGCAATTCAACCACTTTCCTGGGCAGCCTGTTTCAATATTTGATAGCCCTTTCGGTAAAGAAATTTTTCCCCAATATGCAATCTAAACCTCCCCTGGCGTAACGTGAGGCCATTTCCTCTTGTCCTATCACTTGTTACTAGCAAGAAGAGGTTGATCCCCCACCTCTCTACAACCTCCTTTCAGGTAGTTGTAGAGAGCAATAAGTTCTCCCTTCAGCCTCCTTTTCTCCAAGCTTAACAACCCCAGTTCCCTCAGCCAATCCTCAGAAGACTTGTTCTCTAGACCCCTCACCAGCTTCATTGCCCTTCTCTGGGCACGCTCCAGAAAGTGTCATCCTTGTAGTGAGGGGTCCAAAACCAAACACAGTATGTGCAGCCTCACTGGTGCCAAGTACAGCGGGACGTTCACTTCCCTAGTCCTGCCCATCACACTATTCCCAACACAGGCCAGGATGCTGCTGGCCTTCTTGGCCACTGGGCACACCAGTGGCTCATATTTATCCAGCTGTCAACCAACACCCCCAGGGCCTTTTCCACCACTCTATGCTACTAAAGAGCTTCTATAATCCTTGGCCAATGAATGGGACACATTTGAAGTTTATCATCAGAATATCAAAAGTTATCACCAATCTGACCTCAGACTAAACAAAAGTGATGTAGTTTAATCAGTGTACCAGGAGGTTTTGGTGTATTTTCCAAGACCATTAGGCTCGTTCATCAAGGAAACAGGAAGAGGGAGGCCAGTGAAGTAAGACTGCTAACTAGCATCATATATAATAAAAAGACATCATATATAATAAAAAAACCCCAAGCTAAAAATCCCTGATCACATCTAGTAATTCTTGAAACTTCTAAACCAGAAAGTTAGAGCAGTTAAGTCGTACTTCCTCCCCAGTATATCCTTTTTACAGAACTATCACTCCTGGTTTTTGTGTACTGCACCAAAACCAGCCAACCTCTTTATTTCTAATATGCAAGAAAACTGTAGTTAAAAGTAATGCAGCTTACCAGCAGTATGACCCCTTTTAGGATGAGCTTAGATTCTACACCCACATTGAGGAGCTCAAGGCATAGCTTGTCAAACTTTTCAGGAGTAAGCTTATTTAGTATGCTAAAGAGGAACAAACAACAAAAAAAATCCAGATTACAGGTATTAGAAACATGCTAACAAGTAATTTCAGACCCAAGTTTACCTTTACTTTGTAAGTCTATTAAAAAAAAAAATTGAGAAATGCAATTTTCTAGTCAACTTTTTTTTTTGGGGGGGGGGGGGGGGGGGGGGGGGGGAAGACCTTTAGAATGTAAAATATTATCGAGAAGACTAATCCTCTCCCAAGAATTACTTGAGTGTTTGCTGCTGCTGGTATGTCAGTTTCTGCTTCCTTCCCTCCAAAGAGGGTCATGCACACACACCCCACCGCCCGAACTCAACACTCACATGTCTTCCTTCCCTCCAGCCCATTTATTAGAGACATATTGCTGAAGAAAACACTAAGGAAGGGGAAAAAAAAAAAGAACAAAGAACTTACCCTCTTACTTTCCTGAAGATTGCATCATGTCGTTCTTTGTCGTTTGCGGAGTCGTCATCTCGTCTAGTGCTTCGTGAAGGAATCCATTTCTGAGCGTTTTGCCCTGGGGTTTTCCCCAGGAACTCGCTGTAAGATTTTTAATAATATGATTGTTAAACAGAACAACAGTTTGATGAACTGGCCTTTTAACCTTTCAGTATTACTTTACTTAGACTAATTCAGTTATTAGCTTTGTTAGGAGCATGCACTTACCCCTACTAACACTGGAACATCTGTTGCATAGTAAAGTATTCACTCCACAATAATGAAAAAGAGATCCAAGAAAACCCTCTAAACCTTTTCAAAGCATCTGAGCACCTCATATCACTCATGACACACGCTTTCAACGGATTATATGCTATCCTGCCACAGACTGGAGGACATCAGCATGTCATGAACTCAAGTCAGTATTCCTTACAACTTTAAAGATGCTACATTTTCAACTTACTATTCACCATCAAGCATTCTCTGCCTTTAAAATTATGCCAAATCAAAACGCAAGATGACATACCTGTTGCTGGCAGTCTTGGGATAGTGCTGAGGTGCACCCCTACCACCTCCTCCGCCTGAAGAAGCACTGTTAAAAATAACCACATAATCTTGTGTAAGTTGAAAGTCCCAGTGCTTTCAATTACATGTCAGTTTCAGCACTAACATAACACAAATTTAAATTCTCCTTAAAGGACAGTTTCCACTGCCAAGCATTCATCAAACAAACAAACAGCACTAGTACCTGAAACGAGAAGCACCCCCTTCTGCAATCGCACTCTCCACTTTGGCGGCTTGACAACGAAGAATCTTCAAAAGAATAAAATTAAATTGACGGGGTGGGGAAAAACAAAACCTAGAAAGACAAATCAAGCATTCATATTATAGTTGTTTTACTAGCAGCCATAGTACCCAACTTACAATAACAGTACAAAGGTTTGTTAGAGAAGAGAAACCCTCAAACACTAAGCCTCATACAAGGTAAGAAAACTCTTATTCATGCATTACTCAGTGATACTCACAGAAAGGCCAATTTCATCATTATGGCCATCTTTTTTAATAGGGGTGAGAGAGGACAGATAAGGGATTACGGACTAAGAAAGTAAGAACCTCAAATTTACCCTGTCAACCCCCTAAAAGCACTTGCAGAAAAAAATGTTGTTTGTTTTTTTTTTTTTTTTTACTGCTAGTACAGCATAATTAAATGAATCCTTCACTGATACGCTTTACAAACTATGATTACGGAAAGACAAAGTAGTCAAGTTTCAAAGTGAGAAACACCAAATCACAAAATGCACACTACCTAAAGCAAAAGGGACGTATTCTACCATCCGAGTCCAAACCGCCAATTAAGCTATTTAATAATAATAATAAAAAAAATCGCCCCTCCCCACCTCAAATTTTAGCTTGCAAGACAGCAGCAAGAAAGATTTCACTGCATTGCTCACGCAGCAGAAAGCTAACCACGGGGACAGAAACGCCCGGGGACCACGTAAGAAACCCACTCAGGCATTTTGAGCCTCCATCACAGATCTACTTCGAGACATTATGGTACTGAGCACGCAGTCACCTCGTCGGCAAGCCCAACAGGACGCACCCTTCCCCGGGAAGGCGGCGGCCGTTACCCCCGCGCCCCGCCACCGGCGGCGGAGCCAGCGCGGGCACGAGGAACGGCTCCCAACATGGCGGCCGCCGAACAAAAGGGCTGCGGGAGCGGGAGGGGCGCCCCCCGCAGGAGGCAGGCGCTACCCTGCCGCATGGAGCCGGCGGCTCCGGGCGCACCGAGCCGCCTCCCCTTCCCCCACCGGGCGCCGCCCGTTTCCAGGCTCAGGCGCCGCCAAGGAGCCCGGCCGCCTCTTTGTTCTCTGCGAGGGAAGCGAGCGGGCTCCGCTCCTTCGCCGCCGGCGGAAAACAGCGCCCTCCGCTCGCGGCAGCCGCCCCGGTGCGCCCGGACGGGGTGGGGGGAAGCGGTCGGTACCCCCCCCCCCCCCGGCATCACCACCCCCGCTCAAGCAGCGCCTCTCGCCCAAGCCTGTGCAGGAAGCACGGGCGAGGCGAAGCTGCTGCCGACGGACACGGCTTCTCAGTAGTCCCCTCTCCTTTCCAAGAGGAACAGAGACAAGAGTAGATCAGGAAAACAAAACAAAACAAACAAAAAAAAACCCCACAACCTCTCGCCGCCGACTCTTGAGAACAAACAACTTCCCCTTCGCCGCTCCCGCAGCAATGCGGATCCTAAAAGTCTTAAGACCGCTACGTGCACCGAGGCGACTCCCCTCCAAGGGCAAAGCTCTCGGGCAGCCGGGCCCCCCCGAGACCGCGGCTAGAGACACAGGTCCTGCAGCCGATCGGATCCCCCGAAAGGCAGAGCTACGAATTAGCACTACCCGACCCCTCACTGCAGAATGTGCGGCTCTAACCTCAAACGCTTCTGCTCAGCCTCCCTCCCCCGCCTAGCGGGGGCTGCCGACTTCCTCCACCCCTTCGCTTAGCATCCGCGGTAATCCGAAAGCGGACGGGAGGAGCAGCCATCGACCGAAGCCGCCATTTTGTGCGGAAGAAAGCGAGAAGAAGCCGACGAGAAAATGGCGGCCACTTCGGGCAGCCGCCATTTTAAGCGGCGGCTGCAGCAAGTACCCGTTCCCTCCCGGCCCCACATCACTCTCCCGCCACTCCCGCGTTTCTCACCTTCCCTAAGGCCTTGTCAGCTTCCCCGGGTCCCGGCGGCTACCAAGGGCAGGGGAAAAGGCAAGAGAAGGGGGGGGAGGGGAAGGGAGCCGGGGACCGGGGCTGGGGAGGGGAAGGGGGGAGGGCGCGAGACAGGGCGAGTCTCCGAATCACCACAGCAGGAGCAGCAACGGCCCAACACTTCCCTCCGCCACCTCCATAGAGAACCGGCTCGCTGCCGCGTCTAGAGCGCACCGAGCCAGCCCCACTAACTTTATTACCCTTCACGCAACCTACCCCACCTCCCTCCAGCAGCCGCCAATCGCCGCGAAGGGCTCCGCCCGTCTTGCCAATCATGACCGAGAAAGGGGGTGGCCTTAACGGCGAAGTGGGCGGGGGAGAGAGGAAGTTTGGTTGAACTGTGCCATCGCCGCAGTGCAGCATCCGTATTCGCGAAAGCCCCTACGCTACATGGTTGGCGGTAGGACCGAGGAGGGAAGGGAAATTTGCGCAAGTGGCGTAACCGGTTAATGGCGGCAGCTTGGCTGCCGCTCTCCTCAGCTGTCTGCTCCTGTGCTTCAGCCATCACAGAGCCCCAGTTCTAGAGGCCTAGAGTGTGAGTTACAGTTGATTCTGTCACATTCGTACAAGGGTAGTTTAATATATATGTATTCTCGTAAGGTTAGCTTGTTTGGTTGCCTTTTTTTTTATTATTATTTGATACATTTATTTAAGCCTAGGTTTCCCTTCAGTCAGACCACATTTCAGATTTGGTTGAGGTAAAAAATTAGCTGATTATAGACTATAGTCCTGAGCTTGTAGTCAGGTCTGAAGGAGGAGACTTGCCATTTGAGCTCCACGAGCCTGTCTGTAGGGATCCAATTTCAGGTTTACTTTCAGGGTTTGGAAACTATTTCCATCTCAGCATGTGCTTTTAGCTATTAACTGCCTTGTCTGTCGCAGGGCATCCTGCAGGCAACCCATGGATAACCAGGATTCCTGAGAGACATTTTAATGTATTTAGCATGCTAAGCATACAGCTGGTGGGGTTTTCTTGCTCCTGCTTGTTTGTTTAACTCAAAACAAAAATGGCCAGGCTTTTAGCTGTAGGTGGAAGTTTGAGTCATGGGAGACTTCCAGAGGCTTACCAGTGTGGGGTTTTATCCTTTAACAGGTCTAAGTCCCAGGTTGTCGTTGAGGTAGCAGCTACCTGCACTGCCCAAAGATTGGAACTTACTTGCCCTAGATGGGACAGAACAGAAAACAAGAGCTAAATAATCCCGACAACAAACTCCAAAAACATCCACATCTGCTTTGTTCACACATACGCCTTCCACTTTCGGTTTGTATGACTCATAGTTAAGATGACTGGGAGAAAGTGATACATGTAATAACTCTTGAACCGTATAGACGGCAAGTCCAGACAAATTATATTGCAGAACTTCCAGTTTCCCAGAGCCAACCTCATTCCTAATGCTTTCAACACAGTGTGCCACCATGTCCCAAGGGTTATATAAGGCCTAAAGGGTAGTACAGGAGTTCTTATGTCGCACCTTATCTGGGATGAAGTTTGTTCAAGATAGGTTTGCCCATCTCATAGCCATAAGCGTTAAGGACAGTTTACGTATCAGATCATGTTACGGAAAATCTTGAATAAACTACCTGAAAATAAGTTTTGAGCACATACATGTTGCATAAGGGTGAACATAACTGTGACAGGAACTTGTCATACCAGAATTTTTATATAATGACACTTCCCTGCATTTAACAATATTCATATTACTGCAAGAGCTTGGACCTCAGAGGTGAATCTGCAAGAACGGAACTGCAGAACTCTGTTGAAATCAATGGAATTCAGTTTGAAAGAAGGGGTCAGTGGGCACAGAGGCAACAGCAAAGCCAACAGGATTTAAACCAGTATTAAAACCAGTTAATATTATAGAAGCAAACGTTCTCGGAGTAAAAAGGGTAATACAAACTTGCAAATCTCAAAAACTGAAGTGACAGCAAAGATTTTGTTTTGCATTGAATGACAGAATATTCTGATGCAGTGTTTCCAACATAAGCATTCCAACACTGTTTAGGGTTGAGACCCCACAAATGAAAATTAAGTAGAATTTATCTTTTTGGGGGCCAGGGGGAGGAAGAGAATGGAAAACCTGCAAAACATGGTAGGTACATATTGACAGACTAAAGTATCACCTTTTTTGTTTATTTTAAAGCATACTATAAAATACTTATTACCATAACAACAGAAAAAAAATTCCCAACATTTGGTCGGTAAGAGAATAGCAGCAAATGATCATTGTTTTCTTAAAACTGTAATCGTTTTTTAGAGACTCAATCCTGCATTAAATTAAGACCAGCAGGATATATGCTATTCCATAGCTCACACTGATTTTGGCAGGTGGGAACCTAAGAAGTTTCTGCGCTCGGCTGCTCATAGCTTTCCTTCACATCTGTGCCACACTTTGTCTGCCTCATAGACCAGCTGCACTAGTACAATTGATGAAGGCAATGAACTGTAGTACAGAGGACAAAAAAGATTGTGAAATGCATTCTATTTTATACATCTCACCTACTTCTTAAATTCCATAAGCTACTGTGGAAGACACCATTATTCATATCTGAGAATGTAGCAGCCCAATTGTTTATATGATTATTCAGTAACAAATTTACCTAAATTTTTTTTTCAATTTGTCCCCTTGACTTCACAAAAGAAAAAAAAAAATCAGCAAATGGAATTTAATAACTATCAGCTTCAGTATCACCTTGCACCAATCAGTCACCTTAGTGCATTGTCCGAATTCCCCCCACTTTGTATTTTCCCCCTTTCTCTCTTCAACTTGCCCTGAACACCAGAGATGCTGTAATTCAAATAGGCAGTTTTACAATTGATGTAGTGGTAGTTCTGGATTTGTTTCTGCAAGTCTGAACTTGCAGAATCTATGCCTATTTCCAACTTGAGTGCACTGCCACTGGAGGAGAAGGGTTGTCTGTAAAGTGTTGTGAGGAGCCTACTGTGGTGTGGACTGTGTGGCACAGAAACAGGAGTTGCTGGCACAGGTGCAGCATCTGGCTGAGAGGAAGAGGAATGCCTCTGGCTGCACATATGGCATAGCTCAGAACCTGGACCCACTGCTGTCATCTACCAAAACAACACACAAAAATGCGGGAAAGGAACTTTGCAGAACTAGGAGTTTTTCCTTACAATGGCTGAGCTGGAATCACGGTGACCTACCCTGTGTAGTAGGTTGCATTGCAGTGATTACAAAGCTGAGCCCTGCTGGGTGGAGATGCCAGACAGAGTGCTGATGACAGGGTAGCTGTAGCAGTGTGGCACTGTACCATCTCCAGTAAATACTGCATCTCATCACTGTACTGGTTGTGGATCTGGCTAGGTTGGCTTTTATGCAGAGTGCTGCATTAATGTTGTATAGGCATGCATATAATATAAACAAAAACATCCATGGACAGAATTACTGCAGGGTGAGGAATTCACTGAAAATTCAGCCCCTAGTGTACTCCATGGTGTTTTCTCCACCTTCTTATTTTCCAAACAGTTTTTCAGCCTGCCTTTTCAAGAGAGCCTAATTTTCCTCCAAAGCCGTGTATATATGGTTGCTGACCCAGCCCATGAATGAAGCAGCTGGCATGCACATTTAACCAAATCTACTCTCATAGTTTTTCCTGTGATAGAAGTCTGTCTCAAAGAGAGCTGTATTGTAGAAAAAGGGCTGGGGAAAAAAAATGCAACAAAAACCAAACGCTGACTGAAAAACACACCTATATTTTTCATTTAAACAGTTTTTTTGGCACTTCTACTGAAGCAGAATGCTCTTGACAGCAAACCCATTTATACTGTGCAAATGCACTATAATAAGAATTATTTGCATTGTCTTTTGGAAAAATGCCCTAATATATTGGTTATGTGTGTAATATGTACAACGCAGTATGGATGGTGTGAAAGTTGCAGAAGGCTTTGTGATTTTTCTCTACAGGATTTTAATTTGCGGAGTATATATTGGTATTTTGAATATCTGTAGAAATGACTTTTAGTGAGGCTGATTTAACATTACTCACCGAGGCAAGAGCATTCCAACCCTTCTAAACAGTGGTGGATGTCTAGAAGTGACCTGGGAGGTCACTTCTCTTTTCCATTTCTTTGGAAAATTCTTTGCAGCAGATTTCAGTGAGTCTTCTGTCTAATGAAACCAATGATTTTGCTTTCATCCAGTTGTCTCTTGAAATGCTGTTCCCTATACCTTAACTCAGCACCTGGATTTCCTGCTGCTCAGAACCAGTCATTTTTACTTTTCAGATATATTAAAAAAAAAATCCATATTCTCTATATAAGACCCTGAAGACTTGCTAGATTTCTTAAGTATAACAATTAGTCTGGCGATTACAATTGCACAGGGCTCTTACGGTGGTTCTTTGTCAGAAATTTGGGAGGTATTTGGGGTGTGACTTTATACTTACCCAGTGAAAACTGCCTAGGATACTCAAGTGTCAGGGATAGTGGTATTTAATCAGGGAATGTTTATATGGGCAACTAAGGAAAGTGAGACAGTGCCCATAACAGTACAGCTTGCTTTGCTTTCAGAGTCCTATTTAGAACAGTGAATATTTTTAGCTGATATAATTGTACTAATGCATAATCATCATAACTTTCAAAGAGGAAGATTGCATGTGTATTCCCAAAATGGTTTAAGAAAAAAAACAAAACAAAACAAAACCCAAACCCAACAGTGACTGTCTTCTCTGCAGGTCTAGTTCAATGAAAGATGTAAGCTGCAAAATTTTATGTTGTCTAGTCTTCTAAAATGACAGATTTGTTCATATTCTTTAGCATCAGCAGAGCGAGTGTGCTGTACTGCAATGTTCTGTTTCTGACATTGGTTAGCACCAGCTTTACAATAAAGTAAGAAACCTTTAAAATTTATCATTTTCATTATTTGCCAAGAGAAGAGCTTTTCTTTCTCCTAACCACTGCCAGTTCATGTTTGAATTATTTTAAAGCATGTCGATAATTTGTAATTTTTATAGTTATTAGTATTTTATTTTTCTATGTTAACGTCTAATTTTGACACCTTTTAGGCCTCTCCAATATTATGTCTTAGTGAGTTCTGTGGTTTAATTGTACAGTGTTTAAGAAGTGATAACCCTTGTATCAGTTTTAAAATGTATTGGCTCAATTCCATCGTAATCTGCCTGCTTAAGTGGTTTTGTGGCAGTCATCTTCTATATGAAATACCATATTCATAAACATCTACTGGAACTGAACACAAATTACAGTTGATTGAGTTGGAAGAGCATCAGAATGTCGTATAGCTGCATTGCATTACTCTTATCTTTATAAAAATATTTTATTGATGAATGCAGAAGCATGGACAGGAAATTACTATTATTAAAATGCTGCACTTGGTATTATCAAAATAATTTTGTATTCTCTTTTTCATTGCAGAAAATGCTGTGTCATGGTTTGTGAGTGTAAGAAACAATAGGAATACACCACAGAACATGTAAATACTTTTAGTTGCTTGTAGAACAGGGCTTTTGTTGGATGTGGTGAGCTACTCCTTGCTGTTTACCTTACTTTTCTATGGGTAGAAACGTAGCATGTCTTTCGACAATTTAAGGTAATAGTCACATATAATAGTTACCAACGGTTGCTCTTACTATAATTCCTATTAATGACAAAGGATAGCATTGATACTCTGTTAGGTTTCTGTAAGGACCTGATTTTCTGTTATTTAGGGATCAAAAATCCACTTGAGCTAGAAAAAGGGCGAGGAAAAGCTACTTAGCATTTTCAGTCATGCAGAGGAAGCAAAAATACAGGGAATTCAGGCAAATAGTTACAAATCCAGGTTAACCTTTTGGAAGTCAGTGAAGTTCTTCTGTTTTCCCTTGTTAACTGTCTGAAAAGTTCAAAACCTTTCCTTAATATAAAAAGATGATTACTTGTACATATGAGTGTGTTATTATAAACCTGTATTTTTAAAAAAGTTGAAGAACATTAGACAATTAGATTGCAATAAACAGCATTCCATTGTTTGACCTATGGTTCTCTTTATTAAATCCACTCTGCTTTACAGGGTGTTAAAATTGTTTTGCATTTCTGTAGAGTGTTTTTATATTGGCATTCTTAATCCATTTAAAGGAGGTGCAGCTACTCATTGAAATGATGTCATTTTTTCCTATTTTGGGGAAATTAGTTTTGTTTCTAAAGAAATTGCATAAAGGAGGCTTCTTCCCATTCGTACCCAAATTGTTGCTTATACTTACTTTGGAAAGAGAGACGGCAGAAGAGAACCAAACCCGCTATCAGAATGTGACCTAAATCAGGCCAAACATCTGAAGACTCTCAGGTGTTAAAAAAAACTAGATATGACTCTGAAGCTAGCTTTTGTTAACCAGTAGGTATTTCTGGCTTCATGTGGCATGATTTCATGTCATACAGTAGAACGTAAGCAGATCCAGAGGAGGGCCACAAAAATCATCAGAGGGGTGGAACACCTCTGCTACAAGGACAGGCTGAGAGAGTTGGGGTTGTTCAGCCTGGAGGACAGAATGCTCCAGAGAGACCTTATTGCAGTATTTCAGTACTTAAAGGCAGCTCATAAGGAAGATGGACCCAGACTTTTTAATAGGGCCTGTAGCAATAGGACAAAGGGTAATGGTTTTAAACTAAGGGAGGGTAGATTCAGACTAGATGTAAGGAAGACATGTTTTACCATGAGGGTGGTGAAACACTGGCACAGGTTGCCCAGAGAGGTGGTAGCTGCCCCATCCCAGGAAACATTCAAGGTCAGGTCGGATGGGGCCCTGAGCACCCTGATGTAGTTGAAGATGCCCCTGCTCATTGCAGGGGGGTTGGATTAGATCACCTTTAAAGGTCTCTTCCAGCACAAACTATTCTATGATACTATGAAAATGTTAAATGTGTTCTGCGGATTGGAAATATTTCATTCTCTGGGGCTTCATTATTTCCCGTTAGTCAGCTTCACAAGTTTAGTGAACTTAGGAAATTAATAATCATTGACAAAAGGTAAAAAGGACTTCAGAGATATATTTGAATAACATGATCCCATTTCTCTGGATTCTCCCTTGTGCAACTTTGAGTAAAAACAGAAGGTCTGAAAAGAAAAATATTATGAAAACTTAGTTCTTTTGCAAATTCTGAGCTAGTATGGCTTTGCCACCTGGCAACGGTCTCATATGCAGCTGTGGGAATAGCGGGAATTGCGATTTTATGGTTGGTGAGCAATCTCACGAAGGGTTGCAAGGTGAACGGAGGGGGTAAACTGTATATATGCTTGTTGTAAAATACCTGTAATCAGAAGAATCTCCAACTGGGACATTTTTTCCTGGATTTCTTTGGTAAAAAGGAAGTGGTTTTGTTTCTGGGTTGTTTTTTTTTTCTTTGTTTGGTTGATTGGTTGGTTTTGTGTGTGTGTGTGTTTTTTGTTTTGGTTTTGTTGTTTTGTTTTTAAGTGAAAAAATGCAAGTAAGCATAATTTCATTCTAGGAAGTTATGCTGGTTGATATAAATCGGTTACTGAAATGATTTTAATTTTGCAATGCGTTCAGTCTTAGCATTTACATGCTGTGTGTCTGAAACGGAAGTCCCATGAATCCAAGTTAACACAACTGCCCACAGACACATTTGTTCCAGATATAAATAGCTGGATCCCTAGACTGAGACCATATTAGGTTGAATTACAAAATTTTCTGGACATTAAGTACCTAGATACTTTCTAGTTCCAGCCTTGTTTAGATACTGTGAGAGCTGAGCCTGCTGGGATTGAAGTACTTAAAAGAGTGACATAAAAAACACTCTTTGAGCTAATCAAAAGCCTTATTTATAATACTGTATTTTTAGCAAGTGGAACTCTGTGTAGGCCCTAAACAAACCCAAAAGGGGATAGCCTTGTAACTACTGACTTGATGTTAGGTTTATTAGGGATGAAGTTGACTCAGCATTTTATCCATATTGTGTACTTTAGAGACTCATGTTTTGAATGCAGCAGCTCTCAGAGAATTAGCTGAGAGCAGAGCTATAGGGTGCTTGCTTCAAATATACTAACTCTGATTTTCCTCTAGCTCTGTTAGAAAATAACAGGTTTATTAGTGTTGTTTCCTAAATAACATTGGTGGGAAAGCTCATGAAAGATAGGAGTCAGTAATTTAAGTTTAAAACCTGTTCTGATTAAAGGAGACAGTTTGGTTTGTCCACCTTTGCGTATTAGAAGCTACAGTAGAAAACTTCAATAAGACCTCAGCTTCTTGCTCCTCTAAGGGGCTGAAGTACCTAGAGAAGCCAAAACATACACAAATTATGTCAAAACTATTCCTGCCAATGGGTATTTCCATCCTCAGTTAGCTTGGTAAAAGCTTTCTGGTGTTCCTTACACTTGTCCTTCTCTTCCTTGGTCCTGATTTTCTTGAGTAATAATACATTTTTAGCCAGCTCCCCATTCATCTCACTTCCAGCAACCACATTGTAAATATACTCCCATTATGTCTTTTAGCCAAACCGATATGGAATCACGATAGCACTGTGACAAAAAGAAAAGTACAAGGCTGAGCATGTGTCAGCAGGAGAACACTCTGGAAGATGAGTCCAAATGCACAGAGTTTATGGATTAATTGAAAGTAGAGCTTGGATACTTTCAGCTAAGTATCTTAAATTATTAAGGCACTTTGTAAATAAATTAAAAAACAGTTAAACCAAATTAATTTTGAGCAAAAGGAATGTCTGATTAGAAAGTTTAACCGGTAATTTAAAACGGTTTAACCGGTAATTTAAAACGATAACTAAGATTACTTTTCCTGTGTATACCTACATAGAAGCCACAGAGAAAAGTCCAAGCAAAGCAGTTCACCTCGTATAGGTAAATAAAGACTAAAGCTTCTGCCTTTAAAGTGGAGTGAAACAATAGATACATTCTGTGAGTCTTTATAAAACTTTTTTCCTTTTTCAGTACTCTAAGCTATGTTTCCCAGTTTAACTTTTCATGGTGATGAGAACCCATAAGGGATTGCTTTCAAGTAGAATAGGTACAGACAAAAACTATGCTTATTTTGGTAACACTAGCATTTGCAAAAGGGAAAACAAATGGTACATTGCTCCTGCACAAATATTACTGACATAGGCTATGGTGTTTGGGTGTACTAAAAATGGAAAAAAAGATCATTTGTGCTTTATTTAGCAAAGACTTAATTTTGGGGTTTTTTTTTGTGTTTTTACCTGACTTATATTTTCCTCATAAACGAAAGATACAGCTTCCTTATTTTTATATTTGTGCCCTTTAATTAATAGTAAAAGTATAATGCACATTTGTTTCTTTAACAACAGATATAGGCGGCATCTTGAACCTCTGTGTTTTCCTAGCAAGGACCATGGATACCATTAATTTCTTCAATGTAAGCATTATTTTCCAGGAAATAGATAATGAAATTTAGTAGGCAACAGGTGTAGTCACATCAGTTGACTAAGATGAGGAAGAACTAGTACAAGGCTAGATTATATTCTGGATAGGAGATTATCTATCCTCCTACCTGTAATCAACCAACATTATACTCTTCCTGTTTAACGCACAACCGTATCTACAGGTTTTGGCATTGCCAAGAGAGTCACTCGCAGAAGGTACTTACTTTAAGAAGACTACACTTAAAGGGGCTGATGACTGCTTTGCACTCCGTGAATTGTTAGCACCAGTACAACGTGAAAAGGCAAGGCAAAGAAAGATGCCAAGAACAGTTATACTCCATTTAATTGCCTGGAGGTGATCTTTGGGTGCAGAATGCTCCCCTCTGACTGTTTTTTCTTTATTGCGCTAGCAAAAGTTCCAAAGAAGTAGAAGTTACGGAAGACATTTTATCTGTAACAAGCTTCATCCTGCCCAAATTGTATCATAACTGTTACAGAAACATCAGATACAATATAGGCAAAAAACCTCAACCCACCTGGGCATGTAGTCTACCTTCTAGCAGCTACATTTTGGATACTTCTGAAGTCCTTTCTCTCCTCTTATTAAAATTGCCTAGACTCTCTCAATTTTGAGTGTAATCTTACCTAGTCCAGGGTGGCCTCTTTACCCTACCTTCAGCACCTGTGTGAAGGCGGAACAGGGAATTTAATTCTATTCTTGCTGGAGATTGTCGACACTTCTCATGGAAATAAGAACAAAAAGTCTTTAAAAAGAAATTGTAATTCATGTTCAGTTCCAGTGACTGCTCAGATCTGCAGAAGTTCTGAGTAAGATACAGCAGTTGAAGATCTGGTATTTGTGTTGCTGATATATTAAACTCATTAGTGACTTCCTCCTCTTTCCACAAATCTTTGCAGGGCAGATGGGTTTCACAAGTTAAAAGTCTTTATCAAGATCAAGGATATTTCAACAGGAAACACATCCTAGTTGGTATGGCAAAATTTGATTAGTCAATTTGATTCAGTCAATTATTGCGCCTTTATTCAAACTGCTATTTCATTGATTTACGCGTTTTAGGCAGAAAGAATCTAAAAGAAGACTTCAGACTTCTTTAAAAAAATTCAGAACATCACCATGGTATTTATGTTTTCAGATGTAAATTCATATCAAGAATATTATCTGTTTATTTATATGTGATGAAATTTATTTTTTTTTCCAAATCCCTGTAAATATTATTAAGAAGCATTCATTGTTTTCTTTGGGGTTTAGCCAGCTATCAAGAAAAAGAGAAAAAAAAGAAACGCTTCAGTATTTACACCTAGGCCAGCAAGGTCTCAGAATGAGTGAACCTCAGGATTTAAAAGAAGCTTTTGCAGCTAGAAACTTCGCTGGAACGTAAACAGACAAAACTGATGTCAGAAATCTCACTTCTCAGTCTTGCTAGAGCTGATCTTAAAAGGGTTGGCACTGATGTTTCAAACCATTTGCTCTTTTACAAGATGCAAAGTTGTCGCTTCTGCTGTCCCCTCTCAGAATTGCTGTCTCTGAGCTCTTGAAGGGAAATCGCTACTAATGCAACTAGGGCTGCATGGAAAAAAAAAAGAACTGAGAACACTCTTGGCCTCCTTTTGATGTCGATTGATGATCTAGCCTCATATGATGCCATCTCCTCTTTATGGTGTTATCACTTATTACAGATAACAACTGTAATTAACTGTAATTTAAAAAACTATGGTCAGACTACTATAATATTAACTCTTACTTTCATGGACTGTTTTTTAAGAGGGAGAATTCAAAGGAATTCGCTTGAAGGACAACATCTTGCCTCACAGGCGGGATATGCCTGAGGTGTACCTGGCCAAGAGAACAACAAACACTGAAAGTGGGATGGATATTTCCTGCTTACAGGGAGAGAGTACACCACTTGCTTTATTTCAGTTTTAAGTATGGTTACTTAGACAGGCAGTGTAAATATCCAAATCTGTAGATAAAAGTATACAAAATATACTTGCACCAAAATGTCTTTTTGTTATTCAGTTGCAGGATTTATGCAGGCCTTATAATTATTAACTTCTGAAAGGAATTTTAGAAATAGACAGTGAAAGCAAAGGAAAAGGATAAGACTACCTAAAGCGGTGTACACCATACTGACATCTAATTGGAGAAAGGGTAGCTTTACTACCTTGATTATGATACTGTGAGTAGAATTTATGGTGCATTTAGCTTGATAACCTTTGCTATTAGGCCAGACTAAAAAATGGTTTGGGCTACATATATGAGTAGCATATATTTTATTATCAAATTTCATTGCTAACACAGTTTCTTGGCTATTTGCTGGTGTATAATTTAGATAAGAAGAAAAGAGTCGTCACACTTCATACGGGGGGTGTATAAATACTCACGTTTTGACATTCTCCACACTGGAGTAACCATAAGTAACCAGGATTACTGGATCTTGGTTGGGAACATGAAGAATTTTCGTTTCTTGTGCAGTGTGAAGCGTTGGAAAATGTCAAATGCAGAATAACCTGTCACTGTCACAATACACCAAGTAAGATACATTGTCTTGTACATTGGCAACATCGTTTTGTTTGCACGGGGTGAGTATTGTAAGTAAATATGTTCATAAATACCAGTTCCTTTCAATTCATCTTACAAATAAGACATGATCTTTGCTATGCAATTGGCAGCAGACATTTAAATATTGTTTAAGCCAATAGTGACATGGAAATGTGAAAGTGGGGTAGACAGTGCACTACTTTCACAATGAATTAAGAGTTCAGACTTGATATGTTACATTTCTTGTGACTTGTCAAAAGAGATCAGAATAGAAAAAAATGGAGTGAAGAGCAGAGCTCAAATTACAGGTGCGTGTGACTGAAATTAATAGCTCAAACTATTATTTCTTATGACATAGGAAAAAAAGTAAAAGTTGGAATCTGTACTTACAATATCAGAAGAGATGCAAAGATTACCACATCGCCCCAAATGAGGAAACTAATTACTTCTGCCTTGGAGGTTTCTATCCAATTTGTTCTTTTTCAGAAACTCTCTGAAATCCCTGTTTATTCCACGGAATGCGTATGAAACTTGTGAGAATCAACAAGAGATCAGAGCCAAATCTGTGTCCCTACTCCCTCTACAGGGTTTTTTCCAATAATATTATGATTTTTTATATTGACCACGTGGATTTCCTTAGTGCCAGTTTATTGTGGGGATCTGTGAGAGAGATGGGTAGAGAGGGTTGACTGCACCTTGTTGTAGAATCTCAAAATTGCAGATGTGTGTAGAAAGACCTAGGAACAATGCTTGTCATTCCAGACCATCTATTTTTAGCAAGTGTCTTCCAAGGGATGTGTGCAAATAAGTACTTTTGTCTCTTAGCTTTTTTAGCATATAGGTGGTAGGAGCATGGGTGATTCAAATATTAGATATCTGTAAATTACTATTATACAGAAAGTACTGTAATGAAACAGCTAATCAATTTGCATCTAAGTAAATTAACACTGGTTGAATTACCATGATTCATACATCAAAATCTTCGCTTGCCTGTCCTTCATTTTTATCTGCTTTTGCTTTTCTGTTTGTGTAGTTTCTGTCACTGTAGTGCCTGACCAACATAGAAAAATCAGTAATGTAAATTCCTGTTTTATTAAGGCCTTTCATGTAGTAAATATAATTTATGTCCCATTTAAGGGTGTTTCACACTGCTGTAACAAGGACAAAGAAGCCACAGTATAAGACTAAATCAAGATGCAGTTAATTAGTCTGTGTAGCAGTCTCTGCAACTGGGGAATGAAGATTAAGAAATAAAGACATTGTCTTCATGGGAAAATTAGTGCTGTTTAAGTACAGTGTTATGGGCTATTCTGTACACATGCACATTATGGACAGTGAAAGGGTATTTTCATATCAAAATGCAAAGCTCTGTACTGTATCTAAAACTACCCTGAAAGTGAACTAGGGAATGTTTGAGAAGCAGGACATATATGGCTAGATGGAAGACATGCTGCTTCTGATACTAAAACTTTATAATTTATTTTTGTAAAGCACTGCGTTGTGAAATGTGATTACACCTTTGGAATTTACTAGGACTGTCTTTGTTCAAAGTCGTTTAATCCATATTCAGAGTGGGAAAAGCTGCCTTTGCTTTCTGTTTGGTAAGAATGTTTATACTGGGAGTTAGTTCAGAGTTGGTACTGTGCGCTGAATTGAGGCTAGTTTTCCTTTATGTTTATTTCCTTGTGTAGACAAAGCCCAAGTAAGTGCGTCACACAGGAAGTCTGTGGAGTTACTCTAGATTTATGCTGGTGTAACAGGACACATGAGAGAAATTTTATGACTGTTTCTGTCCTAAGCAGACGGAATACTGTTAAGTGACAGCTTCAACAGGAGCAGGTCTTGGGAAGTACTGTTTTAGAGGCTTTGTTAAAGAAGCATATTTTAAAGAAATATTGGGAATAGCAGAAAGAGGAGTCACGTGTCTTCTTTCAAGTTTCAATAATGCATGAATAGTGCATTACAAGTCCATACTGCTTATAATGCTGGAATACTATCCGGTTGCCTCTGTTTCCCCAGTTTTAATGCAGACTAATCTATTTAAATTTTGATTGTAAGGCAAAAAGTGTGATGTCAGCACTGCTCCAAGAAGTGAGCACTTCCAGTCTGTGGTGGACTTGTAGTATGCTACCTATCCTTGGCTTGTGACCTTCCTGTTCTACCTCTGAAGTACTGAGAAAAAAAACGTTTGTAATATTGAAAGAACTGAGAGAAGAGGCCTTATAAATGTGTTAAAAGGCATCAGTGCAACTTTAAAGGTCTTAATAACAAATAAAACATGGGTGTGGACTTTTGTGCCTCCACCAGTGCAGGAATGTCATCAAGCTTTCCATTATTATCATACTGTGTTTTCCAAGGAGAGAAATGCCATCATGTTCATCCAGTTCAATTTTTAAAAAGATCTCTCTCTCTCCAGCTTCCAAACACTATTGAGGGGGCTGGACAAAGTTAAACACAATTCAAGTGCCAAATCCATTATCTAAGATGAAATTAGACTTTCTGCTAAAAGAAGAACGATGAAAAATATTGGCAGAGTGAAGAACTGAGGCTTTCTTTAATTTAGGTATTGTAGTTTCTTCGTATCACATATTTCCTGAATAGATTTCACTGGATATAATTGTTTTTTTTCTGGCCCAGCATTTTCCTTTCTTCAATAGCCTTATGTTGCCTTTTGCATGATACATTAGATACATTAAATAATTCTATTTCATTCTCTAATCAGTAGTTGTTAGCTTTACAGGAGTCAGATCTTATTGCTAGGCAACTAAACAAGCAGTCTCCATCTTTGTATTAAGCAGTTTGCTGTATCCATGCCTGACCCTATGCTTATCTATACGTACATCTATAAAATTACCTAAGTGCAGCTGTAAATGCCAAATGTAAACATGCTGCATATATCACACATACTGAATTTATCTTGAAACGGAGTTGTTAGTAGTCAAAACAGCTTGGAAAAAGACACAGGTTTTTCCCTCCCCCTTTTTAGATGTATTTCCCTCACATGCAACTAGCTTTAAAGGCAGCCTTGGTGCTGAAAATTACTTTTGTCTCTTGGGATATTAAAAGAAGAGGTATTTATATATTAACCACCACAATCTATATCTTTTTACATCAGGATACCTCCATATTTTTATTAATGTCTCTGTAAGAGGTTGAGTGCTGTAATTCTTTGTTTGCAAATTTTCCAAAGGAATTATGAGACAGATGAGTTAGTTTGAAAAACCAACAGCAGGGCTTCAGCAGATTGTACGTACAGACAGCAGTCTTTCTGCAGTTTTAACAAAGCTAATACATGTAATTTAATGAGTTCATATCTGCTATCTTGGTGCTTGATTGCATTTCCAGTGCCATCCAGCTTATTTTGTTGATCTGCTAATAATAAGATGTCCTCGATAAGATCACAGCCTTGTTATGTCATTTTTGTAGCTGGAGTATCACTGTTCTGCCATAGAGAAAAAGGCTTCTGATGTCACACATTGGCATGAACTTTTTTTTTAAACTATTTTATATTGATTTTTAACCAGCTCATGTCATGCTTTTAACATGTATATTCATTATACGTGATGTGTGAGTCTCAGTTTTAGAATTAAAGAATTAAGGTCAGACGGGACATGTGGAGGTCATCTAGTTCACCGTCCTGCGCAAGGCACGGTTAATCTCAGAGGTTCAGGGCCTTGTCCTGTTTGGTTTTAAACATCTCCTGAGATGGAGTTTGCTCAGCCTCTCCAGGGCCTTGCTGCAGTCCTCAGCCACTCTCCTGGGGAAGATTTTTCTATGGTGCACAATCAGAACTTCCCCTGCGTGCCTCTGGAAAGAGTCTGCTTTTGTCTCCTCCGTAACTGCTCTCTAGGCGGTAGAAAACCACGTTTGGGTTCCTCACAGCCTTTTTTTTCTACTTGCTAAACAAACCCAGTCCTCTGAGTCTCAGCTCATGTAATGTGCTGCAGTCCCCTAGCCGTTGGGGGAGGCTGCCTCTGGACTCCTTCCAGTTTGTCTTTCTCTCTCCTATACTGGGTGCCAAAACTGGACACAGTATTCCAGTAAAGGGTATTCTGGATGTGGCCTCACGAGTGCTGAGCAAAGGGGAGTAATAGCTTCCCCTATTGTGCTGGCTATGCATGTGCCAATGCAGTCGGGTATGTGGTTTGTTTGCCTTCATCACCGCAGAAGTGCATTGCTGACTCACGTTCAGCTTGCTGCCCGGTTCTATACTGGTGTTCAGAAGCTCCCATCTCTGTCAAGGCCTCTGTGTGCTTGGGTCCGCACAAACAACATAATGAAACCAAGGTGACAGAGAGGTGAATCTTAGAGGCATGGCTTAGGCATGTTGCTGTCACCACCCCTTAGATGAACTCTTAATTTAGCTGGCTGAATTACGCAGCCAGTTTTCTAAGTAAAAGCTTTGGAGAGCACAGGCCCCTTCCAATACTCAGTTCTGTATTTCGAATTACACTTTAAACCAGATTCTGATCCTCTGTATCTATAGAAGGCGCTTCTGCATGCTCTGTTTTTATTCTTATTGGCTCATATAGGTACACCTAAAGTTGGTTAGTATAAATAAAGGAACTGAACTGATCCATTTTCTGTTCTAATTTTGGTTCAGCTGTGATTAAAGTTGTTCCGCTGTCCTTCCTGTTCAGATCAGAAATAGATTGGTAACTGACTCATGTTAGAAAATATAGCATTTTAAAATAGAAATGATTGCATGCTGCGGGTGATCCCATGGAATGGGGCTTCAGGTGGGTTTAAACCCTTTTTTTCTGCTTTGCTGTCATAGCACTGCTATTATTTGCATTTCCCACACAGCACCGCTGCTTTTCTCACCTCTTCAATCTCGCTCGCCATATTTAGGAACTGAGGCAATCTGGCAAGTACAGTTGAGGAGATGAAGAAAATCTGTAGGACTGCACTATACTTAGTATTTCAGTGGTGCTGTCAGCTGTGCCAAGGATGCGGGAGACTGGAAGGGAGATGCTGAAGCCCTCTCAGTCTTGCCCTCCTGGAAGTATGCATAGACAGAGGTATTTGTACCGTGAGAGACATTTTCACTTTTCTTGGGTGGAGGGAAACACAGGCTGATGGGGCGGAGTGGGCACTTCCCAATGTACTGGTGGCAGTGATAGCACATTACTGCTCAGGCTAGCCCAGTTTGTGGTCATCACATACCAGTTGTCTGAGTGCACAAAGAAGGCAGACTGTGTAGCAGAGGACACAGAACATGGAAATAGAATAAGTTTCTCCCTCCGTTTCTGCCAATTTAAAGTGAAGAGAGTGCTTCGAAAGGGAAGTAGTATCTCACCCTTACATACCTGTGCAGCAATTAGCCCCTCCTTGAACTGCAAAAATAGGTGACAGATAATGCAGGTTGTGGTGATGTACATCTCTGATGTAAAGCAAACTAACACCACAGGTATATTCCACATAAGCCACCAAATAGCTTTCAGGTTAAAAAGTGGCTTGCATCCTCCCGTTAGGAGTCCACTAAGCTGTCCAATATCCACAAAATGATGTTACTATATTTCATATTGTTTATTCAGTTATAAATTTCAGTTTAAATCCCAAGTTGCAACATCTGACCAAGCTGTATCTACTATAAATCTACTAAATCGACTATAAATAAATTACTGATTCTAGCCAGTCTTTTTTTTTTCTTGTAATACGAGATTTCTGTTGCAGAGTAGCTAATTCGAAGATGTTACAAATGAAAGAATGAAAACAATAAGTTATTAAATAATTACAAATAACACCTGCAATGTTAGTAATATTTTTATATTCTATACCATAAAAAAATCCTGTATTTTTCTGAGTTTAGCTTGGTTTCACTAAAAACCCCTGTTGGTTTTGGTTTCTTATAGGACAATTTTGTTAACACACATCACCAAATAGCTCGATTATAAAAACTTGTATCTGTGCTTTCTACGGACTAAGATTCTGTGAAGATATAATTGGAACAGGCTTCCTAGGGGGATGGTTGATGCCCCAGGTCTGTCAGTGTTCACAAGGCATTTGGACAATGCCCTTAATAACATGCTTTAACTTTTGGTCAGCCCTGAATTAGTCAGGCAGTTGGACTAGATGATCACTGTAGGTCTCTTCCAATGGAAATATTCTATTCTATTCTATTCTATTCTATTCTATTCTATTCTATTCTATTCTATTCTATTCTATTCTATTCTATTTATTTTTCATTTTGTTTAACAGAAAGATATGGTTTATTTTCAAATAAACAGTTCAGTCTTCTAATAGAGCTGGTTCGTCCACCCTCCTCAGCCTTTCCATGATGGTACTTTAAAAATAGCAGAGCTCATCTCAGTCTTGAGTTCATATCCAGACTAAATATGTGCATTTTATTAATCTATCAGATTTCTTTGTTCTCTCTCACTGATGTAGCTGTGATTTCCAAACTTGCATTTTTTAACAGTACTTCAATGGAGACATGACGCTATTTGCCACAAAACATTCTGAAATGAGTACATAGGTTTTTCAACTTTAGGTAAAATGTGTTGGAGTCACAGGATAAGCACGACATGATAAAAAGAACTATGTAAACCAGACATTCAGTATATTCGTCTTTGTACACACAGATAACATGCATGGACGTGCATGTAACATGCCAGGCTGTGACTGCTAAAACTTGGAATTTCCATCTAGAACTTCCTGACATACGTGAATCTAACTTGCATCCATTCCTCCTATACAAAAAAAAAAAAGATATTTTAAAAATAATTTAATCAAAGGAAATTTTTTTAAGAGGGAAACTGAGATGGAAGAAGGAAATATATCCTGACATACAAAATTTGGCTCCCCACCGCCCTGAGCTAGCATAGTCTGTGTCTACATTAGCAAATAATGTTGTGCAGTAGAGCCAATCTGTAGTCGGTGCCGAGAACCTGATGTCCGCATTATATGTGAGTGGGGGGAAGGGAGGGAATCTGTTTTGAACTAGCTCCAGTTTGCTCCTGTGAACTGAAAGTGCGTGAATAGTTGGAGCACATTAGATGCTCTCTAGAGTGCGTCTTTCAGCTTTGTTTCATTTGGGGGATATCTAGCTGTACTCTCTGATCTGTGCTGTATGAAACGAAGTAAGGTAAGAGGGAATGAACAGGAGATTCACTTCAAAAGCATACTCCTGATCTGAACTTAAAGACCTATGTAGATGCATCCGTTGATTGGATGGTTTGAAAAGCTAACATATTCAGCCAGGCTGCAGGGAATTAGTACCTTCTCCCCTTTCAAAGTAAATTATCTCTATATTCACCAATCCTTAAAAAAATATGCCAGTATATATTCCCTGTGCTAGGATGAGAGAGAAAGAAACATGGCAGGATACAAGGGTGTTCACAGTGGAAGCTACTTGTTAGGTTAATAACAAAGGACTAATCTGGTGAGTGATGACATTCTGTTTCAAAACTAAAACGGAGGGTACGTGGACAGAAATGTATCTTCTATACATGTAATTTTACTATTTGAAAGCCTTCACTGTTTACCTTTTTATAAAGCTACAACTAAGAGAACTTTCCCTGATTTCAAATTTATTCTCCATAATCTGAAAACGATAAATTTAAGACCTTGCATGAAGTCCAGAACACCACTAAATTCTGTACTGTTAGTTGCAGACAATACAGTGAGACTATTGCTATCTATATTCTTCTGAGTCGTTACTGTAAAATACTACAGCAATGAATACAGAGAAATATGATAGTTCTGTAATAATGGTGGAACTGAAGAAGGTTATGTAATTCAAACACTTGTGAAATTATTAGTAGAATTATGGATTTCTTGCCAAGGCTTGTCTTCTGAGACTGCGGTTGTTTACAGAAGCTCTAGCACAGAAGCCCATGGGGAAAGACAATATAAGGAGGCTGATTTTGCAGTCTTACTCAGATGTAGCAGGACTTGCTCTGAGCAATGAATGCATTCATTTTCATGAGGTGGCCTAATAATGGAATACTAAAGCATGATGGAATCGAACCCTACATCTTAGTGTTCAAACTCTGTTTAAATAACTGAACACACAGTGCTTTATTGCACTTATGTTTGGTATGGTTCTCAATGGAAACTGGTAACATAGTATATACCGCATAGGTAAAAACAAAAAGACAGAGGCCATTTCATTTTTTATGCACTTTGCTAAAAATAGGTAATTGATCAAGTGAGCAGAGGTAATGAGCCATATAGAAATTTGTTACTAAAGCCTTTACAAGCCTTAGCATGATAGCTGCAGCATTTATGTAGCTTTAAACATGAGCATTATGGCTTCATGTAAAGGAAATCAATCCATAACTAAAAAATTGTATTTTTAAAAATATGCGTGAATGAGCATTCTTTAAACTCAAACTTTCTCTCCCCTTTTCTGAACCACTATATATTGGTGTTCCACGTGTTGTACTTCCTTCAGCACTACATCAGCATGTCTGCTTGTCAGTGGGAGTTTTGCCATAGTATAGTCTAAAGCAGGTTTTGGCACCCCGTGACTGCAGATTATGAAAGGCTGGCAGCAGAGCTAGCATGGGGCTGGAAGCCGTAACATATTGAGGGGGTTGGCTAAAAGAACCAATATCTTCTTCAGAACTCAGCAGAAATCCCAGAGGTGGGAAGTCCCTTCATCGTACTGCTCATTTTAAGAACATCTGCTAAGCAGTGCTTCATTTGTTTGGGTTGGAGGGGTTTTAAATTCTGCTAGGTGTCTGTCAGCATCCTCAGCGTCTCATTTGGGAAAGAAGGGTATAGTCTAGTGCAACACATTTGAAAAGTTTCTGACCCCTGAGCAGTTGAGCTTTGATATCTTACTGTAAATATCTACTTTTTAGTCATATTTAGGGCCTGAGTAATTCTAACCATTGCTTGATTATTAAGTGCTACTTGGTCCCTCAGGGTTGTATTTTGAAAAAAGGCTATGGCACATATAAGAATTAATTAATTCCCTGCAGGTCTTTGTATTCTCTTCTCTTCCAGTCTGATTTTCTGGATCTTTCTGCTTGTTCATATGTATTCAGCAGCTAAGCAACTATGGTTAAAAAAAAAAAAAAAAGGTCACTGCAAAATACCAGAATGGCATTTCCCTCCTCTAGCCTTTCGTAGGATAAATGCAACAGAGAGGCTCAGGAATTTTACTACTGGCTGATTTGAGACCTAGGAGAACAAATAACTACACAACATTTTTTGCTTATGTAATCTTTGTTCATTATTATTGATTGAAATGAAACTTAAAAGTATGTTTCTTCTGAAGCCTTTTGAAATCAGTGCCTCCTCAATACAGGTTTAAGGCTGAATCATCAATCAGCAGTACTGTAAAGATGGTGAATTAGTTCTGCTGAAGTACATGTGACGCCTGTGAGAGCTCCTCAGTGTGTCCGATGGTGAAATCAGACGTTACTTTAGAGTTTTGGATACATATGGAGGAGAAGAACAGTTTCTGTGAGATGTGACAATTTATGAGCAATGAGTATGTGTAATATGCAGGTTAAAAGCACCTTTTTTGAGCAAGCAGCAAAGAAGAAAGTGTAACATTATGTGCTAAGGTCTGACCCCACAAATACCTTTACAAAAATTATTCACTGAGCAGTCCTGTAGAACTCCGAGAGACTGTCCTGGGGAAAAATTATTTGTGCTTGAGTATAACTTCACTAGTTCCATAGGGTTGTGATCTGATTATTTAGTTCTGTGAAACTTATTTAATTTCAAATACAATTGGACTATAATTCCAATATAATTCCAATTGTAATCGGATAATTACAAGTAGAAGCAGAAATCATCAAAAAAGGTATATTTATATGTTAAGAAAAGAAAACATATTAAGCCTGTTAACTAAAGCATTTTAAAATAGGAAATGCCTCAGAATTTAAATTACCTGGGCTGAATAGTTTGATGTGAAAAGTAGGCAATATCGATGTGAGATTCAGAAAAAAAGATTTCAACCCGGAAGATTTTTGTTTATTGAAATTTGTGTGGGTGCAATTGAATAGATGACTCTCAGATACACTCCGGTGCATTTAGATACATGTGATACAATCGGTGCATTTAGATACATGTGATACAATATGCTTAATTCATGCGCAGATGTATATGCTACTCAAAAGCACATCAGTGGCTATACCCTGGACAAGTCAAGTCTTGTGATAGATGTGACAGATGTATACAAGTAAAAGCAAAGTAACGTTGTTGCAAACGAGAACACATTTGCTAATTGTTCCACTGTGTGTATTTGGACAAGTAAAAAAAAACCCTTTGGAAGTAATTACTAATTTGGGGGGGGGAGGGGAGGGGCGGTTCTAAGGCAAATGTCATTGCAGTTTTCAAAGTTCTGAACAGTCAAGATCACTGGAAGTTGAAGATTTTGAGCACTTAAGGAAACCGACTCAATATTTTTGGAAATCAACTTTTTCATATGAGCCTAGTATGCTTTAAAATCCTAATTTCGCTCACATCTGCATTTTTTTGCCCTAACCTTAACAGAATGACCACAGCCTATAATCTCAAATGAATGTATTCTGATTATTGGTTTTTTTTTTTTCTCAGTAGTAAAAGACAACATATTTTATGTGTGGTTTTTTTTTCTTCAAGGTGATATTTAACATGTGTCAAGTTGGATGTCCTGCACAAGAGTGGAAATTATTTTGCCAAGAATTAGGTGTTACAGACATAATTGATTTCCAAGTGCATGGTCATGTTTATGAAGTCTTGAGAAGACCATTTTCATTAATTTCTATTCCAGAAGGCAGCTGTACCTATTTAAATTAAAAAAAAAAGTGTGAAAAATAAAGACAGGTATGTTCTTGTAATATATACAGATTATAATTACTGATTTGGTTAATATATTATGTACAAATAAACTGTAAACTCCCTTGAAGTAGAACGAAAGCTTTAAAGATAACCTTATGATCGAATTTATGATATTCATAAATGTTATCACTGAGGAAGTAGAAAGCAATTTTTCCTGAACTTTACCTCCATGAATAATTGTTGACAAAAGGCTCTTCAGGATAAAATGTCACATCTTTTTTTTTCCTGGGGCTTGTGATAAGTTGTACAATCAAAATGTTAGGGTGACTAATTTTTTGTTAGGAAAGAATTTATTATGCCTACATGCCCAGGAGGTTTTTCAGTTCTCTAACTCTGAGGCCACAATATGTGATGGAAGTAAAGGAAATTGAGGTAATATTTGTGCCTGCTAGTACAAACACAGCTGTACCACCTCTTACTAGTGAGATAAAAATTCTGTGAAGTTCAGATCTGGAACCAAATATCAAAGATGACCAATGTAAAATTTGTTGTTTAGTTTAGGTCCAGTGTTTAGTTTGTTTTCTACCGTAGTTTTCTCTGCTTACATTGGCAATCCCCACTTGCATAAAGACAACTTAAACAGATAATTCTTTTGCATCTACAGCTTAATAAAATAAACTCCAAAGCAATTTTCTTTTCTCAAATACAGTTATGTCTTTATGGAGCGCATTGCTGCATACAAGTACTGGGTAGGGTTGTGATTTTTTTTGTCATCATTTTAGCCAACCTGGCTAGGATGGCAGATAGTTTAAATTGTAGGTCAGGCCTTATGGAGGATTTTTGCAAAGATTGGATTAATTTATTACAGTAAGTAAAGCAAATGTAATTTGACTCATCCTGTGTATAAATAGCTCCTCTAAGGTATTAGATTTTTCTCAATTACTCAAATTACCCATATGTTTCTTAGGTTATAAACCCATTTTTTTTTACATAAAGAAGAAGGAGGATTGTTTCTGACATTTTCTCAGTTGTGTGCAATGACACTTTTGAAATCGTAACAGTCTACTGCCAACTATGGATGTTGACTCAGGCATGATATTTTCAAAAGGCATGCTTACTTTAGAGACTAGTTTATCATGTTTCCATCTGTTGGATAAATATTTTTTTGACTAAGTGTAAAACCCCAAATACATGTCATCCCAGATACTCAAGAAATTTTTCATCTGGCTGCTGAAAGGCAACAAGATGAGATGGAAAATCCTTTCAAAACACCTGCCAAGCAAGGCTGTACAACCCTGTCTCAGGCAACTAGAAACTCCTTCAGACTACATTTGGAACTGTATTGGAGGGTAGTCACCTGAGATTTTGGACTTCAACAATCTAGAGATTAAAAACAGTAATCTGTGTGACAGTGCGAACAAATCTTACTGATAGATAGCATATGATTACCCAGCAGGTGGGAGATGTAAATCAGTAGCCTGGAGAGAATCAGGAGATACGAGAATGGCAGAGGGTTGTACGCTCAAGTGCATGCCCTCTGCAGCTGAGTTCCAGGAAATCTGACCTTGGGTTATTTTGGATGCTGGCTGATAGAAGCCTTTTCCTTGCTGTCTGAGCACTGTGGCTGAAGAAATTTGCATTCCTACTTTTTGCATTTTATCCTACTGGCATTACCAGACAGGATTGATGAGAGCAGGTGAGACTGAAATCCCATTGTGTAAGCTCCCTTGCTGGCATGCAGAGATTTCTCTGTCCCTCACAGCGAGTATTTGGTAGGTAGACCTTGGGAAGTGTTCCTTCAGCTTCAGGGTTCTAAACACAAGATGTTCATTTGTAAATACACCTTTTTTTCCCTTCCCCCATTCGCTGAGATAAAATAATGCTCTGGTTTTAAATTCTCTGTGATCCTTCTGTGGCTTCACTTGAAGAGATCTGGAGGAATCTGGTGCTCAGACAGAAGCCTGTTCTGCAACACCAGTGTACTTTCATTGATACTGATTTTTTTCTTTTTTTAATATTGTGTCTACTGGTGTATCTCCCTAGGAAGAAGCAAAAGCAAATACAGTAGAAGAGATTAAGTGAGTATGACTTCATACTGTTGACTGCTCAACAGCAGGTTTGATGAGAGCAGGTAAGGACAAATTTATATTTTTTTTGAGTTAGTTTATGAGTTTTACTTGATGTAGCCACTAGGAGACTTGGTGACCCTGTGACCCTTTTTATATGGTATGATTTTAGCCATGCAGTTTTCCTTTTTTCCCTCTCAGGGTAACCTGAAAAGCAGGCTTCTTTTCTTTTGTATTTAAGTTTGATTCTGACCAAGGCAGTGAACAACTATGATCTTGGTGTAAGTTGCTGCTGTTTCTTTCCCAATACTTTCCCAATCTCTGCCTGCAGAATAGGAATGGGAGACTGAAAGTGACTCTTTGGGTCATAGATTCCACCTTTCTGCTGCAGCAGGCATCACAACTCATAAATCCTGTTAGAAACAACCAAACTCAGTCTTGAAACTAATTCTTCACCCACCTCACCTATACTGACATATCCTACATTGTTGTAAAAACGCTGTTCATGAACTTCAAAGGCCTCAGCTGTGCTCACTGGTAGCAGGAGAAGGCCTCTTCATAATAAACTTGCCCTCCTCTAACAATGCTACTGCTAAGTAAGCTTTTTTCCAACTGATAAAATGCAAGATATACACATGAAACTATGGTGTGTAGGTGTTCTTTCCAGTTACTCATGCCAGAATGCTGTTCTGGGACCCCACTAATTAGAAACCCGATTTCTTTGTTCAGCCTTCATGGCCAGTCAACCTGTGCTTGAAAGGTAGTTTCCCAGCTCGCAGACTTGATTGTGCACTTTCTTGCGTTGTCAAAACTCTTCTGGGGAGGATTGTTTAAAGCTTTGTTTAAGATGTCTAAGATTGCTCACTGAGGTGAGTTGTGGGAATGCACGAACTATTATTTTGTCAATATGTATTCCATAAAGAATGTAGGAATAGGGTGGAAGATCCAGGTTTCTAAATGATACTATAGTAGGGGAAGAAATGCTTGGCTTTTCTGAATATTACAGGCTGAGACTAATTACAAAAGACTTGTAAGTAGAAATATTTCAGGACATCTCAGTTGCGTGATTAAAGTCAGCATTAGAGAATTCTTATCATCCATAGGGAGGATTTAATTTTAGAATGCATTGAAAAGTAGTGTTAATGGCTGTATGATAGCTTTTCTAATTCAGTGAAAAAAAAAAAAAACCACCTTAAAGATTTGATACTATGATTTTGTGAAAGAAAATAGCATGAACCAAGCCTGTGTCTTTTGGCCAGAAACAGGAAAGAGAAAAATCTCCTTAGAATTTCTGTTTTCCAGCTTTTTTTCTGATTCAGAACTTCCATTGTCTTCAGTGATTATCTGAAATTAAATTCTAAACATGTAGATGTTTGACCATCCTTAGCCATGCTATTAAATTGTTCTTCCAGTTCTGTCTGATTTCCCAGACTGATACCAGAACAATCTGAATTGATTCCATAGTTTATGACTAGTGTTATAACTAAAGTGGATTGCTTTCTTTTTAATTTTTAAAATTAAGGTTCAAGTAGATTCCATCTTCATCTAAGTATTTATTAATGGACTCTGACAAGGGAAGTAATATGGATTTTTTTAGAAAAATGCAACATAAACCATATAGTTCCAGAAATACCTGTCTAGCTCTATATTTTTTTTGTATTTATGTGCTGGTAATCATGGAGTTGTTCAGGGGAGATTTGAGTGACAGGGTAGGATGGGGCTCTTTCATATATTCCTTGGAGTTGCTTATTGATGCATTCAGGTCACAGATGTACAAATTACTGCTATTGGTACGGCTCTGGCAAAGACAGTTTGATCTAAGTGCGTAGAAGGGTGAAATTTAATCCTGTAATTAGGACTGTGTACCTCTAAAATTTTGAAATGGCTGCTTGGGGCTTAGTAACTGAGAAACCTCCTCTGAGTCCAATCGTTCATCCACACCTTTGTAACAGGATTGCAGATCAACTTAATAATCCTCTCTTTTATCCTAATATCAAATATTGGACATTGCTTCTGCATTCATAGAGTCTGTCAACAGTATTTAATATTTTTGGCTGCAAGGGGTAGCAGCTGTAGGCGGGGTTGTTTTTTTTGACTGTGGGTTACAGGGTCTGTTCATACGTTATTCTGCCACATGATGTCCTCCTAACCTAGGTTAGAATCATCGAATGCAGGCACTCCGATTTCAACTGTAAAATTCTAACATGCAGACATGTATTTATAGAAAAGGTATCAATCTTATTACAGACTATTACTCTAATCTATGTAGGGTTTTTTTTTTCAGTTGCTGTATATGAACTATGAACATTTCTTCTGAGTCTGAGCAATCTAAGTACAGCCTTGTAAATACCTGCATTAAAATCCAAAGTTTAAGACACTTAAGCATTTTCATTTTTTCTACTGTAATGAACATTGTCCACTGTAGTGTTGTTTAATAGTTACTCACTACTTTGTACAAATATTTTGTGCTAGTTGTGTGGTTTTTGCACCAAGGCGTGCTTTGAATGTTGCACACATTATGTGAGAGTTGTAATTAATTTGATAATGAATAAATGAATTTGAACAAAATTTCTAGTACTTGTATTTGAGGTATGGCACAAATACAGACTTTAAATTTAGATACAGCGTACTACTTGTCCTTTAATTTGTGCCACGTTATTTCTTGCTTTAAGTATTTTTTTTTGTCAAAACCCCAGTATACTTTATAATGCTAATGTAGCATATTTTTGTGTACTTAGGACTTCATGAATGCTATTTTTATACCGGTTCATAAAAGTAGAGGAATAATCTCACAGCCTCCTATTCCAAATAAAGGAAATATTTTAACTAAAGAAGAGTCTCAGCAGCAGTGATGGTGCTGAACACCTTCATCCAGCGGAGGTCAGTAATGCGCTTGATGCAGTGTGCCGTTGAGCATTGACTCCTCCCACCTGTGTCACAGCGATTAAATCTAGTGCTACAGAATATTAACCCAAAAAGGAATTTAAAAAAAGAAAACCTGCTTTGTTCACAGCAAAGTTGATAGATCTATTTTCTCTCTGTACTTATTCCATGTGTACCTGTGTCTATTAATATATGTGCATAGATATGTATTTCCCGCCATATAGAAACCAACAGAGATACACCTCTTCCTGCTCATCTGATCTTTTACTATGGCAGGGATTTACATTGGGCATAAACTATTTATAATAACACACGATTTACAAGGTGGCTGGAGAGAAGCAAAAGGAAAAACTTCCAATACGGATGTGTAAATTTTGAAAGTTTACTTGCAAAACTGACTCTTACTGGGTCCACTAAATAAGACACTGAGACTTATATCAGGGCTCTCTTCTGATATGGAACTTAAGTTTGATCTAAACTTCAGTTTAGGATTTTTAAATGAACCCATTCTTCAGTTAAAAAAAGAGGGAAATGGTTACATAGAATATTATTAGGGAAAAGAAAGGAATTGTTTTCCATGGAATACTCAGTAATTGGGCCATCCCTCTCCCCTAAATGCACCCAGTACTATTTAAAGTAATTATACTAATCATCACAGTATTTAGGCATAGATGACATTCATGAAGAAAAATGAAAATACTGTTCTAGCACGCCAGTGAAATCTGCTTTGACAAGTTAATCCAGTATTTATTTAATTAAACAATGGTAATAAAATATTTAATTGCACTTTAAGTTTTCTATTTCTGTCATCCGACCACGCAAAAAAATCAGAACTCAAAGTATGTCAAGCAATGAAAATGCCTCAAGCGCATCCGGTATCACCATGTTTTCTATATTAATGAAAGAAACTGAGCTGTAATGTGCACAGGTATAAATAGTTAATTATTTAATTCCCTTCCTGCTATTTGAGGCTGAAGCAAAAGGGAAATATCCCTCTCCTCCTGCAACCCAGCCCTGTTTGTTTCTGAGGAATGTTAATCAGCTTCCTAGTGCCAGCAGGCTACAATCACCAACTACTAATTAGTTTTGGATAATGATATTGGTAATGAGCCTGTAGTTCTTCAGAGGCAGTAGACTGAGCTTGACTCAGATTTATTCAGTTATTTATCAAGAATGTTATTGTGACAAGCAACGTGAACAGTTTGAGCATGTTTAATGCCAAATATTTTCCTTTAATTTAATAGTATCAACACACCATTTTTTACAGATGGTGCTGAAATAACAGCTGGTTTTAAATTAACTTTCCATTAAACAATCATAGTATTTGTCTCCTTGTTAGTCCAATTGTTTGATTACTCTCTTGGACATCTTTACCACTCAGGCAGTTATTGAATCACCTGAGGGAAGAACACTTAATTGGGGAAGATTTTTAAATGAACTTCCTGTTGTATTGCCTCTCTAGGAGGTCTGTGTCTGGTTTAATGTCAAACAATGATCTTACACTGCTATTTTTGCAGGGTATAAAGTTCCCTGGTTTGCAATTAGGTAGGTATTCCACAAGTGAGGTTATAATGCATTGGAGCTGCTAACTGTGAGGACTAGAGAGAATAGTTTAGTTTTTGTTCCATGTAGCGCTGTTGCTACAATTGTCAGATGTGGGTTTATTTTGTATGTTCTAAAAAGTTATCCTCAAAATACTTTTCATCATTATGGCAGAGAAAGAATACCGTTTCCCAGCAGATGATAACAAATATTGTGGAATGTTTTCAAGTCTGGAGCTGCAGTAGGGAAGCAAAATGAGACATTTTAGCACTTGAGGATGTCAGTTTGGTGCCACCTTTCTCCCTGGTAAGTGTACGTTGGAGGAAGATTGTGTTTAATGGGTAGATGTGAAAAATTGCCATGCCTGTTTCCTTGTAGCATTGCATGTTGAAAATGAGACTACAGAGGCAGAAATGTGACTTACGTGGTCGTGACTCGCCTGTCTCTGCTCCTGCGGAGCATTGTAGGACTTATTTGAACTTTAATCCCTTAAAACACCAAAATCCTGTCAGAAGATTAACAGTGGAAGACTAGGACACTGAAGCATTCTGGAATTTGTGGCCTTTTTGTCTTTCCATGGTTGTCTTTTTTTATGTGTCCAGTGTCTTAGAGTAAAAGCCTGAATCTTATTCCTGCTCTCAAAAGATTAAGCATTTAAAGATGTCATTTTTGTCAAATTCACATTTTAATTGCAGTTCTGAAAAAGCTTGCCAGTGCTTTCTAATGGCGTGTAGAATCCATTTTTGTTTTGCTTTTATAATTTAAAGTTCCCTAGTATGATTAAAACTTTCTGAATTTTGACCAGTTAAGCATTAGAAACTAATGGAGTTGTTGTTCTTTTATGTAAGTACATGGTGAGCAGGCTTCAAGGCATACGTAATTCTATTTGTGCTATCAAAAAAATGTGTGATATTTTTGAGTTCCGCTCAGCAGAGCGTCTGTCTGAGAAGAGGAATATCTTGAGTTTTTATTCTGGCTTCCAGTAAAGCTTCTATCACTAATAACAAATATAAGAATCATTAATGAAATGCTGAGTTGCACTGTCTCATGTGATCCTTCTACCTGGCCCAAGAAGTCTTGAATTATTTTCCTTACAGTAGTGCAGCTTCAGGTGAATGTTGTAGAATGGTTTCCAGCTTGCTTATTAATTCCTTCTCTGGGAAAATGGAAGATGTGAATTTGAGCTTCCTCATTCTGAGGAGAAAATCAAAGCCGAACTCTTTATTTCATAGGTTACTACTAGCTCTTCCATGAACAACAGAAACTTACTTTACTCAAGTTGTGTTTTACAAGAGTAGAACAGGTACCAGTCAACTCTTTAAGGAATCTGTACCTTTCTTAGGGGAGGGAGATCTAGGCTATGGATCTCTAATGAATGAAAATGCTTTCCATCAAACCTGAAAAAGATATTTGGAGACATACTGTGGTCTATAAAAAAGTTTTGCCTGTACTAGCTTTTAGCAATGCTACTCTTTTCCTGCTGACTCAGGTTTATTCTGTCCCTTCTTGAGCCCTGCGTAGGGCATGTTGCAACTTCTCTTAAGGTCATGGACTCTGATTTGAGACCAAGCACCAAAATATACTTATTACAGCATCTGTATGTAAGCTTTTTATTGTATTTATCACTTTATTCTACTTATGCTTTAATTATTCTTATTTAGTGTGGAATCTTCTGCAGCTGGTGTTGAATTGCTTTTATCATTGCCATGGCATGATTTTCAGATGCCCTTCCTCACAGACCGAGCTGGTGAAATTGGGAGAAGATAGTAATAAGAGTTTCAAAAAAAAAAAAAAAAAACAAACCCCAAAAAAACCCAAAACAACCACCCCCCAAACCCCATAGATTCCTCTGATCCACTTACCAAAGATATGCTTAATTTAAATTGAAAAAAAAAAAAAAGCACAAATTATTTTGAATTCCTAACCTTCTGATGACAAGGAGATTTAAATGAAGATTTCATAAATTAAGCATGAAATTGGAAGTGGTATTAATAGCACTGTACTGCTATTTGCTGTATGTGAATTCTGTGGTAAGTAGCAGTGTTACAGATCTATAAATGTTGCTACAGAAGAATTACAACTTTTTCTGAGTGTATGAAGTATCTAGCTTTTTTATTTCAGGTTATACTATATCCTCTGTTTCCATTTCCATTGCAAATGGAAAAAGCTTGGATTTTTTTTTTTTTTTCATTCTCTTCACTGAAAAGGAAACTAGAAGACCTGGTCAGCTATTTGTATTGATATTAATATCATGACACATACTACTGTATTCTCTGGTGTGATGGCAAATACATGATTGTCTAAACAACAGCTCTACTTCCAAATAAAAAAATATATTTTGAATGTTGCAGCCTCATAATCAGCCCGGCTGAAGACTAAGGATAACGGGATATACCAGTTCTAATGAAAATACAGGTTCTATGTAAGTGAGAACCTAGATTGTCATAGCATTTAGGCTAGCTGTGTCCTTCTCTGCTCACCAGTGGTACTCCACATGAAGTTGGTTTTAAAATGTGCTTTCCTTGCATTAGGATTGTAGAAAGCAATTTTTTTTTTTGTTTCATGTAATGGGGGACAAATCTATTCAAAGGGGTTTGTAAAGTACAATCAAAATTGTCTACAGTAGGCAAAATTGTATTAGAGTATAATATTTTCTGAGTGAATATGCACAGCTGTGCACTTTGACAGTTAGGAAGAAACTTTGCATCAGGAGCAGGTTACTTCATATCTTTTTATTTTGCATATTCTCAAAGGTTGTTTATCAAACATGGGAGATATTCCAGCTGCAGGATACTGGGGTCTGACTAGCATGATCCCAAGCATGGCCAATAATGTAAATTCTTTGTGTTTTTAAATCCAGAATTTTATTCGTCCTATTTGTCCAATTTACCATTAATTGAGCTACTTAAATACAGTGCTACTGATATGTAGTGAAAGAAGCTTAGATCTATTGAGACTGCAGATGTCATAGTTTTGTTTTACTTCAAACAAATTGAAATTTATCCCATTTGCATCCAGGATAGAAATACTCTTTTGTGAAAATTCCATTTTGGAATTGCATTATTAAATGCTCAGTAAGAGTACACTGTATGACATAGGCAAATGGTGTTTTGTAAGCATAAGAATCTTGGTGTGTCACAATTTTTTTTGCTCACACTTTAAGATTAAAGCGTTTCTATGGAAGTACCTGTGGCTTTCTACCGTCCTATCACTAATTATTTTTTTGAGAGACCATACTATACCATGCTATGTAGTTGATCATTTGGTGCATGCATACAGTTATTCAGAACAGTAATTCATAAAGTCACTTTACTGGTAAAATCCTAGAGCATCTGTTTTGTTGTTTGCTGTTCTGAGAAATTTAATTGCTGTATTTCTACCTGCTTTCTATAGCTTGCAATTTCCATGAACATCTTTCAGGAGGAATTTTAAGCAGGGAATGGGATTTTTCATATTCTAAACTACAGTCAGGTCTGCTTCTTCCAAAAAAAAAAAAAAAACCACACAGGAAGAGTCAAAGAATTTGAGGAAGAATCACAGGATATCTCAAGTTGGAAGGGACCCATAAGGATTGTTGAGTCCAACTCCCTGTTCCTTGGACCACCTAAAAATGAATTGCGTGACTAAAATCATTGTCCAGATGCTCCTTGGGTTCTGACAGTGCTATGACTGCTTCCCTGGGAAACCTGTTCCAGTGACTGACAACCTTCTCGGTGACGAATGTTTTCTTAATGTCCAGGCTGAACTTCTCCTGACGCAGCTTCACTCCGTTTCCAGTTTCATTCCATTTCATCATGTGCTATCACTGGTCACCAGAGAGAGGAGATCAGCACCTCCTCCTCTGCTGCCCTTCCTTGAGGAAGTTGTAGACTGCGATGAGGTCACCCCTCAGCCTTCTCTTCTCCAAACTGAACAAACCAAGCAACCCCAGCTGCTTCTTGTAAGTCCTGCCTTTGAGACCTTTCACCATTTTGGTCGCCCTCCTCTGGACACACTGTAATAGTCTGATGTCCTTCTTACATCAGGTGCACAAAACTGTGCACAGTACTCGAGGTGAGGCCACACAAGTGCAGTGTAGAGTGGGACAATCACATCCCTTGACTGGCTAGCTATGTGGTGCTTGATGCACCCCAGGACATGGTTGGCCCTTTTGGCTGCTGGGGCGCACTGTTGAGTCATATTCAACTTGCCATCAACCCAAGCCCCTGGATCTCTTTCTGCAGGGTTGCTCTTCAGCCTCTTTTCCCCCTGGTTTGTATGTATAACCAGGTTCACTCCATCCCAGGTGGAGAATCCTGTACATGTTCTTGTTAAATTTCATATGGCTGGTGATTGCCCAGCTTTCTAGTCTATCCAGATCTCTCCTGTAAGGCCTCTCTACCCTTGAGGGAGTCCACAGCTCCTCCTAGTTTAGTATCATCAGTGAACTTACTTGATGTACATTCAATTCCTGCATCCAGATCATTTATAAAAACATTCAAGAGCACTGGCCCTAAAATTGAGCCCTGGGGAACCCCACTGGTGACTGGCTGCTGGCCTGATGTAACCCCATTTACTCTTTGGGCTTGACCTGTCAGCCACTTTCTCACCTAATGTATTATGGACTTGTCTGGCTGTATGCTGGGCATTTTGTCCAGAAGAATACTGTGAGAGACCGTATCAAAAGCTTGGCTGAAATCCAAAAAGCCCACATCTACTGGCTTCCCTTGGTTGACTAGATGGGTGACCTTGTCATAAAAGAAAACTAAGTTGGTTAAGCAGCACTTTCCCCTCGTGAACCTGTGCTAGCTATGACCAATGACTGTGGTGTCTCTCAAGTGTTTTTCACTAACTCCCAGAAAAACCTCCTCCACTGAAGTGAGACTGACAGGCCTATAATTACCAGGGTCTTCCTTCTTACCTTTTTGAAAATTGGCACAACATTTGCCAGCCAACTGGGACCTCTCTGGACTTCCAAGACTGTTGATAAATAACGGAGGGAAAAAAAAAAAAAATATATCAGCCAGCTCTTTCAGTACACCAGGATGAATCCCCTCAGGCCCTATAGACTTCATCTACACATCAATCTGGAGCAGCAAGTCTCGAACAAGTTTGTAATCGGCTGGGGTTTTATCATTCTCTAGTCACAGTCTTCCAACACGAGGCTCTGGAGGTCCCAGGGCCCATCATCAGTGTTAATGACAGGCAAAAAAGGCATTAAATGTCACTGCATTGTCCACATCCCTATTTGTGAGGTGACTGACCTCATCAAGTAAGGGACCAATGTTACATCTGATCTTCCCTTTGAGGAAAGAAAAGACATGCATAATGCTGAGAAATCCCAAATATGGGGGTAAAATGAGAAGATGAAAGGAGATGAGGGTGAAATGAAGCAGTTTGGTTCTACTCCAAGGGTCAGCTAACTTTCCCTTTTCTGCTTGTAAGCACATAATGCACATGGACATTTTTTTCTATTGATGCCACACCAATTTTCTGCTTCCTTTTATCATAGAAATATGAAGTGATTGCAGCTTACCAAGGTGACAATAAGTGTGTAGTTGTTGAGTCAAGAGCTGATGTTTTATCATTTAGGCATGCCATATTGTTGTGTGTCACACAACATCACCCATAAGAGGGTTACGATGTGCTTAGATGAAAAATGCATCGCTCTTTGCCAAACTCCTCATGACCTGAATTTCTATATTTGTTTGGCAAAACTCCTTAATGATGGCAATTTATATTTCAAGTTGTCTGTCAGCTTCAGTTCTCTTCAGTCTCTCTGCTGTGTGAGAAATGTAGACAATGCACTTGTCAGTCAGGCAAAGGCAAGAATGTTTTACAGCCATTTAATTATTTGAAAAAGGGAAAAAAAATTTGGTACACACCTTTGTTCAGTGAACTTTTGAGGGTAAAGTTATCTTTGAAGTCTGAGAAGTATAACAGAGCAATGTAGTAGTAAGTACTGCTACTTGGAGAAATTCTGCTGATATTTATTATAAAGAACCTATTTAAGTTGACTCTTAAACTTGCTTTGCTTTTTTGTTAACTACCTAAAGGTATGAGAAATTTCTTTTTTTTACTTTGTTCTACAGAACTGTATGAATTAGATGTACAAAGCTTGCAAAAATTTGTCTTGAATTCTGTTAGTTCAGTCAATGCAGGAATTTTAATAGAACTACTTAAAATGGAGGTCTGTTTGTGACATTTGCATATGGTTCAGTGGGAAATTAAAGAAAACTATCATAGCCAGGAGCATACTTTATAAATAGGAAAAGACAAAGGAATGAATAGATTGCTAGTCACGTGAATAAACCATTCATTTTTGTATCAAAAAACCCATTATGTAACTTACAGAAAAGTAAGATTTCCATTAGAATATTTTCTAAATGGTAAAAAGTGAAACTACTCATGGCATTTTGAAACAGTTCATATGAATATTGGAAAAAATCCCAATTATCCAAGAAAAGTGGAAATAATTTGAATTCCTTTAGCGAAAAGTTAAGAGTAGTGCATCAATGAGGTAAAGCTTGCACTAATACTGAAATTTCCGAAATGTCTTTGGTCACTTTAGCAAGCCAAAATGGAACACTTCTGTTTCGGGAACTGAAGTTTTGGATTTTAATAACATTTTTCCTCTAAGGATTTTCAATTTAACTGTTGTTGGAATGAGCAGATCTTTAATTTCCAGTGAATTGAACTATGAATTCTATTTGAAAAGCTTCTGTGCAGAACTAAGTTTTGATATATTGAACAAGAAAAAAGAATTTGATAGTGTCTGGGGGAGTGGTATCTTATTTTTATCATAACTTACAATATTTGAATTCTGCTGTTCGATACACTAATTAATGAAAACTGTATTTCAGTGTCCTCGTTTTCCCACTTTGTCTTGAAGGCATGATATTCTTTTGTTTTTATGATATTATTCTGTTGTGGCAAGAGGCTTTACAAAGAAGAGGAGACTGGCCCGTAAATGTTGTTGGCTGATTGGTCAAGGAACTTGGCCAATGGTCTTAGCTGAGTGTGACACACTGACTCAAGATATCTTACTTTTTAGATAAAAACCAGTTAAATTCCTTCCACCCCCACCCCCAAAATATTTTTCTAAATAATTTCAACAAAGAGCTTTAAAGAGGTAAGGGTATGAATGGCTGTGGCTGATAGCCATTTCTGGTTTCTTCGTTGTTAGAAAATACGTAGAAGGTGACATCTGCCAGAAAGGCAAAGCAGAATGCTCTTTTAATTGAAGCAACTGTCTGTTTTGCCAGAAGACATGGTGTTTAGCCCTAGATTCCCAAATTTGACATCTATTTTCTGAAATCCTGTAAGATACCCCCTCTTTTTTTTTTTTTTTTTTTTTTCAGTTTGCTGAGTCTACCTCATGAAGAACTAAGTTAGCTGTTTACTAATGTTCCTAACTGTGCCTTAAAAGCTTCTTTTAGTATATTTTGGTGTGTGAGAACCTTTATTTTATCATTCAGGAAACAAATAGGAAAAAGTAACTTTCTCATAGATATTTTAAGTAAATTTCAGATTTAAGTAAATTTAGCATTTGTATGTGAACATTTCAGACAGCAGATATCATTCAGCATGAGATATTATCCTTTTTTAAATAAGAATGGTAAAATAAAAATTAATAATAATAAAAGAAATAAAAATAAAAATGAGGACCAAGGGAGCAGAACTCAATGATTATCTGTATTTTTTTTTTTTGGTATTATATCCTGAAGTTCGGTGGTAGCTAGGTGATGTGCTCTCAGTTAAAGGCAGTTTTGTGCAACCTCATTTAAAACACTTTGAAACGTAGTGTTAGAGTAGCTGAAATGGAGATGGATGAAGTTCATTTGACAGTTCAGTCTGGAAGGTATATAAACGTTCAACTCAAGTGTACTAGTACTTCTGTCCAAGTTTATGCTATGCATATGCAAGTCAGAATTTCAGTTTTTTGATTTTGGAAAGTATGCATGTGTCTGTCACCAATATGCATGTGATGTTTCATGCTAGTGCTCCATACATGGGAGATCTAGATTTAAATCTCTGTTCTTCTGGTTTTGGAGCAGTTTATCTTGCATTACCTGGTGTCAAGTAGAGCATGGACTTGAATATGGATCCCCTGTTTCAAACTACGCGATTAGACAGGCTTAGCAAGCCAGAGCACAAGTGTATGAGAATATATACGTATGTATGCTTCTCCTGTGGTATATCTCTGTGCAAAGATTGCAGCTTAAAACAACATCTTGTGCTAAAATTTCATTTAGTCAAAAATACTCTGTCCATGTCTATGCATATAAATAGCAAATAATTAGTCATACTCTGAATAACTCATTAAAATTCCATTTAAAGCCATTAAGGTTAATCTGGGCGTTTAAAAGGTCATTAACAAGCAATTACTTTGCTTTCTATTGAACACCGGATTTTTTAAAAAAATGCATCTGAAGGGGAAACTGCAGTGGAAGAAACTTTCAGGCCAAGCAACACAAATAAATAAAATGTTGTCTGATGTCTTGATGTCTGGTGAAAAGAATCCTCCAGAAAAGCAGATACTCATTTGCAAAAGTAGGTGTTCTTTCCCCTCCTCCTTAGCTCTGCAGAAAAGTTATATTTTTGTCACTTTTACCATTTCCATTGTGGCTACATCACAGAAGACCAAATTATTTCCTGAGAGATGAAATGGGGTGGAAAAAAAAATTTACTTATTCAAACACTAGTTACCGAATTCCTGCGTTCCATGCTGGACTGAAGGATAATGTCTTCAGCTCTTATCCTGTAGAATACTATGTGTTCTGCGATGTTTGCACAGTAAAAGCATCCCATCAGTGGCTGACTTCCTCCACTTGATTGTTTTAGTGAAATGATTAGCAGGAAAACAGTGATATTGATATTTTAATTGTATAAACCTTTGGAACTGTCATGGAAGTCAAATGACTGGGAGAGTACAATGTCAGAGGGACAGCCATTTCAGGGTCTCTGAAGACACAGTGCATATATCACATTTCTGTACTTACTTTTTCATGCTTGGGGATAATAATAAAAAGAAAAAAAAAAAAAACCCAACCAAACCCCAGTGCTTTAATTCAGGAAAACAATTTGGTGGAAATTTGAGTAGCAATAAAATGTTATCAGGCAAACATTATGAAGTTGTTTAGGTACTGAATGTAGTAAGAAACGAGATAGAAATTAAACTGTTATACACTGATAATGCTTTCATCTCACCTTCCTTTTTTAAAGATGGGTTTAATCCTGTGCTGAGATCTTTGTCTCATTCTTCTCCAAATTTTGCTTATTAAAACACTTGAATTCTTTAAATCTTACTGCTTTGTACTCTACAGTTATGTATGAATGGGTCTGTAAAATAAAATATTTTCACTGGTGTGTTCACAGAATAGCATAGTGATATATTCTGTTAAAATATCTAAGAGTTTCAGTCTGAAGAAATTGCTGGAAGTCCTTGTTGTGAGATAAAGAACATTCTGCCTGACACTTGGACCAAATTCAACTATTAATTTGGATTTTCAGTCTTATCACTTGTCATGAAATCACTGAATCATCAACTTCTTTCCCAGATATTTAATTCATTTCGTTGTGCTGCCATGATGGGTGTGAGCGAAGGCCGGTGCTCTCTTGATGGTGCCTCGTCATTGCCATAGTTGGCAGAGGCACACCGGTTTTCATCTTGAGAACTGGTTGTCTGACTCAGTGTTGCTTCTGGCAGGCTTTGGTCACTGACTGTGTTCTCTGCTTTTATTTCAATTACTTCCAACTTGTCTTTAATGTTTATAAGTGAAGCATGAGACGAGGAGCTGGCAAGTTAATCGGAAGGGGAAGGCAGACTTTTAAATTTTTAATTCTAGGGAAAGGAAATTGCTGTAGCTGTGAAAGAGGGAATCCTGTTAATAGCTTTTAATTGACATCTTGGCCCCTGAGATCAAGTAGATGGGTACTACGTCCTCCCCTTTTCCACTTCCCAAGGAGATAAGTCATGTTTTGGAGAACCTGTGTCTGGGAGCAGAGAGGTGTGGGCTGTCCCACGAGGGAGGATGCACCAGGAGCTAAGAGCGACCACAGCACAGGCAGGACAGTGCCCTTGTCGACCACAGCGTGGTCCTTGGGCAGTGGCTGTGTGGGTTCGGGTCCCAGGTAAAGCTGGTCAGGGCATTTAAGAGCTGTTGGTGCACTTGAGACCCTGATGGAAGATTTATAGAGAATAGATTTCATTGTTGAGATGGCAATTTTATACAAGTTTTTGTGCAGCTGGCCTCTGGCACACTTTTGTAATAAGTTAAAATGGTTTAAAATTCTCTTTAAGATAAGAGAATTATTCCCACGTACATACAAATTAATGGAATACACTTTTGCCATTTTCTGATACAACATAATGTATATTCTGTCTGGTGGACAATGGCCAAGTTAATGGACTGGATATAAAGAATTTAATCTCTATCAATATTCTTCAGTATTACTTTTTTGTTCTATTATGCAGAGGACTATGCTAATGCAGTCAGAGGATAAAATTAGACATACTGTTTAGTCTTCAGGGCTTTTGGCCTTAGATTTTTTTGAATCACAAAAGTTCTGATTGCAGCACGGATCTTCTTTTAAAAATTTAGAACGTTTTATGTGCTTATTTCAATGGTTGAATAAAATACAGAGTATTTCAATTCCTTACCTCATAGGTTTCTCAAAAGCTTGTAAGAAGAGAGTAATTAACATCTAGACTTTTAGTTGCTTTCTCTATAATCTTTAGGTCCAAATTAAGTTTTGGATCTAGATCTGATGTTCAACATCTCTTTTGCTAATGTGTTTTATCCTGTTGTAGAAATCCACAATTATTAGTACGTGTGATTAGTTAGCTTGAGTAAAAGACTTTGGAATTGGGTTTCAGGTTAGAAAGTTTAGTCCTTGAGACTGTAAACTGGCAGTTTAAGGGAAACCTAGGCTACAACAAGGCAAAAATTAAAATGCAAATGCCTCAAAAGATGATTAAGTTCCAACTTAATTGATACTTTCAATAGTTATGCTATCAATTTCTGTGTGCCTCCTCAGTGTTTGTTCCATTCTGTAATTATATCTTGTGTTAAATGAGATTATGAATGTTCTGAGTAGTGATTAAACATATAACTTTCAAAAAAAAAAAAAAGTACTCGCAGCATAATTTAAAATGTTTTGCAGAAGTCATCTGTTCTGTCATGTGTTTAGGCCAAAAATGAAACCTGTAACCTTTAAATGAAGATCTGAAATCTTTTGAAGACAAATTGTGACTATTTTTTTAACTGCTTTTATGACATTTTTTCACAGGAATTACCTCAGCCCCGTTTAAATCAACTCTGCATGGAGCAGAGTTCTTTGTGAACGTTTTGCTCTGCAAGTCTAATGGAGCTATAAGATGTAATGATACTTCTAAATGCTGCTGCAATACCTATATAAAAAACCCCAACAAAATAAACCAAAACCCAACCGAACAAAAAAACCCAGTGGCAAAAAATGCAAAAAACCACCCCAACACGCCAAAACTTCTTGGCGCCCTTATGATCCTCACAGAATGCATTAACCTGGGCTGTTAATTGTAAGGCAAACGCAGATCAAGGCTCTTATTGCTGTTTGAATTCGTCTGGTTTTGTTTCAGCACAAGCAATCTGCAGTGACTATTCCTGTAGCGGTACTTCCCTGAGTGCCTCAGAGCCCCTCACTTTGATTGGCAGTGCTGTAGTACTGGGCACTTCTGGTGAATTTATGCCCGTTATAGAAGCCACTCCATGTTGTTACTTAATGTGCAATATTCTATCATCAGGGCTATAATTTACAGAAAATTGAACATATTTCCCCCTCCATTTAAAGACTGTTCTATTACTAGAAGGCCTGTGCCTCTTTTATGTTTTGTTGTTGTTTTTGTGATGGTTTTTGAGCTTTTCCTGGTACCAGTGGCAGATTTATCTTGTTTCTTCTGTATTTAATTATAGTTCCAGCGGAATTCTTGCTGTAAAAGAGTAAGTCTGCTTTGCATTCCCTCTGAAGCTGTTTTGACAAGTAAAACACAACGACTTTCTGCGTGGTGCTATTCACAGTGTTTCAGGCCACGTTCCTGACACAGAGAAAATAGTGGAGAATGGACGGATGCTTTAAAAGTTCTCCTTCCTCCTGTTTTTGTGGTGAGCGGTTACAGGGTCCCTGTTGAGATTTGTGTGTTGTGCCACATAAGGTACTATGAAAACCTAGAGCTCTGAACTTAATGACCGCTTGTCCCTTAAAGCTTCAGAAGCTTGAGTAAGGGTACACAGATCATATTTACCCAGAATTTGTTTTACCCAGAATTTGTTTTAGCAATAACATAAACCTGTCTTGAGAGGTGCATCATATTTTGTGACTTTTTCTGTGTGGGCAATGAATCTTTGGACCCATTTTTCCTTCTCATATTGTCAGTGTGAGCTGGTAACTTCATGGAATTGCCTTCAGGGAGCCTCATTTGTTCTTTTTACCAGCTTTGCAGTACAGTTGTCTTATTTAATATATAGTTCCTTCTTTTGCTTTGTCCCTAGGTGGTATACTTTGCACTGTGAAATTAAATTCCTATTGTCTTTTAATATAAAATTTTAAAAATCTGGTTACGCAACTCTTTCTTTACTTTTAACTTGCTGCCCTCTGTCCCATATAGTTACTCTTCCAATTTTTTTGTCAGCTTTTACTGACAAACCACTGGGTATATAAAAGCTCAGCCCAGGCTGATGGAAGCTTGGTGCAGACACAGTGATCTTTCCTGTCTTTGCTCATTGCAGAATTTGGACCAGAGGGAACCCTTTTATTCTTCTGTTGTTAAGAGAGATTTGAGGACCAGAAACATCCTTTTCTACCCCTTAGCCTTTCTGATCTCTTATTCTGTTTGCTTAGGAGACTCTAGTTCCTTGCTCTATGCTCCCTATGCAAGTCATTCCTAACGTCTCGTTGCTCGGTTCCTCTGTTTCATTCACATCAGCTTCATAGGAATAGCTGTTGATTCAGTGTCCCGGGTTCAAGAATGCATTGTCATTTTTTGTAGTTTGAAGCCTGTTTAATCTGGTGTCTCTTTGGCTGCTCAGGTGGCATCAGCAGCACCCTGTATGTGTAACTTTTCCCAGTGGGGTAAGGTAACACATCTAAACAGCAGTTTTGTAATCGCCTGTCTTTCTGTCTAAATATGTCCAATTCTCGTTTCAATTGATGCAGCACTTGCAGCTTTATTGATGTAAATGGAACTATGTTGCCTTAAACCAATGAAAGAATGGTCCTTTGTTTCTAATAAGCTTTTGTCATTCTTGAACTGTAGCTACAACATGGCAAGTACTTAAGTAGCTACACAAAAAAAACCCTGGGATTATTTGTAGTGCCTCCAATTTAACATGTGCTCAATGTTTTCAGTACTGGGTTCATAATCTCTTTTTACTTTCTGTAACTACTTCTGGTTTTGAGAAGTAGGACTAAGTTTTCCAGGCTGCTTTTGATTACAGTAGGCTTTTCACAAACTCTATCAAAAAAGCAGGCTTATGCTTCTGTCCTTTGAAAGAATATTTCTTGAGCTGTTGCATAAATGTGCTAGAGATTAAGGTTGGCATATTTTCCACTGAAATGAAATTGCCCACTAAAACAAAGGTGTAGTACAAAAAGAATAAATGCCTCTTCATGCAGCTCCAGCTGCAGGACTGAGTTATAAATGGATGGGGAAAAAAAGTGACAATTTGCTTTTGTAGGATTCGGTAATCAAGAACTGTTGTGTTGTTTTTTCTTCTCTACTGAGGAAAATTCCACTCATAATTATAGCATACCCAGTGCATCAAGGCATGCCTTCCTATTTTTATCTAGGTTGTATTTAATCTTTCCTATCCAAAATGTCCTCATAAGACTTATAATTATTCTTGATTGTTATAGCCACTATTTCTGTCTCTCAAGAAAGATCTTTCTGATATTTCACATTTCTAGTCATGCTCTTGGTTTAACCAGCTCCATCTTCTCCAATGCAATAATTAGATCTACGTGCTTTCTGTTTGTTACGGGGGGATATTTCAGTGTTCTGTTTTACTTGATTTCTTGTGTATTTTAAAATACACTCTGTTATGCAATATTGCTTAGTTACGACACTTATTCCCACAGCTGGTTGCCCATTTAGTAATTCATAATATTAAGAAGTACACATACTGATTGGACATGAGGCGGTGCACATCTGCATACACAGAATCTCATCTGTCGGGTCTTTGAGAGGTCAGTCCTTTATTCCTGTAGGAACTGGTTTTGTGGAGTGAAATTCTGCTTTTGGATAGTGCCATTGATCATTTGGTTAGGCTTCCTTTACCACCCTAGTGAGCTCTTACTACTACTAGGAAATTTTGAAGGAAAAGAATTTTATTATTTACTTAGGGAAAGAATATTGTATAGGGTGATTTAATCTGAATAATGAAACACCACCACCCCCGGCTTATGCTACTGTACCTTATACTATGCATAGTTATTGTTATAAAAAAAGAATTTGATTGAATAAAGAGATTTTCAGTACAATAAGCCTTTTTTTAGATTTTGTGCATGGAAAGCTCTCCCCTGAAAAGGTGCCTTGCTTAAAACAAGGCAGGTACCTGTTCTTGCTTTGCCTTACCTTTTTTATCTAAATTTCGAATAATACTCAACATTGTAATTACTGCAGTATCTTTTGATACATGAAATCTATTGCAGAATCATAGAAATATAAAAGTTATCTTTTCTGTATTAATGCTTATTTGATTTGGAAGCCAGGGAATATATTGGCAAAATTACTTGAAGATGTAACCAGAAAAAAGGTAGTGCTTTTGAACATTGTAAAGATGACTACACCAAAGGAAGACTTTCTGCCATACCTTATAGGTAGTTATTCTTAAACCTAGGAGTTAAATACTGTCATTTTTCTTGGAGAGGCAATATTGTATGTAGGACAGTGGTAGTGAGCAAGTGATAGAATAAGAGCTCCTAGTTGTGGATTTGAATTTGGCTAGCTATGAAACAGTGTCTAATTATATTGAGTATGGATATACTTTGCAACTGGGGTTAGAAGATACTTGGAATTTTTTTCAGGAGCACAGAAATCTTGCAAGAAGCTTCTTACAATCACGATGTGGTTAATTTGTCTACTTTGTCTTCAGTCGGTGCCTGTTAACAACTGAGTGCCTTTTTTGACAGGGGCAGGGAGACTCTCCCATGCCTACCAGACTTTTGCAGCAGGTGCTGTCTGTCTGACAAAGAGATTTTGACAGATTTAAACATGAGTTTGCAGATGTGAGACCTGCTGTAGTACGAGCCAGTAGCTGAAGGAGTATGGTGGAAAGCAAAAGCACTATTATTCCCCCCCCCAACCCACTCCCTCAAGCCACGTTGAATCTAAGATCAAGCAAGGTAGGAGGCAGAGAAGATGAAAATGGAGCCAGATTAGTGGGAAGCTTTCTTCCCAGTTTGGTCAGACAATAATGGAATGAGAAACAGTGTGTTGAAACCATTAGGAACTCTGGAGATGAAGGGGGAGTGTGTTTCCTATGTGTATAGGAAAGAGAGTAGGGAAAAGGATTCTGGTGACATGGAGCACATCTCCCACAGCTCAAAAGCGCAGAGACACTCCACAGAATCCCAGGTTTATCTCCTTGGGTTTTTTTCTTCACTCAAGAAGCGTGTATATTCAAAGAGATGAATCGAGGAAACAGTCTTGTTCACATACAAGGGATATGCTTCCAGCTTGTGTGTAAAAAAAAAAAAAAAAAAAAAAAAAAAAAAAAAAAACCTCATCAACCTTTGCCTAGCTCTTTCACAGATCAACTCCATTAGATCAACACATAGCAGCTTCCATGTTTAGAGTACCTCTCTTTCCTCATAAATTAATTGTCATTAGGAAGTTGTATAGAGTATTACCAAATATAATTTAATAGTTATCTATGACAAATACCTGTGAAAACGTATTGTCAGAAGCATGTTAATTTTTTTATGCCAAATCTTTAGTTGCTCCCTAGTTTAATAGTTAACTCTAAGGCAGATAATTTGTTGTGGTGAAACAATGATAGGAATTTTGTCTCTTGTGCCACACCTTATTCATTTGGCCTAATTTTCAACTCTGACAAATAGCACTGGCTTTCCACATTCTTGCACAGCTCTGCCTTCCCAATGACGTGTATAATAGAAGACAGACATATCTTTCTGAATATTCGTAACAAAACCTATCGTAATACATTTATATCTGAGCTAAAGCTTTCTCCACAATAGCATGAAGAAAGAAGAGGATATGGACTGTCTTTCCACTGGATGTCACTCTTAGCTTAGATGTGTGGTGACTTAATAGTAAGGCATTGTCTACGTAAACCTGATATCCGATTTTTTTTGTTGTTGTTGTTTTTTGTTTGTGTGTTTTATGAAGCTTTGAAGAGGCTTATTCAACCTCATAGCTTTAAGAATTTCTTTTAAGGAAAACAAAAGTGCTTAAACTGTTAATGGTGATCTGTGGTGTTAGTTTTTACTTGTGTGATTCTAGTGTATTTTTGAATAGGGGATGAATTTGTGAAACTTAATAGTGTAGAGAAGCACTCAGATAAGATTCTCAGGTATTAAGAGAATGTATTAATATGAGTCTGCTGCAAGCAATTCCCCTGTGCTTGGTAGACCTGACACTCCACAATAAATTTTCTTTTTCATTTCATATTTAACCTTTCCTTATTTAGTCTCTTTGCTTAAAATTGGTTGTTGGTTTTGTTTGTTTGTTTTTTTAATAGAGCTAGTGAATGAAAAGGTTCTGCTAAAAAGATGACAGCTAAAACATCATCATTTAGGTATACAGATGTGGATATCAATGGAAAACTTAATATTGTCTTCAAGCTTTATAAAAAGAATTTCTGTTCTTATGAATTCTATGTGCTTTTAGCCTCATAAGATAGACTATATGCTGTGTTCATTAGCATTTGTTCATCTTTTGTTTTTAGCAGTGGATAAAATAACGTGTAATAAGAGAGAAAAATGTTACATATCTGACATGCCTTTCAGAAGAAAAATCCAAATCCACTGAAGTTAAAGAATTACACCCCACCCCCCCCCTAAAAAAAAAAATAAATAATATATATATTGAGACAGGAAGTCCAGAACTTAACTGGATATCCAAGGACAGTGCTTTCTTTTTTCCTCCCTAGGGGAAAAATGTTGCAGCCTGCCAGACAGTATTGCTGTTCACTAATCCTTGACATTGATCTTCCCAGTTTATAGCTTACCAAATGGCTTCCAGTGATTGCAGGGAGCATTATTCTGTGGACCCAGAAGGGGCGTCCTTCCCCAGGCTAAAGGATATTCCAACATGCCAATCCTATTTCTACTTCTTATGGCCCTTGGAACAGTAGGATCTCTGTGGATCATCGTGGGATACTGTGGGACTGAAAGGATGCCAATACAGTGTTTGCATCTCCTAATCCTCATCAGAGCCTCTGTGTACATGAGTATGTGTTTATCTGTTTCATTTGGAGCATGCACAAATAAAGCCATTCCTTTCTGGAACGGGAGATGTAGCTTTCCTACAGTCCCAAGACAGAAGTGGCTGGTGTGGTGTGGACAAAATTGCGTTCCTTTCTGTTGCTTGCTGCCCATTTCATACATTCAGTATACAAGAGAGATTTCACTCTAGTAAATATACTCCTGAAAGTCATTTTAGGTTATGCCAATGAGCTAAACTGCTCATTAATTGATGTTCTGTAATGCTCCATTAGAAGCAGCAATTTAAAATGTATCACACATAGGCTTTGTTTGCCTGTGTTCCATTAAGTTGTCACAGGATGCTTCTGGTTCTGTGGCATTTTGCACTACTCATCAGGGTCACACAGAACAGCACACGACTGTCCCTCTATAATTACATTTCAATGACACAACTCAGATGTTTGGCTCTTTGGCTCGACACTGACAATGTCAGCATATATTTGCCCGAAATGAGCTTTGAAATTAACATTCCTTTAAGGTGATTTGTGAAGTTCATGTCTTTGATACTTAAATGTCATGTTAGTTTGATTCAAAGTCAGAGCAGAGGGGACAATATTTATATGGATGCAGAAACCTCCTCTCCATTCCCTGTGACCGTGTATTACAGTAAACACTTACATGGGCTGAAAGTGAAGCACCAAGGCTGAGTTTTGAAGTTCTGTACTATGATGGCTTTTGCTTCCACAGATATTTTAAACAGCTGATATCTGTTTCTAGCTATGTGAATAGCTAGAAACAATGCTGAGATTAAGTATGCCAATCTGTTTTAACTTATAAAGTTTTTCAGCCGTTGGTAACATTTACTCCATGTGTTTTTTGTAAATGCCAAATCAGTGTATTTTTATTCCAATATTGTCTGTGAGTTATTGTACAAACATAAGCAGGCCTGAATTACTGCAGCTTGTACGTGGCCCTTGGCTGTCTTCCTTGCCTTGGTCTTTTAGGAACTGACAAGGCTTATTTCTTGTCAGTATCTGCTAAAGAGATGGATGACAGTTTGTGCATGGTCACCTGAGCCCACGTACAGCCTCTGCAGTGGGTAATTAAAGAGCAAATGGGATGTAGAACCTGGTGTTCATGCAGATGTTCTACAAACACAAGAAACATTCCACCCAGAGAGTGGCAACTTGTATTTGTTGCAGTATGTGCTCTACTAAATGCAGTGAGAAATCTAGCATCTTTTTCTTCTCACCAAGTGAAGCAATTCAGTACTATGGTACTTTGGTTTAATGTTACTCCTATACAGACTTTTTGTTCCCGTTAGGAAGAAGAGACTTTTAATAATTATATTCAGTTTTCTTTGACATTTCTGTTGAAAGTGCTGGCAATTATAATGGTTAATGTATTCGATGATAGTATTTGAGTATTCGGGTTCTATAATTACACATCATGCCCTATGGTTTGATTCATTTTTGGGGGACTATTGGTAAACTTCGCTGCAGTGTTTTCATGCCTGGTCTCCTGCTGAAAAGGAGTTGTCCAGTTTAGAGGTAAAAGACAGTACCAGGCAGCTTGCATAAACCATTTTTCATTCCCACTCTCAAATCCATTAGTTCTCAAAAAAAGTTACATTATCCTTTCTAAAAAGCATAGTCTTTTGCATTCATTTTGTAAAGCTCATGTTCCCTAGAAGCTGCAGGATGAGTGACCTCCCAATTCTAGCTTTGCTCTCTTTTTTTTGTTGGAGGAACTTTCAGCAAAACAGTGGCTAACCAGTAGTTGTGTCTTGCACTGATTTGAATTCTGGGCATAGTATGTAATCTAAGTACAGATTATTTATGAGGTAAGTTTAACTCTTTAACTCCTGTTTGTATTTTGAAATACAAAATAAAAATTTTATATTGAAATAGTGATATTCTGAGCAGCTTAAGCCTTCAGGGTTGCGCTCAGAATGTGCATTTGGGTAATTTGCTAAAAATGAGAAGCTGACATACAGTCTGACCAAACAGACATTTACTGGTGAGAAGAGACACTTTGAATATTTAGGCCTTTATATGCAACTGTGAAAATTGCCCTCCTCAGTTTTTTTAATCAGACATTTAATATGCATAATAGTAAACTTAACCCCCTTCTCTCTGTGGCCATCCATAATTGTTTAATTTTCAGCACATGTGCTTATTCCATCTTATCCCAAACATGTTTTGCATTAGGCATTGAAATGCAAACTCTTAATGGGTTTGATTGTATGATTATCTCATAATATCAGTTGTCATTGTTTTCCTGTTGAAAGGCTGAAGTTTGTAAGCATGATCTTCCCTCCTTTTCTCACCTTGCCTCTGGCAAAGTAGACAGACATGAACCGAATGGCATATTATAGCTGTACAGAACAGTTTGTGTATTAGTTTTTATAAAGGGAAGCTCTTGAGGGGCTATTTCCGCTGTGTTCACAATACTTACTACCTTCATTTATATGCTCATTAACACTTTAAAAAAAATTGTAAATTTTTTTCCTTACACTTCTAATATTGAAGACCAAACTGCACACAACTGGTGGTAAAGAAAAATGGTGTGATTTAAGGATATCGCAGATTGTGCTTGGTATTGGCTTCTGTGCTGAAATAGCATCCCTTAATGTATGAATATTGTCTGAACCTTGCCTGAGGGAAGCCTAAGGAGCTGATGGATTCACGCAGGTCTGGAGCTTGGCTGGAGATAACTAATGCTTTCCAATGTGATCATGTAGATCAGTTGTTCCATTAGATACTTCTCATTTGTTAAGTAACTAACTGATTTGTAACTTTTTTTAAACTGGAAGAAGTTGCACTCTGTTTTCTTACATTTGGGGATACGTCTTGCAGTACTTCTTAGTGTGAATTCAGATGTAGCAGTAGCAACAGTGGACTGTATCTAGGTATTGGAAAAAAAACCCAAACAGATAAACAAACCCTTGGAAGGGAAAGAGGGCTTAAATAAAAAGTTCAACAAATAGATGCTTTAAGGAAGGGAAAACAGTACATAGAAAGTACTATGTCCTACCTCTTGCTCTGGAAATTAATGGCAAGAATGTCCCTGAACAGCAATGGAAACTACATTTATTTTTTTCTCCTCGAATCCCACAACAATACATAAACAAATACTGGAGTGGCATTTAGATGTTTTTACACACTGGCAAGGTGTAAATTGTCCTCCCACAGGTAGTGATCCAAACACATGGATGAGGAGCACAGTGAATCTCTCTGCTAGTGCAGGATTTCGTTGCTAAGAGTCAATCTGGAAGGTATTGATCCAGCATGCTGTCCCAATTCACTGTGGGAATAATTTTAAGGATGAAATGTACTGGTCTATGAGAAATGATTTAGTTATAAGAAAATATTCATATGAGGAAATGCAGCACAGTATTGCTAACCACATCTGTGCTTTCTACATCATATAAAGAAAGAAGGTTAAAGAAGGCTGATGCAGTGGTAACAGCAGTATCAGATAATTTCCTGAACTGTAGGTAGGAAGAGATTAATAGTTAAGCTATGTTCCTGGGTACTGTCAATGGGGGCTCTAGGAAATGCGAAACAGCAGGGGTCAAGAACTGTGTGTGTTTGACACCATATTTAGGGCATTCAGACACTGAATTTATTTGCAGGCATCTGTAATCCTGTTCTGACTAGCACTTTTTATGACTTCAAAGATTAAACTATTAAAATTAAACTGGGTATAGATGTCAACTTAGAAATGCTCTCCCTGGGCCAGGTTTAAGATACATGGGCATTAATTATTAATTAAGTTGCTGCTATCTAGCAGGTGCTTATTGTATAAAGAAAGAGAGAATTTCCTTCTCCACATTTGGCAAATCTAGTACAATTCACAAGAAACAATTCTTCATTTTCTAGAATTGAAACAGGAAATATAGCAGTAGAAATCAATGTATTTCCGGTTTTGTTGGAACTATCTGTGTTATTAAATACAGATGAGTCCAGGTATATGTTACTACTAAACAGTGTGACCCCTTAGACACTAAAAGGAGGGAAAGGTGGCAAAAGTAAAGAAAAAAGAATGACTCAAACTTCTGCTTGGGGGTTCCTGAAGAGAAGGAAGGATAAGACGTTTTACATTAAAAATGGCATCTACAGCACCATTATGTGTTTTCCTCCTGTGTTTTGGTGTCTGAGGTACATTGGTCAGAGTCCATCCTATGTTAAGTACCTTAGAAACAGTCTGCCACTATTCCAACTTACCTGGATTCTCCTTTGGCTGTCTTGGTATATCAGACTTGTTACTGATTGTAGATACCATCTTTTTATTTGTTCTTGCATTTGTAGTTTACGTCTGTACTCCTTTTTATTCCCTTTGCATGCATTCATTTAGAACCAGTCTCTTATTTGATGTTTGAATAGTAACAGGTTTTTTGGTGTGTGTGTTTTTTTTTTTTTTTTTTTAACCATTACTTGTTTGAGAGTTAGAGCTACAATTTTGAGTTATGATTTCTATCTTGGAAATGCCCTAAATATAGTACTATCTTGTTTTTTTGTTTCATTATTTCACCTCTTAAAGTATGTTCAGCATCTTATTGGGAATCTTGAAGGTTTTCTTTTGTAAGTTGTCATCATAAAATTGTTGACAGGCTACTCATCACTTCATGCCACGGGGAAGTTTGCAGTGGAAAGAAGAGGAAACAGCTTCTCTGTTTTGAAGTGGACTACAAAACAAAAAACGATGACCCATCTGTACCAACATTATTATTTTTCTTAAGATATAGGTTTTTTTTTTCCCTTATGCCTCCAATGAGCGTGGAATTAAATTAGTAGTGTAGTTAGAAAATGGCTGAATGACTGCTACTGAATCAAGCTTTGTAAAATCATTTTGTCTATGTTTTGTCCATGTTGCATTTCTATTGTTTTCTTCATAAGGAACAGTTATCACTCTTGTTACTTCATTATGTCATCTATGTTGTTACATTGCTTTATATATTCTGCAGCAAGTATCTGAATTTTTCTCTGTGGCTTTTCTCATTAAACAGTAATCATCAAAGCAGCGTTGTGGAATTAGGGTGTAATTTCAGAGCTTTCTGTGTTTGGTCTTTTAGAAATGCAGAAATATCAACTGACATAAATTCAGAAGTTTTAGAATCCTTTTTGGGAGAGATATCAACTTTTGACATTTCTAGTCACTTTTTTACAGCTCAAAAAGAGATTGAACTCTTCTTTCTGCAGGTCTCCCATCAATGTTCTTACAACGTTATCTTCATAGAGTTCCAGGGAATGATAGTCTTGATTTGTTTGACTTGACTTATTGACTTTTTTTTTTTTTTTTACAGTAGGATTTTTCTTTTTCTTGGCGACTCAGATCACCACTGTTCCTAGGCAAATGAGTCAAAAGGTCTATACCACCCATCCTGTCTTCATGGTAGAAGGATCTATCAGTTATCAAAACAACTTAGGTGTGGCCTATAATTTATTCTTTGCTAGTGTAGGCACAGGTGAAAACCTACATTTCTGTCTTGTGACTTTTTAAAGAATATTTGTTTCCTTATTCATACACTGTTTCTCAGACAGCTATTATGCCCCCCTCCCCTAAGTTAATCTCCGGTTTTTAACAAAAAATAATAAATCAAACTGAAGCTTCCCTGGAAAAAATCAATCACTGCTTGATACATGATGCACAGTGGAGGAGAGTGTTGGGATGTAAATTCTGTTTGGCATTTCTCTTACGTTCTGGGGAGGTGATTTAGCCACTTTTTACACCTTCAACTCACGTATTTCGATTTTCTGGTTTGTAAAGCGACTTTCCACACAGTTACATCAACACAGTGGAGGCAGGAGTAAGTGTGGGTCAAAGGTTGGTGCAGAGATAGGGAGAAATTTTTAAATGGTAGAGAAGAGAAGCCATAACCTTTGTCCTCACATATATACAGGACAAAAATTTCTCCGTACACACAAGGAAGACCTTTTTTTGACAGAAGCTATACGAAAAGTATGGAAAAATCTGTGGTTTTCTCTGGTTCCACCCCCTCTCCCTCCCTCTCCCTGGCCCCAACATAACACTTTCTCCTGATTTTTTTTTTTTTTTTTTTTTTGTTGAAAATTTCCTAAACAACTCTGATACCAGCCTATCCAGCTCAAAAGGAAATGCGTGTAGTGAAATTTGGTTTTATCAGTGAAGTGTCGTATCAGACGTTTTCACATGAATCTATTTGATAGTGTGCAGGGGGAAATAATGCAGGAGGTACTAATTTCTACTGATGGGCAGCAGGAAGACTTAGAATTTTCTACAGTGCTGTGGTCCTAATCTGTAACTCTGGTTACAGAGTAGCATTTGTCATGCTTTGAGGTAAATCCAGTGTCACTGCATGGGTTATCTTACTGGTTTTAGTGTTGACTTTTCCCTCATTGGTCAATTTACTTGGACTATGAAGCTGGCTTGCTGCAACAAGATATTTGCAAAATGGGCAGAACCTAATAGGATGTATAAGACTCCCTGTGTGTAGGGAGGAGAATGTATACTAGCCTTCCTCTAGAAAAAGCAATAAATGGCCTTCATTCACTAGGCGAAGCTCACACTTGCTCCAATACATCTGTAAAATTGGAATTGTTAAAAATAATAATCAAACTCGATAAAAAGCTGGACCTCGTTGTTGGAGTTGTGTTGGTTTTTTGCATGAATAGGAATGTTAAATCACCTAAAAGGTTTGTAAGGAGCTTCGAGAGAAACTTGCTGGCAGGAAGATTTTGTGGATATTCTTGTGCGCAGTGATGCATGTCTGGATTACTGCTAATGCAGTAAGAAGCACAATTGAGTCAACTTAAATTTTCCTAGTGCGTTGAACCAAGGGATGTTAGCCAAGCTTGCCTGCTGACAATAGCATTACAAGCTCATTTTTCTAGTTAAGCTTTAACAGTATTTGCATTTTCCTTGGCATTGTATTAATTAAACAACTGTGATGCTGCTTAAGCTGCAGGCCAAGTCCAGCAAACAGGAAAGAAAGTGAATCCTAACTAGGCTATTAACCCAAATGAGAGTTATAAGATGTTCTAAACCTACTTCTGATTTGAGTGCTGGGCTTTGAAATTCTTGTTGAATCAGAACAAGACTGAACTGTAACCTTTGGTCTGTTTTGGGTAATTCTGATTCCAGTATAGAAGGTCCTGAATCGATTCATGTTAACACAGGTAGCTAGAACAGCTGGCTTGGTTCATATTCCCTTTACATTTTCAGACATCACTAAAGCTGTGTTTAGAATCTGAAGAGCTGCTTGGGCCATAGTGACTCAGAAATTGCAGGTGCTCAAGAAACTGCTCGTGACAGGAATGACCTTCTTTATCCCAAATGCTCCTGTAAGGGGTTACAGGCAAACGCAGAACTCTGTACCGAGCTAACTAGCTTCTATGTCAGTGGAGTTTAATCAGGTTGAAAGAGTGAGAGCACAGCCAGGTAGTTGTGAAAACCTTCCTTAAACTTGTGAGATTCATTAACTTCAAAGCTGTTCCTAATGGTGCCACTGACAGAAATGACACTGCTCAGATGACTTAATTTACCTTTATAAGACATCCTTTGTTGTATAATTGCAAAGAGTCCTTAAAAGATTCCAGTATCTTACTGGTTTGTAGTATGCATAGGTAGAAAAAAAAAGTTAAGCTAAACTCTTATTTTTATACTGGTTTACATGGGAGACCTTCATGCTACTTTAATGGATGTGTATATGAGCATAAATCCTAGAATGATCTATTTCCACCTGAAATACTTTTTTTAAATTTTTTTTTTTAAATAGTAGTAGTTGGTATCATTTAAGGTACTAAGGTACTAGGTATATTTGAAAGAATTAACCCAAAATTCAGTTGTTTGCTGGTACTTTTCTAGACATGAATTTAATTGCAATCTTTTGTTCTGCTCTCAAAGTTCTTTGCAGTTGTCTCTAATCCTGTTTTCTCCACACTGGCTTTACTGGAGATTGAAGCTTGTATTGTTAGTGTGTAGTAGCTTATTTTTCATTCAGTCTGGTGGTCTTGGTGTGATTAAGAAATGAAGGAAATATAGTATGGAATGGGAGTATGGGCCCTAACATATTCAAGTATATGTTTTTAATATAAAAGATTTGAGTTTTTTTTTTTTAATGTGGTAATTAAAACTAAATAACCTTTAGACCATACTTGAATCCAGTGAGATTTGATTTCAAAGGAAGTTTTGATTTTAAAGGAAGTTCTGTGACTTAAAATATGCGTTCTGTTAATTTAATGGTTTAATACATTTAAATTAACTAAGTAATTTGAAAGAAATTACTTTTCAATCTCTTTGAAACTTGCTTCCATTGGTTTCTAATGGGACTTGAATTCTTTTCCAGATATAATCTGTTTCAAGAGAGTGGCTTCATGTTCCAATAAACCTTCTCATTACATTTCAAGGACTTAACTCCTTTTTTCCATAATAACTTACTCTTGGCAACTAGTACGTAGCCATTTCCTGTTTCAGTAGTATGCTGCTTTTTAAAAATAACACTGAAGCTCTGTGAAGTTTGCCTAAGGGCGCTTCTTGATGACTAAACTGAGGATTATTGAATATCTGCAATGTTTCCTACTTGCAAAAGGGATCTAAAAATCTCTGAGTTTGTTTGCATTTCCTGGACCTAAGAAAAATCTCTAGGGAGTTGGAGATCAAGGATGAGAAAACAGATATATATATATATATATATATTTTTTTTTTTTTTGGCAGCAGTTGTTGCACAAAGCGTTTAAGAAAAGGTGGAGTAGGGCTGCTGCACTGCTCACTTATATCAAGAAGTCTGTATGCAGTATTTCCAGATTGATGGTTCCAAACCCTGCAGTACAACCTTGGAGAAATCTTGCTGGTTTCTTGATATGTGAGAAGATTGTTTCCAGTGCCTGATGCTGGTGCATAAATGTCTGTTTTATAGTGTACTTAGAATGACTCCTGTTCCTCAAACACAGTGGAGATGGTGTACCTTAGTGCTGTTCTATTTCAGTGCTATTTTAAAAACTGCTTTTAAGTACAAGTAGCTGATTCTGCAGTGTCTGAAAGGGCTAAGCCTGCAGGGTATCTCATTAGACTGTTTGTGTGTTTAAGTTTGGCTTGGAAAAGAAGTACAGTGAAAGGGGATGTGACAAACTTGCCTTATTTCGTAACTGGAAAGACAGTTGGCCAGCTTCCAGTAAAATGACCAGTCCAACTAAGCCCTGTCAGAAAATAGTCTTGTCCCATCAAACATGAAATATTAATATCATTATGTTGCCTTTATTAATTTGGTCTGTGTTTTTATACATTAATTCATTTAAAGAATAAAGATTGAGAGCCATGTATGATAGGAAAAACAACTGCAGAAACTCTGAAGTTAGTTACCATTCTTAGATGAATTTAGAGAGAAACACTTTTTCAGAATACAACTTTTTGATGAGTTGCTCTGTATATTCCGCCATTAATTCAGAAGTTTGCTTTAACTACATTCTCCTCCTTTCAAGGTTTTCCCAGATTTCCTCATTCCCCACCCCCCTGCCCCCCAACATGGTTAGGCTGTCAGCCTTGAAGATACATCACGATTCAGTCTTGTTATGTCTTTCCTGTTCAGCTCAGGTCCAGCTGATCAGTGTGTTGCCACTAGAGGATCCTTGGTGGAGGCTATGATTGTCTTGATAGCTGTGTGCGCTGATTAGAGGAGAAGCAGCTGCCTTTTGTGTCCTTTGTTCTGGTGGTCCTTTAAAGACTGGCCCTGTGTCAGAGCCTGTTTGCATGTCATTACTTAGGTAGCCTAAAATAGTTGGGTGCGAAAGCTCCTGGCATACTTAATGGTTTGTATTCCCCTTTATTTAAAAAACAAATAAAAATCTCTTCTTCAGTTAACCTTGTGTGCCTGCATTACAAATCTCTATTGCTTCTGTTATTGCATATGGTTTGAAAAGAGGCTATTAGCCAACAGCAGTATGCATTATGGAAAGTGATCCTCTGAGTGAAGTGTGAGAATGGTATCTTTCAAATTGAAAGATATTTTCCCTATCAGTATCTAACAGTCCTGCAGTTACATGTACTGAGATGCAGATGCTCACCCATGTATTTATACAAGCTCCGTAAAACGGGATGCTCAGAAATGTAGCAAAAAATGTGAAATAACTATGAGCATGCACAGATGGCCACTGGCAGTTCTTACTGCGTCTGAGAGTGAGAAGCAAAAGATATTCTTACTAAAATGCCAAGTCAGAGAGTGTTTAAATTGGCATTTATGTAATGTCGGGTATAACTGGGTGGTAGAAGTCTACACTGAGCCAGTAGTTAAACTCAGTGCTATGATGATTATAACATATTGAATTAGTCATGTGCTTTGCCCATTGAGGTAAAATGTTAATCTTTAATCTGAATTAGTTCTGATTATCTCAAATGCAGCTTTAGACTGCTTTGCAAATCATGCTGTAAGGACCTGGAGTAGTCCTCATCCTGGTTAGGAGTGTTTTAGCTGACAGAGTCTTTTATATAAATGGCGTGCTTTTGCCAGTATGTGATAGTGTAACTCTCCTCTAGTTGCAGAGCAGGAAACTCTGAACTCTAGATCACCTTTATAATAAAACTTGTACAAATTTTTCATATGGATATAAGCTTGCAAGTCTTGGCTGGCATTTCAGACATGTACTGGTTCAAAAAAAAAACCCAAACAAAAAAATCCAACATCAGTTGTTCTGAAGGGAGTTTTGAGTTCTAAATCTGTTTAGTGAACGTATTTTGCCATCCTCAGTGTTTTTGCTCTTGTTTCATTTTGGGTAATAAACTTTCTAAGACCTCTGTTCATCTGATAACTCAGGCACTGGATAAAAGCAGCATGTTTGATCTAGTTTCTGTATTGTAGTTGGATTTGGCAACATTGGAATAATTGCCACAATAGTGTTTAGTTCACTGACAGTTCAGGGCTCATAAGACACTCGGTAGCCTCTTAAAGAAGTGATACTGTTATAAGGTGGTGGGTAGGGTTATGTTATGAGGTTGCTGGAACGGGCACTGTCACAGCAATACCAGCATGCCTGATCTCTCCATTGGGGTGTTCCCTTGCTCTCCAGGGAAAGCACTCCTTTCCTCCTATGTCTCCTAACCATGGGAGTTGGTTTGGGCTAGGTGGTCATGGCCAGAACAACATGTTTTGTTTTATTGTATTGATTTAGGCTGAGATGGTTGAGCGCAAGGCTTCCCAGCAGGAACCCCAAGCCAGCATGATTTTCACACCTTATTATGCCTTTTCCTGTTTCCTGGCCCTCCTTTTTGCTGCCCACTTACCACCCTTTCTCCACCTCAGACTTGCCCCCGCAATTACTTTTTCCCTGTTGGTCCCCGTTTTGCGGCCTCTTATACCCAGATCTGGCATTTCTGATACAATTACCTAGATAATCTCAACCTTTGTGGCGTTACTGATATGGTTACCTAAATGCTGCTGGCTTTGCACAGCTCTGCTGTGCAGAAAGTCCCCAGTGCTCTCCTTCAGTTATGGACGGAATACATCTGTTTTTTGGGGTAACTTACCCATTACCACCTGTGAAGCACAGTCATTCTTCACAGTGCTATCTGTAACTCATGTCAGCTTCTCACCTTTGGCATTTGTGCTTGCCATGTTCAGTAGCCATGTCCTTGCCCTGTCCTCTTCAGTTGGCTTAAGCTCATGCCGGGCTCTAGTCAGTGACCTGGTCCTTTGCCTGCAGCCCTAGTAGATATATAGGAGAAACTCTGTGCTTCTGCCATGCCTTTTTCCTGGTGGCAGGGCTTCTTGGGGAAAGGGCATATTTTTTTCATCATGCAAGAATCTACAAAAGACTTTCTGTTGGCCCAACGACCTGGAGAAGTCAAATAAAAGTCTCATGGCATGCCACTGAGCACTGAAACTCTGTGCAAACATCCAATTTGATCTGTTCTACTGGAACTCTGTTGGAGTAGATATATTGGTCCATTCTTTTGAACCTGCTGGGCATTTTATGGGAAAATCAGCATGAGTATGTGTAATGCTGCTTCACGTTTCTATTCTTGCTTCTCCTAAAAACATTTTTGTAGGGTCTCTGAGCACCTTTGAAAATCAGTTCTTTTAAGACTATGTAGGGTTTACGTTACTAAACCTGAACAGCCCACATTTGAAAAAATTACAATTTATATACCTTTTCTTAATGTTAATGTATCATCAGTGACCTCTAATTGAGAACAGTAAATACAAAATCTGATTCCTTAATGGGAATAAGTGTTCCATGGATGGCTAAAATGGGCTGAAAGCTGCTCTGGTATTTCATCACTGCAGTTTATTTTAAGGAAATGCTTAAAGATTTTGTGGCATGTGGGCTTCCTGTTGTTTTAAAAGTCAGGCTATCATTTCTGCAGAGACAGTTGGTACTTGTTGAAAGATAGGATCAGCGTTCCAAAGGTTTCACAGACTAGGGTAATGATTCTGTTGGGTGTTCATGAAGATGAAAAGAGGTCTTTTAGAACAGCGGGCAAGAGAAGGATCAGTCATACTACGCATAAGATGATCTGGGTAGAATAAAGGTACATTAATATTCATAGGAGTAGAAAATGAGTATTTAAAATAATTGTAACAGTTTTACTCAGACAGTACCTTTTTCAGTAACTTCAAAGAGAGCGAGATGAGCCCTCTTTAAATTAGCGGACTTTTACGAGTTTTTTTTCTTTGGGCACAGCCTATCATGAAAGTTATAGGAGCTATTCCTAACAATACATGGAGGATGTAATATTAGTCTGCTAAAACATTTAAAGTAATTTAGAAGTAGCTTGCATGTTGCAATTTGGAAACTGGTTGATTATAGTGTTGGGAAGCATTATAAAAGTAAAATTATCAATTTGAATAGACACAGATTGTTGTAAGTTTAGTTGGTTCTTATTTAGTTTGTTCTTATCCCACAAAAGGTAATGCATAAATAAAGAAGGTTTGGGGGAGAAAAAGTAATGCTTCTAAAAAGAAAGAACTTCACCATTTCACATCTCTCAAGACATAATCAAAACAGAAGTCTATGTATTTGTTTCTTACAGTCATCATCCAACACTTATATTAATGATTAATTATAGAGACCTTTATTATGCAGACTGCTGTTTCTCCTGATCCCAATATGAATCATAGAACCATAAAATCATTTGGGTTGGAAAACACAGTATTCGAGGTGGGGCCTTACCAGTGCTGAGTACAGGGGGATGATCACTTCCCTGGTCCTGCTGGCCACACTGTTTCTGATACAAGCCGAGATGCTATTGGCCTTCTTGGCCACCTGTGGTGACTGTAGCATATTTTTCCTTGTAGAAATAAGTAATATCAAGAAACTGCTAAGAAAATAAACTCAACTCCTACCAAATTGACACGTTACCCGGTGCCTGGGAAACCATGATTACAAAACTAGGTTTCCATCATGTTTGTCAGCACTGTCTTCCTGCAGGATTGCACACTGATTAACATAAAATCTTTTCGTGGTGCTTTCAAGCAGGGATCTTACTGCTGGAATCTCTCCAACTAAGTTGCAGTTCCTTGGTGTAAATTTGATTCTGATCAAACTTGATAAAAGACAATTTAGGAAGCTGGTAAATGAGGCAAAGTACTAAATTGTAAAGAAACCAGAAAGCAGCCACGCTGTCTCTGGAAGTTAATTTGCTTAAAGACTCCTTGAAAGGAATGATAGAGTGGGCAACAAATAGTAACTAATAGAAGGTTAACATTGTTTCGTTAGCATGACAACTCCCTTTGTGTGTCTTTGGCAGGTTCTGGGAAACACTGCTCCTAGTTACTTCTAGTGTCTCCAACGCTGCGTACAGGGGTGGAGAGTGGCTCTCGGATCTCCTTAGATTGATGGAAAATAACAATTTCTGAGAACTTTTCAGAAATATTTCTGATTCTTCCTTATCTTTCATATAGCTCCATTGTTTTTCCTGCTTCCTAGAATGATTTTGATACGAGTTGACATGTAAAATAAGAGATTAATTTATTATTTTGATTCAGGGCAGTTATTTTGTGAAAAAAACTGTTCTTTTTTTCATCTGAAATGTCACAGTTTCTGTCTCGGGGATATTGCCAAACTCTTATTTAAATGGCAGAGAAGTAGCTTTGCAGCCTGTAGGAATGGACATCTTCAGATGCAATTCTTCCATAGACTAGATTACTGTTCTCAGTTGAGTGAACTTCTAAAGAGTTATTTTGTGTTGTGTGTGTTCTGGGGCATGTGGGAAAAATACATCATGTAGTGTTATTTAGAAGATTTAAATGCTCCAAGGTCCCTACACGTTGGTGATAATATACAGCCTTCTGCTTAGACAGGAAAACCATTAGAAGTTCCTTTAAGAATAGAACGTACATTTCCACGTGGTTTTATTATGTTTTACTACCTTTTCTGTGTCAAAGAACATGATGTAGAAGAAACCGTAGAAAATCTATTTGCTTTAAGTGGCTTAGCTTGCATATCAGCAAGCAGAATGCATGCCTTTTGGTATATATTTCCTAATTAGTTTTTAATTATTAGGGGGAACTCTGGAAGTCTACTGCCTAGATACATAAAGAATACGTGACTTCTAACGTATTCTGGTAGCACTCAGTAAGTCCTCTAAGAGCCAGGGGTCCTGCTGTGTGTGGCACTGTACATCTGGCCTAATGATTAGACCGTATCTGAAAGAACAAGTCTAGCTAGACAGAACAGTTGAAAGAAAAAAGATTCTTCTTGCACAGAGGGGGAGAACAGGGTTATGGGGGAACTTGGTGGCAAAGCTGGATATTGGATTCGTATTTTTATAGTGTTTAGTACCTTTTCCATGAGAAGACTCTTCTGCTTTAGTTCATTTAAGACAAATGTATATCTTAACTGAGTGTAGAAGTCAGAACCGAGTTCTGTGACTATCATTCTCTATTTTTTTAATGATAGGAGGGTATAAAATACACCCTTTTAAATGGCTATAATTACTGAGTATGTTGCAATTACTAGGAATTAGAATCGGTTTTGGGCAAAACAGCAAATTAGAGTTGGCTGTATTGATATGTATTTTCATTTTAGAAGTCTTAATTTCAAGCTGAATAATCAGCTTTAAACTTGAACTTTTCAGTATTTTCAAAGATTTTTATTCTTATGTGATTTTCTTTCTCTCAGAACTTACTACAGTCAATAAAATATTTCCTTTGCTTTTTAATGGGCTCTGTACTCAACTTCTAAGGCTAGATATATAAAATAACTCAAACCACAAATGGTTTCACAGTCATTAATAATGGATTTGTGCACTGCTAGATCACTTAACCACAAATTTGATCTGGATCAGGCATGAGGAGAGCATCACATTTATGTTTAATTATTCAGAGCAGAAGATAGGCTACCTATGCCCACAGAAGTCTTTGACATCTGATTTTGTCTCCTGTAATGCACATATCCTGTCTGCTTTTCTCTCCAGTGTATTATGGTACGCTTTCCCTGTTTTCCTGGGAGGATATTTTGAGGTTAGTCTTGGGGGAAAGGTCCTGATGGAGTTGGTGAATGATCTCATGCTGCGGCTAAAATTCAGAAATTAGAGTTGGTTAGGCAAAATTGTGAAAAACATAAAAGTCGCTTACTTAGTCCATAGCAGATTACAAGATGAAAGAGGACTGTGTCAGGAGACAGAAGTAGAATTGATAAATGCTGGAAGAGGGGTAGAAAGGACTGGAAGGTATCTGTTCCATTGATCCTGAAAGAATACAGAAAAGCCCATGTCTTCACGCCTGCCATGGTCTTGTGTATGTGAAACCCGATTCAATTGCTTTTTTTACCTCAAGCCTTGATGAATATCAGATATGTTTCTTACGCTTCCAGAAAAGTCTCCTTAACAGGTAGTATGCCCTTCTTGGGTGGGATTGGTATTCAGAGGTGAGGTGAGGTAAGACTCGCTGATCCTGTTAAAGCTGTTGTCTCTGTGCAGAAAAAAGGGCAGGATTGCACGGGCTAGAGAGGGAAGGATGCCTGAACCCATATCCCAGTGACAAAAGCACTTAGCTGGAAGAGAGCAGGCCTGGTTTCTAGTCATTTCTCCAAAACTTGTTTGTGTATTTTACACTGAATATTCACTGGGTAAAATGCTTGGATATACATACCAGTTTGTGATTCTGATGGAGTAGGAGAGATCAAACAGACTTCAGAGGAAAAGTTCAGAGCCCAAGGAGGAGGAGGTTGCTCTTAGCTGCCACATCTGTAGAAGATTGGACAGTTTGGGTACTGCACTGAAAAAAATCTGTCAAAAAGAAAAAAAAGTATTTTCAATAGCCATGAAAGGTTTTAAAAGGCTTGTAATTGTGCTTCCATTGAGGATTATTAAGGATGTTCTATTTTAGATGGGTTCTCAGGTTGTATTAATGATTTCTATTTTGCTATAGGAACAATTAACTGCCTATATATAATGACTTTGAGGGAGATTCTCAAAGGCATATAAATGGCTTTCTTGTAATAGCTGAAGAGTCATATTAAGGACATAACATTAACATCTCTTGCAATAAACAGATTCTCACAACTGCAGAGCTCAAGGCTGCTTGAAGTGCAAAGCAGCTGCTATGGTATGAGATGTCATGTGCAACCCTGCTGGGCACTGATGAGCAGCAGTGAGAATTGGATTTCATTTGTAAGGGTATTCCTAGGAAGGCACTTCTCTCTTTCTCTCAGGCTACTAGGCTTATGCACACATTTCGACTCAGTAAGTCTTTTTCAAAATAAAATCTGAGAGAGATGCAGGAGGGCACCCCAATCTCTCTCTCGTGATGCTGCAGGAATTCTAATCACATGCTAAATGCAAGAAAGATCGGGTCCTAATTCTGAAGTTGATACATTGAATTTCGACATGCCAGAGTGTACAGGGTACCTGACTGTGTAATCAAATTGTGACAGAAAAATACAAAGTTCAGTGCATTTGTGGATGAGCAGAATCTTCCTAAAGAAGGGCCCTTATGTTATATTTCTTAAATTACTCTAAGTTAGTTCAGGCTTTCAGTTAACACTAATGCAAAAGGCTTACTTGAGATAACCATACCGCTTTTTCAGTGCGATGAAAGTTTTCTCGTGTTTTGCAGTCAATTTCAGATCACTTCAAGTCTGTCATGAAACTGGATTTATTATTGAAAGAGTTTTTCAGCAGGGGATTGTAGAAATGAAATACAAAATCAATGGACCTGTTCACATAAGTTACTACAGAGAAAGCTGGCATTCTGTAAGCTTTTGGGGGCTGGAGGACGAGTTGGGAATACGGTGATTTTCTGGAAATTAGTTTGGCAAACAACTTTTGAGCGTGTTCCTGTGCAATTTGTCTCACTGTGGTGGCCAGCCTATTGCCATGCTGTAGTTTGATTTTTATAACCTGTGTGTAAACATTGACTTGGCTGTAATTCTGCATTCCAGTTCTCGGACTGCCAAAATGCTTCCTGCTGTTGAAAACTGCAGTTCTATCAGCTGGCTGCTTTTTAAGGGTTCCCGTTTTGGAAAGGTGAATTTGGGAGTTTAGGATTCCACTTGGGATCATATTTATGCCTATGATACTATTCTTATAGAAGAAGAAAGATAACAGAGCATGTAAATCCCCTGACTTTCTTACTAGCCTCCTTTAGAACTGACAGAAAAGACAATGCCTGTGCCCTGGCTGTTCCTACATTCGCTGATGTTTTGTACCACTAAAGGCAGCAGATCATGGAGAAAAGTTTGTACAACAGGTCTGTATTTACATTCCTTTCTTGAAGCCTTTGTTGTGGTTTTCTTGGGGACAAATTCCATAACCAGCTACGTTGTCTTGGCCTTAGGAGGTTTGGTGTGGGCAGCTTACTTTGACTGTTCCTCTTTATGTCCCGGAGTCTGGACACTCTGTCCTCAGATTTGCTCTCTTTAGGAGTTATTGTAGGCTACCAGGAAAAGTCATGAGGACTGTGCTTCTGTGACCTTGCATGCCATAATCATGTTATCTCAAGTACATCCTAATTGCTAAAAATTTCTCTGTTGCAGACAGGGCTTCCAGCTCTCTCTGATGGACTGATCTGGCTACTGCATCACCAACAGACTGCTGGGATAGTTATTCCTAATAGTGCTGGGGGATGTCAAGTGAGAGTCTTACAATCTTTTCTTATGTGCTGAGATCTGCCCAAATAATAGACCAACAGTACAGCTTAGTCCCTACCACTGTGTTCTCACCCCCTAACATAAGCAGCTCATACAGAGCCATTTCCCACTTGTGTCAGCTGCTGAGCGGTGCCTTCTGTGGAGCTGCTGCATCACTGAGAGTGTGCCTTTTTCCCTTTTGTAATCATAACTAAGTGTTGTTATGCTGGGGTTCAGCCGAGTCTTTCCATTTCCTTCCCTGACACACAGATTCAGGGAAGTAATGTTATGCAAACAATCATGCCTTGGTTTTCCAGTCTTTTTCCACTCTGTGCCTTGCAAAATGCTCATACAGCGCCTTCTCTGGACTACCTCTGAGGTTCTGGACGAGGATGAAATTTTGCAGAGCCTTTGGAGCCACATTTGGTCTTTCCAGTACGGAGTTAGCATAGGGAATGTAGAAAATGCAAAGGTCAGTTTTGCCACTCTTTGCATTAGTCTATCAAGGTACGTGTCTGGTAATACTGAAAAGTGAAATAAAGAGAAGAAAGTGTTTCACACAGAGCCAGAAATTTTCTAGCAGAAAGTTTGGCATTCAGATGGTTTCCTTCATCTTTTCTTCTGCTGTTCTAAAAGTAGCAGCTTCCATGCCCAAACTTGTTTGCCACAGGACTTTTAAGAGTCACTGTCATTGCTGTGCTCCAGGTAAACAGAGAGATGGTTCTTGTCAAGACCTTGCAAATAACTGTGATGAGTTCACGGCTCTTCAGATAGAGGATTGATCTGTGATTTCCCATTTCCTGAAAACAGGATGTAAAGGATCTGGAGATAGAAAGTTACAATTTGGCTCTCTGAAGTATGACTGCAAATAATCACTCCAGTTCTGAGGTGACTTTACTGGTATGGATTATCAGTGCCATGCTAGTAAAGACACATAGTTGTACATTTGTGCATGAGTCTAGAATGTTTTCCGGCACAGAACAAGTGTTAGATTATGATTCTGGTTAGGCTTTGGTACTAAGACAACTTTTAATGCATATAAACAGTACATACAGAGGAAAGAATTTAAACTGTGCCTTTTAATGGAATGTATGTGTCTAATGGGGTGGGCTTTTATTCAAAGTGCCAGCTTTTACTATAGATACTCTTCCTTGCACGACACTACAGTGCAGTAGTACATACTTTCAAAAAGATAAATAAAGCAAAACATTTTAAATGGATTAAGCCTGGCTTCAAGCGAAGTACTGTCAATATCGTGACTAACTGGCAGAGAGAAAACATACTTGATTTGCTTTATACTTCTCAAATGATTATTAGAAAGTGTGTTTTGCTCTATCAAAAGTTGCGTTGTATAGACAGGTAGTACTTTTAAAGCTAATTGTTCAGGAGCTTGAATTTTCAGAGTCATATTGGGAAGAATGTGTTTATGCTTTGAAGAGAGGGATGTAAGCCAGCCAGTTTGCCAGGAGAATGATGCAAAAAAGCTTGGAGTCACTTTACTTTGTGCTGCAGAGATACTCATGTAACTGAAGCCTGACTCTGTTTTGGCTCCCTATGTTCTTTCTTGTGCTCAGCTTACACTTTCATTTTGTAGTGATGGTTAGATACTGTGCTTTTGACCTTGTTTGCTTTTTTAGTGTAAACTGAAGCCACCATAAGAACAAAGTCCTGCAGCAGTTACAACACTAATTAGCTAGATGAGGTGGAAAAAGTTTTACTGTGGTGAGATCTAGGATTGTTTTCATTCACTGTGAATGACTTCTGGATTCATTTTTAAGTGAACTACCTGATAGATATTAAGATATGTTACTGTCTGTGCCACAAGGATACACGATTATTCAGTGTAGTCTTCATCTGCTAGCCCTGGCTACTGAAAAATATATTGCTTACTCCTCCAAAATTGAGACTATATTGTATAACATCCCTGATGGGTGTTTTGGATGCCTGTATGCTTTGGTATGTATGAACTACTATGGGACTTCAATTTTTCCATCTTTATAATAATGCATCGTTAGTCTTGAAGTCATTGGTACTGGAGTTCTGGATTGCTGCCCTATGAAGCACTAGCAGTAAAGCTGCAAGCCACAAAAATCTTGGTTTGGATGCTCTTACAAACGAGGAGTGTATTTCTTGAAAGGTGTTGTTGCTGAGAGTTGCAAACATTTGTGTGATGGTGATTTACAGCAGAGATTTGCACTGAAATAGTGCCAAGAAAAAACGCTGTCCAAACTATGTGGTGAAACTAGTCTGTATGAAAGGGAACATCCTAGTCCTGTCAGACACATATGGGAGAAATCCAAAAGATAACAGTAAATACATTGTAGGTGGTGTGACCTAATAAATTTCAGCTGAATAATATAAGGCTGTCTAAGGTAGTATTGTTGCTAACAAATAGGAGTGGAGTGAGGGCATAGGGTCATCTACTGTGACTGGCAGAAAAGGTGGCCTGGAGATTCAGACAGCAGAGCGAAGGGAACAGAGCAAAAAAGAACCGCAAAGTTTATTTAAAGCTGTTCTTCCTTAGACCCATGCTGGCTGATTTTGAAAGAGGAGATAGGATGATGTGTCTCCCCTTGTGTCTCTCTTTGGGATGGCTGTCACCCACTACAGTTCTGGACTTTTTTTATCCTAACAATTAGAAAGTACAAAAATGGGATTATTACTTCCTCTTTCTGGATACAAATTTTACCTTAAATTGTCCCTTTTTCTAGAAATCTCAGTGCATCAGGATCTATGAAAAATGATATACTCTGTGATGTAACAGTTTCAGATGTATGCTCAGATATATGTAAATAGTAATTAGGAATACTCCTTTGTGTGCTGCAACATTAGATCTACTGCCTACTAGTTTGTAGTCAGTAGAATCCGGCTACTTGAACAAAGTAATTGGTAGAAACTGCCCTGAAGAATGAAAATGTTTGCATACAGCCTATTCCAAAACAATAAACAGATTTGAATCCCTTCTTTTAAGACATTACTTCATCTTTTATTGGATTTTTAATCTTGTTTATACTTTCTTCTTACATATACAACGTGTAAAGGAAAGAGTAAGTGGATTGGAGAGTCTGCTAGGAGCACAACTGGAAGTGCAATACAATGTCATTCATCACAAATGTTTTCACACATTGATGTGTGGCTGGCCTCGAGTAAAACTTTTTTCTTTTGTTGGTAAGCAAGTAAGTGATGTTGCAAATGTTTATTATCCTCATCTAGAAAAAAACTTATCTCAACCCATAAATTAATGAAATTTAATTTCCTTTGTTTTGTTTGTTTTTTTTTACACATATAGTGGGAATTGCTTTTTGTTGCTGGCATTTCCTATATAATTTTGAACTATAATATCTTAGGAAAATCTGTCTTTTATTTCTGTCTTGCAAGATCAATATGACTCTGTATCCCCTTTTTAAACTGTCTGGTATAGTAGGAAGCCATTTCTTTGTGACGGTCAACATGGAGAAAGACAACACTAGGGTCTGTGGCAGACGGTACAATGAGCTATAATATTAATCAAAGAACAGATTTTCTTCTAGAATACGTTTCTCAGGACATTGCCATTAGTAGGGAATAAAATTTTCCTACTACACCTTGTGTTTGGCAGTGGTTATTACAGCAGTTGCCATCTTATTCCTTAAGTTTAAACTAGTATAGAAAAACAACTTGAAAACTGTGATTGATAAAACAGCAAATTGAAGGGGAACGTGTCTGCTCTCCTAATATTTCAGTCTTCTGATTTGATTTCTGTAAGAACACTCTCCACTAGTGACAGGTAAATCCCCAAACTAATTTACTTACTTTGTCTTCAGCTACTTCATTTAAAACTAATCTTGTTTGGGTTTCATTTTTGTTTTGTTTTCCCCTAAAGGAACTTGTGCACAAGTAAATATTACACTGGTGGTTTCAATCTTGACCCTTTGTAATATGATGCAAGAGAACTGTTTCTTAACAAAAAAGAAATTACTTTTGGGAATTCTACAAGCAAAATACCTTCAGTTTACACATTGACAATTCAGATGTTAAAAGGAAGTGTGTTTGTTTTAATTGTGCTTTGGCTTTTTAACTAAACCAATACACTGTCTGCACTTGCGTCTTACTGCCGAAAGGAAAAGACACAAAAACATTCATGAAAAATTATAATTTCTGAATTTATTCAAACTGCAGAGAAGGAGATAAGAATCAAGTCCTGGATATTTTAGGAAGTTTACTTAACTGATGGGTGTTTTTTGAAAGTGAAGATGGTTCTTTCCCCTTTATTTTTGTGCAGTTCCTCTTCCACCAAGGAAGAAGTTAACTGATGGTCAGGATGCTTTTATGGTAAGTGTTAGCTTGGCTTTTTTAGACAAAGAGACATTGGATAAAATCTGGCTTAGCATCTGAATTTATAGCTGCTTTACTTGAACATAGCTTAAGACTTTTTGAAAATACTAGTTCAAAAATGCTTCACTCAAGTCCCAGCTATGAGATTCCTACCCATTTTCTTATCTTTATTTATAAACTAGGAGTATTTGTACACAAAGAGTCCATGGGCATGAGATTTCTATAATCATATAATTACACTGAGATATCATGTATGTACATATTTCAAGTTAAATACATTAATACTGAGGACTAATAAAAGAACAGAAAAATTTCTTCAGATCAAATTTCCATGTGTAGGCCTGTTTGGTATTCTAAAAGCTTTTTTGAAGAAATTTTAAAAATTTCTCCTTGAGTAGTTTTTAAAATTAGCTTTTCTTTTAAAGGCCACAGATGCATAAATAAAAGGATGTGCTGGGTGCAGAGGCAAAGCACTGCTGGCATTTTAGGACTGTTATCAATTTGAGAACAACTATTAATTCTACCCTCTCTTGTCTTCTAAAGTTATTCTGTGCATGTGTTATACAGACCTTTCTATTGTCTCTGGACATGATAACAGTTACTTAAACCCTAGAATTTTAATTAGTTGTGGGAAAAGAAAAAAAACCACTTGTGTATCAGTTATCTCAATTTCAGCAGTGCAATCTTATTAAGATGCATAATTTGCATCAGTGTCATCTGTGTCAGAATTAAGAAAGGATGGTAATGTGTCACAACTTTACACATGAAGAAAGAGGATAAGGGGGGAAAGGTACTATCCATGTGTATAGGGACATTAATAAAATTAGATAATCACTTCTCCATGAAGCAATTCTGGAATGAAAAATAGCTCTGTCTGCTCTTGCTTCTATTATCCTGAAAGTTACTAAGTGATTTAACTTGCCTTTGGAGCACTTTGTATGTGATGCTCACTCATCTCTTGGCATTAGCATTGAGCTGTTTCTTGGGAAAATAGCTGACCTAACCAGCAACTAGACTGGAACCCTCTGGCAACAGTCCAGATAGTCTACCAGTTGAGCCAGAAGACCTAGGATCAGTATTAGATATTAAAGGGGAAATTATTCTATACTGAAGGCATACATTTCAGTATACAGGTTTGTACACTGTGTGATGTATTGTGTTTTTAAAATGCAAAGGTAAACTTTTGGGCAGAGATGAAATCTTCAAAATGATATATGAAGGCTGGGAGGACATGACTGCTCATGAGGTTCACCACAAGGAAAGCAGCCTGTTGGAGGCTGTTGGAGCAGCCTGTCCACAGAGGTGGTGCAGTCTCCACCACTGGAGTTTCTCAAGGCCTGACTGGATAAAGCCCTGAACAGCCTGGTCTGATCTTACAGCTGACCCTGCTGTGAGCTGGAGGCTGGGCCATGAGACTTCCTGAGGTCCCTTCTGCCCTCAGTTATTCTGTAATTCTGTCAGAGTACCGCAAAGTGCACATAGTCTGACTTAATGCATCAGCATGCAGTTCTTCACTTTGAAATTCTGCAATTTTTTTGAGGTGGGTCTAATTCTACTTGGGATATATTCTTATCTTTAATACTTCATTGCCATGACTGTCTGTGCATACACTTATGGGAAATCAATCCAGTCTCTGGGGCAGAGTTCCAAGTTGAGCATGTGAATTTTAGATGGTTGATAACTGAGCCTTTCTGGGCCTTCATCCTGGCTATGAATTTCACATCAAAGGCTGCAAAACCACTGGAACAGACTTGTCTTTAGCGTTCTCAGTCCCCACCCACTGATATGACAAAACCTGTAGACAGATTGCTGGAAGCCCGTAAGTGCTTGTTAGCCTCCAGGAGGTGCTTTCCCAGAGAGGACTTTCTCATAAAAGACTTGCTTGGTTGATCTTCCAACCTATGCTGAACATAAACCATTGGAGATTGTAAAATTGCATTAAGTCCCTGTCCCCTCCTGCCCCCATGTCAGTAAAGCTTTTTACCTTTGAGAAGTTCTGCAGTCTTTTGCAGGCTGTATATGCTTGTCTCTGATTATTTTACAATTTCCCTCTTTGATACTGTTTTCATTACATGGTATGACTTTTACTTTGTCAATGTTATTTCATCAGTACTAAGTGTCTGTACCAATGTATTTTAGATAAATGTATCACAGCCCATAACACGCATCAAAGAATTCATAGAGTACATCAAGGAGAGATATAAGCAAGCTTTCAAATACCGTATTCACTTAGAGCTTGATCTTTCAAAGTACTCCTGAGCATATTTGTATTTCTGCATGCAGGCATACTTGAAGTAAGGAGGCATGAAATGCAATGAAAAGCCAGTGGGAATGACAAGATTAAGGAAAAATACTTAACAGGTGGTAACTTTTTCTTAAGATTGTCCCCCGAGTGGTAGATCTAGAGATGTAAACGCATCTTCCATTTCTGTACTCCCAATCCTTCCCAAAACAGTCCAGTTTAAGAATGTTCTGTGGAGAAAGTGCTTCTGTATTGGAAACTAGTATCAAAGTTACCGTGTATAACGGAATGTTAAATTATAAGGGACCTTATGACATGTTAGATACCTTTCTTAGCCATTACCAGGCAGCCATATCATTTCATCACGTTCATGTATGTTTTTGATGGTGGTGTGTATAAAGTCAGTGTGTTTTCTGGAAAAAAAGGTTGGGCAGTCGTGTTTTGCTTGATTTTTATTACTTTTTTTAACAGTACCCTTTTTCATTGCCTCTCATGGGTTAGGGCTCTAGAGGGTAAGGGGGCTCAAGAGAGCTGGTTGATATTCAAGTATCACTTCCTCTAAGCTCAGGATCAGTGCATCCCTAGGAGCAAGAAATCAGGCAAGGGAAACAGGAGACCTGTGTGGTTGGCAGGGAGCTTCTGAAAAAGCTTAAGTGGAAGAAGGAAGTTGTCAGTCCATTCTTCCATGTACTGTACACTTGGGAAGATTACAGGAATGCTGTCAGAGCATGCGAGGATGAAATGAGGAAGGCCAAGGCCTCCTTGGAATTAAATCTGGCAAGGGATGTCAAGGTCAACAGGAAGGGTTTCTTCAAATACATACAAGGCAAAAGGAAAACTAGAGAAAATGTGGGCCCACTGTTGAATGAGACAGGTGCTGTGGTGACAGATGATGCAGAGAAGGCGGAGTTGCTGAATGCCTTCTTTGCTTCAGTCTTTGCTGCTCAGGCCAGCCCTCAGGAGTCCCAGACTTTTCAGGTTACAGAGAAAGTCTGGAGGAAGGAATACTTTCCCTTAGTTGAAGAGGAACGACTTAGAGAACAATTAAGTAAACTGGATACCCACAAGTCCATGGGTCCTGATGGGACGCACCTGCAAGCGCTGAGGGAGCTGGCAGAAGTCATTGCTGGGCCACTCTCCATCATCTTTGAGAGGTCCTGGAGAACAGGTGAGGTGCCTGAGGACTGGAGGAAAGCCAATATAACTCCAGTCTTCAAAATGGGCAAGAAGGAAGACCCAGGAAACTACATGTCAGTCAGCCTCACCTCCATCCCTGGAAAGATTGTGGAACAGCTTGTTCTGGATGTCGTCTCAAAACATATGGAGGAAAAGAACATTATTAGAAGTAGTCAACATGGATTCACCAAGGGGAAGTCATGGCTGACTAATCTGATAGCCTTCTACGATGGCATGACTGGATGGATAGGTGAGAGGAGGGCAGTGGGTATTGTCTACCTTGACTTCAGCAAGGCTTTCAACACTGTCTCCCACATCATCCTCATAGGCAAGTTTAGGAAGTGAGGGTTAGATGAATGGACAGTGGGGTGGATTGAGAACTGGCTGACAGATAGAGCTCAGAGGGTTGTGGTTAGTGGCACAGAGTCTGGTTGGAGGTCTGTAGCAAGCAGTGTTCCCCAGGGATCAGTACTGGGTCCAGTCCTGTTCAGTATATTCATCAATGACATGGATGAAGGGATAGACTGTACCATCAGCAAGTTTGCTGGTGACATAAAACTGGGAGGAGTGGCTGACACACCGGAAGGCTGTGCTGCCACTCAGTGTGACCTGGACAGGCTGGAGACTTGGACAGAGAGGAACCTTATGAAATTCAACAAAGGCAAGTGCAGGGTCCTGCACCTGGGGAGGAATAACCCCATGCATCAGTACAGGTTAGGGGCTGACCTCCTGGAAAGCAGCTCTGTGGAGAGGGACCTGGGAGTCCTGGTGGACAACAGGATGACCATGAGCCAGCAATGTGCCCTGGTGACCAAGAAGGCCAATGGCATCCTGGGGTGCATCACAAAAAGTGTGGCCAGCAGGCTGAGGGAGGTTATCCTCCCCCTCTGCTCTGCCCTGGTGAGGCCACATCTGGAGTATTGTGTCCAGTTCTGGGCTTCCTGGTTCAAGGACAGGAAACTGCTGGAGAGAGTACAGTAAAAGGCTACAAAGATGATTAGGGGACTGAAGCATCTTTCTTATGAGGAAAGGCTGTGCAACTTGGGACTAAAAAGTCTGGAGAAGACTGAGGGGGGATCTTACCAGTGCTTATAAATACTTAAAGGGGGATGGGAACAGTCGTTTTTTCAATGGTGCCCAGTGATAGGAGAAGGGGTAATGGGAACAAACTTGGACATAGGAAGTTCCATCTAAACATGAGGAGGAACTTTACCTTGAGGGTGGCAGAGCACTGGAGCAGGCTGCCTAGAGAGGTTGCGGGGTTTCCCACTCTGGAGACGTTCAAAACCTGCCTGGATGCCATCCTGTGCAACCTGCTGCAGTTGTGTAGTCCTGTGTGACCTGGCAGGGGGGTTGGATTAGATGATCTCCAGAGGTCCCTTCCAACCCCTATTATTCTGTGATAAGAAAGATCTTAATCCTGCTTAGTGCTATCACACACTTAAAACCCACCACTGATGTAGTTGACTCCTTACCTCTTTTTAGTACCTGTAGGTAACGGAATTATTTTGTTTGCCTTTGTTAATCCCAAAGCCTCATATGTGTACATCTGTAACCCATGAAACAGTCCTCCACTCGATCATAATCTTGTGTGTCAGAGGAGGTTACTGCAACTGGTAGGCTCTGTGCTGTTCTTTTGGAGAAAAAAATAAGATTGAAGGATAAAAACAATGGAAAAGTCAGACAAAGGATTCATTTTAATGTTTCACAGTTCTTAATTTTGTCAGTTTTCACTTTCTTTGGTTGGTGTCGTGGGGTGTGTGGCGTGTGTGGTTTTTTTGTTTTGTTTTGTTTTTTTTTTTCATTAAGTGAAATTGTGGCTTTGTAGGAAAACTAATTTAAAAGTTTAGCGAGCCATCAGTTGTCATGGTTTGGGCCGGACTGGCCACTGAAACGAATGACAGATGCTCTCCCCCACCTCTCTCTCCAAGGAGAGCAGGGAGAGAGAGAAAGAGACTTAAGAGTTTAAAAAAAACCTAAAAAAACCTTCAATGAAAATATTAATAGTAAAATAATAAAAAGGAAATAACGAAATATACAATGATGATCATGTCACCGACAGGCATGGGGAAAGTCCCAGACTGGACTCAGCAATGTATGGGAACTGGATTCCAGATCTGGATTCAGGATTGGGATCAGGATCAAAGGCAGATGGACAGAGTCCTCCTTGGATGCCGACCACTGAAGAAAGAGAGCTGACCTTCTGATCCCTCGGCTTTTATACTGAGCATGAGGCAGATGGGATGGAATACCCTGTGGGTCAGTTCTGGGTCACCTGTCCTGTCTGTTCCTCCCTGCAGGTGGGACCCCTCTACACTTTTCCACTTCCAACCCTCCAACGGGGCAAATAACAAAGTTACTGGCCCTGGGTGTTATAGCAATAAGTATAAGCAAGAGCCTCTCTGCATACCATGCCTGGGCATAAATTATAAATAATCAGGTTTTATCACTCTGGGAGCGAACAGTGTCTGGACAATATGCTGTTAATTTCAGAGAGTTCAGTTAGTTAGAAGAGGCTTAGCTGCAAAGTAAAATTACTGAACAGAAAACTTGTTCTGTTTTTACAGAAAAATTGGTTCTGTTTTTACTGGTACCAAATCTGGTACCAGTCGTTCCTCTGACTACATAATGATTCTGAAAATTTACAGTGATTCCTTTTGAGCTTATTCTGATCTCAGTGGTAGTGCTGACAAAACTTAAAAGTCCATGGTTCAGACAGAGAAAACTTTTTATAGATCTCATCACGCTAGTTTCATTGTAGTAAAGAGGTATTAATTGGAAATAAATTCCATTAGGAAAAGTAAGATCAAACCCTACGCCCTTTATGCGAGTTCTGTCTGATACTCTTCTGCCCAGTGCAAAGGATTCATAGTGTGCTGTTTTGTTATTTTTCTCTTTATTCTCTTATTTTATGGAATTTCTATCCTGTCTCAGGAAAATGTCATTATGTCAGCTGCTAGCTGCTGCATTTTTGCTTGCATACATACCCTTGGGACCTTTATGTATTTGTAGCTCAAAGCTAGATTCCCTTTGGTCCTATTTGTATGTGACAGATTTCCATTTATATATTCTTCTGTTGTAGCCTGTTATATTTTCACTTCAATATGCAGTGTGGTAAAACCGAACAGTAAAGGCCACCAAAACCAAGTAATTACACTCTGTTCCTGTAGGCATGTCTTATAGTTTCCAAAGAAACTTAAAAATTCTTAATACAAAGACAACTCTACTTAAAGGTTACATACCTCCTTTTCAAGACTCAGAGAGGGCATAAATTCTTTTAGCTTATGGGTATTTAAAAAACCTGTATATACAAAAGTTATTGTTTATTTGTACGGATATAGAGGTTATCTAAGGGCCGTAACAGAAAAGTGACCTTTACAAGTAGTTGACCGTCTAGGTCATACTTGAGATCTGCCAAATTAAGAAACTCACTTTGTGGTCCTCCTACTAATTTTTGGTGGAGTTTATATTCAGATTCAGTTTGTTTGTCTAAGGGTCTGACTACCTGAACTCAGTTGAGTTGTTACTCCAGCTAGATCAATTGAGAACACTGATTTTTCTAAAGTTACACCATGATATGGTAGAAGAATGGCTTGAGTCACCTATTACATTATCTCTTTTTAGTCTTTTTGTGTGTTTATAGGGCCAGCAACTTAAGCAACTTCAAGCCATACAGAATTATTTTTATAATAATAGAAAATAATGTTTTATTTGGAATGAACTAAGTAAATGTAATGTGATGTGATTCAGAATTTTGAACTTCGGAGATGTAAAGATCTGGAACACTTCTATAATAAGATCAATAGTGCCAAGAAACCCTAACTAGTTTTAGGATGGAACTTAATCAATTTCAGAAGAAAGTGGCTCCTTGGTTATGATAGCCAGAGATCTTTCAATTCAGTATTCCTGTCTTTGGTGTTGATCTGGAAGTAGTCAGCAGCAGAGATTGGTAGTAGTGGAGACAGGTAGCACTGTTGAAATGGATGGGTTGTAGCTCATCTGATATGGCGTTCACTCTTCAGTGGAGAGGGTAGACGCAGAAACCAGAACAGTCATAGATATAAGGCACTAATTGCAGGAAGAAATCATGAAAAAGAAAGCAAGCATCAGAGGAAACTAGAAGACCAAAGTCCGAAAGTGCAAAGAATGCATAGATGAAAAGTACAACTGACTGTCAGAACTAGACATCAAGGAGAACATGGAAATACAGAATACAATTCCTGGACTTAACCAAATAATTTACCAAATAGTAATTATTGGGTAAACTGGACACTTGGAGATTGGACTGCAGGGAATTAAAGGCAAAAACCCAACTTGCCATGAAGTGAGAGCAGATATCAAGTCAGTACTTCTATGCAGACTCAGAGAGGCAGAAGGAGACATGGAAGAGAATGAAAAGGGACACTGGAAGTAATGAAAATGGGAATAAAAGAATGGCTATAGAGAGGAAAGTGAGAAAATAGAGATGCTGTGGTAGCACAAACAACCCCTGCAAGGTGCACAGGGTGTTAAATACAGCGTAAGTGAAACAAATACTGGACCACAGAATACTATTCTTCCAGCTGTACCCAATTTGAGGGCAACTAAAGCATAGTCTTTCAGGTTCATATGAAAAGAACTAAAAGAAGATAAGGTTGAACTCTGTTGCAAAGTCAGTGGATTGTACTTATGCTGATCACTTCAATGTATTTGTACGTAATGCTACCGCATTACTAGAAATTACGAATGCTGAAAAAAGTGAAGTTATCAAGGTTTTAGCAACCTGCATGCTTTTAGCGTTAGCATTTGCTTCTATTTATACAACTACTAGGAAAATACGCATTTTGTTTTCTGTTAGAAAGGTAAGATATAACAGCACCACAACTAAAAATACATTCAGGAAATATTTGATTTGGAATTGATGTTAGATGGTCTGCTATTGCAAGGATATATCTGATATTCTTTCAGAATGAACGAAGTAGTGAAGTAAAATAAATTTGTTTGAAATTCTTGAAATCAAGAGACTTGATAAGAGACAGGGTGCAGCTGTGTTTTCAGAATCCTTACGTAGACAACTTCTGTAAACTCAGAAGTGGCTGGGGGACTATTTTATTGCTGTAATGTTCTCATGTTATACCTTAAAGAATTTGTTCTGTGTTGACTTTTAAAAGGATTGATGTAACTGAATGCCATTGGTAATGTCTTTGCTCACAGTAGGTAAAACCATGTATTATATTCTAATTAGAGACTACAAGACACGTGCGTGATTTAACATGCCTGCCTGCCTGCTCCTCATTTGAAAGTTGAGTAGTCAGTTTGACTTTGAATTTGAATTTGAATGTTCTTGCCTTGTTCTTTTTTGAAGACCCTAGAAAAAGTAAGAGCCCTTCCTTGCCTTTGGTGAGGGTGTTACCTGCACTAAGAATGCCACCAGCCCTCCCTGTGAACACGTGGAGATTTTGGCTGTATGGTAGGGAATATGGTCCTGAGTTACAGAGGAAGATAATGACAAAGCAATAGGCAAAACCAGAGGTAGTACCTACCTCCTCTTTTTGGTTCTTCTCCTTCCCTGGTGGGATTGGTTTCAGTGAATGTAATGCACGTAGGTCCCCTGACTACATAAATTCCACCCCCCACCCCCCCCCACCCCCCCCCCCCCGTAGCTGACGAGCTTCACCTTAATTGTAGCATAGGCATTACTATTGCAGGTTGCTTTGAGTTTCATTGCCTGTCGTTCATGTACTTGCCACTCATAATCATTACAATGAAAACAGCTAAAATGAAAAGCTCACCAAGCTGAAGGGGGGGAGGAGCAGCAAAAAAAAAAGACCTAATGAAAAAAATAGCTAGATATGTACCAGATACACATTCATGTATCTGCCTTGTTTATTCAGGAATATTAATAGAATAATGGGACATTAAGCTCTCTCTGGCTAAAAGGCTAGGTAGTTTGAGGTTTTTTGTTTTGTTTTTAAAATCGAAGACTTTTTGTGGAGAAAATGCACGTATAGGGATGTAGTCAACTTAATGGTACATGCAGCTGGTAAGAATTTTTCCCAAAAGAGATTGTAGGTGAGTTACATTGTGTCTTTCAATATGAGTTTGTTTACAGTTAGTTTCAACGTAGCAGGAGAAATATGTCTGTATGCAGAAGTCTCAACATTGACAGTGGAGAGCTATAGCAGAGCTATAAAAGCCTGTGGAGGGAGATAGGGAGTTGTGCGTTGCATGTACACTAATTTGAAATAAGAAGTAATTTTTGTTTTGGAAAAATAGCACTTTTATGAGATTTTCCTTTCCTGCTGTCTCTGATGCCTCCTCAAGTAGTCAGGAAAGGAAAGGAATGGAGAGGGCAGAGAATGCGCAGAACCTTGATGACACCTCGCTGCCTGCGTGCATCACACTGTAGTTACAGCAGCAGGTCAGACACCACACAGGTGGTGAAGAAGTGCGATAGACTGTTTTCTCCCTGGGGAGGAAGAAGATAATCTCAGATCATAATCTCCTTCCCAGCTGCTCCATGGGCAACAATACAATGATACTTCCTTTGGACCAGGTTATATACAGGCTGTTCAGTCCTTAATAACTGTTGTTAATTTATCTGATGGTTTTGTAGTTTTTATAAATAAATGCCTTATTTTACTGTAGTGTTTTGTGCAACTCTTGGTGCACTGAAGTACCTCCAAATCCCCTTTAAGGTATGCAGTTATCAAACAAATAGAGCAGAAGCATGTAGGTCCTCCCTGTGGCACGTCAAGGGCTTATAGAACAGTTGCATATTAAATAGCTTTTAACTTCTGTTTTCCGTAAGCATTTGCACAGTGGAGAACGGTATCGTAGAGGCTGTGTGCTGCTTTAGAGATAGCATTTTGGATAAGTTATATGGTGGATAAGTTCTTGTAAATCCACCACATCAAAGGTCATTGTAACTCTCCTTTTATGTCCTGATTTCACTTGTACTTGCAATCTGGAGAGAGCAATGCCATTTTCTTGTCTGTCAGATGTAAAAAGCAGCATTTCTGCTATATAACGTACAGAACAATGTGCAGCAGCTGTGCAGTCAGGGTGCTGGAAACCTCAGCTATTGGCATTCAGCAGATCTCATAACCTCCTTCACCTTTGTTTCATTGAAATAATTGTTTTCTTATTATGATTGGGTACCATTGTCAAATGAATCTGTGTGATAGAATACATGATATATCAGATTTCCTTTGGAAAACCAACTTTACTCGTACAGTAGGATACTCTGTTTTGATGTGAGAAATAGACACTAACTTTCCCTCCACTGTTATGGGTCAGCAGAGGTCTCTAGTAGGTTAATTTGCTTGGGATTGATGAAGGACTATGGAAAAACGTTGATCATATTTCTATAGCCTTCCCCAGCCATGGCTATAGAAGATAGCTGTTAATTTCCTTTTTTTACTGAATTCCTTGAGACAGGAAAGTGGCTGTAAGTCTGGCTGTGTGGCTTTGAGGGTGGCATTTTAGAAATAAGTCAGGATAGGCCTGGGGTGGTGTGACATATTTTTCTCAGAATATGGATGACAGTGTCCAAAACTTAAACAAGATTTCAGAAAATCCATGTCTGCTTATTTTCAAACTCTGTTAGAAGGTGACAGAGTGAGTGTAATGGGAGGAAGCTGAGGAGGAGAGATTATATTAAATGTCAGAAATAAACCTCTGTACTATTTTGGAGTAGTTTCCCAAGGGAAGTGTGGGATGCTTCATATCTTTGAAGTTGTGTTTAAAATGAGACAGGGCTAGAAAACATAGTACAGTACAGCAAATGAGTAATGCATCCTGCCCTAGGCAAGAGAAGGAAAATGGGCCTGCTTGGTGCTTTCCCAACCTGATTTTTCAGACTTTATAAAATGAATTAAACAATTTTTTTTGGAATAAAAATGCTTTATCTGAAAACATATTCTGCATCCATTCACAGAATACTTTTCAAAGTTCTCTTCTTTGAACTCATAATTAGTCTAAGCAGCCATTCCGTAAAAGCCAAATGTCATTAAACATTGTTATAACGACACTTGGGAGATTATCTAGCAAATGAGATTGTATCTGTGACAACTCTGATCTTTAGTTTTCAAAAGATATGGAAAAAAACTTAATCAGACAGTCCTCTTTATACTCCCAGCTGAGTCAACAAGTATTGGCAGTTGCTGCCGACAGGATGTTGGCTCACATGAATAAATGGTTTGGTCAGTTACGGCAAATCTCTGCCTGTTCAAAAGCCCTGGGCCCTGACTTTGCTCTTGTCTTTCTTTGGTTGTGTTTCTGCACTTACATAAACCCTTGATTACTTTAGCGTGGCTTTGTGACTACCCGCATGCGTCTTGTGGCTTTGGGTTGGATTGGAGTTTTTGGAATTGCTGTATTGCTTGAAAAGCTTCAAATCACAGTTTAAAGTATCAAGAGTATATCTTCTTAAATGGTATAAACTTGGCTTTCTGTATTAGGCAGGGCAGGTTAGACCTGATTCCGGGGAATCCTTTCGATTCTGTCCAGACATTGAAGATACCATACTACTTCACAGCACTTCGTAGAAACTTCCTTTTTTATGCCTTGAGATGTCTACTGGCTTCCTGTTTATTTGTTGTCCTTTACCTCAAGGGCAGGCATATTTCAAAGTATATTCAGTTTGTAAAGGTCATTCACAGGTCTACACGCAAATGTAAAATGTTATTTGTACTTCATATTCTTATTAGACTTCCTAATTACATGAGGCAATCAAAAAGAGTGGAGGCAGAGGCTTTAATCGATACTTATCTCAGCAATAAAAATGTATTGCAACAAACCTATTAAAAATAAATAGTAAAGGTTAGCTGGCTGAATTTGGCATCAATAAAATTAACTTAATCTAAACCAAGAATGCAATCAGTAGATGAATAACACTTCACAAAAATACACATGCGAATGGGCAGTAGAATTAAAAGCGAGCATAATTTGGCACCTGACCGAGCTGGACTTCCTCTTATGCTTCTAGCTTTTACTTTAGGCTTATTTTCATAGTTTCTATCCAGAATTTTTATTGTTTGTTTTGCCATTTGTATGTGAATGCAGTTGTGGCTCAGTGAGTCTTCTCAAAGATTTCATGAAATCACCTTTTTCAATGTTCATCTGCTTTCCAAACATCCAAAATGGAACAGTTTTGCGAATACGCCATGGTTTTGCGGTGATATGTATTGGAAGCTTTACAATGAATGGATTGCTTGGCTGTTGGTTTTTTTTTTTTTTTGGCACCTCCCACTGACATGGAACAACAGATGCCTTCAAGGTCGATCGAACTTAAATAGCAAACATGCCAGCACAGTGTGTTTCCAGACTAATAGAAAGCCCAGTTCCTTGGGGGGAAAATCCAATTGTGGATGTTTCACCTTACATTTGATTAAAAGTAAAGAAAAAATCCATCTTTTTCTGATGTGTGTCTTCATCTTGCACCCTCTCTTGGAGATTCAGCCTTGTGACTCTCACACTGCATTACGTCACACCTCAGTCTTCACAGTGTGCTTGATGCTGATGATGGTGCAGAGAACAGCTGGAATGAATGGAGACCAGAGGTGTCAGGCTGGTAAATGTGCATCTTCATGTAAGAAGTTACCTTGTTTATAGCTGTGATAGCCTATACCAGAAAAGGCAGTAAGGTTTCTGAAAAGAAATTTCTTTTGTTTGCAAGATAGTATCTTTTGTGAGATCAAATGACACATTAAAATATGCATATTTCACTTAGAAAAATGGTAGTTAATGTTAGTGCCAAGGACTTAGAGTATATAAATGTATTGGCCTGTGTTGTTATATGATATTAGCACATAACACACTGTATTTATATGATATCTGTTTGTGTATCATTGAAGGTAAAAAAAAGGTGTTGTAATATAATTAACATAAAAATTCCCTGTTTCATAAATCACTGCACATGTTATGGCTCTTTCTTGGAGGGTAAATTTAGACATGTCCAAAATTTAGACATGAATAAGGATATTTTAAACTTCTAATCAGAATTAATTAAAGATTAAGAGACATCTATAGCTTCTGCTGACACAGGTAGGAGCTGAAGATGCCATGTCTTTTTTGAATCAAATAGCTATTTTCATAATTGCTAAAGTTAAAACATGCAAGAGGGAGAACTTGTGTATTATCTGTAGTCTATAATGTCCTGAAGCGAGTTTTAATGGCTTTAGTGTGCTTCATGATATAATGCTATATACCCGTCTTCATGAAATCAGAGTCACTTTAGTTTTGTGTCTTTGCCTTGGGTCATAGAGGTTTGGAACATTATTTTCTAAACAAAAAAAATTGTAGTGTCATCTCCTTTATTAGATTATGAAAGTTCCCCTGCATATCTGTAAATATGATTAAATGTCTTCAAAAGACGAATTTAATCTTCTGGGCCACTGACATTGTAAATTCCTGATGTTCTTTGAGTTAACAGATCCAGATATTTTTCCTGGATTGTCGACTTTTTCAGGATTTTTTTTTTTCCTTAGTCTAACTGTTCTTTTCTTTGTATGAGGAGCATACTATCAGACATTATTCAGGCAAAAGATGAGCTAGGCAAAACCCTCTGAACTTAATACTATTAGAATTAGATATGTTTATGGGATATTGTCTTTGATGCTATTTTTTGAAGTCTCAGACATTGCAATAAATCTTTCTCAGCTCTGTCCTGTTCCTTTCTGAACCCATGCTGTGATACTGAATAGATGGAAGACTCATTAACTTGTTTCAGTAAAGAAAGTCACTCAAAAAATTAAAATTAAAGTAAACGAAAGAAGTTAAAACTGAAGAAATTAATGAAGTTTCTTTAGGATGGGCTGAGGCCAATGGTATGAGGTTCAACAAGGCCTGGTGCCGGGTCCTGCAATTGGGTCACAACCCCATGCAGCGCTACGGGCTTGGGGAAGAGTGGCTGGAAAGCTGTCTGACAGAAAAGGACCTGGGGGTGTTCGTCGACAGCAGGCTGAATATGTGCCCAGGTGGCCAAGGCGGCCAACAACATCCTGGCCTGTATCAGGAATAGTGTGGTGAGCAGGACTAGGGAAGTGATCATCCCCCTGTACAGGGCACTGGTGAGGCCCCACCTCGAGTACTGTGTTCAGTTTTGGGCCCTTCACTGCAAGAAGGACATTGAGGTGCTGGAGTGTCTTCAGGGAAGGGCAATGAAGCTGGTGAGGGGTCTGGAGAACAAGCCTTATGAGGAGCGGCTGAGGGAACTGGGATTGTTTAGCCTGGAGAAGAGGAGGCTGAGGGGAGACCTTATCGCTCTCTACAACTACCTGAGGGGAGGTTGTAATGAGATAGGGGTCAGTTTCTTCTCACTAGTAACAAGTGATAGGACAAGAGGAAACGGCCTCAAGTTGTGCCAGGGGAGTTTTAGATTGGATATGGGGAAAAATGTCTTCACTGAAAGGGTTGTTAAGAATTGGAACAGGCTGCCCAGGAGTTGCCATCTCTGGAGGTATTTAAAAGACCGGTAGACATGGTGCTTAAGAACATGATTTAGTGGTGGACTTGGCAGTGTGAGGTTTATCGTTAGACTTGATCACCTTAAAGTTCCCTTCCAACCTAGACGATTCTATGATTCTGTGTTTCATTAAAGAAGACACTGCATAAAATAATTCTGTTTGTATATAGAATGGAAGGATTGAGGGTTAAGTTTTCAAACCCATAGCTTAACGTTGAATTTTCTATTAAATTTTATTTGATGTTCTGTTTTAAGACAGTTTTCTGTGACCTTCTAGGAAAAAATTTCTTCCTGGTGGGAATATTTGGACAAACCTTGAGCTGACCAAATATTAACATGTTTATCCAACACTGCTTTTGTGTTCAGCAACTACTTGAAGATCTCTTTTGGAAAAGTTTTGATGAGCTAAACAGCAGATAGAAACAGTATAGTTTATCATGAGAGACAGAGGGCTTGAATATTGCTTTATAATATTGAATGCGCTGAAATATGTATGGTGTTTTAGATGAAAATAGATTCTATGGAGACTTATGTTAAATCTAACACTGGCTTAGCAGGGGCGTTTCAGGAACTAATCCATTATTCTTTATGAATACTTTTACCAAATAATGATATTTCTGAATACTGGCTCTTTGTTACAGTGTAAATCTTTATGAGAAAATGCCAAAATCAAAACCCAAAGACAATCTGATGTTTTTCTTATGAATGGTGTGGCGCTGGTACAAGGGCTTGTTATGAGCTACAGAGATCTTTCTTTCCAGTCCAGGATTTGGATTTGGGATGGCTTGGTCATGAATTCAGAGTAACATCTGTGAAATGCATTTATTTCCTCAGTCTAAGTTCTACTGAGCCAATAATGGTGCTATTTGCAATATGACTGACTGTGATGAGAAATGGAAGTCTGCATAGCTATCAGTTATGATGGAAATGCCTTTAGAAACTCAGCTGATAATATTCTAGGGAGGACCCATGGTATCTTTTTGGTATCTTTTGAAAACATCCCTGATCTCTTATTTGCTTACTTATCAAATATCAGAAATGGGTTCTATATCCTGCTTCAATTCTGTCACTAAATTAGTGCTTTCAGAAACTGATCTGAGTAAAGCGTCTCTTCTTTACATCACTGTGGTTCAGTACAGAATATGGACCATTGAAGTCGATGGGAACACTAGTGACACATAAGGGTTAAAGGTAAACACCCATCCTTACTGGAGATCTTTTGATAGAAAAAGTGTTGCATAAATGCTGAACACTTTTCTGTTAAATTAGAGGTGCTTACCGACTGCTAAAATTGGTTCTTAACACTCATGGTTATCTGTCATGTTTTCAAATGGAAAGTGATTATGGAACTTGAGATTTGGACAGAATTACAAAAAAAATTGGACTCCAGGGTGAGCATGGGTCTGTTCACTGCTGTTTTTCCTTAAGGATAATAATTGTCAGGATAAAACATAGAATAGCTTCAGGGCTGTTACGAACTATAGTCAGGGGCTATAAAGATGGAAGACTGGGAAAAGATCATAGTGTGAGAAACACGCTCACTGTATTGAATTTTAGTCCAGGGCAAATTCGGTGGAGCAAAGAATATTTATTACAGTGCTGGGAGTTACACAGGGGATTTCTTCTCCTGTGACTCATTTTTTTTTCCTTCACAAACACTTGTTTTTATTTTGTATTCCTTTTACTTATTCATGTTTCTTCTTGGAACGTAATTTCCATAATCAGTGAGTTTTCAGAACACAACCCACCCTCAATTACATAATCAATGAGTTCTTGGAATGCAACCCGCCCCCCAATTTACTATAATCAATAAGCTCTTGGAATGCAACCCACCCCCGAGCACGCCCCCTCCCTTGTAGCGGCGCAGGCGCTATGCTTCCTCAGGGGTCTTCCTGGTAGCTGTTGGAGGGAGGCTTGAAGTCTTTATCGCCATGTCCTTCTCGTGGCTTCTTCATTCTTTACACTCCTGTGGTTATCTTAGCTAACTACACCACCCTTTGTTCTGCAGGTTTCGGTACCTCCAGCTGTTGCTTTCGTCTGGTATCCTATCTAACACTATCCCTTTTCCAAACGCATAGCAAGCACACACCCATCTTAGGTGAAGCCATAGCAAGCACACATTCATTTTAGCTGAAGCAAAATTCTTTTGCTAAATTACTTATTACAATAGGAACTGGATGAAGACTGAAGCTGCTATATTTCTTTTTTTAGCTAACGTGGTTTTACTTTAAACTGAATATTTTGTGAGGATGAAGTGAGGCAAATATCTCTCTTCTGAAGGTACTTTGGCTATCAAAAAAAAAACCCCAAACAACTCAGTCCCAGTTGTCTTTGTACAAAAAGGAACAATTTGGGGTAACGTTTTATGACGCTGTACTGACATGTACAGTGTACTGACACAGTGACCAATCCTGAGATGAAGAATTTATCCCTGTATTTGAGGTCGGTTTGAGCTGTGGGAGCTCATCAAGTCTTTTGAGCCAGTCTGGGATGCATGTTTGAAAAGCAACGCCAATATAAGGCCTTAATTGACTAATCAGTAGCCTGTTTGTATGGTAGTGACGTCAGAAGGGGGCAGAATTTTATTAAATTTACGTACTAGCAAATCAATCGCTCTGAGAGTCTCATAATTTGATTACAGGGCACATAAACATTAGGAAAATTCCTTAAAATTATTTGAAGGCAAAAGGTACCTCTACTGTTACCCTAGAACAGTTCTACCTACAGATTTTACCTACTGTATTTCGTATTTATTGCATACAATTTAACTTGATCATTGAGCAACTGATTGAAATTGTAGGGGAATATTTGTGAGGCAATGAACCACTCATCGTGAACAATTCTGACAATATTAGGGACTTGAATGTAATTTAATCTATATCTAATGTAACTGTCAGCTAGTTCTCATGTCTTCATATGGCTAAACTATGTTTCAGATGGTTTGTGCTTTTGGGGGTGGAGTGGGTTAGTTAAGAAATCTGCTTGAGTTTTGTCACTTATTTTAGTTACTGTCCTGATTGTGCAGGCAGAGCTCAGACTTCAGAGAGCTCAGTGCGGTTGCACAAATTTTTGTCTCTCAAATCTTTTAAATTATTGGCCTTGGTTCTGTAAACAGATCCATACAGAAAGAGCTTGAGATCTGTGCTTCTGGTCTCCTGCTGTCAGTGGATATCAGCGCACTGAGAAAGAGTAAAGCAGTGAAGATCTGTCTGTGGGGTGGCTGCTGCTACTGTAAACCAAAACACAGTAAATACAGATAGCGGGTGGGTAAAGCGAAATGGGGAGCCTTACAAGTGATGGGATTATTTGGTTGCATAAACTAGGTAGCTTGATGGTGGATTGGTGGATTTAAGGGATGAGATCTTTGTATATTTGCATAAATAGAATCATTAGATGACAGTGGAAATGAAAAGACACTGTAATGAAAAACTATAGGACAAAAGCACAATGTTAGACAGCTCAGTTTCAGGCATGTAACTGATGATAAGAAGCAGTAGCAGTGACAAAAATCACAATGTCTTTCTGTACATTGATGTGCCAAACACTTGATGTTTGAATCCAGAGCATTTTTGCAGAAAGTACCTATATGTGGGATTTAATTAAAAGCATGTATAAAGTCAGAAAGTGACAAGTTGATTTGGTTACAAAAGTTACTTAGTCCCCTTCCCCCTCCCAATAACTACATCATGGATGTACATGATCAACATGAGGAGGCCCATGAAAGACAACAGCAGTGATTTTTCTTCCCCCTCCCACCCTCTCTGAAAGGATTATTTTGTCTTACCGGAGCAGTTCATTACTACATGTAAAAAAACCTTCTTACTGTCCTGTGTGCAGTATTGTATTTGAGCTGTAAGTTTCTAATCCCTGTCCAGGATCCTTATCTATCATCTTCAGTAATAAGGTATACGTGGCCTCACCAGTGCCGAGTACAGCAGGACAATCGCTTCCCTAGTCCAGCTGACTACGCTATTCCTGACACAGGCCAGGATGCTGTTGGTCGTCTTGGCCACCTGGGCACACTGCTGGCTCATAGGCAGCTGGCTGGCAACCAACACCCCCAGGTTCTTTTCTGCTGGGCAGCTGTCAAGCCACTCTGCCCTGAGCCTGTAGCACTGCATAGGGTGGTGAGGTCACACCTTGCATAGTGTGTTCAGTTTTGGGCCCCTCACTACACGAAAGACTTTGAGGTGCTGGAGTGTGTTCAGAGAAGGGCAACAAAGCTGGTGAGGGGTCTGGAGAACAAGCCTTATGAGGAGCAGCTGAGGGAACTGGGGTTGTTTAGCCTGGAGAAAAGGAGGCTGAGGGGTGACCTTATCACCCTCTACAACTACCTGAAAGGAGGTTGTAGCGAGGTGGGGCTCAGTCTCTTCTCACTAGTAACAAGTGATAGGACAAGAGGAAACGGCCTCAAGTTGTGCCAGGGGAGTTTTAGATTGGATATGGGGACAAATGTCTTCACTGAAAGGGTTATCAAACATAGGAACAGGCTGCCCAGGGAAGTGGTTGAATCACTGTCCTTGGAGGTATTTAAAAGACATGTAGACTTTGTGTTTAGGGGCATGGTTTAGTGGTGGTTTTGACAGTGTTAGGTTTATTGTTGGACTCGATGATCTTAAAGGTCTCTTCCAATCTAGAAGATTCTATGATTCTACTTGCGGCCCAACAAATGTTATAGTTCCACCGGTGAACAAGTCTTGTTATACTCACATGAAGTAGCATATTGTTTTAGAGACTATTGTTTATGGCAGTTGTGACTTAAAATAATAGAAACTCAGCATTTGCTACGTTATCAGAAGGTATGTCTGAGAAACAATAGCTTCTGCTGTCTTTTGAACTGGAAATAATTGTCCTGCTCTGGCGTAATTTACTGTAATGATTGCATCTGTGTATTAAACATGCATGGATGGGAGTGGGGGAAATTACATTATCATTAAGCTTCTTTTCCTGCTAACTTCACCCTGTGATCTTTAAAATAAAATGTTACTAGGCTGTTTTCTTGTGATCAGCATGGCGCTCTCTTTTCCTAAAAATGGTGACTCACAAAGAGAGGTCCAGGCTTTGACCATCTCATTTGTGTCTGAATTCTGTAAGTCTTCCAAGTTTAAGGAAATTATGATTTCGTTTTTTCAATTTAACTTGAACACAAGTAGTCTCTTGACTGTTAAAATAACGATACAATCTGTAGCCTACATACCTGATCCAAAATGAGAAGAAATAATTGTTTGATAGAGTAATATTTTGTACTGAATCTTGCAGAGTCAGTTATGTCATAAGTGATGGTTATGAATGCTGTGAGAATAGCCAAAACCACTGCATGATTTCTCTTTAGGCTAATAATTGTGATAAAAAATGTATACTAAATTTCACAGCCACATAGTTTGCTGAATTTGAGTAGAATTCAAGCACAGAAAGAGCAAGCACTTGTAGTTTCCTTGTAAAGTGAAACTCATGTAAATAGCATTGACAAAGTAATGAGATTTCCCCCCCCCCCCCCCCCCCCCGCAATAGGGGATGATACTGAAGTTTAATACTGAAGTTTAATAAATACATTGATTAAAACCAGCCTGGACATTTCAGTCCTAGTCCCTCTAGGTAACTATTATTGCATTTTTCATACAGCTTTAGTTACTGGAGTTTAAAATGCAGCACAAGTTTTTTGAAGGAAAGAAGTACTGACGGCTTGCCCTTGCAAGAGATTAATTTATAAATTTTTAATTCAGGGAGTTATTTCCCAGTATAGCTCATATAATAGAAAAATGGAAAAACGGATATTTGTGGGTACACAAATAGGTAAAATACAAAGGGACACCTGTTTTAAATCACATCTAAAGTGAAGGGAAGGCTGTTTGGGAAGAGAGTAATAATTTGTTTTCTTTAAGACTTGGCTCTCCATTAATTGGTGAGATGGGAGTTTCTCCATAGTACAAACTAATGTTGGGTCTGGAAGAGGCCATATAGCATCTTACGGAGTCACTTATGGACCAAATTTCCTATTCCTTTCCCTACTGTGTGACAACTAAAATGCAGTTGGTTTTTATGACCTCTTCAGAGCTGCAGACCACATGGGGGATGCCTGCCCTTTGGATGTGTGAACTTGCTGTCCTGTGGTTCGTGGGAGACTGAGGGGTCCTCAAGGAAAAAAAAGCCAGAGAGACTGAACACGAGATTCAGTATTCCAAGAGACTGCAACTGGCCCATAGTGCACAGGTTTGACGCCTTTTGTACAAAGCAAATATAATCTTGAAAGTCACTGTATAAATGAGAGATTCCATGACTAGGAACTGGAGGATAAATAGAGGGAAGTCTACATAAGCATAACGATAATCATATCCAAAACAAGTTTAAAGGTAGAGTAGATTTCTGTAAAGCATACTATTGTTTAGCTCAGAGATGTAAAAGTGAAAATTAGGTTTGTGGTTTGCCATGAGAACAAAGACTAGTTAACCAACAAGTCTGACTTCCTATTTCTAAGAGAAGATATTGTCAGAAGAAGGAGGCATGAAGCCACTGTAACTTAGTGCATTGTGTAACCCTAGACCATGAAAGACTTCTGTCTGTTTGGAATCTATGCCCTGCTGCCTGGCAGGTTTCTAATCCTGTATTGAAAAAATATGTGGAGCTAAAAGATGGCTGGACGATTGCAAACTGCTTTGAACGCAATGAAAAATCTGAAGTCTAAAATCTGGATTATATATCTAGATAAATGGGCTGCTGTAGTCAGTTAGGAGGCCACACTTCTTGGAATTTGTAAAAAATAGTTTCTCCCAAGGACAACGATATTAGACATTAAGAGGAATTTACAGGATCCAGTACAATGCATAGTTACAGTCTTAAGAATGGTATTACCGATAGCTGCTTTAAACCTGATGAACTTTAATGGTCTACCGTAGTAATAAGATAGAGCATATGTAAAGGAATCAAATCTCTTTGGTTGTTTTTTTTTTTTTTTTTTTTTTTCATTTATGAAGCAGTAATCAATCTACTACTAGTTGGTTGGTTAGCCTGCTCGTTTGTTTTGTTGTAAGAGAGACATTTGAGCTCCTACTGCTTCAGAGGTTCCCTGTACCTCCCCCCTCCCCAGATCTCTGTACTCAATCAGATCCTGAATATATTCCACAGAAAAAGTTTATCTTTTAAAGAAGATGTTTAATTAGTAAAGAGAATTGATTAGAAAGTGAAAAATTCAGAATTTGGGCTATTGCATTTTGGCCTGGATACTAACCAGTAGAAACTGATGGAGCAACTTCTACACTAAAGTAAGTCAATTAAAGACATTCTTAAGCGATACAGTAGGTACCTGTACCTCTTGTCTGCTTAAAATTTACTTTCACAACTGATTTTTTTTCTTTCTCTTGATACACTGAGATACTTACATTTGAAGAAGAAATTAAATGATTGATTATGGAGGTAGGACAGTGAAACTGAGTGCAAATTAAGTGTATAAAACAAAGTGCAAGAATGTGTATTATAGGGAGAGAGAAAAAGCCGGGAGCATATCTTTCCTTGATTTTAGTAATGACATTGCTAAGACATACCTGTTGTTCAAGTGATGATAGTATTTTGTAATGCAGTTATCACTTCTGTTGATAGTCCTACATTTGGCTCTCAATTTTTTTTATCCACTCCACACAAACACAAACAAATACGTTGACACCTCATATATTTCAAATGGGCTGTTTCAAAATCAGCCTCAACTGACCTTCATTTGAAGTGCTGATGACTTTTGTAGCATCCATCTCAGAGTGACACTTCATATGGTCTCGAACAAGTTAATGTTTGTGTAGAATTTTAATGCAGTGTTGTCTTTTGTCTAGTTTGACTGATGTTTCAGAGGCAGATAAGTTAAGCAGAAGGAGCCCTCAGAGGAGGAAGGTAAAGATAAGGTGATGAAATCCAACAGGCGTAGATAGGTAAGGAGGAGGAGAGAGAGTGGAGGCAAAAGAAAGAACACCCAAACTCAAGGGCAATATTGAAAATCCTTTAGCATATACACCAAAAAGCATTTATCTTCTTAACTGGTATGAATATGCAATAGATCCTTCCCAAGAGAGGAAGACAACACCATTTCCTTCTGTAACATTCAGAATACTCACTCATAATAATTAAATGCAGTTCCTATCTGGGTTTTGGCCTGGGGAGTTCGCAAGAAATTTTTTTTAAATGAAATCATTTTAGAAATTCTGAAAAAAAGGGATTCAGAATTTTACATATGCTGTGGGAAACTTTAGTAGTATGTATACTGAAAGATATAATTTTGTACCTGGTTTAGAGTTGAAGGTAAGTAGTATGAGAGAAGTGCTCTTTCACAACCCAAACCACAGTGATTAAACAGTATCATGTTTTCTGATAGTTAAATGGACTTTGCATGGTGATCATAAGTCATTTACATCTTTTTCCATATAACAATATAAATTGGCAAGGTGGTGATCAGAGGAGCTAAAATGCTGTAGGAATACCAAACTATATGAAGATGCATTTTAGACTTGTGAATTCAGAAAAATAAGTATATTGGAACACCTGTTGGGTAAAGTACTGGCACACTTATTTATCAGAGCTACTGCTACCACTTTTTGTTGCTGCATTTGTTGCTGTGTAGTAGAATTATGATGGCATTAATTACACGTTCCTGAACTCAACTGTGAAATTCCAGTTCTCAATTGCTAGCCGGCAGGTTGAGTCCCCCAGATGTTTTGTGTGGCTTTTACTTTGTTAAACCAAATTCTGACTTGTAGTTTTGATTTGTAATTAATAATATCTAAAGGACAGAGGTGTAGGCTGAAGTGGAAGCCATTTGCTTACTATACAGCTATTCTGTGCCAGATGCTATCTAACTTTCGCTATAGTGTAATGGTAATGCTTCATAGTGTCCTTGCTAGAACCATTTCCATGTTACTTTTTGGTTTAGCTACTTAAGCAATTTTAAAATTATTTCTATCTGGTTTTCAATATGTATATAAATATTTTTCTCTTCTTTAATTGGAGAAAAGCTTTGGTGGATAATAGGGTATTTGTAATACATTCTGAAGTTCTAGGCTAAATTTATCGTACTCCTAAATATTTTTTATGTAAGAAATTTTAAGTTTTCACATCAAAACTCTTGACAATGAAGAGCAAATTAAGCCCTGTTTACATATGGGAGCAGAAAGGTTAAAGAGATACACAAAACTGTAATTCTACCATTTTCATGTGAAGGGCTCATTCATCAAGTAAAATACTCTGCATGATGATTTTGCAGCTGATGGGACTATATGCCAGATGCCATAGGAACAAAAAAATAAAATTAAGTATGTTGTATCAAGGCACCTATTGCTTTCTGGACACGTCGTTTTATCTGGGAATCAGAATAGTGGTTACTAATTTCTATGGAGAATACCGGAAAGCTATAAATACAGATACAAGTGACACAGCTGTGTGTCCCATTTTTGCTGTGTTATGCCACTGTGGTGAACAATGCTAGCTAAGGCTGCTCTGGATTTGGTTCATCAAGCAATTAGTCTAAGTTTCAACTTCTCCCTAACTCTTTTCCAGCACAAACAGCATGTGTGAACCTATTAAGTCACTCACGTCCAGATTTGATTTTGGTGAGCTAGGGATCTAGGTATTTAGGAGACTCTCACAAGATTCTTATTTGTATTTTAGGTATCAGAGTACTTTAAAAATACAGTCCTTTGTATTACTACTGTCCCATTCTCTATTTCTGTATATCAGAGATGTAGTAGTGAGGGTACATGCGTTTCAGGCTTTTGAAGCACTTGGATACTATGGTTTAAAAAAAACCAAAACCAACCAACAAACAAACAAACAAACCACAAACCAAAAAACCCAAACAAAACCACAACCAACCCCCTCAACCCCCCCTCCTCCCAACCCAACCAACAACAAGAAACACCCCCACCCCTCCCCAATCTTCCCTGACCAAACAAAAAGTCACCCCCACCCTCCAACACCACCCACCCACTTGGCCTAAAAACCTTAAGTGGAGGCTAAGCTTGAATCTAGCATCCCACTCAGCAAACACGATGCAAATTGCAAGTGGGTGAAAACCTGTGCTTGCTTGGTACATAAGGATCATAGAGTAATTCAGGTTTGAAAGGACATCAGGAGGTCTCTAGTCCAAGGTGCTGCTGGTGAGACATGGTCAGACCAGGGTGTTCAAGTTTTTATCCAGTCGGGTTTAAAAACCTCCAAGGATGAAGACTGTACCTTAGGCAAGCTGTTCCAGTGCCTGACTGCTCTCATGGCGGGAGAGTTTTTCATTTTCGTATATCCGGTCAGAGTCTCTCTTGCTTCAGAATATGCCTGCTGGCTTGTACTCCTGCTATGCATCCCTTTGAAGAGCTTGGTTCCATCTTCTTGATGACCTCGTCCTACGTATGACTGATGTTGAGATGATTTGAACTGTTTGACTTAATCGACAAGGCTAAAATTATAATTTTGGGTGATTCGATTTGGAGAGCACAGTGCTTGAGGGAGCAGAGAAAGGAAATAGTTCAAGTACCTGATTTTGAACATTTCCGCTACTGTCTGTGTTCTGCTTGTAGAAGGTTAAAAGCCACACATTGAAAGAAACCAGTGAAAATATGAGCTGGGAGCACACTGATCTTTACTACGTAAACTGAAAACACAAATAAATAACAGAGCAGCCAACACCAGTATTGATCCTAATAGTTTTTCAGAAACGGCTCGAAACCATGGCAAACTCACACCAGGTGAGCATTAAAGAGCTGACAAATAAGCTTTTCTAGTGTCGTTTTTTGTTTGTCGTTTCCCAAGTTCATATTGCAGTGTGGTGGTTTGTCAGCTGAACATTGCTCCCGGGCCTGCTGACCACCCCTCTGGCCTAGCTTTGTGTTCCTCTGAATACGTCATGGGAAATTACCTATGGGTAATTTCCATGGGAAATACCTATAAAGATATAAGATCAGTGCTTTAGCACTAATTTACTTAAGATCTGCCAAGTTAATAGCATACAAATAATTGTAAACAAATAGATAAATGAGTGTGTGTGTGTATATATATATATATATATACAGTAATCTAGTGTTCGGTAGACTTCTGGGTGCAGTTGATGGGGACTCAACCTTTTTTCTTGAAAAAAAGTGTTCAAATCCTACTGTGAAGCTGGATCCAATAGATGAGAGTGGGGGTTTATGGCTATAATCTCTAAACATTGGTGGGCTATTTGGTCTCCTGACTTTGGTGATTAGTATCTTTAGATTTCTGACTTTCAGGAACACAGAGTATATTTAAAGAACACTACAGAGCCTGTACAAATACTGAGGACCTTTGTAAAGAAGATGTAAGTGGTCCTGGAAACATAGGTTTTTAATCTTCTTTACGTTTGTTTTCAAAATTGAAATATTGTAGCCTAGCTTCAGTTGAAAATGACGCAGAGGAGCATATTTTCAAATATGTTGAAGATGTCATAAATAATCTGTAGGCTGAAGCACCGACACCGATGCTGCTCAATTTCTGTGAAGAACTTAATGTTTGTCACGCATTTTTAAATATGCCTAGCTGATGCGCGGATAGCCTCTTTTCATTGGTGCCCAGTGCCAGCACAAGAGGCGATGGGCACAAACACAGGAGGCTCTGTCAGACCATAAGGAACACCTTTTCTTTACTGGGAGGGTGCAGGTGACCTCCAGAGGTCCCTTCCAACCTCAGTCGTTCCGTGACTGTCTTATCAGCTGTATTATGCTTCTTAATTCATTTAAATATAGTTTGACTTCCACTATTTCTGTATTGGGTTGAAACCAACGTTAGTGAAATATTTCTTCAGAGAGAAAAATTTTTTTCATACCTCTACAGAACTGCAGGAACAAAATAATATTTTATGCTCTCTTGCTTAAGAACTTGGAGTATTGAAGTTTAGCCATGTACACACTTTTTTTTTTTTTTAAGACTTTCTTTCCTACTATAATTCAATATCATAACCTTTCCCTTGAGCGTGACATATCTTAAATTAATAAAAGAAGAGGGTAGGCAGAGCTAATTGGTTAGTCGAAATCTTTCTAAATTCGAGTGCAATTTAAGATAGGGAGATAGCGGCTAAGGAAAAAAGTGTCTGCAGAGACCTGACACTCTGGTCTGCCACAGGATTTTAAATGGTTAAAATATATAAGCACTTCTATTAATGGAAACCATGAAATAAAAGTCACGACAATATGTTATGCTGAAAGAAGTACAAGGACAAATCTGGTTAAACTTGAGCAACAGAATCACTACAATAAAGGAAAACAGCTTGAGCATGAAACAAACTATTGAAATACTATTTTTTCTGTGAGACAAAGGAAGAAAAGATGCTATAAGAGTTCCAGTTGAGGCTCAAAACATAGTTGGTTGGTTTTGTTTTTTTTTTCTTCTTTTTAAAGAGGATGAAACAGGGAGAGAAGAGCTATGGAGGTAAATGTAATGTGAAAAGACCCCTCAGTTGAAAAATGTCAATTTTTATGGAGGAATAAGGGGGAAAAAGAAAACAAAAACCTACACCTCAAATAGGAAAAAATTAAATGAAAAATATGGGAAAGCATTTAGCGAGCTTTTTATTGTATCTGGCACCGCTCAGTCCAGCTGTGACTTTGCAGCACTACTATTTTTATTCCACCTTTAAAACATAAACATACAGGGGTGTTTTTCCTTTTGCTTTTTATGACTGAGATTCCAATGATGGCCATTAGCCCAGAGTGATTTTTAGCAAAGCATGAAAGTGATGGCTTTGAGTACCATCTGCAAGTCGTCAAAAAGAATATGGGGTTGGATCTAGCCAGTAGGAACAGAAAAAAACGTTAAATTTTTCTGAGCAGTGCCTTTAATATTTAAAGGGTAAATCTGAAATCTGAAAAATCAAATAACTTTGATCTAACAACTGATAATTATTTGACACCACATGGCCTCTAGTTCTGCTTCATTCATGGTTTCTGCAAAATTCTCAGAAATAAACTTCCAAAGAAAGAACATTTCTCGAATGTAGATCATTAGTGGTCTTTTAGTCATAATAGCTCTGTCTGTAATGGTGGTCCTGTAAAGCTGTTAGGTTTAGACTCTGCCCAAAGAGGTAGTTCAGCCTTCTCTTGAACTTGAAAAGTGCCTTAACTTGCTGTGTGAGCTAGTCTAGCTCACTTAAAACTCGAGTTCCAGCTCTTAAGTTCTCATTTTCTGGGAAAAGTAGATTTGCATGCAAAGCCAAACTTCCAGCACTCCATTTTATGTGGAGCCAAAAGAACTTTAACAAATAGCCAAGAATTAAGTCTCGAGCGGAGGTGCCCACTTTCGAAGCACTCTAGTTCATCTTGCAAGTCACCCCGGCTATTACCTGCACTTAGTGTTGTCCTGATCTCTCCATGGTGATACCTCACAAGCTGCCTGTCTGTCAATTTTCAGCTGCTTACAGCTATTTTATCCTTTTTAACTTGATCAAAGTGGAACCAAAAATGCAAATGCTTCCAAAACTTCCTCTCTCCAGCTGGATCTGTACATTTCTGATGATAAACGGTAGCTTTCTCATCACTACAGTAGCATCTAGTCTTCAGAGAGTAGCTGGAGACACCAGGAGCTTGCTGGTCCTAAATGCTCACTAAATTGTCTGCTGGAAGCATGGCATTCTCTTTCATATCTTTATCTTGCCATTGATCACTGAAAACGCAATTTAATCTTTTGAAAAAGTATAATATATGGAGCAAGGATTACTTAAGAAGAAGATTTTTTTTTTTTTTTGTAATCTTAATGAGAAGTCCTTAGAAATTGCTTGAAGTAGTTATGAAGAAGATAGAATCTAAGGACTACAAAGTTTGTTGTGCTTCTTAATGATGGTATTGTTGATGAGCTAAGCTTAGAGTAGCGTGTTATGCAGGTACCGTGTTCCTGTTGTAAAAATCACGAGTTCTGCCAGCAAGCTTAAGACATGATTTTCTGACACAATAACATTACGTGAATATTAATTTAGTACATTGGAAAAGTGAAAGCTCTCTTAAATCCTGTACGGCTTATGTGTACATCTTTCCACTGGCTTGTTCAGAGTTAAGTTTCTCAACATGGTGATTTCAGGCACAAATAGCCTGCATGACTAGCCAAGAGGGACCTGGCTCAGTTTTCCAGAAAGGGTTAGTTCTTGCTTGATTGATTTCATTTGAATTACGTTCTGGTTCCTGATGTTTTTAACTTGTGCAGCCGAAATGCAATTGAAGCAGGCGGAATTAAGCTAGACAGATTCTCACCTCTGACACTCAAGCTATTGAGCTGAAATCAAAATGTCTCTCTTTCACTCAGGAACAGCAAGAAGGTCACTCAAATAACTTCCGAATACCTGAGTGGTTTTACGTTTTGGGGTAGTAACATGCTTCTATGTTGCTTTCGATAGCTGTTTAAATGAAGGATGAGTAAGCTGTCCAGCTTCAATAAAGTTTGATCAGATACCACATGTAGAGATGGGGTTTGATTTGTAGTCTAAAGTATGTGGATTCTTTGTAAACGTACACCACAGATTGTTACTCACCAATGCCATGTATGCCCTGCAGCAGTTAACACATACTGTATTTCTATAACCTGCACCTTTGTGGGACATAAGATAGAGCACTGAAAAAAGTTGAAAATGTGTGTTACTAGTAATGGAAATAAGAGTGGATTTTGAAAGTTGGAGTGCTTTTCCTGCTTCATCCAAAGGAGAACTCATGGAACAGCTTCTTATTACCACTTTGGAATATTGCTTTAGTACTCACGAAGTACATAATTCAAAAAATTGCAACCAGTCCTTATGCAACATTTGAGCTGTTCTGTAACTTTGTTTGAATACTAAGGGGAAGTAGTCATTCCTTTGAGATTTGAGATCAGGTTAGCCTTTTGTGTATTGCCTGACAGGTGAATAAAAAGCTTTTAGTTAGTGACTAAAGCATTTTTCAATGATCAAGTAATAGCCTTTGTTCTCCAAAGACAAAGCTTGGGTTTTATTTATGGGCTATAATCTTTGGTACCTTTGCACCTTGTTACCTAATAAAAGAAACTGTAATCCCACCATTGACAGTAGCACAAAAATAATCTACTTGTCATTTGTTAAAAATAATTGTATGTTTTTATAACTGCAAATTACACGTTATTTCTTAAAAATTCTCAATACTCTTCAAAAGCCATAGTTTCTCCACTGGTGACTTATTCCAAAAGCTTTTATCTGCTTAAAAAAGGAAATTTCATATGTGACAAAACAATATTTTGTTGAGAAGGCTATTTTCTCTAACAAATAATGGCTGTTTCTAATGGCTGAACTTGTATTGGATGGAAATAAAATTTAAGTCTATAACAAGATCGTATTGATTTATTAGAAACTCTGTTGGCTTTCAGAATAGAAAATCTGTAGACTTCTATGTGCTGTTTTCTGCAAAGCTTGTCTTTAATTCCAGAAAACTAAATTACCCTTTGAAACTACATGTCTGCTGAAGGGGAGCTGGCACGGTGAATCCATTGCGCTGTGCTGGTGAGTTTAAGTGATGCTAGTATAAGATGGCAAGCAAAGTATTCAGAGAAAATACTAGGCTTGTATGTTTTAAAAGCTAGGTTCTGAGACTGGCCTTCCTTAATTGTTAATCTGAATCGTGTTTCTGTCTCAGCCCCTGTGCTTTACTAAATTTCCTCCCGCCTCCATATTGACAGTGTCATTAAAGTGATCTCCACAATGAAGCCTTTTGTATATGTACTGTTCTATACCTGACCAGATGCCTTAATGATGCATGATCTATGCTCTTAAATGAGAAAAGCTTTTCATCATTCCCGAAAAGTCATTCTCCTTTGATTAATTCTCCTAATGAGGTTCAGTCTTTGCCCTACTTTAATGTGTCGTACATTCCAAAAAGTAGTTTAGACATTGGAACAACTCTCATACTAAAGTATTTGCCAGTCCCTAAGCAAGGGTGGAGAAAAGAAATCCACTGCACAAAACCTGTTGTAAGTACACCATTAGAGGCTGGAAAAATCCAACAGCATAAGGGCAGAGGCTGATCTTACAAGGCAAGTTCATTAGTATAAAATTAGCTGTATGAAGATTTAAGAATCGGTGGAATAGGAGAGGTAGAGGAACTAATTTAAAGAAATACATTAGAAGAAAAGGAGTTTTTTTAAAGTTCTTCCATGCTCATTATATACAGCTTTGATCAATAACATTTGCCAAATTGGAAATGGAGTATAGGGGTAATAAAGGGGACTGGTACTGGTCTAGAGATGCAAAGATAATTATTAACGAGAAATCTTCAGGGTTTTTAAAATGTTATGAAGACTAATAGACATTTTAAATGGATTTTCAAGTGATGTAGTGAGCATTAAATGTCAATTAAAGCCTAATGACAGACTGACCAAAAAAATAAAATCCTTTAAGCTCTTATTTTTCTTTTTTTTTTTTTTTCCCCTTCCCATTTTGTCTGGAAACAACAGTCAGAAAGGTGAGAAGCTGGCAAGAATGCAGAAGGAAATATATTGCAGTACGCTGTGGTGTACTACAGACATAGGAATGGCCTCAGGCTAATCTGGCTGTCAGGCTAAATGCAGAAAAGCCCCCACAAACACACCCCCCCCCCCCCCCCCCCCCCGATTCCTGAAATACTTCACAGTTTGTTCTCTGGTGCTCTTCACATAGCAATTTTGGGGATATAGGTAGCCTTAAGACATGGTGAGACTACGGAGGCTCGAGCAACCATATTTGTAATGATCATTGACATTCAAAATTATTAGTATCCACAGTAGGACTGTAAGAATGTAGAATTTTGAGTCTTTTCAGACAGCGGTCCCAATAGGTCCTAGAAGTAAGCAAATATTTTGATCTGTAGCAATATTTAGTTATTCAGCAGGGCTGTTTGCTTGACCTGTAGTTAGAGTATTATCATTTATATTTAATACATATAAACGATGACCTAGATTCACTCTATTCAGAACCTTCCTAAAATCTGATAGTTTTGTTTACTGAAGGTGGTTTAAGACTGTACTCACCATATTTCATAAACATGTATTGAGCATTGAAAAGACTATGTAATCAGAATGATGGCGTTTCAGTCATATTTTGCAGACAAGTAAATACAGCAGTCCTGAAGTAATTTCGATACAAAAGTATTGCAAAACATAAGCTGCTTTGTACTAACAAAACAGCAGCAATAGACTTGGAAGACTAGTCTGGACTTTAACTGGACATTTTATCCCATGGATAATTCTTTGTTATAGGTTAGGAACAGATACAAATTGGAGTGAATGAAAGATCATATGATATGAACTATAGTTTGCATGAATGCAGTCTTGTTTCATGTTCTGAAGACAAATTTAGCGGTTATGAAATAAGCTACTGGGGCAAACCGCCAACACTGAAGTATATTTAAATGTATCTTATAAATTTTTTGTGTCCCATTTTACATATGTATTTCTTGTCCCTCAGGCACAGACAATATAATTAACTTCTGCTGTTGAGGGAGCTTAAGCTCAGGCTCTACAAGTTTGATCTCTAGTACTTGAAAATCTTGATGAGTAAGCCTGCTCAATGGACTGTCTCAGCTTGTTGTAAAATATTTGTTGAAAAGGCAAATGGTAACGAATCAGAGAGAATCTTTCTTGACAGCAGCCAGGGATTAATAGGTCATCTTTGGAGAAGAAAACATTGGAAAAAGGTTTCTGGGTTGAGAGATATACACTTCATTGGAGTGTTCAGGTTCACAACGTGAGAATCGTAATTTACAGAATCAGAGTACTTCTCTGCAGTTTCTTCGACTGCTATGCTTGCTACTTCATAAAAAGTATATTCCTGAGATGAGTACTTTTATACTTTCTGCAATGAGGAAGAAACCAGATGAATAGGCATTGGTTTTCATCCCCAGTGATGGTATACAGACTTTGTTAGTATCTTTTACTCACATCCTTGTTTGCATGCTTGGTCGGTCTCACTTTTTTTTTTTTTAATTCTTCATAGCCGTGTGAGGGGCTTAGAGGTTTACATGTGTATATCTGTTTGTACTGGTGTACCATTTCATCTTTTGTGAGCAAAAAGACCAGATCCTTTCCAAACATGTATTGGGTCTTTACACATCAAATTACGTAAATATGGCCAATATGCAATCACCCTGTGGGAATTTCAGGGTAGATTCTAGACTGACATGTTCCTGCATATGTGCTGAAGCTACGTCATTACAGAATCCCTTCAAAAGTATCTTGCATGCAGAGTGGGGTTTTTGTTTATTTTCCATGGAAAAATCCTGACCTTTCTTTTAGAAATGATTTTAAAATGCTTTAGGAGAACATTGAAATGTTCCAGAGCAGTATAAAACAGTCTTGAAAATGTTTTATATGTGCTCCTCCTCTAAGGAATGAACTGTCTAAAGAAAAAAATTAGAGGGTATTTTTTACCTACTGAAATTAAAAGCTTCAAAAAATTAGTTCTGATATTCCCTCAGGATCCAGAAGATGGTTGCAACAAATTAATACTAATTAAAACAAAATCAATCAAAACTGTAAATTTTCTAACTTTCAAAAGAGATGAAACCTTAATGCCTGTTAAGAATTAAAGAAATTGAGAAGATTCTACATTTCTTTAAGAAAATATGTTCAGGTTTTTTTCCTATGTTAACCTAATACCATTGTTTTGCATCACTTGGAAGTGTTATTTTGGTAACAATCATTGACTCTGATCAATAATACGTTGTTTTATACGAAGAAGCCATCTACTAGGAACTTTTTGACATATAGGAACAGTCTAATCATTTTTGCAGAAGATAGAAGCCTGATGATTACCAGATGCCACTGGCCAATGTTATTGGGATTTAATGTAAAAATCCCGTAATGCTTTTAGTTGTTCTGGAGTGCCCTGTGTCACCCGATTCCTACTCAGGAGGCTGTATTCCATTCGCCTTATGGAAACCATAACGTTGTCACAGGAACGAGGTCTCGGTCATCACCTGAAAAGGTCTGAGTAGTTTTATTTGACATGAGTGTCAAAAAAAAGAAAAAGTAAATTATCCGACTGTTCCAATTATTTCTTAAAAATTGTCTTTGGATTTTGTTTGAATGAAGCCAAAATAAATTTAGTTTACTCTCAGGTTGACTAGTAGCCGTTATTCAATACTGTGTATTTCCCACTTAAGGAAGGAGGAAATGAGGGAAAGATATTGAGCAATAGAAGAAATTTTAAATAAATTAAGCTAGAGCTATAGTGAACTGATTTGCCCCGAGTCTTGTTGATATTGTGCAAGAGGACTGGCAGTTTGCTGGTGCACTCTCTAGTATCACTTAAGTCTGAACAGTTTAAGTCAATGATCAGTTTAAAGTTCAGACTGTTTCATATGTGTTCTGGACCTCTAAATCCCAGCAGTGACATCTCTGTGGATAGGGGCACAAAACCATGGCTTGTGCAGTTGAGCTGCATGTGGAGTATCTCACGATAAGGAAGTTGATCTGAATCTGTTCCGTCATTTCTGGTGTTTTGCAGTTTGGATCTTACACTCCTGATCTTTATCTCACACAGACCGCACCGAACCTCGATGAACCTTGATGCTTCACCATTTTGCATCCATCTGGGGCATCTAATATTTTGTCTCAGAGTTTGTGATCTTAATTTGACTAATGTGCTTGTAAATGTTAATGCGGTTTCCACCACATTTTGTTTGAGGACTAGAGTGTTTATAATTTACCATAAAGTTCCAGCACAACACTTGGAAATGGTTAGGTTAACTCCCCAAACCAGTTAGTTGCTAAATAAATTAAAATGGGACCTAATTTAAATAAACGTTTGCTGTGAGGATTGATAAATAATTTTAAGTAACTGCATTTAAGTTACTCATTTAAAAAAAAAATAAAAAATCTCTGCTTGCTCTAAGGAGTTAAATCTTGAAATGTTTCTCCAGGACAAAATATTAGGTGCTGATGGTGTGGTTTGAGACAATGACAAATTTCTGAAACCATCGTAAGTGGTTATTTGAGTGACCTTGGCCCATCATATGCTTTTATTATGGAAGAACTTCTAAATATACTGGTATGAATAAATCTTCGTCTTCCGTACCTCAGAGTGATTGCTTTGCTTATGTTCTAGCAGAAGGAGTTTTGGAGGCTTGCATCCTTTCTCAAAGAGCAACTGCTGTTTTGCCAGCCTTGCAGCTGATCAACACTGGTGGTGGTGTTCCTGAGTTCCTCTAGGAGTGGCGGCCAGTATTGCTTTACTGCTGTTGTCGGTCAGACAGGTCGCTTTTCTCATGAAAGTCTGTTACAAGCCAGTCTTTTAAACATATTAACCAGTGGAGGCAATATTATGTAATTAATTTTCTGAGTAGATTATCTTAGTTCCCCAGCCAGACTCTGTTTCAGCATCAAAAATTCATGGCAAATTTTATCAAAAAGATGCGTTTCCTTTGAGCTGTTACTGTGTTTACAGACATTCCTAATATAATTAATTCAGATTCATAATGCCTGTCACAAATGACAAAAGTAATTAATTCTGAAATTTGGACTATGGGGCTTTATGTGGAATACTTACCTTCAGGGGATTATGTCTCAAAACCATTCTGGGTCATCATTTATTGTGTCTGAGTCTAATAGCATGCCGGGTTTTGTAAGGTTTCAATTATGATGTTTGAATAATGTAGGAAGTAAAGAAAAAAGTAACAGTTCCATGTTTATTGTATTAATTTTAGTCAACAGAGAAGGAACGCTTTGCACTGGGGGCTACAAACATGCTAACCGCAATATTCCTTAAAGCCTGCAAACAAAAGTAGGTTATGTTTTCAAAACTGGGCGAAAGCTGCTCACGCAAACAGGCAATTAAAGAAACCAAGATGATTTGCATGCTGAACTACAATAAATGCACACCTACAACTGGGGGCGTTTCCCCTCTGATTCTGTGAGAATGTTTCAGAGACACAAATGCGTATGCAGTAGGTGTGTTTTTCAGGTACTAAGTTTACAGTAATGCTTGAAATAAAGCGGCCAAAAAGATGAAGTCCCTCATAAGCAAAATCATGAAGTTGTAATTTAAACTACTTGCTTCAGACACTGCTGTCTGCTGTAAGCACATCTCAGAACACAGCACAACGCCCGTGCTGGTGTTAAGTAATTTTCCATCTCACACTTGAGTTTCCCAGTCTTAGAAGTGGAACTGATGTTTTCTCCCTGTTCGTGCTTTAATCTGGTGTTCACATTACCTTGTTCAGTGGTAGTGTATCCACTTCGAGGGAGGTTACATCCCATGAAGTGGTTTAGGACACTTCATTCTCTTCATTGGGAACACCGAGTGTTGTTCAGGTGTGCTGCAAAATGACCGCAGCACTCATCTGCCCTGGAAAGAGCGGCAGATGCTCCATCTCCTCTTTCAAGTCTGGCTTAAGAAGCAGCTTGATACTTTAATCTTCTCCAAGCAAATTTTCTTAAGGCAACTGATGTATTTTTTTCAAGCACCAAAGTGGTAAAAGCTGTGTGTGCGTGTTTTCTTTCTATTCCCGAAGACTCGCAATAAAGTCTGTCTATATTTGCTGTCTATATTATGATGTATAATATTGGAGATATGGATCCACCAAACATTAGTAATATTGGAAGATTCTTGTAATGCTATTTAAGAACTACGCTACTAGAACGGCAGGAAACTTTTCTCAAAAGCCTGGGGATAGTATCTCCTAATTTAATAGCTAGAGGCAAAGATTTTTATATTATAAATTAGGAAAGCTTAGTCTAATATGAGCAACTCATAGTCTGAGTGCTTGTAAGTTGGAATAAGTCAGTGGTGTTTGCTTTTCTTATGCTTTTTCTTCCCTTTTTATTCTAGACCTTCATATTACCGATTTCTGCCCTTCTCGTTTTATTAACAACAGTTGATTTGAAATTCTGATGGATTGTAAAACCTGATTTATTGTCTTTACGCAACAATAACTCAATATATAGGCATCTAAAAGTTACACAGAGTTTCTAAATTTCAAACATGGTTGCTTAAGGGTAGAAACTTTGAGCCATGTTCTGCTGCCTGAATAGATGACTTGAACCTGCTAATGACACCTTTTCTATTTTTACCGCTTCTTGTACCATTATGAGTAATAGTCTTATCATTCTACTGGATTAATTGCTGACTGTAGGTGACTATGAAACTGTACTTTTCAGTTTATGAACCATTGATGACTTGTGAAATAAACTGCCAGTGTGCAGCTTCTAAATCTTTCAGAACAGCTGAAAATGTCTGGCTTTGGATACTGCCTTTAGACTCTTAAATCTTGCTTGTCTGCAAAGTTTGTTATCTAGAGAAACATTTTTTAATGAGGATGACAGGAAGACTTCAAACTAATATTTTGAAAATGGTTATGTAAAATTAAATAAGTAACTTTGGGGTGAATTTATTCAGCAATATGCTTGAATAAGTAGGTCTGTGATTGCTCGTCCTTCTGAAAAGAATGTGCCAAAATACCGTTTATTGTCTCGAACTGCAGCACAGTTCATGAACTCCCCACCACAAATACTCTCATGTGAGAAACGTGGAAGCTACTTGGTACGGCTTCCACTGTAGTATTGAAGTCACAATATACTTTACAATCAGAAAATAAAGGAACTTGATTTAAATACTTTTAAAGATAATGCAGTAAATGAAGGGAAAGTTTGCAGACACTGAGAAATGGTTTCCAGCTCTGCAGTAAATTAAGTGGACAAAGAGGAATTTCTCATGGGTGCTTTGATGAGATGCTGTCTCTCTGGAGTATTAAAAAAAATGACGATCAATGAAAACACATTAGAATCATGCAGCAACCATCCTGTTGTCTGGGGATATAAGCTATGTGACCCAGAAGGCCCTTTCTTTTCCTGAAATATATGATTCTGTCTTTCAGTAACTAAACCCTTATGTGGCTGTAACTTTGCCCTGATGTTTTCTTTTGTGACACAGGAGTTTCACAACTGTATCAGTTAAAAGCAAGCAGAATTAGTGAGAGAAAAATTAGTACTTTATTTATTTTAAATGGATAGATGAGACTTTTTTGTGTGTGTGAGTTCCATAGTAAACGCTCAGTCAAAAAAAAAAAAAAAATTGTGAACAGCAAGCCCTCACTGTGGAACTTACTCTAGTGTTAAACCCAGGCAGCTCCACATGTGGGAACCCACAGAATAATTGCATGCTGCTGATCACTGGGAGAATTTGCATCGGTTAAGTGCTTTTCTTTGGGCAAAAACTGGCTCCAGGCAAACCTAACTGAAGTTCCTTTTTTTCTGAAGAACAGTTATGCCTAAGGTACGTACTTTAAGATGAGTAATGTTGGTCTGTGCAATTCCAAGAAGAGAAAGGTAGGGGCTAAGACAAGTGTGACAATGCCAGCATGTTAAACTGCTGAACAGGCTAGTGACATAACTGCGGCTTCTGCAGGGAATTGTCCGCGTGCTGCTTCTAAGTCTTTCTGTACAGGGCAAACAAAAAGCTGATACTAGAAAATATCGTGACCCTGTACCACTGTTTTCCTTTCAGTTGACAAATGAACTAATGAAGGTGCAACTGTATCAGCTACCACCATCCTCAACAGTTTGTGAAGTTGAAAAGCCTCCTACAAAAGACCAAAGAGAACTATGCGCTTATGCCTGAAGGCAAGTAGCAAGTCATGTTTACTTTGGAGTATGTAAGAACATACCTGAGTATAAATTAGGTATTTCACCTTTCTTGGGGCTGTATGAGTTGATTGCAGCCCTGTAAATTGTGTTTTCTCGTTTGCTTTGGGCCAGCTGATGTGCCTATAGTAACTGTCTCACTTCTTTTAGGAGCTCTCATGCTATTCTAACAGGCTGCCATTTGAATGGAGGGATGCTTTCTAATGGAGTGTGGGGAAAAGCAAAAGTTGCAATGCCATTGCCTTGCCTACTGTATGTATATACTTACCCGTGCTGAGCTAAGCACAGTCCATCCCATGGAGTCATGTGGTAAAGTGATAAATGACAGGGAGAAATCATTACTATGACAACCCCACAGTGAGTGTAGGGAACATATGATTCGCTGCAGCTTTTGGAGTTCAGTGAGTCAAATCCATAAGCAGCTGGCCTTTTTGCTTAGCTCTACGGGTGAAATGGGGTAACAGTCCATTTATGCTCTGGAGACTGCCTGATGTGTTTATAGCAAAATATATCTGTGTGTGCCTCTACATTACTTTCTTTTCTTCTTTTAAGCATGTACAAGGACAGGTGACAGAAACAGGATTATGGAATTTGTATATCTTTTTTTTTTTTTTTCTATTTTTCAGCCCAAGTGGTCTTTTTTCTGTATTTTGGGGCATGTAGAACTCTTTCTCTCTGTTAATGCACCTATAATTTTTGGTTGTCCTATTTTACCCATCACTCAAGTGCTGGAGGCTATTAGCATTTGTCACTGAGTAGCAGATGATACACAAGGGAGCAGCTGCAGGCAGTTTACAACTGGAAGCCGAGGCAGTCACCATTTCTTTGTTACCTGTATGGTGGAATTTCTAAGCGGTATTGCGATACAGGTAAAATACTGACTGGGAAGTGTGAGTACTGCCTGCCTTTTCCTGCCTGAAGAAGCTGCCATGCAGGTGCTTGGAATCCTCTGGCATTCCTTCCTACCTGCAACAGCTTTGCATGGGGGGAGATTAAGGGGATGAGCACCCTTAATCTTCGTTCATGAAAGTAATCTTCATTCAAGAGAAGTTTAGGTTTCAGACTTTTTAAGACCAATTCAGACTGCAAACAAGATCATACTCCTGAACACACTTAGAATTAACAGAGGTGACAAGACTCATCCATCTGGAAGCATATGACTGTTTTTAGGGATGGGAGTAAGAACTGTTGGGCATGGCTGGAATCACCTTAAGTTGTAGAGATGGAGAAGACAAATCTCCATTGTGATGAAGAGAATGAAGCCTTACTGCTGAAGAAAACCTGAAAGGCTTTCTGTGGCCAGATCAGGGTTAACTCCTTGGGACTGCACTGGTGGCATTTAATGTTTTGTAGCCTCTCGTATTGACAATTGCATCCACCTTTGGCATAGCAGTTTAGTAGTTAAGACCCATCACAGGATGACTGTTTTAATTTAAAATTCTGCTTTGATGTGAACTGAAGAATTCATCAGAAAAAATACTGTATCATGACTAGGCACGCTTCTGTACCTGCCTCCGTACCCGGCCAGACCTGCTGTCAGAGGCAGGATGGAGAATAGATCACGCACCTGGTCTAGTTTAGTGATTGCTGTAAAAGGACACCAGGATGTGGCAGCAACTTCTCTGCTGCTTTCCTCGGTGTATGCTGTAAAAGTCTATTTCAGGACAAATTTAAAACTGTGGTAATCATGCACTGTGTGGGATGCTCTTCCATTTTACTTTTTGGTAGCTGTTTGAAAGCGAGTAAATGACTCAATAGAATTAAATTCAGGGACAAAAGCATCAGAGACCTTGTCACTCTATTCCTTTCCTCTCACTGGAGTTATAAAAAGCGGTATTCAAATGTGATCTAATTATCCTGGTTTATTGTTTAATATGTTTTGCTGTCTAATTTTTTACAATCTTGTCTATGCAAGTTTGCTTACTTAATAAAAAAGCAAAATCAGAGATGAAGGCGGCTCTTAACCGTGCTATTCACACCTTCAGGGTAAGGGGCTGAGATATTTATGTCAGTTAATCCTTCACTGAGTGTTCAACAGGATGCAAAATAGGCATACGGTGCAGTAGTCTAAAAGGAAATTATTTTCTCCGTTTACTATTCTGAAAGTAAATGAGTTGATTTTTCAGTGAATGTGGGAGTCATCTGAAATCTACGTGCAGGGCCCTTTTTTACATAAAGCAAGGAAAAGCCTGAATTATTCATGGTTTTCTCATTTCTTTCGGTGGTTGGTTATCCTAGAAGGAAGGAAACTAGAGTTTATTCTACAGGCACTCTCTCTTTATTGCTGTGTCGTGGTTTGGCCTCAGCCAGCAACAGAGAACCACGCAGCCGCTCGCACGACTCCCACAGCCGTGGGAAAAATCAGCAGAAAAGGGCAAAACTCGTGGGTTGAAATATTATAATTTAGCAGAACAGACAAAGGGAAAAAGAAAGAAAGAAAAACAATAACACCGGTAAAGGAATACAAGAACGCGATTACAGTACCGCCACGAAGCGCACCGACCGGACCCGCACCGCCGCGACCCGCCCCCGAGTGGCGACTGACTCCCCCGCCCCGGCTAGCTCCTTTTATAGCGGGGCATGGGTCACGTGGTATGGAATACGTGCCTCCCCTGCCGGCTCCTTGGAAATTAACCCCATCCTTGCCGGAACCAGGACATGCTGTAATGGGAACATTGCACTGGTAATTATAGCTTTACTAATTATACTTACTCATTTGTTTAATCCTCCTAAGAAGAATATTATTTAAGTCTGGTTCGCTATTTGTCATTGTAGCTAAACTATGAATTGTAAGCAGGAAAGAGGTCAAGTCTGTTTGTGTGATGTTGTCCCTGATTCTCAGGTTTCTGGGAGGTTCCTTCTGAAAGAAGGCTCAATCAATTTTGAATAATTCAAACGATTGACAGACCTTACGCTTGTACAGTGCAGATACACACACATTACAGGAAAAAAATGTAGAAGGATTTTCTAGTTCTACTACTGGTTACATCTTTCTATCACAGTAGTTTTGTTTTATTGCTTCATTAATAAAGTCGTTAATGTCTTCCTGTCAAATTAATTTGTACTGATAAATGTAGAGGACTGCTCTGTTTTGTTCTGCTTAGAAACAGTGTTTTCTTTTTTAAAATAAGAAACAGGCTTGTTCTTTCTTCACAGACAATATAGAGCCAGATCCAAAATGCTTCTAAAGGGAGAAGTCATTCTCTTCGTTGATTTAAGCCGACCTGGGATTGGGCTTGTTACTAACGAACCTCAGAATTCGAACACATCAGCAAAGTACTAACCCCAGTTCTAGATTGTCCTCCGATTCTTGTGGTTTTCCTAGGTGACTTAACTTGTTTTACTCATGAAGTATTAATTGTTAATTGTTTTATTAATTTAATTGTTTTAAGCTTCTGTATACATTTGCAGTTTGACTGTTTTAATGTGTGCAAAATCAGAACGGCTGACAGTGGGTAAGACAGGGCAAATAATTATACAATGTCATAACCAATTGTGTGAAGTTCAGTGAATTTTAATACTTCTTAAACATGCAAACCTAAATGTGCCCAACAAAGAGTTTGTTCTGTAAAAATCACCGTGTGGTACATACCATTTATGTTCCAGTTATGTAACTCTTACTACGTATGGGCAATGTTATTAATAAAAGTCTTTCATTAGTTGTGACAGGAATTGGTGCTGAGACTGCAAATAACTTACTTCTGAATATCCACTGAGCATAAGTTTCAAAGTGTGTAACCACACATCAATTTCTGTGGTAACTTTTTAACCCCAAAAGCTTCTTTTTGTATTTGAGAGGAGCCAAACCTTTTAAAGGGCAGTTCTTTGATCTGGAGTTAACCTGACCTCATAACGTCATGGGCTGGATCCTTTATAGGAATGAATTAGCAAGACTGTTGAATGTCTGGTGCATGTGCTGAAGCATAGCATTTGAGACTTCAAGACCTGAGCTTCATGAGATTCCTATGACGCCATCATTGGACTGTTTACTCCCGGTGGAAAAAATGCTTTCTTGATAAAGGAAATTCCGAAAATAAAAATAACAATCCATGTCTATTCATTGCTATGGGTGGACAGTATTAGTAGATGAACATACGTCTACTTGTTTGATAAAAGACGACAAGTGCATGGTTCATTATTTAATAAAGCACAACAGTCTTTGTCAATAAGTTTTGAGGCTGTTTCTCAAGAAGCTTGAATTCATAGAATCATGGAATGGTTAGAGTTGGAAGGACCTTAAAGATCATCTAGTTCCAAATCCCCTGCCGTAGGCAGGGGCACCTCCCACTGGACCAGGTTGCTCAAAGCTCCCATCTGGCCTGGCCTTGAACATTTCCAAGGATGGGACATCCACAACTGCTCTGGGCAGACTGTTCCAGTGCCTCACCACCCTCACAGTGAAAAATTTCTTCCTCATCTCTAATCTAAATCTACCCCCTTTCAGTTTAAAACCAATACCCCACGTCCTATCACTACACTCCCTGATAAAGAGACCCTCTCCACCTTTCCTGTAGGGCCCCCTTTAAGTTCTGGAAAGCTGCTATAAGGTCTCCCTCGAGCCTTCTCTTCTCCGGGCTGAACAACCCCAACTCTCTGTCTGTCCTCATAGGAGAAGTGCTCCAGCCCTGTGATCATCTTTGTGGCCCTCTTCTGGACTCACTCCAACAGGTCCATGTCCTTCTTACGTTGAGGGCACCAGAGCTGGATGCAGTACTCCAGGTGGGTTCTCACCAGAGTGGAGTAGAAGGGGAGAATCGCCTCCCTTGACCTGCTGGCCATGCTTTTTTGATGCAGCCCAGGATGCAGTTGGTTGCCTGGGCTGTGGGCGCATGTTGCCAGCTCATGTTGAGCTTCTCATCAACCAGCACCCCCAGGTCCTTTTCCTCAGGGCTGCTCTCAATCCATTCTCTGCCCAGCCTGTGTTTGTGCTTGGGATTGCCCCATCCCACATGCAGGCCTTGCACTTGACCTTGTTGAACTTCATGAGGTTGGCATGGGCCTACCTCTGCAGCCTGCCCAGGTCCCTCTGGATGGCATCCTTCCCCTCCAGCGTGTTGACCACACCACACAGCTTGGTGTTGTCGTCAAACTTGCTGAGGGTGCAATCAATCGCACTGTCCATGTCACCAACGAAGATGTAGAGCAGCACCAGTCCCAGTACCAACCCTGGAGGAATACCACTTGTAACTGGTCTCCACTTGGACATTGAGCAGTTGACCACAACTCTTTGAGTGCAGCCATCCAGCCAATTCCTTATCCACTGAGTGGTCCATCCATCAAATCCATGTATCTCCAATTTAGAGACCAGGATGTTGTGCAGGACAGTGTCGAATGCTTTGCACAAGTCCAGGTAGATGACATCAGTTGCTCTTCCCTTATCTACCAATGCTAACGCCATCATAGAAAGCCACCAAATTTGTCAGGCACTATTTACTCTTCATGAAGCCATGTTAGGTGTGACCAGTCACCTCCTTATTTTCTATGTGCCTGCATGAGGATGTGCTCCATGATCTTGCCTGGCACGGAGGTGAGACTGACCGGCCTGTAGTTCCCCAGGTCTTCCTTTTTTCTTTTTTTAAAAAATGAGGGTTATGTTCCCCCTTTTCCAGTCGATGGGAACTTCACCGGACTGCCACGACTTCTCAAATATCATGGATAAAGGGTTGGCAACTTCATCCACCAGTTCCCTCAGGACCCGTGGATGAATCTCATCAGGTCCCATAGACTTGTGCACCTTCAGGTTCCTCAGCTGGTCTCAAACCTGGTCTTCTCCTACAGTGAGCGGTTCATCATTCTCCCAGTCCCTGCCTTTGCCTTCTGTGACTTGGGTGGTGTGGCTAGAGCCCTTGCCAGTGAAGACTGAGGCAAAAAAAACCATAGAGTACCTCAGCCTTGTCCATATCCTGAGTGACCACATGTCCCGTTTCCTTCTGGAGCGGGCCCACACTTTCCCTAGTCTTCCTTTTATCACCAACATACCTATGGGACCTTTCTTATTGCCCTTGATGTCCCTGGCCAGATTAAAACTATCTGGGCTTTAACTTGCCTAACCTGATCCCTGGCTGCTCGGATAATTTCTCTGTATTCTTCTCAGGCTACTGTCTTTGCTTCCACCCTTTGTAGGCTTCCTTTTTCTGTTTGAGGTTGTCCAGGAGCTTCTTGTTCATCCATGCAGGCGTCCTGGTGTTTTTGCCTGACTTCCTCTGTTGCAATGCATCGCTCCTGAGCTTGGAGCAGGTGATCCTTGAATATTAGCCAGCTTTCTTGGGCCCTTCTTCCCTTCACAGCTTTATCCTATGGCACTCTGCCAAACAGATCCCCGCAGAGGCCAAAGTCCGCTCTCCTGAAGTCCAGGGTAGCAAGCTTACTGTGCGCCCTCTTCACCACCCTAAGGATCTTCCACTGAGTTTTATCATATTGAGAGGTAGACATATTGATAGGTTTTTCACTGAGATATTTGCCTCTTAAGAAAACTAGCTGAACGACCGCTGGGTTGTCTGCTTTCTGCCAGTCGTAGTTCACATCTTCCCACTGTAGTGCGTGCTTGGGTATGGCAGTTATCTAGCTGCCTGTTTTGAATGGAGTATATTTGTTATGCTTTATATGTTAGTGGAAAAGCTTCTTGCACTGACATTTGGGAACGTTCTTCTCCCTTTACTTTTTTCATAAATGATTTATCAACTCCGTTATTGCTTGCATGGTCTTTATTATGCCTCCCAAAAGATTTTTCCAGAACCCTCTTTTGCTTAAGGACCACAGGAGGAAGATGAATGAACCTTAATATTTGACCAGGAATTTACTTTGTCTTTTAAGCAACTTTTTGTAGCCACTGGCACATCCTTAATAGTCCCAGAGGGAAAATAAAAAAGATAGCAGATCTAAGTTGGATATGCATTTAGTATCTTGTAATATGCAGTGAAAAGTAGAGACTCAGGAAACCAGCCAAATGTTTTTCCTAGGTAATCTTCAGAGTATGTGACAGCCAGGCTTGGACTTGACAGTGCTTTGCTCAACTCTGAGACTTGCATGGCCCTCAGAAGCTTCTAACCCTCACTGGCTTGTATGTCTTTGTGCTCTAATTCATTACAACTTCTGCTGTAACCCTACAGTTTATCTCATTTTAACTCCTTCATGGTTGCTGTACATATGTTTTTGCCACTACAAGAAAATACTACAAGCCGAGATGCCCTTGGGTCCTTCTACATATGGAGAGACTTCTCAATGTGTGAAGTATTATAAAACTACTCAGAAGAGAGAGAGTTGCTGTTTTCTCAAGATCTGTCAAGTAACGTCATTTCTCTGGCATGTACTTCTTACTGGCTCATAGTCCTTCTTGTGAGATAATTCCTCACTTTTTACTGGGAGAAAGCTGAAGCAGTTATTTGTTGAACCTCATAGAAGGATTGTTGTCAGAGGAATGCTTAAAATTTTGGATGCCTTTTTGCTGAGATTGACAGGTGCCACCTCTCCTCACAGAAATAAGATTGGAAGTTGCGCTGAGCATGCTGTCAGAACGGCACAGCCTCTATCTTTGATGGTATTGTCTATGATGGTGAGCACTGGGATAAGAACTGCAGGTCACTAGGGGTGAGTGATGTGAGCTAGAGGGGTTCTTTTGGGTGTGAATTTGCATTGTGCCTGTACAAGACTTGCTGTATGCACTGCATCGTGTTTTCCTTTCTGCTGGAACCAAGTCCGAAGTCATGTAGTGGGGTGCCATTCAGGCTACTCTGCCTGTGGGGTAAATGAAGGCACCCCAGCAGTGAGCCCTCTCTGGGCACGGACAGTGTGTGCTTACAATTGGCCAGTGGCATGAACTTCAGTGTGCATAAAGATACAGTGTGGACATGTCCTGAAACCATAATGCACATCAACCCCCCACCCCTCCTTTTTTGCACCTCATTGCTCGATACTGTAAATGCACCCAATAGCCTGGAATTTCTAGAAGGTATTTATTTCAGATTATGCAAATGGGAACAAAAGTATATTCTTAAGATGAACTTAACTATTTGAAAAGTTTCTTTATTCCAATTATATAGATACTTCTTTTCTGTTTCTCATATTATAACTTAATTACTTTAGGACTTTGAATGCTGTAAGTTTACATGTTTTCTTCCAAAAACCTGAAGTGGAAGAAACTGAGACTGAGTTTTGAAATAGCTTTGATCAAATATGCACAGTAATATTCTTTGGGACAAATTAAGAAAAAATCCTTTAGCTTTTCAACACTGTGGTAACCGCACTAATCAATGTGACATGGTATTGAGAACACTCCACAGGACAAGCTTTGCTCTTCTAGATTAACATATAGAGCTTTATTCCTCTGGTATGTTAACGTATACGCACGTAGTCCCAAACTATATTCTTCCCAGAAATATTCTTTAGCAATGTTTTGTGTTTGCACATTCTGATTTCCTCCACAATCCTGCTGCATTATGTTCCATTTTCTTATTCTCATCGTCTATTCTCAGCTCATCTCCGTTCAACTTGTCATTTAACCTTGCATGCTGCCTCCTTGGTACTCTGCCTCTGATTTCTTCTGTGGTCATTCTTTTTCTACTTCTGTTTTTTGTATGCTTTAAGAAGAGAGAAACTCTTACTTCCTGGAGGTGGCTCAGCATGAATTTTAAGTTGATAGTACTCTTTTGAACATCATTCCAGATCTAGATGTGCCAACTTTTTCTCTTGTGGTAGGGATTGTGAGCGCTGCAGAAGCCTAAGAAGAAATTCCACGCCCAAGCATTTGACAGCAGCAGGATTATTAAAAGTAATTCACCTAATGTATCACCTCTCAGGAGACTAAAAGTAATGTAGGAAGTAATCTGTGCAAGAAAGGTAAAAGATCCATCAGAAGGAAATTAATAGCATCATTAAAAAAAATTCTGCCTTAGTGCCTTTAGAGATAATTTGTAAAGAAAGCAGGTTAATGATAACGTAGACAAAGGGTGAGATGATATTGGTTTCTCTAATTAAAATCCTCGCAGAGAGTACAAAGCCGTAGAAGTATGCCAGATCAGAAAACCTCAGAATCTTCATTCTTTGTTTCCTCACAGAACAGGAGCATCATGACAGAGCAGTTTTCTGCTTCTTATCTCCTTGATGTTCCTTGACACAAGGCTTAAGAAGCCAGATTGTTTCCCATGATTGCCCATGAGCAAATTCTATCTATGAAAGAAGAGGGTGGAGAAGGGCAGTATTTCCAAAGTACCTGCTTAGACTGCTAACAAGGATGCTGAGTCCTGGGAGGGTAGGAATTATGGCTATTTCCTTTGTCCTGGGCCTGTAGGCTGTGCTGTAGTGGGCAACAGTTATTGGGAAATTGGAGATTTTTGGGTACCAAACATCTTGATCATCGTTTCTGAGATGCCCTTTAGAGGCCCAATTCTTAGAAAATGCTGGATTGCTGCCTTATAATGGCATCCTATTCTGTGTACTTCAGGACATTGCTGGTGGCTTCACTGCTGGTAAATTTACCTTACACCTAACTACCAGTCAGAGCTAGTTAGCAAAAGTAGATAGAACCTAGTGATGGTTCATCTTTAAACCTCTTCGTACGCTTCTGTGTGATTTGGGAATTGCTGTGTTAAAGGATGATTTACTTTATTTTATTAGGATTTAAACTCTGCCTTGAATTTTTATAGCACCCTTGAATAACAGCACATATTTTGACATTTCAGACATTTGGGATCTACTCAGAGCAACAATTGGTAAGTTCTGGGCTTAAGCTCTTAAATGAAAAAAAGCCAAAAGTGTTTGTATACTAGGGCCAGAACCTGTGTTTTAGTAGTTCTCATTTTCTAGCATTTTAGAGCTCTCATAGCTTTGCTTATCTGCTGAGCTTCATCCAGGAAAGAAACAAACAGTACTTTCTAGATAGCCTATTATTATGTGAACAAATATCAGAAGGAGAAGGAAAGACTAAATCGGCTTTTACATTGATGATGCTTTCTACCAAAGCTATTGTAGGAGGAATTTCCAGATGATGCTGGTTTGGTTATCAGGTATAAAGCTATGATTATACATGGTTTTCTGGGTGACAACTGCAGCTACGGCAAGCTCAGTAGACCACTGGGCCTTTATAAAACATAAATGTTTGTTCCTGTGTGCATGCACATGGATGGATGTATGGGGAAAAATATTCCTTAAGGTAAAATGCACTTCAAGTCCATTCTGCTAATGCTGTCCTTCCAAATAAATTTTTAATCCACAAGACTGAAACAGAAATGTTTTAATAATTAATTCTCCAGTAAATCTCTCCTTTTAGGAAAGGACATTGAGACTATAGAGAAGAAGGTTAAATGCGTACAGCGATACCCTATTGAAATCGCAGCATCTGCGATACGTTTTCACTTGACTACATGTAAAAATTGCTGCAGAAGTGTTCATATTATTGTTTTCAGAATTTCAAAGGGGCTTTTAGGCATTTAGATGTGTATCTTCTGCTTTTAGTTATATTTGGGGATTGGTGGAAATAAATGTGTATTTGTGTAGTTTGCTGTGGTACCAGTGAATTGGGATTTCACATTTGAGTACTTTGCTGAATCAAGTCTTTCAGAGTAGTTTGTCTTTTCTAAAATGTTAGCAAATGCTAGCTTTGTGCTAATGAAAGCTAGACATTTGATTAACATTTTACTTTTGAAAAACTTAATACTTCTATGGCTTTATTGAGGAATAAACTCAGAACTAACATGCTGTAACTGTAGCATAAGATCAGAGGGTTCTTTTAGCTGCATTTGTTGTTCAGGTACTCTGAAGATGATCTGTCTCCATTCAATAAAATTGGTTAGTACTGTGGAGGAGAAATAAATATCTGTAAGTATTATGCGTATATGAGTGAGGTTATTTATAGATTGTAAATGTAGAGCAACTGGTCTGAGTGTCCTCTTGAACTTCACCTGTCTTGAAAATGGCTTTTCCCATACTGACAGAGCATCAGTATCTCCAATATTCAGTTAGCGTTCTCCAACTTATTGCAGCCTTTCAATGCTTAAAGGGGGCTTATAAGATAGATGGTGACAGACTTTTTAGTAGGGCCTCTAGCAGTAAGATAAGGGATATTGGTTTTAAACTAAAAGAGGGTGGGTTCAGACTAGATCTAAGGAAGAAATATTTTATGCTGAGGGTGGTGAAACACTGGCACAGGTTGCCCAGAGAAGTGGTAGATGCCCCATCCCTGGAAGCATTCCAGGTCAGGTTGGACGGGGCTCTGAGCAACCTGACCCAGTTGAAGATGTCCCTACTCGCTGCAGGAGGGTTGGACTAGATCACCTTTAAAGGTCCCTTCCAACCCAAATCATTCTATGATTCTGTGATCTTTTCTGCCTTTTCTGGGCAATGGAGTATGAATAGCTTAACTGCATGGTTTTTATGAGACTGCTAAGAGGCAGACCTGAATAGTGGAACTTTTGTACAAACGCCTATTTTGTAAACTCTTGGGTACCGAGTCTATTATAAAAGCTTTTGTTATTGACATGTTTCAGTGTTGCTTTTGAACATTTTAAGTATCTCTGCAGTAGAGATACACTAACATTGTAATAGAGTAACATTGACAAGATTTTATATAGTCAATCAGCTATGGAATATGTTCTAATTCTTATTAAATAATCAGATTTTATTGCAAAATAAAAATATCTTAATGGTGTAGTTTGTCTATACCTACTGTATCTGTGACAAAATCTAAAAATCTTTAAAAGATTGTTTAGATCAGCATATTCTCCTGGGGTATAAAGGAACTGCCTATACTGAGAGCTAAGCGGATTCTTGTTTGAAATACCTTTTTTTTTCTTCTCTGCAGAAGTTCAAAGGCATTTATACAGACAGAGCAGTCGTTTTGGAATGAGCCTGTCTCCTGAAATTCTCAGTGTCTTTCCCTGTCCTACAGAAAGGGAAGATTTCTCCCCTTTCACATTACATCTACCAGCCTGCAGACGTGTGGTCTCTACATGACTTGTTTCTCAAGTAGTGTAGTCAATGTTGCCTGTCCCAAAGGGCGTGTGAGGAGAGGACAGTGAGGGCAGTCTAAAACTGGTGGAGAGGCAGGCAAAAGAGGGTAACAATTTTTATAGATCTGTTCCTCTTCATTCTCCCTTCCCCCTGCCTCCACAATGCACATGAGGACCCTTCACCATTAAGAAATGTTGACTGCTGAAAGTTGTGTTTGCTAGTACACTAAGGCTATTTTCTTTTTTCAAAAACACGCAGTGATTTTAGGAATTTGCTGTGTTTTTCAGGTAGGCAGCAAGGAACTGAAGTCTCAGTCAACAGTGTCATTCAGGCCTTTTGTGCACTGTACTGTGAAGGTACCAGAGTTAGCTCAAAGCTGTCTTTTGTGCTGGTAGCAGTCATGGTGTCAGCATTTGAGCTAAAAAGAAGCTTCCTTTGGGTGTCGTGGTGGTTGGCTCTTCTGTTTCCAAAACTGGACTAGTATTTTGGAGACATGCCAGGTAATTTGGGGATTTTGACAGATGGACTTGGGTGATTTAGTGGGAGCAGTCAGGAGTTCTGCTGTCGCCCTTCTGCATTCCAGTCCTTGCCAGAATTTCCTGACCCAGAAGAGATAGCAGTGTGCCAGCACTTCTGCCACTTGCATTCAGAGCTTAGCGTTTCAGTTGATGCTAAGTTGGTACTAATATGCTGTGCAGGGAACTTGGGGAGCAGGGTTGCATGTATGTACCCTGCTATGCTCTGGTGTGTGGGCAGTAATTTTCTGCAAAGGGCTGAGATGGACACCTGGGAACCTAATGTCTTGTGAAGGTGGTACTTACCCACTTCGGTTGCTTAGCTGGAAAGCAAAATATTTATCCAAGTGACAGTATATCATAATGTTTCTTGTGTGTTGACTATTGCTGTCTTGGGCATTAATAAAGAATAAGAAAGCGAGAAAGTGGGGAGGGGGAGGGGGATGGGGAAGGATTGGAGCAGGACAGAAGATGGAATACTGCTAAGTACAAATGCTGATGTTGGCAAAGAGGTGATGTAATTGCACTTTGATAAGTGACATTTATGGGTTATGAAATATCTGCAGAAAATCTCAGAGGAATAATTGAAGCAGACATCTTTCAGTTCTGATGATCTGTGAGCAAAAGATCCAATACCCTGTGGTTTATAAAAGAATAAGTATATGCTTCATTGTATAATACAGATCTAATGATGATCTGAGTTTCAAATTATACAACATGCGCTTTTGATATATAGATATATAGACAGAGAGATTTTTATTCTGAATTTCGAATTTCTAGAAGCTTTGGATTTCTGCCTATCCTTGTCCCTGTCTAATTCATGTTGTTTCTTTCCCCCATAGAGACTTTTTCCCTATTAAGGAAAATACAGCACCTAGAAAGAGTCACATATGCCCAGCTCCTCAGAGAGGATGAAATAAGAACAAGATAGGTGGAAAGATTTCTTTATAAAACTAAATAACAGCCAGACTCAAACTAGGAATTGAAAATTGTTTTCTAGAAACTTGCTGCTGTGAGCTGTTGACAGTCTGGACCCATCAGCTCCCTGCTCATGGCCAGTAATGGCATCAGAAATCTTAGAATAATTGGCATGAGTGAAATGAAGAAAGTTCCCAACCAATTACCAGAGAAAAATGGAAAAAGCATATGTGCTTTTTCTGTCTGCGTTATTTCAGACTCATTTATTTTCTTGGTATAACACTTCCATTTTATTTCATGGTAACATGAATTCTCCTTCCCTCCTCTCCTTACAATTTATAGTTAATCCTAAAGTTATAATTACACTTCTTTTAAATACCTCTGGACAAATCTTGTAGATTTGGATGAGAATCAAATACAATTATTATAGAATTCAGTCTGTGGGAGCAGATAAGGTTTTATAATACATATTTTACTGATGACACAAACTTGATTTTTCTTTTAAGTGCTAATTGTAGTTGACCACAGCTAGTTGTCCAAAAGCAGCACTGTTTCTTACCGTTTGCAAGTATTACAATCTATTCCTTATTTGCTAAGGGATGAAGATACAACAAAGCGATAGGTCTTGAATACTGTCCTACGTGCAGTAAATTTGTACAAGGGAACTATAGAGCTATAGAGAAGCTTTTGTGAAAGCCCTGAACTTAATTTCTCTGTTCTCAGCCATTCCTAATTTCTGGGGTACATTTAAAAATGGTATATCTCTTCACCCTTCTATTGGCTTAATAAATGCTTCTGTCCCAAGGTCTGATCATAACATGGAAAGCATGCATTTCCTTCACAGCCATAACAGCAGGAAGTCATTTACGTGGTTGTTCCTGCTAGAGTGCTTAGTATTTTGGAAATGTAAACGAGTCATCTGGTTACGTGCCATTTTGTTGATACTGATGGAACATGCCCTTTTCTGAGACAGATTATGCCGTCTTGCTTGTACATCTGTTAATGTCCCCTCAGTCTTTCCTTGGTGTAGTTTCACTGTATTACTCTCATCAGGAACCTTTCATTTTGCTCCTGGCAGTGCTGGAAATGTAAATATTCAAATTTGATGTGGCAGCTTAGTTACCGACATGTTGCTGACATCTTAGGGTATAGCCCATAGGTGTGTCTGAACACCGAGGATAATACAGGGAAGAAAATGTAGGCATGTGGAGGCATCTAGAGAGTTCTGGAGGAGTAGGACTGTTATTTGCCACTGCCTGCTGTAACTCAGTGTATCATTCGAAGTAACATTATTTATGTTTAAACCTTGCTAATGCTACAAATGGTTTTTCTGTTTACCCAAGAAAACAGTTAAGCATATACTGTTCTGACACTTTCCTTCTTCACAAACTGATCTTCCTAATAATTTGAAGATTTTTTTAATGATTTTTCCCGAAGCTCTTTAAAACTGATCTATTTCTACCCTGTGATCAGATCCATAGGTGCGTGTGTAACTGAAACTAGCTGTGTGTTTAGAACTAAACCAGCTTATTCATTTTCAAAAGCTGTATATATTTACCATCTCCTGTTGACTTAGGAATCATTGGTCCTGACATGCTTCTGAGAAACTGAGCATCAGCTTCTTATTTCATACAGAGATCACTGTAGATCAGTCTAGATATGCTTATTTGTAGACAAAACCATAGGGTTTGTTTTGGTTTACGTTCAGATTTTTTCAGTTATAATTTTAGAGGTACATAGGGCTGAGCAAATAAGTTCTATTTCCAAATATGTTAAAAGTTTGCCAATGTGGGGAAAAATGAAGGACAAAGGCAGTATACAATCTTTGTGAGATGAATTCTAACAACGGAAAATATAATTTACTTGAATGTCACCAGACAGCAAGATAGAAAACCAAGTGAACGCAAGGACTTGTAATTCATTAGCTAATGATTGCACCAAGGTCACAATGGTAGAGGAACAATAAGGATTGAGGTAAATCATACGATTTATGTGCCTAGCACATGTTGCAAAAATGTGCCTCCTTTGCTGTCCCACTGATGTGGTTGATCTGCACTGGAAACCTGTGCTCCTGTTGAGCAGAATGTCAGCTCCTGCAGGTGTTGCTGGGCAGTGGTACAGCAAAACAGCTTAGATACTGTTCCTGCTGGTGATTTTCTTCAAAAATGAAGAAAGCTACTGTCTAACAAAGCCAGTGGAAAGCTATGAAGTTGTAAAGAACTGTAAACATAACGTTTCAAAAATTAGAATTCTGTATTTTGAGTGGCTATTTCAGATTTCTTTGGCTCACGTGCCCTTGTGCTGATTGCCAATACTGTGAACGGGAGGAACAGAGAATGACCAGCAATTCAAGTTAAGGAACATACAAAAGGTCACAGTGGTAAAGTTTACTGCCATCTTTCAGAGATAAATGAAGCACTAAAATGCTGGCTCCTCTTTCTTGTGCCAAAGATAGGAACAAATGTAGGATGTGCCCTTTCATGTTGTTGTTTGTTTGACGTGAACAACACAAGCTTGTTTCGTTCTCACTTTCTGAACATGTACTTATTGGTGGCTCTTTTAAAAAGAAAAAAATAGTTTTAAAAAAATTCAGCTGTCTGTCCTTCAAACTACTAAACTGCTAAGTACAGACAAGAGAGACAAGGGAAAGCTGCTTAGATTTAAATATATTCATGAAGGAAAAGCTGAAGAAATCTGGGACTAGGAAGCAGGCTAAAGGAGAATAGCACTTAGTTAAATACTCATATGGTTCCCACAGATTATTAACAAGCATATGGCTTTGTGAGCTAATAGTCTGGGTCCTGTGGGTTTGTGCTATTAAGCAAAAGTGTCCTGGAAAAGAAAGGGAAACTGAAGGCTCTTTTCCCCAGACTGCAACTGCCTGCCACTGAGCCAAGCTTGATTTTACTCAGTCTGAGTATTGGCTTGGATTTCCGAAAAGGAAATTTTGGAAGCTTGCCTCGTTCATCAAAAATAATTTAAGGTGCCACCCCAGAGGCAAGAGGGTTTCTCATTATTGTTTCCTGTATTTTATGATGTTGGCACTGTTCCTGAAATAATGTGAGAATTGAAAATGTAATAATACTTTTGACTGTAGAAAAATAGATCTCAACAATTAAATTCATATTTTGTTTTATCTAGGTAAATCTCAGTAAATATAACTTTTTCTGGAACATAAATCCTTACTCTGAACAGTAGCATCATTACGTCAAGAACTTCTGTGCAAAACTGAAGTCTAGCAATTAGCAAGAAATGAAAAAAATAATGTTAATGCTCTTATAAGCGTCTATGGGCTATCAGAAAAGGATTTTAAAAGCACAACTGCATGTTCTTGAAATAAGCAACATGAACCTTTCTGTGTGACAAAACCCATTTTTTGTTCCCTGCAGACAATTTCCAACTAAGCTTTCCATTGAGAACTTAAAGAAATATTTAGGAGATGGGCCGGTGGAGAATTATTTTGGTTGGAAAAGACCTTTAAGATCATCGAGTCCAACCATAAGCCTAACACTGCCAAGTCCACCACTAAACCATGTCCTGAAGCACCAAGTCTGCACTGTCTTTTTAATACCTCCAGGGATGATGATTCCACCACTTCCCTGGGCAGCCTGTTCCGATGTTTGATAACGCTTTTGGTGAAGAAATTTTTCCTAATATCCAATCTAAACCTCCCCTGGAGCAACTTGAGGCCATTTCCTCTTGTCCTATCGCTTGTTACTTGGGAGAAGAGACTGACCCCCACCTCGCTACAACCTCCTTTTCTCCAGGCTAAATAACCCCAGTTTCCTCAGCTGCTCTTCATAAGACTTCTGCTCCAGACCCCTCATCAGCTTCGTTGGCCTCCTCTGGACTCGCTCCAACCCCTCAATGTATTTCTTGTAGTGAAGGGCCCCAAACTGAACACAATATTCAAGGTGGGGCCTAAACCAGTGCCGAGTACAGAGGGACGGTTGCTTCCCTAGTCCTGCTGGCCACACTACTACTGATACCGGTCAGTGCCAGGTCCTGCACTTAGGTCATAACAACCTCATGCAGCGCTACAGGCTTGGGGAAGAGTGGCTGGAAAGCTGCCTGGCAGAAAAGGACCTGGGGGCGTTGGTTGACAGCTGCCTGAATAAGAGCCAGCAGTGTGCCCAGGTGGCCAAGAAGGCCAATGGTATCCTGGCCCGTATCAGGAATTTCAATGGCTTTCCATTTCATGAATTTGTCCAGTCTCATGCCAACCTTGTTCTGAACCTGTAATACGCAGTATGATTGCTAAAATTAACAATTTGCTGATTAGCAGGCCATTGTCGGAGGCTGGTGGTGTGAATGAAGAAGATTCCATTGACATTTGGTGCTGTGTCCACTTACATAAATAGGGAGCTTTCTTTAGTGTTCTTAAAAAGATTGGGTAGAAACAGACATCATTCAAAATACTTACTTTTATATGAGGAGACCACTTCTGGCATGAAAATCGTATGATCTTTTTATAAACTGCATAACCTGGACCTGCTATGTTGACAAGTCGGATGAAGCTTCTTTCATGATTAATAGTAGGGAATATAAAATGAAGTAAACTTTAGAAATTCCTCTGAAAGTCAGTAAAAGAAATTGTCAAGGAATTGTTGCAAACATCTATTTTAGATCCATGAAGTTTTTCTCTATTTTTAAGTACCACTTTTATTGCGAATGCTTATATGTTTTAAGTAACCCCCTGGAAGTCCTTAGTTAATTTGTCACTAAGAGTGGTCCTGGTCTCCTTTTTTGGATGAGGCAGTGTGCCTTTCTGACATCTGTAATAGAGCCAGAGGCAAGGTGTTATTCTAAAAGTATTAATCTCTCTGAAACTAAGTGATAGTGATCAACTTCTTAAAGGGGACAATCTGGAATTTCTTGACTGTAGTGTTACAAGAACACCACTTCTCTTGTTTTCTGCTGCAGGTAACTTACATGTTAGGGGGCCTTTGGAACATCATACTACTTCTTACCTGACCCAATGAGTTCTGGGCTCCCCAGTTCAAGAAGGACAGGGATCTGCTGGAGAGGGTCCAGCAAAACGCTACAAAGATGATTAGGGGATTAGAACATGTCTCCTATGAGGAAAGGCTGAGGGACTTGGGGCTTTCTAGTCTAGAGAAAAGACGACTGAGGGAGGATCTTATTAATGCTTACAAATCCTTAAAGGGAGAGTGCCAGGGGGATGGGAACAGTTTTTTCAGTGGTGCCCAGTGATAGGACAAGAGCTAACGGGCACAAACTTGAACATAGGAAGTTCCATCTTAACATGAGGAGGGACTTCTTTACTGTGAGGGTGGAAGAGCACTGGCACAGGCTGCCCAGAGAGGTTGTGGAGTCTCCCACTCTGGACACATTCAAAACCTGCCTGGACGTCATCCTGTGCAACTTGCTGTAGGCGACCCTGCTCTGGCAGGGGGGTTGGACTAGATGATCTCCAGAGGTCCCTTCCAACCCTGACCATTCTATGATTCTGTGATCGTTGTCATCATGTAGGATCCAAACTGCATTGCATCAGAAGTTGAGTTTATAGGTATGCAAAGAAATGTCTGCAAAAGATGGGTAGTAGCTGAGCACTGAACAGCAACAAGCAATATTTAAAATAGCCGCAATGCAGCATCTCTTTGCTCAGTTTAACCAGCTTACTTTACTCTAATGGCTTTCAATGTTGAACCTACCTACCTGTTTATGACCAATTACATGTGGTACGTGTTAGGAAAATTCTCTGGGAGCCCGGAAAATACAAATTACTTAGTTGTTGTTGCATTTATTACAGATGAACCATACGATTTTGGACAAAAATAAGAAAACTCATGCTCATTCTTAATTTAGAAAGAGTAGTGCATTTTAAAATATGTTTATTCATGACAAAAGAAATCTAATTTGGTCCTGTCTTAATTCTTATGGCTGGAAGGTGTTGATTCATCGCATGTTTTGTGATGTAGAGGAAGAAGTCCTTCAAAGCCTTACAGATGATTCAGTCATATCCTAATGAAAAGAGTCTTTGGGTAGGGTTGTAGTTTTCTTGGTTACTTAAAAAAGAGATTTACTGGTCATTCATTTTTATTGATAAATTTAGTGTGTAATACCAGGAAGGAAATCTGGGCAGGCGCTTGTGGATTCCTTCAGTTCAAGGATTTGTCATTGACTTTCTCTGTCTCACCCTGTGTGTATTGTGATTACAGCTTGCTCTTTGCTTGTTATTGTTAATGTTGTAAAACAGACTCCTGGAAAGAGAAGCTAGAACAAGTCAGTCTCGTTAAAAATAGCGCTTTGGGCAGTCAGACTTCAAAAAAAAATAAGAGAGGAAAGGAGGGAAAAAGTGGAAAAGACATATTCGGGGCCAGTAATACAATCGCAGTGTGAAATGGAAATGAAAGCTAGCATTTTCACTGAAGTTTCATTTTGTTTTCTGTTTTCCTGCCTGCAGTTTTCATCTTTATCTTCAAAACATCAAACATGCTCCACTCTGTAACCATGATAGCTGAGGCAGGGTGTCTTTTTAACCAAAAATAGCAAACAGATTGGTTTTTATGTATCACTGGAGCTGGAATAATTCATTACAGAGTGAACCTGCTGGCCTCAAACAGTAAGTAGTATGCATGATTTGGTGACCATTCTATTTTGTATCTCATGAAGGTCAATAATACTACTCATTTGTCTCTGAAAACATACAAAGGACACAGAGTTCAGTATATAGACAATAGTACAAGCAGTAAGTGTAACCATAGCATAAAACCAAACAGCAATAAAAGTTGTAACAGATCGTAACCTAGCTGCTGAAATATCAACAATTACTTGCAGGAAACCTTGTATCTAGGTTTACTCAGTATGCAGAACTCAGCAGATTACAGAAATTAGGTTAGATGCAGTAGCTGTAAAGTCTCGTGACTTCTAGATTTTGAATTTGATTTTGTTGTAAATGGACTAGAAATAATTATTCTCCACCACAGTTGGGAAATTCATGGATTCTCCCACCCAATAATTCAAACGGCATAATCCCACCGCCATCATTCATGAGTTAGTTTTGCACGCTAAATTATTCAGACAGTAGACGACAACCTCTCTGGATTGATGAAATACACAGTCATGTGGGAATGGGCCCTATCAGTACATCCTGTCAATTTATGAATTTACTGTGCAGGTTTATAATCTTTATTTTGGGTTTTCAAAATCTTTCTGCTGTCTGTACTGCTTTATTCTGGGAGTTCCCTTAATCAGGAATTCCTATTCTCGAGTTCAGAGCAATAATAAATCTTTCAGTAGGACTAGATAAGCTGGATGGATTTGTCTGAAGCCAGATGTGACGATTGCACTCTAGATAATATAGCTTTCATCCAATATTTCTTTTAAGTAAATACCTTTTTAAGTAAATACGTGAAAACAGACTTTCCTAATAAGATTAGAAAGCTGGAATTCTGAGGGTGCTTTGTATTTTCCTCTGTACCCTTTTCAAGATGTTGATGGTAAGCTGTCTTGACTCAACTGTGTCTACAATAAAATTCTGTCATAATTTTAAGACTCTTAGTAGTGTATACAAACACGTTATGAACCCTGTGATTGTCAGATGTTATGTTAAAGCACTGAAGTAACTTACAAAGTGACATTGGCAATGACCTTGGATCCCATTGTCTTTCTCTGAGACTCAGAACTCATCTGTAGTTGTGTAAAAGCTATGTGGTGGCATAATGGCTAACTTAAAAGCCATATGTGGTAAACTGTCTAATTTTCATAAAATCTACAACAGTCAGCGCTGTGGTGTAGAGCTCTGTTAAATCCCCTTGGAGTCTCTGCTGGCGAAGTGGGTGAAGAGGTGACAGAAGGAAGAATCCTGCGTATTTGCAGGATGCAAAGGTCTCGGGGTGCAATTGTTTCTGGTGTTCACCTCACAGTGCACTGCAGCAAAAGTCGTATTACGCATATGGTTCAGCAGTAGGAGTAGGGAGTACAGTGTACTCGCCCATGATGCTGTAACTGAGATGAAGTTCTGCCATGTGAAAATAAAGGTTCGCAGGCAACGCCTAATGTTCTTGAAATATATTTAAAACAATGTTTCTGCCAACTAAAGTCATCTGCCATTTTGAGTCCACATTCGGCAAACTTGTTTATCCTAATGTAAACCATTCGACTGATTAATTTCACAACTCCTTTTACTGTTTCTTTCTTTGCATTTCACTTTGTTTCTTTGCCTCTCCTGGACAATCATAGGTTTCCCTGCCTATGAAATTCCAATATTAAGTTTTTTAATGAAATGGGGGGAATTTTAAGGTCTTTGAGTGTAAAGCATAACATCACCTTAAATGGATGCACCTCTAAAGCAAATTATGTACTTAGTCATCTTTAAATGTAATTACTGACACACGTGCTTTTCACATTAGCTTATTATTTAGCTTTCTAAGTAAGGTGACAAATTCTAATCAGTAGTCAGTTTTATTCTTTTTGACTCCTGAGGGAGGGACTTTGCTGTGTAAAAAGCATTCATTAGCTGTTATACAAACAAACCCCATGACATGCTCGCGATGTGCCATTATTGCCTAATAAGGTCTTGTATTTCATATCTGTCGAGGTTCCTACTTTTCTTTTCAGTTGGCAGCCCGCGTTACCTTTGCAGTGCTTAAAGAAAACTCTTCCATTTCTACCCTAGAGCCATAATTACATTGAGGCCTTGAGCCAGAGATAAGCCTGTGCTAGCAAAATGCTTGTGCGTATCTTGGAAACGTAATATCAGAATGGTGTTAACTGGGTTCATGTATTACATGTGATACAGACAAACCCAGCAGCCTTATGCTTCCCTGGAGCAAATGATTATCTAATTCATTCTCCAAAAAATTTCCAGATTCAAGAGCTATTTGATAACCAGTGAAAGGGATGTTGATGGCAAAAGTAAGTTACAGGTCCAAGTTTCCAATCCAACAAAAGATGTTCAACATGTATAACTAAAATAAATGGGACAAATCCTATGTTGTAAACGTGTGTTTGCTGGATTGAGGCTCAAAAGCTTAAGCTAAATACTTTGAAAGGTGGGGATTTTACTCTGACTTGTATGAATTATATGGGGAAAAAGATTAATATTTAAGTTTTAATAGCCATATTGACTTGGTGATCATGTGCGGATATTAAACAAATATTTTGATTGTTCTTGATAGCATAAGAATATATCGCTACTTAATCTGTTAAAGGAAATATCATTGCTTAAGTTTTTATTTCTAATTTTGTTAGAAAAAATTACTTTGGTGTCTGAAGAGGTTGTAGTGAGCTACACTGGTTACAAGCGTCAATTATAGAGAGTTTTTTCTGAGCGCTTAACAGAAGTGGCAAGACTGTATATGGACAGTTCTTACAAATACTGCTTTTCCATCTTAGTTGGAATAAGACTGATGGATGGACATAGTGAAGTGAAGAGAACATTGATTTCTCCCATGCGCTCACCACGTTTTCTGTCCATCAGAGCAGATGGAGAAGAAGATAGTTCAGACCAATGTTGTCTCACCATCCCTAAAGTGGAAGGTGGCACATGAGAGAAAAAGATGGACCGCATTCATAAGGCCTGCTCAGGATTTTGGATACTAAATGACAGGGAGATGGGAGAGGGGAAAGAATGGAAGGCATTTTATTTTAATTCTACCAGAAATAGATAAAATTTAGGCTCCTTGGTCTGAATTGTTTCCCATTAATGTAGATGGAAGGCATAGGACTGGATGTATATCACAGCATTCAGCTAAGAACAATGTGAAGTATCTGTTAGCGTATTAACTAAATTGGGCAGGGTAAGAGAAGCCTAGTGATCTAACTTGACCCCATATATAAGTGCTTGTAAAATATGTGGGTTTTCCCTTTCTTTGTTTCCTAACTAATGTGATGATTGTTATCTGTTCTTAAAATCTAAACCCAAAAATGTTTATTTGCCCTTAGCTTGCCCGGCCTGTGTGAAGAGCGATTTCAGAACAACCGATAGAACCTGAAGCGTTCCATTCTGTCGAGCAGTGATTCCTAATGTGGTGTGACTGTGGTTTCTTGAGACTGACTGGCCTTCACATTTCTCTTTCTCTGGACAACCAAAAGGTAAGAAAAGCTATCTCTATGTAGCTATCCAACTCATGCATGAAATTGATAACTTAAGCATTAATAAAGAAGAAAATATCTTTCTCTGTTAGCCAGGGAAGCTTTTTGTGTGTCTTAAGATATATACGGAAGTACATGGTCAGGCTCTGAGGGTTGCAGAATGATATTTAATATAGGGTGTTCACTGAAAGAAATGAAAACTAGAATGTTCCTCCACTGTGCCCTAGAAGGTGTTTTTTGTATTTCCTGCTCCTTCTGAAGGGCTATTCAAAGAAAAGAAGTAATTTGACACAAAAGAATACTAGGATGAGAGAATTACTGTAGGGAAAAGGATGGATTCACTATTGTTTTGATTTAAATCAGAAAATTAAATCCTAATTTATTTTCCAGTACTTAATTTTAAATCCAGTCATGATTTTTCTGGCAGAACAGCCATGCCTTGGAAAATGTTGATTTAACAGACATATTTTGTGTCAATTCACGAATATTTGAAGGGAAGCTGGACAGGTGAGCCAGCTGGCATGAGATAAGGATATCAAGCTAGTTAGCTGGGAGGCTCTGTGGTTATCCAGAGCTCCGGGGTCCCTAACTAGCAGCTGTGTGGGCTGTCCAGTGCTGCAAGCTGCCTCGCGTGCTGGCTGCCTTGCTGACAAGGGGCTGTGTGGCCGCCCTGTCGCACAGCAGTGAGGCTCATCAAAGGCATAATTTTTTGTACCTAAAATTTTCTTTGTCTGAAGGATTCTTTTGAATGTGAAACCAGTAGCTGCATGCTAAAATGCAGTAAAATTAAATTCATTTTTAAAAGCTGATAGATTCAAGCCAAGTAAAAATATAAGAACAGCATAAACCCCCCCTAGTTTCTGCAATTAGAAATACCTACAGTAGGTATGATGAATTTTGCTTATTCTGGCCGTGTGCTTTTCTGCTGTCATTAGACTTCTTGTGGTGAAGACTATAATGTATTTAAAGAAAGTGGAGTCACTAGAAAAGACAGTACACAAATATATGGGCAAAATTATGGGCACAAGTTAGAACACAGGAAGTTCCGTTCAAATACACGGAAACACTTCTTTACGGTGAGGGTGACAGAGCACTGGCACAGGCTGCCCAGGGAGGTTGTGGAGTCCCCTTCTCTGGAGATTTTCAAGACCCGCCTGGATGCAGTCCTGAGTAATGTGCTCTAGGCAATCCTGCTCTGGCAGGGGAGTTGGACTAGATGATCTCTAGAGGTCCCTTCCAACTCTGAAAGCTCCGTGATTCTGTGATTCTGTGATATGACTAGCAGCATTGAAATCAATACAATGAGTCATAATGTCACAACATCTGCATATATATTAGTGCTTCCTTGTGTTAGATCTAGGGAATTCAAATTAAGTAACAAGTGTAAGGGATACAGGAAAGAAAAGATCCTGAGCCTAGTAAGCTGAAAGCATATAGGATGCATAGGAAAGTCTTTGAGAAAGAAACACAGTATTTATGCTGGTCTTTTTATTGTATTTTGTCCCACTAAAAATTCAGATGGCTGGTAATGAACATCTAGAAAAGGCAAAAGTAGAATTCTTTCAATACTGCCTAAAATTTCCTAATATTACATACAAAATATGTAGTTAAAATGGATTTTGCCTTTCTCTGCTGTGTTAAATCTTTGAAATGGAATATATGTGCCTGTGGTTTTGGGTTAAAATGGAGACATACATATATATGTATATATATGCACGGTCTTTCTGCTGGAATAGCTTTCAAAGAAAATTGTGCATGTTCTTGTTTAAATATACAAATTGGATTCTATTTCCTTTCAATTTGAAGAAATTAGTGCTGCTCCAGTAGTCATAGAAACTGCAAACAAGAACAGACTGTTGCATATAACCATCGGCAGAAATTCTGAATGTTGAATAGTTTTCTTAAGTTCCTGCCAACATAGGAAGCTATAAGAACATTTCAGAAGAAAACTTTGTTTGCCATCTATCAAATACAGCAGCAGCAATTTGATTGTTACTTACTTCTTAATGGTAGCAATTGTCAGGGCTTAAGTAAAAGGCTGCTCTGCATTTGCTGTCCACTCTCAAATGAATATTGAAATGCGTTATCTGACATTAACAAAAATCCCTCTGATTTGTAACACTACCATTTATGCCTTACAAACCAAAGAAAGATAAAAGTTGCAAGTACTCTTCTACAGTTAGATGAAAACTTTTGTTATGAGCATATGGCCTTATCTTAATGTCTTATATTTATCCCTGGAGTATAAAAATTGGGTATTAAAACTCTGTATTAAGTATCTACATAGAGTCTAAAAATGTGTTAGCTGTCTGTAAAATATGTAAACAAGAATATATCAAATTTGTAATTCTAAATTCTACAACTACAGACACTGATGAAGTAATTGCATATGAAATTAGTAATCATATGATTGTGTGGAATTACCTGATCTGATTTGTATGCTTGACTGAGGAATTATGCACATGAATCAAGCTTAGTAAATAATTCATACCTTATCCTATAGATAACTCATTTAACATCACTTTCTTTTTTGCAATTTATGTAGGAGTGCACTATTCTCTTGAATTAGCTTTCTTTCAATAATAATTACCAATATCTAGGAATAGGTTCTGGTTTGCAAACTTTTCAGTGCACAGTAACTGTTACTCACTCAATATTTGAATAGTGTTGGTTCGTTCTAATTGGTCATGTAAACCTCCTCCTTTCTCTGTTTTTCTCTCCTGATTAAAATAATGCTTGGGTGTAGAGTACATGCTTAAAAACAGGTTTTCCGCATATATTTAATATGCTCCCCTTGCCTCTAAATCACAGCCTTTGATGTTCTAGAGAGTCAAAATAATTGATAGTGGGGAGGGGAACTAAAGATCAGCAGCTTGGTTATTGTCCATAGTAAATACCTACAGTGAAAATTAGTACTGGAGAAATGTTTTCATGGGTTTAACAGTAGCATTTGCCTTCAGGTAAATAATTAGATACCAGTAAGGTTCACAGTATTTTAGGGCTCCTACTGCTATAAATTGGGCAATTACTGGCACCTAATGATACTGCAGAAACTGCCGCGAATTTATTAATAGAGTATAGGGTTGACTACTGGGGCTTGTCAATAAAAGAGAAATCGAAACGAGACAGTTCACTAGCGAAGGGGAGGAGAGTGTGTGAAAGGACCTTCCGTGTCTATATTTACTACACTCTTCAGAACCTTGGGGCGAAACTAAAAGAATGCTAAATATTGTAAAGGATTACATTTCTGTTCCAGAAGGCTTGAAATGTCAAACTCAAACCAGGACACAGCCTTTGGAGAAACTGCTCATAGTATGGTACAGAGTCCTTAAACTTTTGAAACCGGTTGCAGGAATTTGGGTTACTATCTGGACTATTTGCAACATTGCCCCTGTACTCGGCACTGGTGAGGCCTCACCTCGAGTACTGTGTTCAGTTTTGGGCCCCTCACTACAAGAAGGACATTGAGGTGTTGGAGCGTGTCCAGAGAAGGGCTACAAAGCTGGTGAAGGGTCTGGAGGACAAACCTTATGAGGAACGACTGAGGGATCTGGGGTTGTTTAGCCTGGAGAAGAGGAGGCTGAGGGGAGACCTTATCACCCTCTACAACTACCTGAAAGGAGGTTTTAGAGAGATGGGAGCTGACCTCTTCTCCCTGGCGACAAGTGATAGGACAAGAGGAAATGGGTTCAAGTTATGTCAGGGCAGGTTTAGATTAGATGTTAGGAAGCATTTTTTCACTGAAAGGGTTATTAAACATTGGAATAAGCTGCCCAGAGAGGTGGTGGATTCACCATCCCTGGAGGTGTTTAAGAAAAGGGTAGATGAGGTGCTTAGGGACATGGTTTAGGAGTGGTGGTGTTTTTATCAGGGTAGGTTAATGGTTGGACTTGATGATCTTAAAGGTCCCTTCCAACCTCACTGATTCTATGATTCTATGATTCTATTTTCATAACCAGGAAATATGTCAAAATGGAATTGGTGTTAGGCAAGTAAGTAGCAGGACGTTAATTTCTCCCTTACTTTGATATTCCATGAAATAAGAAGGGTATGATCTTTTCATCTTGGAATTCTATATTTATTTCTTTCAGAGGTTATCTAGCTAGAAGAAATGCATTCCTGACAATCTTTTTAAACTGATCAGAACACAGTCATCAGACTCAGGCTCTCCTCGTGGCTTAAAACTTCTAGTATCACAAACTAGGGCTAATTCTGTACCAACAAGATAATGTGTCAAGCATACTTGAATTTCCTAGTGTAAATGCAGCCAGAAGTCAGCTGCTTCTGAAGGTTTGTAATTCGTCAACATTGTTAAATTCGGGTTTGACCCCGGTTTATGCTGGTCTGGGAGCAGAGTTAAATGTGCACAGTGAAAGTATGAAAAATGCTGAATGTTTGTTGACAAAAGTAGTCTCTAGTACTGAGGTATCTGCTTTCCTGGCTGGCAAAAAGGGATGCATAGACCTGAGTGTCCTTAAGAGGTCTTGGATGGAGTCCAGAATAGGTTGGGATGTACCAGAAAGGGTATCTATCCCCAGAAGCTATAGAATCTTTTTTTTTATGACAGCTGATATAGTTGCAATAATTTCCCTAGTTAATATTGAAAAAAACTGTAAAATGTTATTAGTATAGAATTTCTCTGAAAAGAGAGGGATCACTCTTTACTGGGAGAGATATTTCAAGTGAAATCAACGTTCAAACAAAATCAACATTCTCTTAATGAAATGTATGTTAGCTTTATGGAGGAATGAGGATTCCTGAAAAAAAAAATATAAGCAAGTTCTGAAATAACATTTAATCTCAAAGAAGAGGTGAAGGAATAATCCAAGCAAAATCTTCAGTTTTGCTGTTGCAGTTCAGATAATGAAGAGACTAAAGAGCTTTTTATTGTCTATCGAAGGATTGACAGCTTGGTGCTCAGACAGCTCTAAGTTCTAATCTAAGATTAATAAATCTTGCAAATGCTTAATCTTAAATAAAAAACTTGTAAGAATCCGAGCCGTAGGTTATGTAATTGAATGCTTGTTTGAAGTGACTAGTGTATTCCAACTTAAGTTGTCAAGTTGTAAAAGTTGTCAAATTTGGACCGCTTACAGGCCATTGCAATTGGAAGATACTTCAGCAAACTACAAGTCACATACACATGCTCTTTTTGAGACAAAGAACCGTTCTGAATATCAGGTGAAATAAAGTAGGTCATAAAGATGCAAAGTTTAAATTATTTATGGCATAGAACATTTTTTAAACAGTGTGTGCCCACAGCTGTGGCCTCAACGTATTTCTCTTCTCAAGTACTGATGGTCACTGCTTCATATTCTGTACAAGAAAAGAATGGCACTTTGCATTTGCTAGTGCTCTAGAACCACAAACGGCTTATTATTATTATTGTTATTGTTATTATTATTATTATTATTATTATACATTAACTCACACCAGTTCTCTGTGACGTTAAATATTTTTTCATTGTAATATCATTTTTGCAAGTAGGAAGGTTTAGTCACACTTTGAGAGAGGAAAAGGGAGAATGACTTGGCCAAAATCACAGTGAGGGCTAGGTTAGTGGGCAGTAGCACAGAGTGCCAATTTTCAGTGCATTTTCTCTAGGGTGATGCTCCGCTATATAAAATTTGGATGTCCTTTACACTAGGAAAATCTTATGCATAATAACGTAGAAATTTAATTTGCATTTTACGTTTTCTTTAAAAGAAATTATCTGATGCAAAGTCATCCGGTACTAGATGTTTTTTTGCTTTTCAGTATGAATAGATCTATCTGTGAAGAAAGATGTCATGTATATTGAAAATATCTCCAAGCATTTTGTTGTCATAGCTGTTTCGTTTGAAAATAGGCATTTCGTTAACAGATTTTATCAACTCTGCAGGCTGCAGTCAGGAAGTTCAGCAGAATGTAACTGACAGTTATAGGTACTTTTTCTTGGGGGAATGTATTCTAACTGTGGGCTTCATTCCAAGGTGTCATTTAAGACATTTCTGTAAATGTGTGAAATGTTTTAATAGTTTGAATCCTTTTTTCCTCTGAGATTGCACTCTTTCCTATGGTATAGTGGCAGGATGAAATATTTTAAATGCAGAGCATACATAGCACAAGCAGATTTGTAAAAATATTACAATGCTGAGAATATCATAGCGAAATGTTTTGTTGTTTGGAATTCCCATAGAACAAGAGGTCTAACTCCTTCCTTTAGTTTAAGAGGGAGGAAATACTTTCAGTCTTCTCGGGTTTCCCAGTTTAGTAAAATGTGTTCGATTTTATGAAACCCCTCAATGCTTCTGTGAGCTCTTCGAGTAGGTTTTATTATTAATGCGAGTCTAATACTTTATTTATGTTGCCTTGTTATAAAGCTACTTGAGGAACAAGATGTACACACGTTCAGTGACAGTCTGGCTTGTTTATTTTCAATTTTTTTCTTGAAAGGGAGAGTGAAGGATGAAAAATCAATTTGCGGACCTTTTCACTAAGAAAATACTGCAGAGAAATTATTCCTCTGCAATCTACTGCTCACGAAGGGAAGCAGCTTAGAGAAATCTTTACAACCAAGGGAATCTTAAACCCAATGAAGCAGGAGGCTATTAAATCATCCCTAGGTTAGAAATGGAGGCTTATAGGATTGGAATTTCAGTTAAACGAGTTTGCTGTAAGTTAGCAGTCGAATAATTTTTCTGAGTTTATGAATTTTGGATCAAGAATGTAAAAATCCTGCCTTCCTAAAGACATAGCTGCTAATATTGTGGATTCAAGGGTTTTCTCTTGTGTTCCCATTTTGCATTTTTAGAACTCCATTGGGACCTGCTCTTCTTGCTGATCAACGCCCAAAACATCCGAGTAATATCAGTTGTGCCCTAAGAGATCTGCAGAACTGATAGTTGGCCTAGAATATAGGTATGTCTCGAGCATGTTTCATGCTTAAAATGTGTGACGTTACTGTAGCCCTTAGTCAGAGGTATGAATCGGATGTTGCTATCAGAAAGAACACTAAAAATGGGTTGAGTAGATTGACACTTGGCTAAGGACATGCATTGTAGCTGTGTCAGACCAGATTAGGCTGTTCAGAATAGAGAAGTGATGATCAGTTGAATTAGTTATCCTCCCTCCGTTTTACCGAACGGCTTAGGGCTGGAGGGGAACTGTTAATACAACTGTGAAATGCAGAAATAGGCCGGGTATGAATTGTCCACTCAAAATGTAGGTGGGTAACATTTCCAGTCAAAGCTTGATGTTCCCTCTCCTCCTTTTTCTTCCCCTTCCACTACCATTCAAGCTATAAAGAACTTTCGGGCCTTTTCCAAACACAAAGCAGTTATATTTAGTCTGGATCATTTCAATCATCTTATTTACAGCGTGGCTTCAGAAACAGCTGTGTCACTGCAGCTAAGAGGAGGGAACTGAAATGCAGTGGGAGGAATGAGTGCTCAGGCACAGGAATATCAGGGACTTCTTATCCCACACTCTAGACACTGGAGACAATGTCTCAAGACACCACAGCTGTCACATTTTGTAAGTTACTCGATCTGGCAGTAAATCTGTTTTCCTTAGGATATGTAAGTGAGCCAGGGTGAGCATCCTGACCCATATCCTGCCCTCTCTCCTTCAGACAGTAATCTGCTTAGAGAAGGACCTCTTTCCCTGTGTGCTTAGAACAAGTTGGGAACTCAATCTTCTCTGAAGCCTCTGTGAATTTTAACAGATCAAGGAGAACATGATAGATATTTGGGAAACGTTAAACATAATTTTAATAAACATGGTTATATAAATGTAGCTTTATGAAGTTGGTCTGGTTTGTTTTGTTTTTCTTAAAGGCAAACCCCTTACTTGAATTCCAGTTTTATGGGAAAATCTCTTGTAACTGCCTAAGCACACTTCCCGGTTGATTCTGCTACCATTTCACTTTCTGTTATTTTGGATGACTTTTGCCACACCTATTCCTAGAAAATGACTCAGCGATTGAGTATAAGCTTGTTTTAACAAATAGTGTTTCTGTTGATATCTTTACACCATCTTTTGTTTTGTTTTGTTTTGCAAAAACATGCACCGATGTTTCAGGACATGTTAGGTTCCTTGGTACAAAATCTTCTGTCTACTCCACTCCAGAAATGTTTATAAGGGAACCAACGCTGCTACCTGGGTGCTTCATAGAGAGATCATTTCAGTTCTGTTAGTTCGGGCATAATTTGTTAGGAACAAATCTGCTTTTCTGCCTGCCTTTCCTTGATCTCTGAGGAGAAAATGATGTATGCAGAGAAGCAGTTCCAATTATGAATTATTCCCGTTTTTCAACTGACTGGTTTGAGGCTTGATATTCTGTCACGATTCAAAGATGAGAGGATTAGGTTAAACAAACCTTTCTCTTAACAGCAGGTACAGTAAAGTAAGATGGTGACTGCAATTTAAGTGAAATAATTTTTTGACAGTTACTCCAAATTTGAGAAACAGGCCATTGGAAAAAATATTAAGCTTTTTCTATTTACTTTATCGTCAGTGGAGAAGCTATTCCTTATCATAGTTGAAAACAAAAAATTTCCTCCGCAAACTTACGCGTTTGAAATAGAACATGAATTTTGAATAAATAAAAATGCAAATGCTGAATCTTAAATAGAAGACTTGTGCAAATCCAATCCTTAGCTTCTGTATCGAATGTTTGTTTGAAATTACTAGGGTGTTCCAACCTGTTAGATGTGTTTTGCTGAGTTAAACAAGCAACAAAATAAGTGAGATGAAGTAATGGAGAACCACTGGTAAATGAAAGCAGACAAAAAATAGTTTTGATACATGCTTTGAATATTCTCAAGATGTTAAAATATGGCTTATACTACATCAAGCTGAGATTTTCAACGGAACAGTGAGGGGGCATAGGCAGAATGTGGCGTAGTGGGGATTTGAACGCCACCATTCAAGGGGGATAGCTCTAAGGTAGCCCAAGGCTTTTTGAATACTTCTTTTCCTGGCTGTCCTGAGGGAAGCAGAGGGACGAGGGGAAAGATAGGGCCTGACACATACATGCTAGTGCTGAGGGCTGGGAGGGTAACTTTTACTGGTGGTAGAAGTCTTTTCTTTCCATCCCAACTCCTTGATGAGCTCCTGTTTCACCCAGATTTGCTGTTGGACGTATATAGTTTGTGAGCAGAAGAGAGTTCAGTGGTTTAGCAGTATTTTCTTAAATCTTAAGTTTAAATCTACATATTTGTGATGTGGAGTCGTGTATTAGTTTTGTGAAATCTGCATAAAACTGGTGCAACTGAGTGACAGTCAGGCCTGTTAACATAAGGCAGAGATTTAATTTTTTGATGTACAGAGATTTTTTTCTGGAGAGGTCTACGTTTTCACACTGCTCTTTTCTCTAAATATTGAGACAAATGACAGTAAAAAATGCATTCATTCATGTCAGTCAAAAGGATTCAGTAAGAGATTGATAGAATTTATTTTCTGAATCCCACTATTCCATGCTAACACCTAACCATCTAACAAGAATGTAACGTTGCCTTAGAATTAAAGCTACTGGTATGTAAATGAGAAAGGGGAAAAAGAACTGTATGTCTTCTCGCCACATAGCCTTGTTTGAACTTTGGTGATTTGTGATACCACACCTAGTTTATCATGTACATTGCTATTAACTAAACCTGCAGGCAGAAATTAAGTTTCTTAGGCGTTTGCTTCAACTTATTCATTCGCATCAAGCAATTTCAACAACACTTGCGTTAACAAAGTGGTATTTATCTCCCATCCTCTTCTGGACCGATTAGTGTGCAGTTTGACTAATCTTGTAATTCATGTCTCACACCCATCTTGTATGAAGATCAGCAAATACTCTTTAGGAAGAACTTGGATGCGATAACAACCAAAAAAGCTGAAAAGGATACATTGTGAAATAGCAATGTGATAAATATGCTTAATTTTCAACAATTTCTTATAATCCTGTGGCTTTCCTTAAATATTAAGAGATTGGATTATGAGTTTGTCACTTACTGTTTTGTTTTCTAATAAATGTAACCTAATATATTCAGTGTGCTAACCTAAAGGATAATATGAACAAGAACTGAAATATTGTCTGTAGCTGTGGCAATAAGAGACATCCCCCCCTCCCCCCCCCCCCCCCAATTTTCTAGTTGTTTCCAATGTTTCCAGAGGCTGTAGGATAAAGCCAAACCTCTGTAGATGTTCTTCATGCAGGCTGTCTATGAAGAGACTAAACCAATTGAATTAGACTATTTCCAATATGGTGAAATAAATAAGAGATTAAGGAGGACTCAAATGGTGGAAGTGACTCTGTGACCATGAAAAAATAAGGAAACAAACAAAACCAGAGTGAATACACGGTAACTCTCAGCACTTGAACTTTCTTTTTGTGGAACATGAGGGCAGTAGTACACTTCCTGGAGAAGAAGTGCATTTCAGGCTGGAAATGAACAACGTGGACCTCTGAGTTGTGAAGGGAGTGATTCCTTGATTTGCTGTAGAGGTGATCAGAATGTTTCCTGTGAGCTTTTTTCTTCTTTGCCAGTGGCCTTTTCGTGAAAAATGCTAATATTTCACGTTTTAACCATTTTCTTTTTTCATGTAGTATCAGTTGAAAATTCATAGTCATTAACAGTCAGGGACATTCTATGATTCAATGACAGTCAAACCTTTTTTAATGTAATTTCTGACTTTAAAGTGATAATTCAGGACATAATCATGATATCGATTTTCATATAAACACAAAATAATTTCATTACAGTGGCAATGTTTCAAAACATGTCTTTTTTGAAAATTGTTTCTTTTGAAAAGAAACATTTTTTTCATTCACACGAAGCAATTTCAACAATACTTTCATTAAAGAAGATAATTCTCCATTAGGGAAGACTCCCCTCCATTTTAATTTGAAAAGATAGTGGGTGACTGAGAACTGGCGTGGGTTTCCCAGAGTCTCCATCTTTGGAGATATTAAAAAGCTGTGTGGACATGGTGCTGGGCAACATTGTCTAGGTGACCCTGCTTGAGCAAGTGGATGACAAGATGACTTCCAGAGATCATTCTCTACCTCAGCCATTCAGTGATTCTGTGAAAAGTCAATTGATTGGTCACCATTGTTTCAGAGTACTCAATGCCTAAGTACCTGCTGATCCTGTAGTATAGTTCTGTTGCATTTCACAGGGCACTTAAGGTTTTGTTTTTTCCCCTTCTTTCATCTGTCTATCTCATTTTGTCTCCATTTTTTTCTGTGTGCCCATCATTTTCTATTCCTTTCTGTTTCCTACATTATTTTTTTTTATTGGGATGTGTCTTCTGTCTTGTTCTGAATGCAGTAGGGCTTGTGGCTCTCCTCTGATAAAGAATTTAAAAGCTTCCTCCTGTGAAAGACCGGTCCCATCCTTGCAAGTTTCATTCTTGACTGGAAGAGCTTCAGGGCTTCTTGCTTTGGGAATTAAGGTTCTATTCCAACCTCACTGAAAATTAGTGACAGAGTTTAATGACTTTCAATGCAGGATCAATTCGTCACAAAAGGCAGAAAGAGAGTGATACAGCATAGCTGTGTCACTCCAAAAACCAAAATTGATTTAGTGTAAATCCCTTTTTTCTTTTTTCCTTATTTTTTTTTTTTTTTGTTAAAAGGAACACACAGTGGTCAACTTTCCAGAAAGCTTAATGAAGCTTACTTTTGAATAATTAATGAAAATGACTGGTAGCAAAGCTTGTCAAAATTACAGCCTCCATTCCAGGCTTGGTATACCTTTCAAATAATGTAAAATAATATCAGACTTTGCAACTATAGTTTAATTATACTGTTAATACTAACATGACTTTTCTGCTTTATCAGTATAGACTTGTCGGTCTCGGAAGTAAAATTAATTTGTTTATACTTTCTTTCTGATTCTGTTTGTTTCAATAAATTGCACAATGTGAGCCTAATCAACCATCAGGCATTCAGCTCAACTGCATTTAATTTCTCCAGTAGAGCAAGCACCCTGTGATAGCTGATGGGCCAAAATAGACATTTTATTAGTTTACATTCTGAATGCACACAGGAGAAATAATTATAAACTCGGTACAGTGTGAAATGTGTCTAACAAAAAATGTTGTTTCCCAAAGAATATTGGAAGAGGCACTATAATAACCTTGCAAATTTATTCCGAGAACTGGAATTTTTGTGTACCGTAAAAGCATGAAGAGTTGCAAGAGAAAGCTGTAAGAATTGTTCCATATTTACTTCCCTTTTCCTTCAACATGGCTAATATGACAACAGAACATACTTAGATATGAAGACTATGCCTTGAAAATTATCTAAGTGCAAGCGAGATATGGCAAAACATGTCTTCGTGAAACAAGCTTCTGTTTATTTTCCTCAAACTGCTCTGCATACTGGCACAACACCGTGCTAGACATTATTTGTTGTAGAAAATTTCTGTAATAGTTTCTGCAATGAAATCTACGCAAAACACTTACTATTTTAAGACAGATCTATCAGATAATTTAGTCTGTTGGTCTTTATAGCTTTTAATCATTTTATAGGCAGCCCCAGCCCCCCCACCACACACACTGGCAGCCAGGAAACCCATCTCCCCTCTGCCACCTCCCCATCCAGCTTCTCAAATCCAGAGCCCCAGCTGCAGCTCTCAGTGCCTCGGACAGTATTTATTATTATTTTTATTGGTATTTTTATTTCCCTAGCTTTGGGAAGCCCAAGGCTTCCATTGCCTTGACCCCTAGCTTTCCCTAGGGGTCAAGGCAATGTACATTTTATAGGCATCTGCCTGTTCTAATTTTTAGAAATTTACTGTGGACTGTTACGACATTTAGATATCTGATGATCACAATAGGATCTGGTGCTGCTTTTAATGAAGAATGCTTTCAGTATTCCAATTTCCTTCCTTTATGCCATTTTAGGCTCTTTACTGACTCATTGTTTGCTGTGGAAGAGCACTGAATCACCTTCGTACTATCCAGAAATAGACCCACTAAGGTCACCCTAAGCAGCCGATAGATTCGTCAGCACTGAGGACGTACGTAGAAAAGCAAAACCTTTCAAATAAGGCTTCAGACTCTGCTGTAACTCTTGGTTCTTGTGCCTAGCAGCTCGAGGCACAAGAACCCTAGGTAAAACTAAAACAAAGTTTTGAACAGCAGATAGCCTTTGGCAATATGCAATCTACAGGTCAGGCAAAGAAGAGGGGGGGGGGGGTGTTTCATTCAGTCTCGCTGTAGCGGGATTGTGTTCTTCAGAGTATTTTGTTTACGCTGTGTTACCTTTGGAAGTAGTCAGCTTCCCTTTGCTTGCGAGTCACTTCTTTTCTGTGCGGCTGCCATCTCTACAGATGGGCCGAGTTGGATAAAGAGCAGATACTCTGGCTTTGAGACTGGTAGGAAATGGGTTGATAAGAACTTTCCCTTAATTTTTCCCTTAGGATTTAAGACTTATGTGCACATGAATGCACCTTAGCTTTCAATACAGTAGATAAATGCATAGTGCATTAATTAGTACATGAAAAATATGTATACGTATACTCTGACCTCTGGGTAAATGTAGTGTCGCTATCGCTGTGGTTGATCTGCTTCACGTTTTCTGTGGTACTAGCATATGAACACCGACTGTTACTGTCAAGTTGTTGATGTGCTGTCAGTTGACATCCTAGCTTTCCCTAGGGGTCAAGGCAATGTACGTTTGGAACCCGTGACCCTACCGATACTGGATTAAAAGCAGTAGAGGGCTGCTTTAACCTTGGTTGGGGCTGGGCTATACTCCATCAGCGACCTGCTGGCAAAGATATTCTGATCTCGGTTGGTGCTGAGTAGCGCTTGGTTACAGGAGAGAATCTTCTGAGTTTCCAAACCTGAAGGATGTAGGGCTGTTTTGACATTATTGTTTTAAAACTTTTCGTTTGTTTACATAGCAGACTGAGACAATCCAGTTTAGTTTCTACAGATGACTGCCTGCTGAAATGAAAAATAACAGGTTGTGGGGCAGTCGAGAGCCTTACATCGGTATGGCAGTATTTGCCACTGACTCATCTTTCCCAGGAGGTCTGTTAGCTGAATCCTGTTTCTGGCTTTGAGGACGTGTTCATTTTATTTATTTACAGTTGTAGTTAGTTAATGGACCGAATTTTGCCTCTGTTCCAATTAGTGAGAGTTTTGCCATTAGCTTGAAGATATCAGGATTTGGTGCTGTGCAAATTATACAAAAACTCTGGAGTTTTGTGTGTGGTGGGGGTGGGAAGAGGGAGAGTGAGGTCTCTTGCATGACAAAAATTCGGTAGTTTTAAAAATTTCAGAGCAAAAAAGTACTGCGTGTACTTGTCTTTACTCTTCCGATTCTCCAAAGGGACAGACTAAATCCTTCACCAGTCACCCCAGTGCAGACACACACACCCAATACAACCTTCGTTGTCACCTTCTGAAGTTGAATCTTAAACAACTGTTAAGAAATGTACAGTTCTTGGTAGAATTCCAGTCAGTTTCAGCAAAGTGTTTTTTTTTCTTTTTTCTTTTAGTTTATTTAAATATCAGTCTCTGCATTGTTCTGTCACTGGTCTGGAAGGTTTGAATTGGGCGAAGTAACAAAGAATAACACGTTCTGTATTTACTTTAACCTAATAGTTTTGCTATGTGACAGAATTTGTCATTATCATTTCTAAAGTTTGTGCAAGCATTTGAAGCAGTACATATGTATCTGTGTGCATGTGCATATATATTCTTAGTCCCAGTCTGGTGCTTTATGCATAAACAATTATTTCTCTCTTACCCATGTGGTTATTTGACAGATTATTTATGTATGTTTAGACTGAGTAATATAAGCAGAGTGTATGTCTACTGTTCCCTTTAAAAGTGCGTACAGCATGAAAGACACTGTAATGGATGATGTTTGTGCTTTGCAAGATGCAGTATAAAGTAAATCCTTAACTGTCTTTGTAGATCCATGCATTTCTTTTAATGCGTTTAAAAAACCTGCAGCATCATCTATTGTGTGAATATCCAGAGAATTAAGACAAAAAACCCCTCTTAATTACACTTTCACTGAATCTTTTATAGTGTATCTATAAACTTCAGGAGGATGAGGTGTCTCTGTATCTTCTGTTCGCTGCATAAAAGCTGGTAGAAAAGTCGTGTATCATTAGACATTCTAGCACTGCATTTACGCTGGAGTTTATTTTCAGCTGAGACAAGGCAGATGATATAAGGTAGGATTTTATTTTCAATTCGTCAGTCTTACTGGTCAATTTGACAGTGGGAGAAAAACTTCCCCTTACTCTCTGGTATCAGCTTCAGGGCTTTATGATGAAATAATGTTTTGTATGCAGCTAGAGCCTTGTGCGTTATATTCGTGTTACATTTGTTTAACTCCTCGGTGTGAAGTGTGATTAGGAGCTGATTTTCCTGTAAATCAAAACCTTGTTATATTGCTAGAGAGAGGTAAAATATCATTCATCCTGGATGAATGTCCTCTGTGGCATCTGTATAGACTTGTGTACTCAAGACACCTTTATCATAGAATCATATAACGGTTTGGGTTGGGAAGGTCATCTGGTTCAAGCCCTCTGCCATGGGCAGGGACACCTTCCACTAGACTAGGTTGCTCGAGGCCCCATCCGACCTGGCTTTGAACACCTCCAGCTGTTTATAGTTGAACAGAGAGAAGTTATGATTAAGAGTTGGAGTCACATTCTCTTGCTGAGGAGGACAAAACTCTGGAAAACTGCTATCTCATGGGTACTGCCTTGCAGGTGCAGGAAGGCCGTGGCGGGGCATGCACAGCTGCATTTTATATTGATTCTATTGTGCTTTGCATCGGCATTCCATGGTTCTTTGCCATCATTCTGGTTGAAGCAGATCAGACAGAGAATGATAAATTTCATATTAAACATAGCTCTCAGACTGCAGATGTGGAGAAAAACTGTACACTGTTCTGAGGTGTTCACAAGGCATATCCCAAACTAATGTAGGAATGGCATGCATGGATATGAAAACATATTTTTACTTTGTTGCTTTTTGCTTCAAAAAACTTTGTGCAGCCTGCTTCAGAAGAGTGAGAAGTCTTTGAACTTAAAGACTGGCTTTTGGGAGAAAATGATCTTATAAGGAGGAGCAAACTAAAACTTCTCATAGGATTTCTTGATGTAAAATGGTTTGAATTAAAATCTTGAAATACTCTGTCTCGGTCCAAAGGAGAATGATGACACTAGCATAGATGAAGTAGCACAGAAGTAACGATAATACTCCTTGGTTAAGATTAGGGCTGTATTTAACTCTGTTTTGCACATACTTGCTTTATGATAGTTTTTTAGCTTGCTGTTCCACTTAGCTACATGTGCAATTAGGTATTCTTAGCTGACTACTGTAAGAATTTAGTGGAGAAACAATTTTCAGTCTTATGAATTCAAAACCATTTTTTTTTCTGAATGTTTGAATGAACTTCTCTTCTGAAAAAGTAGTTTTCAGGCCAGATTTCTGCTTTCCAGTTCTCTGTCATTTTAGATTCAGAGTAATCTGAAGTCATAGCCGTTATTGATTTGTTTTAAAAAATATTCTTTATAGTCATAAATGCTCAAATTTTCTAAATCAATTCATTGATGAAAACATGCATTACTTTATTCATTGCTTCTAGGAAATACACTTAACAATTTTTTAAGCAATATGTGACAAAGGCTTAAGATGAAAAAAACTCATGTATACCTAAATTTGCAATCTTACTGTAACACCTGCTAATTCTGTGTGTACTAGTAGAAGCATATGCAGTCCTACAAGTCCTTATGCACGTATACAACTTTATATATTTAAGTAATTGTATTTGCTACAGTGGAATCATTACATGAGTCGGACTATTTGGCTTCTGCAAAAGTCTTTGCAGGACTTCAATCAGCCTTCAATGAAGTCTTTACAGTGTGGTTCTCTTTGAAATTAGTGGAAATTTTGCTTTCAGCATAGATTAAAAAAAAATTGGGATGAAACTTTTTGAGATCCCAAGAGATTATAATGGTCTGTATTTTAAAATCTTGCCCTGGAACCTGCACCGCAGAAGAAATGATACTATATCTACTCTGACACAGAGTCCTGAACATAAGTATACATGCATAGACTTACAGTGAGGAGGCTGCAAAAACCTAAAATGCACCTAGGATATTGGAGGAGGTGGAGGGGAAGGGCATGTAAGGTCCTCGATTCGGTAGTACTGATTCCAGACATGAACATCCATTGAGCCAACCTTCGGTCTCTTATGTATTCTGAGCTCTTTAGCTGCCATATGAATAGCTTATGTTGCCTAGTACTGCAGTATAGTGACTCATATTTCCCCTGCATTGTAGATACATTCCACTTGACCTGAATTAAATGATCCTGAATTTGACTGCATCAAAATTTTCTATACTCATGCCATAATCAAATCTGGAGGTAATTAAACTAGCTCGAATTTTTATATTCTCAATGAAGCAACAGTATGGCTCTCCGTGTGTGATTTTTTGTTGTGCACAAATTTTCATGCATTTCTAGGTGGATTAAATAAATTCCAAAGTCATTACAAAGATTAGGCTAACAACAAACTTGAATCCCACTACCGTAAATTGTGGTACTGAAGAAGGTTTGCATAGGATGAGAGAGGAAGAACAGAGTAAGTAGGATTAGAAAAAAATTCTAACTGGATCGATAAGATGGTTTTCTGATAGAAAAGCTAATATTCTAATGACAGACTCTCAGTGGGATGCTTATCATATGTGAGGAAAGCATTAGTCATAGTTTAGATGCTTTTTTTTTTGCCCTAATCAAGGATGACATTGGGGGAGACAGGAGATGGAGCGTTGCACAGAGGTAGTACATTTGGTGCCGTCTGAAGTGGGGCTACACTGAACCCCTAAGCTCCCTCTGTAAAGAAATCCCTTTTCAGAATTAACATAATAAAAAGCAATTGGAAGTGTTTATATTTTCTTAAGGATCTAAGGAGAGACTAGATTTTGATGGGGCTGGTTTTCTAGTTTTACAATTGCCTGAATTAAGAGGAAATAGTAGACACTTACTGCATGGGGGCATTGTCTCGACAGCACATGTTGTATTTCCTATGTTCAGAGAATGCTGTAGTCTAATCTGTGCCTCAGAGGTTAAAGGGAGGATTTCAGTCATCATGTCCCAGATGGAGCGTTAAGTAATTTATTCACTATTTTGGATAGTTTAATATAACCTTAATGCCAGTCCCATCTCAGGCCCGATGTTGGCAGAATCTGGCAAACGGTGGCTTATAAAAGTTCTGCAAAAGGCTAGTAAAAGATGGTAAAACTCCCTGCACTGTATGGTCTTAGATGAAACGTGTCTAGAAAAGACATCAAGAAATCATATAGCCTATTCCTTCTCTCTAGGGCAAGATGAGCTATTTTTACAGAATTTGTGAGAGAAATCTGGTCTGCCCTGTAAAAACCTGTGGCTATGGAGAATCACAGCCTTGCTGGGCAGTATTGTCTTGTACATCCCTATTCTTTCTATTACTACGTTTTTTATATAGCCTGATTTTAAACACTGCCCATCCCACCCCCCACCCCCTTGCATTTGAAATACATTCTTTCCTGTCTGTCTAAGCAGGACATGAAGATTTGTTAATTTCTTTTCATAAATTTAAGAGTCTTGCCTTCTCTCATTCTTTCCTGTCTAGACTTTAGAGAGCTCAGAGCACTCAGTCTTTCCTTGTGTCATGATTTGTCTCCTTTTACAATTCCAGTGCTTGCATCCGTTTGTATTTTTCTTTGAAGTTTGGCTCTCCAAATGAGACGTGATACTGTGAATAGCTGGCTGTGTTTAGTGTTCCAGTAAAGAACAGCTTAAAATTCCATGTATATGTTATATATTCCATATATATATATATATTCCATGTGCGGTATATTCCGTAGCTGGGGCAATGACTAGTGAAGGAAATGTGTCTGAAGTGGCTGTATCCTTTATTGGATTCTTTTCCACGTTTTAGAGTATTTTGTCCCTTCTATTGTTTTGAAATTTCCATATTTTAAAAATGAAAGTGTGAATATTTTATTTTAGGTATTCTATTTAAATAGAGTTTTTAAGAAAACATTTTGCTTTTATTTCTGTGTAAAAGTGCTTATTGATGTGATAGCCTAAATATTATGAACTCCTTGTTCTTTCTGTTAGAAAACAAATTCCTTTTTGGTCCCTTTTAATCTTGTACAATCTCATATTTTTCTTCCCAAATAGGCGGAAGCATTTTTGCTGTGCAGTATCTCCCCAGTCAGAGGATTTGATATTAAAGATTGAATCGATAGGTCTTCCCAGTCCTTCAGAGCCAATATGCCTCCATTTAGCTTGCATACGTTTTTCATAAAACCTTCTTCTTGGAATGTATTTGCTTTTTCCCTGGTTTGAGCTTAACAAGCAAGTATGTGAGATTACCTGGGGAAACAAAATGCAAATGCACAGAAACGTTTGACAAATAATCACACATCAAAGAAGGTAAACACTCCCTTCCCTTCCCCCTCCCCTCCCCCCCAATCTTTAAGATAGCTTGCAGACTGATTTCACTGCAAAAATTAGCACGCCTATAAAGTTAGCACTTCTGTGTAGTTCTGAAAACATGCAGAAGCGATGAAACTGAGTGAACGTTCAGATGTCTGGTAACTTCAGCAGATTTTCATAAAATGTGAAACTATCTTCTGCAGTGTCATAATTCAGGGTCTACCTGTGCACTCTCTCTTGATGGCAGTGCTATAACAGAGTAGAGACCTTTTTATTCATTTTTACTTGGCTAAAATTCATAATAGAATCTATAAACCACATTCAGGCAGAACAAGAGCCAACAGCGCTGTGTCAGAAATGAAATCAGTCTGTTGTGTCCGTGGGTCTGTTGGCATTGCTCTCTGGAGAGCATTCAAAGGACAGGTTTTCCCAAGAGCTAACTACAGTCCAGCTCTTTACTCTTTTTTTACAACAAAACAGCAAGAAAGAAATAAAATGCCCGGTAGGTCAGTATGTTTTGTTCTGGTGTTGTCTTTAACCATTTCAAAATCAGCCAAGCGGTCTGTGCTTTCACCTCTGAATACTTTGCTACTTCCAAAGGAAAAATTTACAAGTTTGAGTTCGTGGAAAACAAACTTTGGATGCAGGGGACAGTTGGTTTTTTGATGAACGGCATTTCAGAAATTGCAAGTTTTTGGAAGGCAGAAATTACATTTTCTTTCTTCCTTGATTTTTAATCTTTGTTTCAGTCACCCTGGAATTAAAGGAAAATTGGAAAGATTAACAGGCTGGAACAGGATGGATGGGAGCAGCATACGTTTCACTCCTTGCCTGTGTTATTTTACTTTTCAGTTCCCTTTGATTCTTCAGCAGATACTGATGGAGGTGTCAAATGTTTCTGGAATTTAGGTGGATGACAGAACACAAGGGGTACCCAACGGATAATGCGCAAGAAATTCTTCCTCTTCTTCACAGTAAAACAGTCTTATTTATCTTGATTGGTAGCACATTATGTTCTAGAATCAAAGGCAGGCTCTGTTTTGAAGAGATATTTAATATTACTAGATGATGTATTATATCATCAAAGTGACTTTGTGATTTAAAGCAAAACCCCAATTCAGTTAGAGCAGTAATTAATCACTTTATTGTCAGACGGTATGAATTATGTTATGCCTGATGTTGGATCTATTTGGGTTTTGTTTGGTTGGTTGTTCTTTTTTACAATAGCTAATCCCATAAAATAGACGTACTTCTGGACATATGTGCTTATACAGTTGTTTATCCCTTTTGTTGATTTCCAAGAGTCAAGACTCTACAGATCAACAAAAAGAATAGAATTAAGATAATAGTAATTTTTTTCCATCGGAGGCTTATTTTTTTTTTTTTTTTGTGAATCCACAGCTCTAGGTAATTGAAAGTACCTTCCATTTACAAGTATGTATGTATTCAGAGAGTAAAGCAACAGCCCAGTTTTTACAAAGGTAATACATACTCTCTGGCCTATGTTAGAAATGGATAATATGAGTCAACTCCTGCTCAGGTCTTTCAGATGAGGAAGGGACACTGGTAATTTAATATTAGAAGAAACAGCGTAGAAATGGAGCCTGTTGGATCTAATGGAGTGAAATTTCTTTACTGGATTTAGTAGCACTGATAGAAGCAGTCTGTTGCTCTGTCTAAAATCTTTGTGAGTGCTTAAATAAACCAGATGACCGTATATTTTCTTTTCCATGTCTACATTGACTTGGTTTTATAACCTTTTAAATTTCCATGGCAGTTGTGGTAAGTATCATATTGAATGTGCCTGACACGCTATTGGCTTTCTAGTTACACAGCTTTTTACATGTGCTATATCTGCTCAACATATTGGCCGGTTTGATCAAAAGTTTAAAAACTTACTGATTCAAGATATTTGCTATTCGACTTATCTTAATTTCTGTGAAGCTTGAAGCTTTAATAGGAATACCTTTAGAACTGAGAGAAGACAGTTCTTTTGAAAGCCGCCCGTGCCCTTGAGGGAAGGTGTAAAGGGTTGCACATGCCAGTTGGTTCTGAAGACTAAAGAGAGGCTGTAAGAAGGGGAAGCCACTTTAACCCTTTAAGTGATATTTTAATTTTTTTAGCTGGATGTCTCAACTCCATCCCACTCAGGAGCCTGCATAGTTACACACTAGACATATAAGGAAGAGTTCTCAGTCTTCAACAGATATCGTCTAAACAACTAGACAGAGCAGATAAATGAAAGGACAGATGGAAGGAAGTGTAGGAAGAGAACGAGTAATGGAAATAGCTGCATCTTTTAACAAAAGTGAATTGGATTCACTGTTCTTGACATACCACTGTCTATGACTGCAACAGCACTGCATGTTCAGTGCAGGTAATTAGTTAGCATCTCTTCACCCACTAAACCAAAGTTCACGTGGCATCTTTTGCTGAATAGCATCCTTTAGTTTTACATTTGAAAATATTGCTTTGTCCTCAGTGACAACACAAGTTGCTGACTTTTGAACATAAAAGGTAACGATTGTGGAAATTTTTAGCACTAGCTTTTGATTTACCTGAAAAATGTCAGCTTGTGTTCAGGAAGGGAAACTGACTGTCTGTTTCCAGCTGAATTTGCAGTTCTGCTTTCAGCGTAGTAAGATACTGTCACAGGATATTGGATTCAGGCCAAAGTTGAAGGTTTCTTAAAAAAAAAAAAAAATGCCCGAACCGCTGGCAATACTTTGTTATTGAATATATTATTAAGTGACCAAAGAGCTGTAAATCATTGCCTGGTAAACACATTCGAATGACAGATATTTCGGTGTTGAGCCAAGATATTGTAACACTATGCAATAACCCAACTTAGGAAGTGATTGAGTCCAAGAAATTCTTCTGGAGGTACAAAATGCTGTTCTAATGGAAGAAAGACTGGGTAAGCCCACTGTTTTATAAGCAAGCCATGCTTATATAGAGAAGCTAGTTTTTACTTGTATGTAGCCTTATGTTATTGAATATCTAACTAACCACAGTAAAGTCAGAAAGAGCTGGCATTAGGCTTGCTCTGGGAATGCCTTTTTTTTCCTCTCTGTCCTGACTAGAGAGGGAGAGCTGCCTCCCAAAGCAGGAGCATCCAGCTTAGGCTAGATGTCTAAATTCTAGGTGTTAAAAGATTGGTCAAATGAATCTCTCACTTAAACTTTACAGTTAAAATGTATGGATATCGGGAATTATCTTCAGCTGAACTCATAAAATGAGTTCAAGTTTAATGAAGCAAAAAGTGTCAAATCCTTAAGTATTCTGCGATTGCTTTATCCACATACTCCATCTGAAGCAAAATCTGAGTAAGTAGTCCAATGAATTTTGGTGTGTTAGGCCTGCCTTTCAAACCATGAAGACTATGAACCTACCTAGGAAGCAGATACTCCTGTTTGCAAGCTCTTACTTTCAAGAGCAGTTTGTGTTTGGTTGGTTGGTTGATTTTGCAGCTTTTGCAACAGGCACATAGGATTCCAAGGATACCGTCCTTCTGTTATCCTAATTGTAAGTCTTGCCTGTGAAGTCAACAGGATTGTATGCGTTTTCTAGGCTTAGTTCTTCATGTATTTTTATGCCATGTCCTCTTGGAACTTCTCTTCAACCTATCACCCTTGCACCCTATTTATAAAAGTCCTTATATTTCTTCCCTGTTTAGTAAGTGTCCGTGTCTTCCATCCTGTATGTAAAGGAAAATAATTTGCCTTCTTGGTCTGAGCTTTTGCCTTCATTTCCTTTCCAAGCTGTTATGAATAATTGTTCCTTCTTGGTGTTTAAACTAACATGCTGATATTTTTGGTTGTTGATTTATTAGTAACCCATTTAATATCTCTTCACCATGCCAACAGCTACACTCTTGATCTTAAGTCATACTTTTCCCCCTTTCCTGGAGCCTGCACAGTAATTTCAGACTCCTAAAGCAGGCGGTTCATCAGCAAGTATTGGCTCAATCTACTTGAATTCAACCCATTAGGAAAATGACATAGCGAAGGCATAACTTTTTCCATGGTCATATTAAAAGAGTAGGGGACCTCTCCTCATTATTTTCAGGCTGGTATTAAATGAGACAAATTTTTACTTTCTCGCGCAGCAATTTTTATAAACAAGCAGCGCTGTCGTAATATATAATAATGTTTCTTTAATGCACTGCCGTGATATAAGGACTATTTCATAACATATTAAGGTTTTTTTTTTTCTCCTGAAAAACTCTGTATTCTGACATGTTCCTTTCCTTCCTTGAGTCATCATGAATTTAAAACAGTTTTTTCCGGCACTCGGCTAATATGTCTGTAGTCCAGACTGAGATTCCCTCTGTCTTTACTGCATACCCTGTTTATTCAGTCAGGATTTTAGAAGCCGCTGTACAGAGAGGATGCTCTGTAGTTTACATTAATTGGGCCTGATTTCTGAAGTGTGGGTGCCAGAATTAATTTGTAAATTTTTTTGCGTATTGCTACTCAATATTACTACATATTATTTCTCCTTATTATTGCTTTTAATAATTCAGTGGAAACACTGGCAACAATGGATGCTTTTGTTATTTCTGATCATTCTAGAATCTCTTTGAAGCTGCATTTCCTGTAGATAATGAATTGAAAACCAGCCATTTGTTCCTACCTTGTAGCAATTTCCGCATTGAAGAACTTATTAAAGTTCTAGTACTAGATTGAGCTTTCTAGGAATGTATTTTTTGAAACTGAATTTTTCCCACCATTCTCCACCAGACTTTTTTTTAGTCAGTGTAACTTCCTTTGTATATTAGTACTTTACGTAATGCTTTACAGTATTTTTTTCTACTGTTACACTTCCTTTTTTCTAGCAAGGCATGAAAATTCTGAATTTTGTGTGTTACTTTGTCCTGTTGTTTTGTGTAGCTTCATGCCTGCAACAGATCATGGCTAATTCTGGGTTGGGGGGGGTGGAGGGTGGGGGGGTTGTGTCCTGAGTCAATAATTAATTACTGTGGGATTTTCTGGGTTCCTGTGCATGCTTGTGAAAGTTTTAATCAGAGATTATGGTATTTTTCCACGAGTGTAACTTCAGTTATGTAGTAAAACTAATCTTAGCCTGCTTTCCTTAAGTGCATCATGAAGGACCTCATTCGCCTAAATTCATTTCCACCAACAAACCTTCCCTTATTCTTTTGCAATGTGGTCACTTGGAGTAATCCTTATGATATATCCTGGGCATGTTCACTACGTTTGTTCAAGTTTTCTACAAAGCATTATAAAGTATGGAGAATATGTCATCTCTTGTTTCTTCCCTGTAAACATATTGATGTCATCCCATCTTAATGGGTGGCGTGATATCCTTCATCATAGAGCTCATGCCCCCCTAGTCTTTCCTCCCTAATAAGAGAGTCTAAATTTGCATGTTTGCATTTACATGTTGCCTCCAAACTTTGGAGGGATCAAAACATTGATGTGAATATCCTAATTGTCATCTCTTCTTTTCTGACTCTTGCTTGAACATTTCTTAACGATTATGCTCTTCATAAAATAACCAGTCTCGATTCCTAAAGTTGGGGAGAAAGTAGATTTCTCCATAATATTTCCTGTGTTGTTTTATCTATGCCCGGAGAAGTTGTGGAAGCTTCATCCCTGGAGGTGTTTAAGGCCAGGCTTTGAGCAACCTGGTCTAGTGGGAGGTGTCCCTGCCCATGGCAGTGGGGTTGGAACTAGGTGATCTTCAAGGTCCCTTCCAACCTAAACCATTCTATGATCTATAAAAGAGAAAAATATCTATAGGCCCACCTCTTTAAGTTAGGAGAGAAAAAAACAGCATGTCCCATCCATCAAGTTCATGCAGTTTCTTGAGAAATCCTCTGTAAAACACCAAGTGTATGCCAGTTTTCATGCTTACAATATCAGGATTATACTCAAGGGCAGAGAAAATATGTAATTTCGGGGCTTCCAAAATTTCGTATACTTTTAATTAGGACCCATACAAAAATGTGGCAATTCAATTAGAAATATAGCCAGATAAGTAAAAGCCAGGAAGGGGAAGTAAAGCCCCATTTCTGGAATTGTTTCTTCACACAGAGATCCTTACGCCTGCGCCAAGATTCATAGAGGTCATTGAGATTCTGTGTGTATTGAACAGCAACAGTCTCAGGCTCTAGAGACTACTTTGATTCAGCGGTTTAGAGAAAAATTATGTATGTGTGCATTTCTTGTTCATTTGAGTTAGAAAACTAAACATAAAGCCAATTCTTTCTAATTCTGAATCAAGTCAAGCGATGCAAACTCAGTTGAATGAATTTTCCATATAATTAGCTTTATCTCTGGGACTATAGCGTAACACTACTTTTTGTTATATTTAACACTAAAATGTATCTACTTAATACACAGGAGTAGTTTCAAAATGAATAGAGATAACCTCATTTTACAGAAATCATACTGTATTAGTTCTGTTTTGTGCGGGATGGCAAATGGTAATATTAATTAAAATGCATCAATGTCAAATAATATTTCTGTTAAATTTTATGGAAATAATTTCCTCAAATATATTTATAACTGAGATGTATGCGATTTAACAACTATGATTTCCAAACTCTTTCCTCTTCTGAAAGTGACATAAAACTTACCGACAGGTTCTAAGCTTTATCAAAGTCATGGGTACTAAGCAATGAATAACATTCAGGTCAAGCAGCTTTGAGAGGTCCAGGCTTGTAACATTATTTGTATGTAGAAAACAGAACAACTGACTGGAAGCGCCGTTTTCTACCTGATTATAGTACACACACGTGTTGCTGAGTGATGATGACTTCAGTGAGACAGTCTGCATGCTTCAGGTGGCACATAAACTTGGTGTACCAAGTTTCTAGTGTGCCGCTAAAAACTAAGAGGTGAATGCGTATTTGAAGGTTAAAGACTAATGTAATAGCTAAACATGCACATCTCTGGGTTGTTCTTTTTTAGGCAAGAGAAATATATACATGAAATACATAGTTCCTCTTGAACCTCACCAGTTACTTTTTACCACCAGTAAATGATTTCAGAGGCTCAAATTGTTCACATTTGCTTTTGGCCCAGATATACTATCTGAAAACCTTTAGAAAAATCTTTTCTATCCTGTATCCTTTCTTGCTGCATGAGTACTGAGACTAATGGGCCCACCCCTGCATGTGTCTGGCTTTGCTAGAAGCTTCCTGTGTTTTTCTAGACACAATTTTTTTTCCCCAAGAGGTTATCTAGCTTGTTGTTGTTGTTGTTACTTTGTTGGAATTCATTTTCCATCCCAGCTTCCTATATGGATTTCTTCAGCAGGACACCTGGTTTGAGTCAAATTATACATAAGCATGCAGTAGGCTTCTGATTTCCTGGAATAGCTCAAAGATAATTATGCTAAACAATAAAATCTTTAGGTTGTGAATAATTTGAATTTTCTGCAGTGGTTAGAGACAGTGATTATTTTAATCAGTGAATTGTAAGAAGCATTTGACTGAATTGATCTAAAAATACATTTAAATATTTCCTGCAAGGATATAGGAACATGTCTCAAGATTCCTTTGATAGGTTTATTTTTTTGGAAGATGCAGTAATAAGTGGTCATATTTTTAGTCAGCATTTTAGGTTTTTTTCTAGATGCGAAAATAAAAATATGTAGATAGGTAAAGTGCTCAGAGTGCAAATTAATGAGAAAATGATAAAATATGGACAATTACACGAGTGCATACACTATACGAGGGGAACGGGTAGCTTAAAGTGAATGAACTATTTACCGCAAGGGTAATGAGCACTCGCTTCTGTGTAGTGGTAAACACAGTTAAAATATTGTTTGTGTAGCGATGAAAGAATTTAACCTCAGGAGTCATAAATGTATTCTAAACAAAGAGTATCACTTGTGTTACCTCAAAATTCTGCAGAAAAAAAGCAAGAGTCAAAATACGCCAAAAATAAATTCCAGTCCTGAAGCACTTCACCACTGGATCTTGAGCTTTGCCTGCTAATGTATAGCAGGAGAATGGTATGGTGATTAAAGCACAAGCTTAGGACTCAAGATGTTTGAGGTTAAGTTCCCAACCAGAGCAGAAATTTCTTACGGGACTCAAGCAAGTCTTTTAATCCGTGTCTGCATTTTGTGTCCTTCCGCAGAAGGGGTACAATGATTCTCTTACGATTTGTCTGTTCCACACGTATGCATTATAAGCTTTTCAGTGTAGGGTCTGCCTCTTTCCTGTGTGCAGCATTTGGCACAATGATACGCTGTTTTGTGAGGCAAAAGGCCCCTGCGTGCACTGAAAGCCTAAAGACAATTCTCTAATAATGTTTTCGATGGAAACTCTTCATTGAACTTCGCACTGTGACTTCACAGAGTCTGACGTGCAGTTTTCCCACGTACATAAGCAGGGGGGTTGGAACTCGATGATCTCCAAGGTCCTTTCCGGCCTAAATAAACCATTCTATGATTCTATGTATGGAGGGGGCAGCACATCTGTGTTCTTTACTTTCTCTGCATTGCTTACAGCCTGGTTTGGTCCACAGGCTTCTGGGCAAATATGATGCCGTATATCAAGCTTGGTGTTTTTACTGATAGCCAGGAGTTAAAAGTGCTTTTGTAAGTGGCACAATGAAATGACAGATAGTGAGGAAGCAAATCTGAGAAGGGGTGTGTATCTGAAAATCTGATTGCTTTCTTCCAGCAGTTATCAATTGGTGTAAGAAAAGATACTGCCTCTTCTAATGACTCTTGCCTAACTATATAGGTATTCTAATCGACAAAAAATTGAATGCCACCTTTTTTGGCACGGTTGTCATAAAAGCAGACATACTGCTTACCCAAAAATAGTTTGCAATGCCGCCAACATGAATCATGTTAAGAAAAGAACGATAGGTCAGCAAATCATCTCTTTCCAGCAAGTTGATTTCATGCTGACTCATTGACAATATTGTAACCATAGATTCACCCGTTACTGGAGCACATTGTGAGTTACAAGATGGATCAGAAATAAAAGACTTCTACGACCTTGTTTCTCTGCTCTGATGGGAAAGAAAAGCTGCTTTCATTGTATTTTTCTAGTGTAGGTCAAATACTCATAGAGTAAATGTCCAGCAACCTGCAAAATGACAAGAAAGGTATTCTCAGGTACGTTTCTTGCACCACACCTGAAGCATCACTAACAATGGAGGAGCCTTTTTGTGACATAGATCACACTTTCTTTTTGTGATGTAGATCCCATTCAGGTGATCGTATTTCACAGCATTACAAGTCTGAAGCCAGATTTTGATTCCGTATTTTGTTGGTTTACCCAGGATCTTTAATCTAAAAGGATATTGACTTTTAAAAGGTGCCAGCTGTTCTTCAACCGTTAAACCTGCCTAAAGATATAAAACTTTCAGAATGGCAGCATAAAAATATGCCATATGTTTTGAAACGCAGCTGACTACGCTGACACTGTGTGCTGTTATTGTCAGCTCTTAGGTACTGGACACCCTGAATCACTTCAGAATCATCATTGCCAGGGAGAAGGAGTCTCCGAACAGAGAACTTACAGTTCCTCTGATACACACAGCAAGAATTTAATCTGAATTGAGTCAAGTAAATTCCATTCCTTAATTTTGCTTGTGTCTTAGTTACTCCATTCTCTGGGTATGCGATCTGCATCTCTACTTGTCTCCATTATCACAACATGGAGAATGTCTATTGAAAGACACTGTTTCTTCCTTTATAAGCTTTATTGTTCATTCCTAACTGTGAACCCGTAGCATCCTCACATAATCTGTAACTAATTTTGCAAGAAAGACAAGCACCATATTCTATTATTCTTGTTTTAGCAATTAGTATATGTAAATTGCATTTTTCATAGGAACAAAAGACTTCTCTAGTGAGGCAAACATATTTATTACTCTTACAGTAAAAATGTTCTCACTAAAAATAAATATGCATATATGGAAGTAATAAAAATACCGCAGAACAGTGTAACGCATGTTGAGTACATTCGTACTTGTGTCCCTTTTAAATACAGATAGGTTGTTTTTCATGCTAAGATTTGTCTTGTATCACGCATGCACGTCTACGTGGCAGTGTCCTGAAACAGCATTGAAGGCCACCAGTTTGTGAGTTAGTGTAACAGGTATGCTTCTGGCACACAAAACAATTCCACAGGAGTGGTTTAGTAATCACCGGCTGTTCCAGTAAATTCACGTTGTCAGTCTAGCAGTGAAAGGCAGCTGTGCAGAGCAGAGAGACTGCTGCCGAGGCTGGCACCATCTGGCCCTGTGCTCACGAACCTATTGTTCAGGTGAAAACCAGAAATGTTATTTCTTGCAGCACGCTCAAACTCAAACCTCGGTTACTCAGGAATGTCACACTCATAACTTGTGGTCACTAAATGAGCTCTGAAAAAGAGGTGAATATTACTTTGAAATGCGCTCACAGAATTAATATTATAATTAATACAATTTTAATCTTTTCCTCAGTTTAGCTCTAAATGAGTAATACAATGAATAATACAATTTTACATCTACTATTACATTAATAGGGCGGTGACAGTGACAAAATCATAAAGTTGAAGAGTTTATAAACTGAGAGCCAGACAAATCCATGTGCTTTTAGAACAGTAACATGCTGTAGTACTTCTTTACTTCTCACTTCTTTTCTGTTATGGCTTAAAGAATAGATAAGAGGCTGTACAAGTGCATTTTCCGTGCTTTTTGTTTGACAGGCCGGTGTGCAGAATGAGAACGTGTTGGGGAACCCATACTGTATGCTACACATACGCCATTGCATTTTTAAATTGAGATATAGCCCAAGGTGCAGGAACACTTTCTGGCCTTCAGTAGCTATCACGTATCCAGAATAATTCTACTGGAGTTGATTTTGACTAAAAGTACAGTTTGGCCTATAAATCTGGCACAACATTTTTAGTGGAGATACTTGATGTCACTTTCAGTAATTGTTTATTTTGAACCCGAGAGGCAGTTTGGTAAATATTAATGGTACAAATTAAGGCCTATATCCTTGCTAGCTGTCAATGGTTAAAATTATAAGAGCAATCTGTTGTCAGCTGAAGTGTTTACACAGGTGGCATTCAATACTGGTATTCTAGGAGGTCAGAAATGGCTTCTGCATAGCTGACCTTGCCTTCAGGCAGAGGGCTGGTCTAGATGATTGCTTGAAATCGATTCCAGACTGGTTTTTTCATGATCCATTGCCTTCTTGTCTTCCCTGCAGTGGCAGAAATGTGTATTTGCTGCTACTTACTAGAAGAACATACGTTTTTCAAGAAGTTCTGATTGGGTATTCTGTGAGTTATCATAGCGATGAAAAAAGTAGAGCTAGAGACACCTGTAACAGAAATAATAATGATCCTGATTCTTGCATCTTTGCTTACAGATGTGGGATGATATGAAGTAATATAAGCTTCCCATCACTGGATTCCGGAACTGGTATTTAAAGTTTTGAGTACTGGGATTGATCTCAGTATTAACCCCGTGATCTGAAAACTTGACCCTTTTCAGGTACCACAGGCTGGACACCCAGAAAGATTTTACATAGGAGGCAAATCCATGCATTTTGAAATGCACGCTGGTTTTGAAAACTCATTTAAAGCTAAACTGAGGAAAAAAGTAGTTTGTGTTTTGATGAACTCTGAAGCAGTTGTTGCCCTGATGTGTGCTGTGGATGAAGCTAACAATATGTGGATTGGCTGTGATACGTCTGAAATTTTTGGTTTGCATTAGGTAGAAGACTAGAGTATTTAAGAGTTGTGTTGGGCACATCACAAGTTAAAATCCAGTGTGTTTTCAAGTTCTTTACTAGCGAACTTTCTAGGAACATGCTTTATCAGGGTTTCTGCAGTTGTTGTGCTCTAACCTAAGCTCCTCAATGTTGTGACAGGGAAGAATGATGAGCAGGAGCAAGAAAAGGAATGTGAGCTTTTACCCAGCATAAAGATATCCCAGTTTCAGCTTTGCCTTAGCTACTGGGCAGTCTCAGGAGAAAGCAGGAGGCCGTAGAGGCAGGCTTTGGATACTTAGGCAGTGTGTAACTTTTGATGTAGCTCACATACAGTTTAGTGGCATACATGGAACACTTTGGAAAGCCCTGCACTACGGCAAACGATGTTATGGCCAAAGGGTCAGATTTTCAAAGGCTAAATATTAACCAGTCCATCTTTCACCATCTAATGTTCTTAAAAGCTACTCAGACTCTTGACAGTGAATTTATGTGGCAATCTGCCTGCTTTTGCTTTGTTTCTTCAAGGGGAGCCTAGCTCTACTGAAATTCTGGGTCCTGGATATAAACATCTTTCTGAAGACCCTGGTTTAAGCCTTTTGACATACCAAGGATAGCTCTTATTATTCTGGGGCCAGTGAACTGGCAGAGGAAATAATTGGAAACAAAACTGAATTAATTTGTATATCTAAACAGAAATATATACGGTGCTTAAAGAAATTACTGCTTGTAGATTAACTTTCTGTAACAATATACACAGAACTCAATGGGAGTTTTTTATTGTTTTTTTTTCTGGTAGAAGGTAAAGAAAATCGGGTAGGTGCTTGCGTGTGCATACATAGATACATGCAAAAAGGCATCCTTTCTATTTTCTGAAAGTGATTCAGAATGTCAGCTGAGTCAGCAATGATTGAAAGAATATGATTAATATACATCGGTGACATGTACCCTATGGATAAGATAATGTTCCTAATGTGCTAGACGCTTCCAGAATTCCTTACTGAATCCCAAGTTTATATACGTTGGTGCAAAAGCTAGTCAGAAGGAAGGAAAAAGAGTGTTCTACCTCTGCTCCTTAAAAAATTTTGATCACATAACTGAAACATGTTTGTGTTCTGTTTTGAAGAAACTAGACACTCCTGCACCAATTTTTGAGAGAGAAAAAGTACCTCTGTTTTCAGTGTGGAGATAACAAATAATGCAATGATTCTATGTATTCTATAGTTTTTTAGAAGAAGGGTTTACAGAGACTAAGTGTACACCTAAGAGTACATGCAGCCTACATGTACATCTACATTAGCAACTCAGGGTGATGTAGGGATATTTTTTGGTACAACGTTGTGTTGTGGCAGTACTGGGACATGCATTCAGCTGTGTCAGCGGTGTGCTCAAAGTGGTTTCATTTCTGGTAGAGCGGAGATTGAAATTGTGTATCCGGTTGCCACCTGGAGTACCCACTTGGAATGTGGATGTGGGATTCTGCAGCAGTTAGCTCTCCTGCGTGGTGTGCACTCAGGCACGCAGCATCCAGTCTCAACTCATTGCTAGTAAAGGTGCAACGAGGACACTTTGTCCCGGAATTGTGATTGCAGGATATTGCAACTGATATTGCAGCAAAATAAACTGATCCTTCCCTCTTTGGATACCTCATTTAGTTATGTGGATGCACCTTACCTGATATTTAAGTCCCCTGATGGCTATTACTGGCTACTCTGAAACACTCCGTGGCTAATAAGAGAGGCGAGAATGTAGCAGAGTCCAAGATCAGGGGAGAATAAAAAGCATAAACAAGCAGCCATTTTCTAAAATTATCCCTATAAGCTTTTGAATTTAGTCCAATAAGCCTGTTAATGAAGACAGTAGCTTACAGCATTTTAGAATTAAGTAATACGAAAAATCAAATTGAATCAATTAAAAGCCCACAGTAAACACAATAAGCTACGGTTGAGTTAATGTATTTTTGAGGAAAGTGACTATGTTCAACATGCCTAAAATGTAACGGTAAGGAAAGTTTCAGTTCAAATGTTCTTTTCAAAGTTTCAAGTATGGTCAGAGCTAGTTGTTTAGATATTTAGTTGGAGACAGCAGAGGTCTGTCCTCTTTTGTTTTGAGTGACGTTTTGTGTAATGGATTTGTCAAAGTAAAGATGAAATGGTAATTACAGGATGAGAGAAAGGAGAAGAGAGAAGGAGCAGGACAACCAGGTGCCAATAGAACAAAGAAACATAAAAACCTGGTAACTGCACAATATGGCTGTTGTGACTGTATGCCCTGCTACTTTGGGGCTAAAAATGTGTTGGGAATTAATATTCTTGTTCCTAGAAAACTGTATAGGATTATTTTTGGACCACTTGCTTGTTTAAAAGAAGGAATTCTGACAACAATAGGTGAAAATGCACAGTAAAAGCTCACATTTAGTGAGAATACTTCTACAGATTCCTTTTCATTTCTGGAAAATGGACAGTTAGATATCCCTCTGAGGGAAGTAAGATTCCTTAGCTCTAATAGTATGAGATAAATTACTTGCAAAGTCTTGTACATCCTCAAAAGCTTTACTTCCCATCACTCTCACTGCAGATGGTATAAAGGTTCTTTTCCAGGCAGGGTTACTTCCATGCAGAGAACAAGCTGCCCCCCTCCATTTTTTTTTTTTTTTTTTTTTTAAAAAAAAAAATCAGTGGTGCTAGGTAACCACTAGGGAGTTTACCACTCCAAACTTGTTGATAATGACCGTCTGTGTATGGCTACAGAAACCCTCCTTCCTGTAACATACTCCATCAGCAGATCAGCCCTTAAACATCTGTCAGCCTCTGCCTCTTTCTCCAGTTACCTATCGTAACCTCCTTCTCTCTTTTTTTTCTTTATTTGGCTTTTTATCTTCCTCTTGTCATTCCAAGATTTATTCCAGCTAGCATTTTCTCTTCATTTTTCTTACAAATCTTTCCCTAATCTTCCTCTCTCACATCTGTTTTTTTTTTTTTTTCCTCCTTATGTATGGATTTGCTTATAGGGATTTTCCACTAGCTTTATCACTATAAAAACCTGCTGTGATTGCAGCTGGTACACAGTAATATCTCCTTCTCTGTGTTATCTTAGATACTGCGGTGTGATAATTGAGGGTAGATGTTGAGATTTCAGAGATCATTGTACCTCATGACAAGCTACTAAACTGGTGTTTCAGAAAGGACTGACAGATGCTTCTGTTTCTACATGTGGTTGTCAAAGCTGCAGAATACTGGCAGGTACTCAAATGAGAATGACTGGAGGAGCCAAGCACTTCCCATTAAGCATATTGGGATGGTTTCAGAGGGATCCTCTCAAATTTAAGGAAGGAAAACAATTCTGTTTCAAAATTTAAAAAAACCCAATTTTTACTCTTAAGATAATTGTAGCACTTTATCCATTCAGGGAGGTTCAAAGAGAGGATCTGTGAAGTGTGTTCTTAGGATTCCAGTAGCATTCAAAGCAATTACATGGTAAAACTTTCGGCATCTCTACATTGTGGCATCCTGGGACAGGTCCGCAAACTTCACTGTGTATTTATCCATTAATTACATTGTGATCTATCACTCTTATCAAAAGAAACAAGATGAGGACATGTCTGTTAACCAAACAAAAGCACAGTATCGAACAAAACAGTTCCCTGAGAAGAAAAGTATTTGGCAATCCAAAGGATAACCTGGAATTTGTAGTAAACAGGGCACACATTTCTCAGCAATAGATTAGCCTAAATGTACATTGGCAATTCACATTTCACTTTGTAAGTGTTATTGTAGCTGTGCAAACTATTATGCAGAAAAAGACAACACAATCTTGCTGCAGATTGAACTAAATAAAGCATTTACTTTGGCTGCTTGTAAATAAATGTTACTAGATTTCCCCAATGCATTTTCAGAGTTTATTTCTAGAAGGTGATTGGGAGTTTCTTTGTTTGTTTTTACTGATTAATGTTAGTACTGGGACTGGAGATGGTAGTTTATTGTCACAGAAAGATACCTTGAGCACCTTTTAGTCTGCGAGCTGCACTGAGGAATAGAGTCCAGGAGTCTAGGGATCTTTTTAATCATTAATCTGCTTTTTGGCTTCAGTAAGTCACTTCTGTTTTCTACATTGTGCCTGTTTGTGCTAATTAAGGAGAGTGGGGACTGTCTTTTCTGTTGATGTACTACATATATTCTACAGGGCAATGTTCATCTTGGTTGTGACTTTTCAGCGATAAGATAAACACTAATCAATTAATCAGTTTATTTACCAGTTAACTGAAGTGCAGGATGACCAACTAATGCTGTTTTTTCTAGTCGTTATCATGCTGTAAAACTTGGCAGACCAGTCGTTTTTCTGACTCGTGCTCAAGGCTGATAAGCACTGATGTCTAAGTTATAACTTTGACTTGCAGCTTGTTGAACCATCCTGGCTTCTATTGTTGGCAAGTTTATCATTCTAATGGCCTATGACATATATAATGTCTTGAATGTATCTTCACCTTAAAATAAACATGCAGGGAAGGAAAATGGGGAGACCAGACAGGAGCATGTTATTTTACAATTTGCGACTTGAGACGGAAAGCCCACAGACCATAGCTAGTGTAGTAATTGAATAAAAATGTTGAGAAAATAGTCTAATATTGTGTCTTTTCATGCTGCATCTCTGTAAAAATATCGTCATTATTATAGTAATCATAAAAATAAATGCAGTGTTGCCACTGTTTAGTAGACTTGACTATCTGCAAGAACTAGGCAATACCGCAAATTTCATCTGAAGTAGAATTCTTTGCACAGCAAATACAAGCATTTCCATTAAGGCTGAAGATGAGCTACTGTGAACTCCATTTTAAAATATAGATTACAGTTTATGCTAAATTCTTCTGGTTTTACACCTTATTGTTTTCCATTTCTCAGAGTCTGACAGACATGCATCAGGGCTGAATGCCCTATAAAACTTCCTGCTTCGAGAATTCTTGATGGAATTGTTCAGTTCTGCCTGTGCAGTTTCAAATACATTTATTTTCTAGCTGATTTTAAGACCAGACCACAGAGAGCTAAGACCAGTGCAGCAGAAAGCAAAGTTAGAACTATGTCCTACCTGGCTGTTGACTGGGTATCTAGCTGTACAAAAGAAAGTGAGAAATACTTTCTTGAAGTCTTAGGTTGTATTTCTGATATATTTATCAGTATGTGATTTCTGTATATTCTGCAGGAATACATTAGAATGTAAGGATGTCCTTGGACCATGCACAGCAGCTGGCCGGGACAGCTGATTGGTATAAGTCGCCTCGGTTTGAATCCATTGAGGACGAGCTCCATGAAGAAATGTAAATGACTGACATGGAGTTCGAGGTACACATATCCCAAATGTAGAAGGCAGAGAATATAAGAAATCTGTGAGAGAAACCCCCGCAGTGCCCACCTTCTTCCATTCTCATTTGGGAAGAAAGATTGAATATTCATTCTCTCTTTCAGGCCTGCATTGAATTATCAAGATAAAGGAAAACGTAGAGGGCGCACTGTAAGTAAAATTGAATGGAATGTACCATTTTTTTCATTATAGCATGATGATGGCAGATGATGGAAAACAATACTGAAAATAAGGGCATGCCAAAGCGATGTTTAGGTGGCAGAGATATACTTCATGTCAGAGTTTTAACTAAATGATGCTGTGTATCCTGTGCAGTCAGGATATGTATGTGGTATGTGATGCAAAGCTCTTTCGGAAAGTACTGCCTCCCGCTATTACATAAAATACCATTCTTCCCAACCTAGGAAACTTTCCAGATCCTTTCCAACTCAGCTGTATGTTCAAGAAAGTGTTGGAGCTTCCAGTTGTTCCTCTGATTCCATTATAGTATCATACATTTAATTTTTCAGTGATGTATGAAATTTTATATGATGCCTGGATCTACTATGCATTCTGAATGCATTTGGGTGTTAAAATACGGCAGGGAAACTTGTGTTGACACAGCAAGCAAGACCTGATGTATCTTTAAATACAGTGATTTGTATATCTAATAGCATTAATTCATGAAAAACTACCCTCACACAGTATTTCAAACTTTTTCAGTGTCCATACCTCTGAACATTTTTCACTGATGATCTGGGTCCTAATTAGTTAAATCTTATTAGCATACGCTTCTTTCCTTTGGTGGTATGTCTTGTAGACATGAAAAGTAGTCCATGGATCCTCAGACTACAGGCTGAAAACCATTTTCAACCTATTTTGGTATTTTTAAAAAGTGTTCAGAAAATAAATTTGTAATTAGATTAAGGATAAGGTTTTTTGGGTGTTTCCCTTCAGTGATTATCTCTGATCATGCTATGTGGAAGCGAGACCGGACCTAGCCCTCATCATGAAGGATCTCACCTTCACGAGTGGGAAAATAGCTGTTCTGTGTATAGTCTAGACAACTAGAACAGCTATTTCTTGTTAAAGAGAAGGGAAAGTCATGAAAGGGTGGTGACACTTCTGTCTGTTGGGGCAATACGATAAACCACAATTGGTTTGATATGCCCTCCAACACTCTCGGGTGCATTTTCATAACCTCCTGCTGGAGCGGTGAGTGCCAGCGATGGTAGTTCTGGCTGAGCCTCTATATGTCCAAGGAAGGTGAGTCTCAGCTCTTACTCTTTTCTTCCTGCTGCGAGGCACAAGTTGTAGTTTAGGCAGGCAAAATTGCCTTCCGCTTGCAATTTTTTTCCATTTGTGCAAAGACTGTGATTCGGGATACAACAGTGAAAAATTATTCCTTTCCCCCTGTTCCCCTTCTTCTCTTACAACTGGCAGGCAAGATTTCACTTGTGTGTCTTAACAACTGCCTTTTTATGACTAGCAGGTTAGCATGATGGACCATAGATTCTCAGAACTGTGAATTGCACTCAGTTATCTTAATTTCTTAGCTTTAAATATATTGCAGCCAGGAAATATTTAAGGATTCTCATCTAGTTCCTCAGTACTGATGCACTTTGAATTATTAAATTGCATTTTGAATTATCTCTGTGGAAGGTGAGAAGGGATAGGATAAAGTCCTTTATTGCGGGCAGCAGTATATTGGGGCATCTTTGTGGATATAATTTTCAGAGGTGAGCTTGCCCCGTTTCTTCTTTTATCTTTTGTTCTTGAGCTGCAATGGATTCTCTGTGTTCCTAGAGAAGGCACAGCTGAGTTTCTCTTAGATGTTCAGCCAGGCAACCTTTATCTGTGAGTTTTAAAAGACAGCAAAACAGAGCTGGTGCTCCAAATGCTGCTCAGAGCCTTTTGTTTTATCTCCCTACCTATTTGTTACCATCAACTGCATTGGGAAGATAAGAAGAGTAAGAACCCCATCTTTATACCAGACGCACTAGCTCTTAGCAAAACAAAGGAAGAAGCAGAACTTCGAATGAAGCAAAACATTATCTAGCTCAAGAACGCGTGGGCAGTCTTACTCAGAACATCTGAACTGTGCTCTTACAGCTTCTCTGTGCCTCCATTTCTGTGATGGTTTTAATTGGCAGATACTAATGCTTTCCTGCCCACAGGAGGAATATGATGATTATTCAATGTTTCTAAAAAGCTTTGAAGATGAACAAAGTTGCCCCTGCAGAGCTGTCTGTGATTTCGTTAGGAAGGTGAAGCAGGGCTGAAAAAATTACTGGTTTATTTTGCTGGCAGTTAGAATAATTTTTTGCTGCTCACTGGACGAAAAAGTTGTTTTTCCTCACTATTTGATGGGCTGGATTGTCCTGTGAAGCTTGAACCAAAGCAGGAGGTATGTGATGCATGAGCTGTGCTGTACAGCAGGTCTGCCAGACAAACTGTGTGTTCTCTGAAGAACCATTCCTGGCTCCCTACATGACCCATTCGTTCCTGGCCTGTAACATCAACAAATTACATTTCTGTAATAGTCCGTACAATGGGAAGATGAATTTAAGGCTCTAGTCCCTTTCCTGACCACTGGTCTTTTCTTGGGGGAGAATTAACTAGCAATTCATATCTAACCATTCATGTAGTCGTGCATAAGCTTCGTGTGTTTGTTAAAAACAAACAAACAGTTTTCTGCTTTTTTCCGTTAAGAGACAGATCAGGTTATAGTCAGAGCCAAAGTGATTCACAAATATCTATCACCTCTTAGTAATGGAGAAAATCACCACCTAAGTGAAATATTGTCCCCTTAGAATTCCTGCTGTTGGCTGTCCTAGACAAGCTTGTACTTATTCGTTCTTTCTTTCATTTATAAAACTCTTGCATGATCTTTGTGAGGTGTTTCATATCATCGCTAAGCAAGACTCAGTTCCTATATTATCTCAGCCAAACTAGCCATGCTGGCTGGATTGGTGGCTATGTGGAAGTACTTACCATAATTGCTCCAAGAGACAGAAATATTACTTGGTTTATATTTCAGGTAGCTGAAGTTTATTGCTTGGGTTGATAAGAAGTGAAGAGTATGAAGTATCAGTGCAGAAGAATATAGTACAGAAAAATATGCTAGCACATAAGGGTGCAAGCAGCTGTTGGTTTACGGATAGTAAAAAAGGCAGCTTAGTTATCAGAAGGAGTACTTTGAGGATAACAGTGAAGGCAATTCTGATTCATAGAATCATTTTGTTGGAAAAGGTTGGAAAAGACCTTTAAGATCATTGAGTCCAACTATAAACCTAACACTGCCATGTCTGCCACTAAACCATATCCCTAAGCTCTATATCTACACGTCTTTTAAGTACCTCCAGGGATGGAGACTCAACCATTTCCAGGCGCGGCCTGTTCCAATGCTTGATAGGCCTTTTGTTGAAGAATTTTTTCCTAATATCCAATCTAATATCTACCCCACCTCCCCACCCTCCCACCCCCTGCCCAGTTCAACTTGAGGCCATTTCCTCTCATCTATCACTTGTTATTTGGGAAAAGAGACCAACCCCCACCTTGCTACAACCTGCTTTCAGGTAGTTGTAGAGAGCGATAAGGTCTCCCCTCAGCCTCCTTTTCTCCAGGCTAAACAACCCCAGTTCCCTCAGCCCTTCCTTATAAGACTTGTGCTTGAGACCCTTCGCCAGCTTTGTTGCTCTTCTTCAGACACACTCCAGTACCTCGATGTCTTTCGTGTAGTGAGGGGCCCAAAACTCAGTGGTGGGGCCTCACCAGTGCCAAGTACAGGGGGATGATAATTTCCCTAGTCTGGCTGGCCACACTATTCCTGATACAGGCCAGGATGTTGTTTGCCTTCTTGCCCACCTGGGCACGCTGCTGGCTCATATTCAGCCGGCTGTTGACCAACACCCCCAGGTCCTTTTCCACCAGGCAGCTTTCCAGCCACTCTTCCCCAAGCCTGTAGCACTGTATGCTGTTGTTGTGACCCAAGTGCAGGTCCCAGCACTTGCCCTTGTTGAACCTCATACCACTGGCCTCAGCCCATCGATCCAGCCTGTCCAGATCCCTCTGTGGACCCTTCCTCCCCTCAAGCAGATCAACACTTCTGCCCAACTTGGTGTTATCTGCAAAGTTGCTGAGGGTGCACTCGATCCCCTTGTCCAGATTGTTGATAAAGATATTAAGCAGAACCAGCCCCAGTACTGGCCCCTAGGGAACACGGCTTGTGACCAGCTACCAACTGGATTTAACTCTATTTGCCACCACTCCTTGGGCCTGGCCATCCAGCCTTTTTTTTACCCAGTAAAGAGATTGAAGGCAAACTCCTGATTAACATTTTGTGCTCATAGCTACCAATAGGCAGCTGTGAAGTGCCAGTGTTAGAGACAGCATAATAACCTTTTCCAATGTCAGTGGCTCAGTGTGTCCAAGAAAGAGGCTTTGGAGTAGAATGAAGCCATAGATCTGCTCAAAAGCTGAATATCACTGTACATCTGGCAAAAGTTTTATAGCACCTGTATCTATATGGACAATCTTGAATTCCTCAGGTTCATCCGCCTCCACTATGGGCTACTGCACTTGATGCTGAAGGACTTACAGTGATGATGGTGATTATTCCATCCTTTTGAGTCTTTTTGTGTGGAAAATAGAATGCACAAATTCTTGTTGCATGTTTTTTTCATGTTTCTGCATTCAGTTACATTATACATCTTAATTTCGAAACTCAGTATTCAAGAGACACCAGTTTTTAACAAAGCAATCTGCAGAACTGCAGTGTTGCAAAAAAACCCAATGGGTAGCATTTTTTCTGCACTACAGTGTTTTTACTCGGCAAAGTATCATAACCTCCTTGCTAAGAGTAAAGTCATGTTTTGGCGTTTGAGTAATGTCACCACATAAAAACATGCATTAACAATCAGTTAGCTTACAAGTGGGGAATAAAGTAGAGATCCATTATTATATTAACTCTTTGGCAGTAATAAAAAATAATTACTCATTATTGCAATCTCTTCTTGACATTTCTGCTGCTGAAATTTTTAGTGGAAGTACAAAATGTTCTCAGATATATTAGCAATCTATTGATGGATGTTCAGTTGGTATCAAGCTCTTAGAGCAAGCTGCTCTTCTGGATTGCTGCCTGGTTAATTGGTGATTAATTAAAGCTACCATTTTGTATATGAATTTGGAAGCCTGTGTTCTTGGCATTGTTGAAGTATGTAAATGTCTTCCTCAGATAAAACATGACAGACAACACCTAAAACACAAGTGCTTTGTTCTGCTACCTGTCAGATCAAGGAAAAGGTCTGGATTCTTAAAGCTATGAATTTAATCGGGAGAGGAGATGAACTGGCAAATACTCTGTGCTCAGTTCTTTTTCTGACATCCTCTCGAGCCATTTTGCATAATGAATGGCAAAACCAGCAGATGAGATGCATTGATGTCATTGTCCAAAAATATAGTGCATTTGTAAATACAGACCTGCAGACTGTTTAAAGTAAATATGTTCTAAAAGCAAATAATAATTTTTAAAAAAAAGCAAATGACCTTATCAGATGCTCTACCACAGGTATGGCTGGATATCTGAGACTTCAGCAGAGAGTATTGGTTTAAAAAATCTAATTACTATTACTGGGTGAAATACTGGGTGGTGATAAATGTTGGCAAGGTCCTCTGAAATTAGTGGGAATTGTGGGTACTTAAAACTTCCTAGAATTTGACCCAGACTCTGTAGGAACATTGTTGGTAATTAAATGGTTATTCTTGCAATGGAACTGCAAGCTGCGCTAACCATAGTGCTGCAATAATTACCTTGCAATTAATTCTTCTTTAGGGCCTTCAGAAGTAGCTTTTGAAGCTGACAGCTGCAGCCTGCAACATATCAAGTGCTTTATATAGCCACTTTAATGATAACTCAGATGAGTGTAAGGTCAGTCTCTTCACAGTACGTTCTAATTAGATTCTACTTTCCTTTAAAAAGTAGATCACATCTGGCCCAAAGACAGAAGCCCATTGTGCCAGACGCGTAATAGAATAGGTGTTGTTTTGTACTTCTCATCTCTGAAAGATAATGACATGGAAAATTCATTCTCTTCTACTCTTTAGTAATCTTCCATCTGTTATTGTATTTGCGTGTGCAACTGGATACAAAAGCTAATCAAAAACCTCTGCTTTAAAGAGTTTTTTGTTAGCTCCCATGACAACATTAGCTTATGCAGATGAGGTTGTTGAAGCAGAAATGTTGCAAAGCAGTGTGGAACATCGCTCAACTGTATATGCAAGACTGGATTATTAATATCACAGCATCCGTATAAAGTAGTCGCTACAAATTTCCATCACATTTTCATAGCTTATTTGTCCACTTTATTACGTTGTAGGTGAGCCCTCTAGTTCCTTGGAAAGCTGTCTTCACACTTGCAGCAGAATGTCAATATTTCCATCATCTCATGGAATTTAATCCAAACTCAAAGAAGATTATGGCCCTGTGACCAATATTCTAATATTCCTTCCTGAGATGAGCGATTTGGAGACAGGATTTTTGTCAGTCGTGGAACAGCATGTGTTCTAACCCACAAAAGAACAAAACCTGCTTTTCTAATTTTGGAAGAGGGGGTGGAAGCACGGAGATGATATCTGGGAGGTGATATCACAGTTCTGCTGGTGGATCCTGGCGTACCAGAGCAAAAACCAAGTGTGTATCAGACTTTCCACTCAGTAACATATGCATGGCCAGATATCAATCTGTGGGGGTGGAAGGAACAAATCTGTGTAAAGTCTTGACTCCTTTAAAGTGCCCATAATTTCAGAATGGCAGATTTTCACTATAATATTTTCAAAGAAATAGAAATTACTTGAAGGGGAAATGACATCTGCAGAGGAAACAGTCAATCTCTGCATTCTTTTTTATGTAAAATGTACATGATGCTGTTACTTATTTACTTTTGCACTGTGTCTCAATAGGACTGAAGACAGTAATTTCTCTCTTGAGCTATTGGTCAGAAAGGCAAATCCAAGTGAACTTTCAAGAGCTATCTTAAAATGAGCAGTGTTACCATGGAGATACAGCAGACACACCATGACTGGACATTTGCTTATACGGGATGCACAACATCAGAAAACTCTACAAGAGCAGGCTGAAATGCAGAGCTGAGTTGACTGGCAAGCACACTGAGAGAAGAAATCACAAACTGTTCTTCAGGAAGAGAACAATTAATGCTTCTAGATACTGACATGAGTGTCCTCTTTGCTTGTCCATTCTGACCCAGAGACTTTAAGGTACTGTATTGTAAGCAGTTAATAAATATTGTCTTCTCTGAAAAGGCTGTCCTGTGTTGCTGTAAAATATCTCCTACTGCATCTGAACCGCAAGAAAGCTAATTCTCAGTGGAGGTCCATCCTCTAAGTGAACGAAGCCGAAGTGAGAAGTAGGGTATATACAAAGAATCCAGTCATAATGGATAAAAAAAGTTTTGCAAAAAATAAAAGGAGTGATGATAGGTTGCTTTAAGCACAGGGGGATGAGATTGCTGAATTACTCTTTGAGGTCAGCCAATTGCAGAACCTGTAACAGCAAAATACTAGTTTAATGGGTTTGTTTTGTGAACAATTGATGCTCTGGAAGGCAATGATTTTTTTTTTTTTTCTTTTAGTTTGTGTAAATGTGCTTTGATTCAGAAAGCCTAATTGAAGCATGTGAATAGTTTCATTGAAAGTAATAAGATTAATCGTGCTGGAAGCCAACCACATGGTTAAGTATCTTCCTAAACAGTGACTGCAGAATCTAGAACAACATTGGCTCAGGCTTCCTTGGGGCCCTTTTGTTTTGCCATAGTACCTCCAGTGGAAAAAATACTCACAGGAAATTACTAATCTGATAAATCTTGTTGCTTCCCATGAATGCCGTCCATAAGTTCCCTAAACATCAAAACTTTGTTAGCCTTTTCGGTTTTATTCCTCAATACAGCCATCTCCTCCATTATTTTGTCTGTATTTTAAAATAAATTTCAAAGCTTATAAGAGCGTTTTATAGAGAAATCATCAGTTATTTATAGGTAACAGTAAAAAATGGTGTAAAATATGTATATACCTATCATAATACAGAAGATATAAGTAAAATGAGTATGTTCCTACCTGTTAGTTGGGAAGGCAAGTAAGCCTTTTACTCATCTCATACTAAGTTTTATTGTCCGTATCTTTCGTCCTAGAATGTATATGAATATAACTTAGGTGTCAGTGGGGATAGTTTGTATTCTTTGGTAGAAGACCCTTCCTATCCTTTTTTGTCCACTAGCTGTGTGCACGATTGAGGAGATTGATTGCTCTGCAAAGAACAGCCTGTTTGGAGAAACACCACAGAACCTCTTGCGTTGATGTGAAACACATATGCATTCCAGATGCAGGTAACAGGGTAAGTCATCGGGCATCAGGAAGCTGGATACTTCGACTGTAGCCATCCCCCTTCAAATCTTAGTTTTGTTTTTGTGAGCATATTCAGGTCATCTTTATTCTAACTTTATGCCATGTGCCTTGATCTGTTTCCTAATCTCAAATATATGTTCATTTCATTTGTACAGTACTGATAATTTAATCAAGAGAACATTGTATTTGCACATAAAGAATTCAGAGTTTAGGCCTGTGCTGAAAACTTCTAAACATTGAACTCATGTATGTAGTCTCCTTCATATGAACACCTTCCTATTAGCCATAATGGCAGTGGTGTTCATGAATGCTATACATCCATTATACTTAAGCAGGTATAGCACAGCTTTCAGTCGTTGCATATCTTCTGGATTTTCAAAAGAAAATGTAATCCTGCTAAAATGAAAGTCCCAGGTTTAAAAGTCCCAGCGAGGTGCATCAACTTCATTCTGTCTTTGAAGCCAATGAAGTGTGAGTATTTCTAGGCAGCATTTCTGACCTGATGGCTTGTGCGTGCCAAACTGGGGGTAAGGAAAGGGCATAAGGTATTGAAAAGTGATATCACATATGAAAAGGTACCCCTCTGTTTCTGGCAACTTTTATACATAGATATTTTCTGTCACAAAAGTAACAGATTATTAAAAAGTTTGACTTGTAAACTGAGAGTCAACCTGAAAACTGTGCAAACCGTGCCTGAGCTGTACAATGTATATGCTTTTTAGATTAAGTTTGGTTTGAAGTGAAAGGAAAGCTGGTAGCCAGTTTGGAAATTTGCATTTTTGGCTGCTTCACACGAGAGTTACAGTTTGTGATCTGGGCTGAGCTCTCCAGAGGAGACAGACTGAAGACAGAGTCACAGTTTGTGATTCATTTCATTTCATGACGTTCTTTTAGCCACATGAAAATTTTTCGGGTGGTTGTGCTTCAGTGTTTATGAATCTAACAGTGAGAAACATATCTAAGGAACCTACTGCCCATATTAAGCACAGGACCTAAGTGGCTCACAAGCAACAGATGAGCAATTATGTTTGAGTCAGAAGTAGTTATGGTGTAGGAGAGAAAGAATGTAATGTGCAGTAAAGCTTTTAATGCAATCCTAAGAATATTAAGTAAAAGTTTTGTTTTATTTGGCACTCTCAGGGGTCTCCCAGTGGAAGACTAATGTCCACAATTCAGCAAGGTTGTTGATCACCAGTGAGAAGAGCCAGTGGAATAATGAAAGCATAGGAAAAAATGTATTAAAGAGGAAGAGTTCCAGGAGCTCAGTCTGCTTAATCTATCAAATTTAAGGTAAAAGGGTGTTTGTAGTAGTCATTAGATGAGAAATATAATTTATATGTTCTCATAATATATAAGAAATATAATTTTCCCACAGAGGACTTTCTGAAATCTATCGGAAGAAAATAAAGCCAGTTCTGATCTTTGAAACTGACAAATTGAGAATCAGGAGATTAAATATTTTTTTAACGATTGGACCTCCATTTGCCAGGAAAGCCTTGGATTATGCTTCCCTGGACACGTCTGAAATCAAGAATAGATATTGCTTCATAAAATATGAATTGCTGAATGAGTTTTGCCTTTGACTCTCAACTTTGTACCCATGCTTTTTCAGTTTTGTGTTATTCTTGACAAGAAAGTAAGTTACAGGTTGGTTACAATGGTTTTGGATGTGGACGAATGGCCTTTAATGTATGCTTGTTTTTCCCTTAGGACCTTAGGATTTTAAAAGTCAAATAGCTAAAACATTCCCTTTTCCTACTTAGGACCCCAAACACAATTGCACACAGTAATCTGTATTCACCGAAGGTTATGCTAGTTGTTTGACAATTTTAATGTAAAGTGGGTTAAACTTCTGCATATTGTTTACAAATTAGGTTCTATAAAACATCCTGACTACATGGAAATGACAGTGATTGATGTGAAGTAACATACACACCATTAATACTGACTATATTGCTAATTACAGGATTGACATCTCATTTGCAATGAGATGCCGCAGGTCTCCCACGAAAAGAACTGGCAGTGTTGTCATGTTAATTCTCCATTTCCCTCAGCTTGTAGTTTGATGCCCTATAGTTAAAGTTCGACTGAAGATTCATTCTCATCTTGTGAAAAATCTCTTACAATGTAAGAAAAGCCTTAGGATGAAAAGCAAAATGGTCACCACTCCCTAAGAATTAAATCTCTCCTGACACTTTCTCCTATCAAAGGAGATAAATTGCGGTACACTATTGTTACTTGTTTTATTAGTTACACCAGCTTTCTTTCCCTTTCTGCTTTATTTCCCTGGCATGCAGAAAAAGTAAATAGTGCTGTTACAGAGGTAAGTTACGCAGTAATCTAGCTTGAAAGGAAAGTGAATTTGAAATGCTGCATTTTATTAAGGAAACCCTTGTGTCTGGAAAAAGTAAAATACTAAATTTCAGAAGGTACTTTGTGGAGTGGCCCTTAAAACAGTAGTTACATATAACAAATGCTGGGGTTGGCAGAAATAGACTGGCCAGATGCAATCTCACAGATTTAGTATAGCTGAGCATCTGCTGATTGAGGTAATCCAGTCACTTTGCCTGGTCACGTATATACAAAGAACAGTGTGGCTATGCAGTGACCAGAGCAGGAGTGTTTGTTACAAGGTAAGGTTTGAAAGGATGTAAAAATAAATGCAGTGATCTGGGATGTGTTGCTTAGTGGTGTAGGTAGAGAGGGGGGAACATTAAGGAAGCACAAACAGAATGACATCATTAACACTGACAAGGGAACCAGAAGCTGCAAGGTAAAAAACCAGTGACTATATGGGCTGTTCCCAGTGCTACAGAGCTGCCACTATTTCTCAACTGAATTAGTAAGGAAGCCAATGGGATGTATCCCCAGCAGTCTTGTAGGTTTTGCCTCAGGCTTTCTCAAAAACAGAGACCCTATTTGTTTAAGGAAGGAGTCTTTGGGCTTAAGTAATTTCAGAGGTCTATGCACACTTTTTAGTATGATTCCACCCTTCATCTGTTAACATAATTAATTTACAAGAGCAATGTATGAACTGTGCTCCCTGTGGCCTACAGAGAGGATCAAAAAGGGGCTCAGTCAAACTGAGCAGAGTCCAGAAATGTCTAGGAGTCTGAAATATGAGGACACTCAAGTAGAAGCACAGAGGAGGCTGAGCTATGCATGGATATCCTAAGGCAGAAACATTTCTTTACCTCCAGGAATAACACAATGTGCAGAGAAGACCTCTGTGTTCCACCAAGCATTCTGCACATCTGCCCTGCCTGCAAGGAAGAAGATCCAATCACACCACCTGCAAAATTAAAATAGTAATTTTTTTTTCAAGAGATAGAAAGAACCAGCTGCATTATTATTTGCATGGCTTACCTGAGACATTTCGTTTCAATGAGAGCTGTAAGTGTACACTACCCAGTGGAACCAACTTAAAGATATGCATTTTTGCTGCTTGTAGCATTACAATCAGTCTTGCAGGGGGATGGTCTTAGCCTGGACTGCATCCTCAACTTGGATGCTTCAGTTAAATGGCTAAAGTTAGCTGGGATGAATTGGTGGCCTCACAAGCAGGGATAAAAACCCAACTCTTTAAAAGATCCTGAGTGAGGTTTTTATAATTGAGGGAATAGAGCCAGTCAATGTTCAAGTTATTCCATGCCTTACTGAGGATTGGTGGGAACAGTGGGGGGCAGAAATGTTGTCTTGCAAGTAATTATTCAAACAGTGGATGATGCGGTAACAGCTTATCACCCTGATTGTGCTATTTGCTTACAAAATCGATCCAGAATGGAACTGTGTTTTATACAGGAAGTGTATAGGGTGTCAGCTGCCCATATCATATAACCTTCTACCTTTCAGGTTCAGTAGTGACAGGAATGGAAAAGAAAAACTTTGGCTTGTCAGAAGCTATTTCAATATTCTCTCTGTCAAAATCTTAGTAACTCCAAAGTCTTTTGAGATAGAAAAATAACTTAAAATATTTTTAACAGCATAAGGTTTGAAATAAGAACAGTTTCTAGCAATTGTTATCCTTTACTGGTCTTCCTAATAAGATATGATATGACAGGAATGCTAAGTGCCTTCAGCTTAGCAAATGGGCCTCTAATTCCTTCTTCAAAAGTATCTGGTTTACTCATTCTGACAGCTAAAATGTGAAAATAGCTAGTAGGACATATACTGATATCATTAAAAAAATGTCTTACTTTCCCTAATAGCCAGGATCTGCCAAAAGAAGAATGTGCCCTGTATACATCATTTCTTTTACCGTCCTTATTAATAGCATAAGCAGTGGAAATACCATGGCGCTCAGTGAATTTTCTAGATTAAATTATGCTTACATAGCTGACACAGACAAGAGGGATTTATTAATGGTAGCGGAAGAAATACGACATGCAGAGACTCAGAATCCTGAGGTTTTTGAGTAATTTTATGCTTACTGAACTTTCTGTCCAGTCTTCCCCCAGATGAAGTCCAGGCGAATATGGCTTTAAGATCAGAGGGAGGAGGAGGAGAAGGTACTTGTATTTACTGACTAAAGTCGTGGATATTTTTAACGTGATAGACTGACATGTACTAGCCAAAGTAGTGCAAAGAAACTCTGTTTTCCATACATTAATGTTGCTGAACTCACAAAAGTCATCCAGGCCTGTCAGGGAAATCACCACTTTTCTTATTCATGCTTTCACAACAGCAGCATGTCATTCTTTTAATCCCTGTAGGGGGATAAATATTTTATGGCAGATTAGATAACATGACATACCTAATAAATTACTAGAAAACTAGGTCTGTGGTTGGCAATATTTATGCTAAGCATAGTATGTGTCTATGATAATGAAAGTGCCTGATGGGGTTGGCCTATTGCAAATAAATTTACTGTAAGGCTAGCAGTGGTGGATGAAGGTGGAAGAGGTGATGTTTAAGAAGAACTGATTGCTTGACCTGAAAACAAACATATCTCCATCCCATAGAAGTGAAATGTTTTTCTGCTGGGGCCAGCAAACATCGTATGATCAAGTTTTCCTGGTAGAGGCAGTTTATTGTGGTGATAAAAGGAACATAAGAATAACAGTAATAATAAGAAAAAAACCTTCACGTGGAAAAATATAGTTGACTTGCCAATAGCAGACGTGTGAGTCAACATTCTTCACCATATTTTTGCAAAGTACTTGTGTGCATTACATGTATGCATTAGATTATTAATTTATGCATGACACATTGTCTTTATAGGTTTGTTTTTCCTAAGAGTCATGTGAAAATACCTACAATTTTAACTGAAATTAGAGTAAAGTGGATGAAGCTGCATGTGAGTTTGTGTTTGGAAGATGAGATAAAATGGTGAATCAAGAGAACTAATAGTTTTCTCTATTCTGTTTATAGAGGGCAAGAACCTGTTCTCTGCTACATAGCTCATGTTTGAGGAGGATGGAGGACACAAGTAGTTTCACCTGAAGCTGTGCTGGTATGTGTGTTCGTATATGAATTTGTATGTGAGTATGTGTCTGTGTGCAGGTACAGACAGAAAACCCATGTTTTCATTCAGTCTAGCTTAATAGTACACCACTGTCACTGACATCAATTGGAGTAGTGGTAGTAATGAGCTTGTCTCAAAATTAGGTTGATAACTCCAGAGAACTTGGTGATTTTTTTGTATGCTAATACTTGCAAATATGCAGTATATTGAATGTATATACCACATTTTTTTATGTACTGATGAGTAAACATGATATCCCAACAATATATAAACTGAAGTCTTAATCAACGGATAATGAATAATTAATAATTCAACTCCATCTTTAATCCTGACTCACTTGTTTGAGGAAGCAGGCATTCCAGGTCATTCAGCTTAAATGGGGATATGCTGAAATTAGAAGATTCAGATGTTTCAGTACTACCCCGTCTCTAAGTTGCCTACTAATCATTTATCTTGTAAATTTAGAAGATTTAATTTGTAATATATGTGTACCTATTTACTGTCAATATGCAGTTCTGGATGCAGAAGCACAAAAGGCAATGAGGCCACCTTGTGCACACATTTAATAGAATACATCATACATACACTCCCAGAAAAACAGCATATGCACAGCAGGTGTAATGTACGGGGGAACCAGGATGTGATAGAACTTAGCTGTTTGGCATTGTGTTGAATCATAAAACCGCTTCAAATACCAACTGTTCTTTACTTATTTATTAAAATTAATTGCCTTTGATCACACTCCTCCTTTCTTTGCTCATTCAAATTTATGACGTAATTGTGAAGAAAGACTACGGCCTGGGTCATCAACTGGTAAATCAAATCTGTTCACATCCAATAAGGAACCAACATATTTTATGGAAATCAAAGTATATTAATAAAATTAAAATGATTAAATTATTAAAAATAGTGGAATTAGCAAGTAATTATTTATTATTATTAATATTGAAATATCAATATAAAATTATTGCAGTTATTTTGTAACATTTAGGTAATGATATAATGGTCACATACAGCTTCTAAAAGGATATTTCGAATTAGACTCTGAAAAAGGGGCATTTCTAATAGCAGATTTTCCTAGGCTCTCTCAGAGAACATATAGCAGTTCCCAAAGCTTGAAAAGTTACTGAACAAAAAAAAATGGTGGGATGATAAAGAGGGCTGCTGTCTACCATCACTGGTACATTCCTCTCTGGGAACATGATTAGGGGCCAGTATACAAGAATGGTGGGGAAACAGCTTCTATGATATGGGGCCTAAATAAAGCATTAGTTTCCAGCTCCAAACCTCTGTGAATAAAACAAACTTCCTTCATACCAGAAGGATGGAGTGTTGAGATACATATGCCAATGAAAAAGGAACACACTGGTGAACAGATTTATTCCTGAAAAGAATTTCTTTATACATAATATGTAGTAGAAGAAGAAAGAGAGACAGCACACTTCATCAAGCAGCATTAAAATACGTATTCATCTTGCTGAGAGTTTTAGGAATGCATTTTTTGAATAGTTATTTCAGTATTTTATCATTTTACCACTGGCTGATTTGATTTGCCTAAAAGGTTTATTCTTTATCTGGTTCTCTTTTAACAGATTTTTACCATATAGCTTTGATCTGGAATAACTGGGACACAGGAAAGTTTTTAGCAGTTCTTTTCTTACATTGAAAATGACATTTCTTTACAGATATTAAATTCATAGATTTATTAAGATACCATTTTTTTAGCTCTAGTCACATAACAGAACTGGAAGTGCAAGTACTCGAACTCTATAAATTATGTAGATACAAGGACCAACTTTTCTTTCTGTTTCTTGAGAATGACTATTTTGGATAGGAATGGCAAATGAGCCAGTGCAGCTTACAGGAAAATGTACTTAGCTACGTGCTGTGAGTGGATGAGTATATCCATACCTATAGTACCTTAGGTCTGCTCTTGATTCCCATTGTCCTCAGTGAGCCAAAAATACATTATTTAGTGTTTTCTGAACTGGGCCCAGCTTCACTGAAGTGCTTTGGCTCCAAGTTTCTGTGTAGGTTATAACTTAGTGTTGATATCAAAAGGAGTAGGAGGCTAAATATTTTGTTGAATCTGAACTATAGTGCATTTCGGTATGAAAGCATTTCAGGGACCTTTTCTTAGTAAAGCTAAAATTGAAAGGAACACAAGATATTTTCAGTAAAATTAAAGTAGGTCTTAAAGAACCACGTACTATTTCTTGTTTATAAAGAGGTGACTGAGAATGTTTCAAAGTTTAAAAACTAATTCCAAGGGCAGAAAATAATATATTTCAATTTTCTCTTTCCTAAAGTGCTAGTTCAGATATAGAGCAAAATTGCTGTGGGAGCAGAAAGAAACACTGGCTGCATATAAAAGCAAATACCTTTGCAACCCTGTAAATGGATTTTTGAGAAATGGAGAAACAGTTTGTCAGAGCATACTTTCTCTAACAATTCCCAGTTTGATGCTTAGCTAGGCCATTTAGCATTTTTAAAGAGTCGTGATTAAAATAATAACTAGAAAGGACTGAAAAGTAGAATCTTCCCTAAAGGAAATGCTATTTCAACATTGTTTTCAGCCTAAACTAAATAAAAAGTCCAAGTATCAAAACTTTTTCCTGAAAGGCTCTGTAAAATCTCAAATTGACAGTATTAGAATAAAAACCTCTAAATTGAAACGTTTTAATCTCTAAGTTGGTGTCTGCACAGAGAGGGTCCCTGGGACATGGTGCTGCGGTGCAGGGGACAGGCTCAGTGCGGCTATGCCGTCAGCCGGCTCAGGAGAGCCGGCATGCAAGCCCGTGGGGTGAGCAGGTAATCCTGGCTGAATTTCCTGGTGAAATTAAATTGTTCTTGGGGTCAGGAAACGTTTTGGCCAGTTCGTGACCATGGGATGGCCAAAAGCCCTCCAGCAGGCAGGAGATAAAGCTCTGAATCCAAATATCCCCCAGTGTGTGCACGTAAAACTGTCATTTCTCAACAAAACTGTGGAACCAACAAACTAAAATTTTGCTTTATGGTGACTTTTTACAAAGGGCTGCCTGCTACTTGCCCTCAGTTACAGGAGGTAGGTTGTGGTTCGAAAGACATTTGTTGCAAATACAGAGCTAAATGTCATTGCAAGTAAGACTTCCCAGTCGTTACCTCATGAATTACATGTTTTTATTGAGAATAACTACTAACACCAAGCACAACCAGTGATAACTGCTTAAACTCTTACCACAGACCACTGGTAGTATCACTGACTTTATAAAAAATATTGTATAAACGGGCTGTTTGGATATAAAGGTTACCTAGGCACATTTTTCTTGGTCATGGTCTGTGGGAGTTTAGACAAATGGATGGGGATTTAAGCTGTGGCTGGACATGGGATGCACGGGGCGGAGGAGCTGCTGCCAGCACCCATCTTTGCTGCTTTTGTGAGGAGACTCAGGTCCAGAAACGCTGCTCTGGCTCCCTCGTGGCCTCCCCCCGGCCTGTACATTGCTTGCTCCCACTGGCCTTCCCGGCAGGTGGAAAGCAGCTCGGGGCCTGCTGCACTGGGAGGTGCTGCTAATGCCGAGGGCCCAGAGCTCTTTTGCTACTGGGCCCGTACACCTTATCATAAGAGATGTAGGCGCAGGCAGAGATAGGAAGCAGCTCTGTGTTATTACAGCCGCAGGGCTGATCACCACCTGTGCTGGAGAGCCGAGCAGGGCCGCAACTGTGAGGGGACCAGGCCCCTGGGCAAACTGGGGAGCCGAAGGCAGGTGAGGCTCCCAGCTCAGCGCTGCCCACCCCAGGAGAGCCGCCGGCGACCGTTCCCGAAGGTTCCGACAAGGGATGTTCCCCCTCAGGTGGCGGCAGACAGCCCTGGGCGGCTCCACCTGGCGGCCTGAGGTGAGCACTCATCGTTTTGTGGCTTTTCAGCCTTTCAAAAAGCTGAGAGCAACCCAGGGAAGTGGGTTCAAGCCTGATTCTATTAATCTGAGAGGCAATAAGCACGCTGCCCAAGCCGGTATGTAACGTCAGGGTTTGTATTCAGAGCACTTGGGAAATCACTGTAGGAACAATCAGTTCCTGCATCACTGTGTTAAAGCAGGACACGGGTGGCTAAGAAAGGCAGCCTTCGGCATGCCCTGAGGTGCAGTAAGTCTGTGTATTCTGTGCACTCCGTGTGTAGGTACGAAGGGTTTCCTCTTAATAAATCTTCTCTCAACAATCCCACAGTGTGCCACCTCCTGTCTTGGGCTGCCTGCTACCTGCCCTCAGTTACAGGAGGTAGGTTGTGGTTCGAAAGACTTTTGTTGCAAATAGCCATATTACTAAAAACTTGCTTGGTATGACTGGAAGAGTCCCAAGAGGTGATGGCAGTGTTGTCCCACTGGGCCCTCAGGGACAGCAGTCCACGCTGCTGCACTCTGTGGGCTGCCTTCTGCAGCCAGGCTTGGTCAGAAAAGTTACGTTGCATACCCACCCAGTCCCACCATGTACTTTTCCTCGAAAAGGCCAATTCCTTTGGTAATCACAACCCTTTTTTGGACTTAGCAGAGACTATTAATAGCAAAGACTATTAATTAGCTTGCATTCCTCTTTTGCAGCATGCAGTGTGGCTATTAATTGCACGTATGTAGTAGATAGGTTACTTGCCATTTTATTGTAATGAATGCTATTGAAATTATATACATGGAATACAGAAATGCTGCTTGGTTATATCTGTGGAGGTATGTTAATGTCTTTATAGAATAACATAGGGGCATCCTGGATGTAACCTACTGCCATGCTGGGATTCAAGTTCAAGGTATAAGCATATAGAATGGTCTGCAGTGGAATAGTCTCTGAAGAGAAGGGATGGTGTGAAGCCAAGCTATCTCTAGAAATGTTTGTGATAGTGAGAGAGGGACTTTTTTAAAACAAATTATTAGAGCAGTAACTAATTTTCATGTAACTGTTGTATAATTGACCTCTATAGAGTTGCTGAAAATATGATTTCTATTCTGGAATAAATATTTTATATTAACCTCAAATTTGAGATGTGGTTTGAATGTATTTTTATTCATGGGAGCTATTTCAGGGTTTTTTTGCAGCATTAAAGCAGAAAAAAGATAGCATTATCATATTTTGCTGTAGCCATGCAGGGAGATGGGTTCCCTGTGGGCAGAGGTCTTCCTCTCTAACAGTAGTAGTCCCTTCTGACTTGCTTACCCAAAGATGATGAAAAACTGCAGAAACAATTGTATTTACTTCTTCATGAATGCATAGTGATTTGTTGCTAACTAGGGATTTTATGGACATTAGGAAAATAGTTGATAATGAAAATAAGGGATGCTGGAGCATTGTGCTTTTCTCCCCCCCTTTAGAAAGAAATATGTATGTTTTGTAGCATTTAATGTCTTATTGCTTGTTTCTGTAGTCCATTTGGTTTTGTAGGAGTGCCAAGTGTTCAGTTGTTACCTGCATAGTTGCAGAATGAGTTATGTCAGATGGTTCTGCTGAATAAAAGCAACTGTAAGGTTTATAGGCACAGCTTCTAACAATTCACTGTCTACTGTAACGGAAATAAACCTATAGTTTAGTGTATTAATGTATTACCCCCTTCTCCCAGTTTTAGACTGATGTTGGGTTAATACCGGCACTCTGCAGCACTTCTATTTTGGCAGTTTATCAGAAATGGAGAAGTGACTTTTCACAGAGAGGTTGCAAGCTGGAAGCTCTTGCATAGGCAGTGTGACTTCAGGAAGTAGGCAGTAGAATGTTGTAGTAAGGCATTCTGATGACAAATTAGGTTGCTGATTGCTGTGGCTTTAGCTTGCAAATGTTTTTAAGTTGTAGCCCAATTTTATGCCCAGTGATGCCGACTTGAGGCAAAGGCACAAGTGAAGATGCAGCCTTGCTGAACTCAGCAAGAATTTTGTCACGGGTTTGTGGAAGGCCCTCAGAGCTAGCCTGAGCCTTGCTTTATTGTCTCAGGATTATTTCTCCTTCAGCAATGACACCGCTTTTGGAGGAAGATAACTAGATTTTTATGGGGACTTTTATTAAAAGGCAAATAGTTGGTTGCTTTATGTATATTTATGTTTCAGGGTCTTGGGTTGATCTTGCCTTAATGTGCATCAAACATTTTGATGCAGTTACATATAGCAATTCCTACACAAAGTCACTCTGTGTCAGTTTTTCTCTGATTCTCAAGTTGTCTTAATGTTTGCTGGTGACAAATTACTTTTTTCCTAAACAGCTTGATTTAAATGTGTGTTCATATGATTTTAAAGATACTGGGTCCCTGATAATGACAGCCTAAATCTACATGTGCAGATCAGGGATCTGTCTCCATTTATGTCTATATTGAAGTACTTCATTTAGTCACCAGAATTCAGTCTGCATTTCTCCTCTTTATGGTGCTGTAAAATTTGTTCTAAAATGTTTGATCTCTTCCCTTAAGCATTTAGCTGCAGAAATGCGTAAAGAGATCACTGCGGCATTTACACATTTTGCTAGTACAGCACGTGCAAAGAACATGCATTGGTTTTTGTCACTGGCTGTCTAGTCTGTTGTTTGTATACTTCTTCCCTCAGAGGAGGCAGAGGTTCATTATGATAATGTGTTCATGCGTCTAGAGCTACAACTACTTTTGAGAAGAAATTGGCTTTAATTAGGAGTTTTTGTTTCCAAAACATGCAGTAAGTTATTAGCACATAAAACAACTCTCATGAGTAAAGAGAAGTATGGATTTTCTAGTGTGCTGGTATTCTCTGGCAACTACCTACGTGCTTAGCTTCACCTCATGGTTAATGTGACGTTTCTTACCACAGAATAGCAGCATGTCTATGAATAACTAGCTGAGGTGCTGTACATTCATACCTTTGCTTAGCTCATGAAAACTTTTTCAGATGACTGTATCCTTACTGAACAATACAATTGTTACCATGCTGAATCTAACCTATTCAATTATTTAAACTGTTATTTCATTTTCATTCTAGTTCTTCTTGGATTGCGCTTTGTAGTACTGAATGTGTTTAAGAAAACAAGCATTTATTTTGATAGATTGGGAACTGAAATTTTCTGTCCTAAAAGACTGTTCTATAATTCCCCAAGGCAATGAGCCATTCTAGTTCTGGGTAATCTGTTTAGTTCTGTGGATTTTTTTTCTATATTGCAGCACTTTCTGCAGATTCTGCTCAAACATTGCCTTATTCATGATTGGTTTCAACAGAAATGTTTGTGATGGACAGTGACTGTACATTTTTCAGCTCAAATAACTAATGAAAAGCCTATGAAGAAGAAGCCATTTATAAAAAGCAAATCCAAAACAAACAAACACCAAACAGATTTTGGCATTGAGTAGTTAATAGACTCAGAAAGCGTAAGGAAGTGTCACACTCACTATTATAAATCTGAGACTGATATCTCATTTGAATTTGTCTTAGCTTCAGTTATTAATTCATGTTTTTCTTTGTTTGTTTTTTAATTAAGAGTCAAAACATCTCCTCCTCAAGGCAGGGTAACAAATTAATTCAGACCAGGTTGTTCAGGGCTTTATCCAGTCTGGATCTGAAAACCATGAAGGACAGATATTCCCCAAGCAATTTGGGCAGTGTGTTCCAGTGTTTGATTACCCTCTAGCTGAATATTTTTCCATGTGTCAAGTTATGACTGTTATCTCTCAGCTTCCTGTCATGCACCTCAGTAAAACCTGCTTCCATCTTCTCAATCACCTCCTCTTAGGTATTGGAATAGGGCAAAACTACGTGAATAGGAAATGCAGTCATCAGTAACAAGTTCAGTAGTGATGAAATCCCATTTTCTTCTTCCCATTTTCTTCTGCCCTGTGCAGCTGCAGCAGGAATGTTTTGAAATAAGATGTGGTAAAAAACACAGGGTACGGATTTTTGAGCATGTGTAGATCAAAAATAGTAGGTTTATCTGGCATTATGACAACAGTGAACTGTACTAGAGACACAGACAAGAATCCCAGGGAAAGCTCATGTATGCTGGCTGTGCAGAAGTCTAGAGACATGTAAGATGGTTTTAAAATCGCTAGTTCAGTTACTATTAATGGTCATCTGTAGCAGTGTGGTTGAACTGCCTACGTTGTACTGCTCAGAGCTCTACTCTGGTACACTTAATGGGTTTTTTTGGGGATGCTGTCCATCTAGGTAGATATTTTTGTACAAATTTGAATCGTAAAAAACCCTCAAACATTCTATCTACATGATGCTTAAGTATCATAAGATCACAGTGAATTTCTAACACAGAATGTAAACCAATCTGCTGTAGTGCAACAGGTATAGACAAAATTTGCTATGAAAAATATGAAAGAGCTGAACTGAAGAATAATAGTGTTAAGTGTAATTTTCCCAAGGCTAGTCTTCCACAGAGGCAAAAGTCCAAAAAGGGATTAAAAGTAAACCTACTTGACTTTAATTTTGTGATCAATATATAATAAATTAATTTGTGTATTATATTGATGATACTCAGTTTCTCATACATTCTCACATAGATATTTTGCATAAGTGTATGAAGGTCTTGTAAAAAATTCTGCATATATAAAGATATATATAGCGCATACATTTCTGAGAGAAGTTCCAGACAATCTGAATGGAGCTCTTTCTGGATGAAAGTGTATTATTAAGGTATCACTTGTATTTTGAAAAAGTATGTCATAACCATAAGAAAATAAACATCATAAACATTAAAGAATCTTTATCATACAATCATAAAGAAATTACAATGTCTAAGACAAGAGCCAATAACAAGAAGACATTATAAATAGGTAACCATGTGTGTTTTCTTAATATTTAATAAAAGCTGCTTATGATGATGTAAAAATGCAAGCCTTGATAATTCAAGAAGGATTGCGATATTTTTCAATGGAAAAAACAGAGTTCTGAGAGCACTTTAGAAAGGGGCAAATGCATTTTTTTTAAATGGAAAAACAAAAAAAAATTCTCACGCCCAAAATATCCTTGGTAAGGTCCTTTCAAGTGTTCTTGTAGCAGTACTTGAGTACTGCTCTGCAGAAGTGGGAGCTCCATTATGGGCAACACAACCTTTTATCTGAAAAACACACAACAAAATTCTGGCTCTTAAGCAGAAGAATATAATAGCTCACATAGATTTTATGATGATGGACAGCTGTTTCTATCTGCACAGGAAAAAAGTTCCTCAAACCACTTGATTTGCACTTGGCAGATCTCCAGTTTGTGCTGTGTGGCATGACTATACGACTGTACTAGGGATATTTACTTTTAAAAATCCAGGTTGCTGCCAGGTAGAATAATGAATGGATCTGCAGTAAAATAAGCACAACATGCCTTTCATCTGATGATGTATGATGGGAAGACTGCTGTTACCTGTAATGTTAGAAAATTTCTGTTCTGCTTTGTCTGGTTTTATCTCAGCTGTGCAGAAGGAAAAAATTAATATAATGAAAGATGTGGCTTCATGTTTAGTCACCCATCAATCTTAGCTTCAGCTTGTGAATTTCACACATTCTGGATTTTTTTTTTCTCTGTGTCATGGTTTGGGCCAGACTGGCCACTGAAATGAACAACAGATGCTCTCCCTCACCTCACCCTGAAGGGAGAGGAGGAAGAGAGAGAAAGACACTTGTGAGTTTAAAAGGAACTAAACTACTTTAATGAAAATATTAATAAAACAATAAAAAGAAAATAATGAAATTCATACAATATATACAAAACCATATCAAGTTCCCAGGATGACAACCACATCACCATCAGGCACGGGGAAAGTCCCAGACTGGACTCAGTGACAGATGGTAGCTGGATTCCAGATCTGGATTCAGGAATGCATGGATCAGGATCAAAGGCAGACAAACAGGATGGATGGGTCACTGACCCTGTGGGTCAGTTTTGGGTCACCTGTCCTGTGCACTCCTTCCTGCAGGTGGGACCCCTCTACGCTTTTCCACTTCCAACCCTCCAACAGGGCAAATAACAGAGTTGGCTGCCCTAGGGTGTTATAGCAGTAAGTACAAGCAAGAGCCTCTCTGCATATCATGCCTTGGCATAAATTAGAAACAATCAGGTCTTATCACTCTGGAAGCGGACAGTATCTGACAATATGCTGTTAATTTCAGAGAGTTCAGTTGGTTAGAAGAGGCTTAGCTGCAAAGTAAAATTACTGAACAGAAAATTGGTTCTGTTTTACCTCAAACCAGGACACTCAGTCTTTTACAGAAAGCTTTTATTTACACAAAAAGCATTACTGTTCTGCAAAATAGGCATATTGGAGTTTCATTTTAATATAGCAGTACTTCCTGGCCATGATTCTGTGACTATTTTTGGAAGGCACAATTAATGGAGTACTCCGGATGATAATTAAACAGTGAAAATTGAACTATTTTGGTCTGACTCCTTTGATTTTAGTTTAGTTGTCTTTCATTTCTAGTGTGAAGGAGGCAGAAGCTGAAGGGAGCTAGTGCTATTGCATCAGACATCTGTTTCTTCCCTTCCTTTCAGAGGGGAACTCCACAGCTGATGCTGTGCAGTCCTGTCTCTGCAGTGCGACTCAGAACCTGGTAGGAGAGGTAGGGCAGAGTAGGTACTGATATTCTTCGGTACAAACATTTAAGTAACATGAGCACCTTGTGGTTATCCTTTTGTCAGAGCCCAGAAGGTTGATTCATGGATGTTTCAAGTGCTGTCACAATTGTTGGCTTGAATGAAAGCGGTCATAGAGTGGGAAGGTCATGTTAGTTGAAAAAGTAATCATACGGTATGTCAGGATTAGTATGTACCTGTGCTGCTAACGTGTTTAGCAATGAGTTAAAAAAATTAAGTTTGTGAAATGACATCACAAAATACATCTGGAAATTTAGTTTTCTTAAAACTTTGATGCAGCGGAAGATTGTACTGTACTATACTTACAGTAATACTAACCTCCCTATTTTTGTCCTCTCCAACCAACCAGATACGTTTGCACATGCGTACTCATCCATGCTGCAGGTTAGTGTGGTTATCGTAAATGTGCTCTATAGCAGTCAGACTTTCTCTGCCTGGGGAAAGAAATGTATGTTATAAAGCGTATTTTATACCAGCATAATTGTGGCCATATTTGGATTTTGGAGTAGTATGTCAGTGAAACATTGGTTTCGTGAGTGAAGTCCTACCAGTCCCCGTTTGTACCTGTAGACTGATGTGTTTACAAAAGAGGTGCCCCTAGCACTTCTGTTGCAATTTTCATTTAATGTTTCTCAGATAGAAAGTGCTTAAGACGAGAATTTCAATTTTTTTGTCCCTGGTGCATGTCTTATCTATATGTTGAAAATACGAGATTAGAGTTTGTCTTCTGAGAATTACAGATCATTCCTTTAGCTGAGGAAATAAGTTACTGCTCTGCCCCCTTGCATTATGTATTTATTTGTTGCTTCAGGTAGGTAAGGCTGTGTCACTGTATTGTTATAGCAGCTTTTAACAATTTCTAAAAATCTTTTTGTTCGATATTTCATTATTCAGAACAAGTTTGAAATATCTTCCTTTTTAGAAGAAAAGCCTAGGTGGGTATAAAGCATGACACTTGCATTTTGTAGTGTTGTGATATTAATGCTCTGAATGCCTTAATGTGTGTGTTGTTGGTAGGGTGCTAGCTTTACTTCTTCTGTCATCCATTACCTTAAAACTGAGAATCATTGTTTTATTTTTATGGCAAACCTATTATGAGCTTATATAATATTATGTTTTTAGTCAGCAGTGCTTCAGATGATACTCCAGCTTAGTGATAAAAGCTTGCTTTGGCTTTATTTTCCTAGAGCATATATTAATGCATCTACTTATTCAAAGTTGCTGTCATACTAAAAAGCATAATTACAGACTGCATGGAGACTCTTGATAAGAAAATGGGAAAAAAAATACATCAGCAAGATCAAAGAAGCACCTGAAGTTAATTATAAATTAGCACTGAAGTGTAGCCTTCAAAATGCTTTAATTACTATTGGAGGTTAAAAAAAACGAGTATGATCTTGCATGTTGGATAACTTTAGACCAGAGTCCTTTCATTATTTTCACTTACACCTAAGATAACTGGAAGGTGAATGACTTCTAGCCTAAAAGACACTAGAGATGTCATTTGTCAAAGGTTTCTACTGGATAGGAAGGCTATTCATTTTAAGATATCCTTTCCATCATTGGTGCTTCCTACAATGAGGGTGGTTAGAGAAACCCTATTAAAATAGGATGTGTGATTGACGAGTAAAACTGAATTACACTGTTAAACTATTTTTTTTCCATGCAGAGATCAGGAAACCTTAAACCTTATCATCAAGTGTGTTTCAAAGTTGAAGCCTATCAGAGAACAAGTATCTCTGCCAGTAATGGTTTACTGTGTCTCGTTACTCACAACCAAAGGTTCATAGTGGTAGCCAGACTCCTGTGAAGGTCAGAGACCTAGATCATGAGACAGGCCTTAGATCAAGGGTTCATAGAATCATAGAATACCAGGTTGGAAGGGACCTCAAGGATCATCTGGTCCAACCTTACATGGCAAAAGCATGGTCTAGACAAGATGGCCCAGCGCCCTGTCCAGCCGAATTTTAAAAGTGTCCAATGTTGGGAAATCCACCGCTTCCCTAGGGAGATTATTCCAATGACTGATTGTTCTCATTGTGGAATTTTTTTCTCTTGTGTCCAATTGTGATCTCTCCAGGAGTAACTTGTACCCCTGTTAGCATTTGCTGTCTGATGCCACAGTATCTTCTCTAATGTAATTTGGACAGCTCATAGATTAATAAGGATTGATGGTAACTGAGGAGAAAGCTATTACTTGCAGTTGTTGGGGTTTTTTTTAAAGAGATCAATTCTTTGTCCTTAAGCAATGCTGTTATCCACAAAGGCCCAGTAGAAACTTGAATAACTCCAAGCATTCTGCTTTAGAATCTATCTTGTCACTAAATGTATGTATTTATTTGATAACTTTTCATCACCTACGTATTCTACAACATGTTTTCTTTCAAATTAGGAAGTATGATTTTATGCTTGTGCTAAATGAATTATTCACAGAGAATAATTTAGCTGATGAATATGGGATTTTCTTGCTTATGAATCTGCAAACAGGTTATAATTAGAGCCAATTGAAAAATTTCGAAGAAATCAAAAGGTCATTTACTCTGTTCTCTACCACTGGTTGTCCATAAGATTTCAGTATAACTATTCAATTTTTTTAAGTACAATCTTACACATTCATTACACATAAAAAAAAGTGAATAGGGAAGCAAGGATGAATCATAAATGAATGTGTAACAAACATCTGGAATCTGAACTTCATTTTGATGAAAGATACTGTGTCCATTTTGTCAGAAATAGTTTTTGAATTCCCTTACAGACACATTGATTTAGAAAAGCTCAGAAACATTGACTTAATCCAACTGGATGGGTGTCATTCCATACAGAAGTTTATCATCTTTTCTAAGAGAAACTAAACACCCCAGAGTTTCTGCAGGAAATAGACAGCAGTGCTTCTTTAGCCTTACCACTGGAATTTTTTTTCCCAGTGTCCAATATCAATCTTTCATGTAGAAATTTTAGCTCATTGGTTTTTGTCATATCCACTGTATAGCTGGAAAACAATTTATTTTTGCAGCAGTTTTTTATATATGTGAAGATGGTTATCATATATTCTCTAAACCTGTTTTCTGTAGGCTAAACGATGCGAATTGTTTCAGGTTTTCCTGACAGAACCTGGTCTGTAGATGTCCATCCTTCTTGCCCCTGATGAATCTACCTGAAAAATATAAATAATAAAGAACAAATTATGGACTTAAATGCCTGCAAAATTAAAGAAATTTGACAACTTGACAATTTTCACAACTTAATGCCTCACAATTATTATTTCCTGTGATTTTGGGGGTAAACTTAAAAAAAGTCTCCATTTTTTTTTTTCTATGTGAAAGGGGAAATAAACTCTCAAGTTGTACGTCTGGCAAAATTGGGGGCCAGCTTCTTAATTTACTATAGAATCAAGCTGTATTATGTGTTATGGTCTCTTACAGTCATAATATAGGATCACTGTAAATAGATGTAGAATATTCAATGGATTAGAAACACAAATATATATAAATAGCTGTACGAGAACGTGATTACTTTTCTGTAATCTTTGATATCTCCTTGGCTATCTTTTTATCGGCCCTATGCTATCTGAATGTAGTAAAGCTTGTTTACTACCATGGAAAAATAGCTGTGGAAGCATTAGAATGCCACTCAATATATCCTGATAAAAAGGAGAAGCTTGGCCACTGTGACAGCTCATTGATCTTCAGTTGCAAGATGCAAGTTACTGCTGGAGTGTTTGTAGGAGGTTTGTAAATGTGTCTGTGTAAACAATGCATTTAAACTGGTCTTATAATAATAAATGTTCCCATGTATCATTGGTAGTAAGCTACTTCCAAATATGTGTGTGCAGAGTACAGCTGGCAACATGACATGCTTTAGAAGATGGCTGCATAGTCTAAAATATGTTCTTTCTTAGGCTAATACTTTTGAGCTTCTGATTTATCACTCTCTTCAAGCCTTGATCTTATATTTACAACTTGAGCAATTCCAGATAGTGGTGTACAATATCATTATGTTGTGCCATAATATTCATAGCAACCAACTGACATGGAATTGTGCATCAGATTGAGCCATATTGTAATAAAAATTGAGCAATATATAATAATAATAATTCTAATAGCTGAGCTCTGGTTTTGTTTCGTTTGAGCAGTATTGCTAATAGAGGAAAACATATTTTTGCTTATTTCTGTGGAACTAGTTATACACATTTTTTAAAGTGTGCTAACTCTGTTTCTTGCTCCTTACTTTGATTTGTGTTTCTGGCTGATGCTTGCAACAGCAGTGAGTATAAATCTGCCAAGTGCCCACCTGCTGGTTTCGTGGATAATTTTCAAAGTTGTCACTAGCAGATGTCAAACTAGTCAACTGCAAAAGTGCTACAGATAGGAAGGAGCTAGCTACTGCAAAAGAAACTGGTTTGATTAGAGTAGATGTGAAAACTGATAGCTCCTAAAGTATATGAAACTGAGTTATCTTTCATTTACACCATCACAAAATAGAATAACTCCAGCAAAGTCAGCGGAGGTAGTCTAGTATCTGATCAAAACAAATGCAATGAGAAGCCCTCAACAATACTTCTTTCCCTTCTTAAATCCCTGGTGGCCATCCTGAACAAAATGTCCGGTGGAAGCTAAAGTCATTAATATTCCAAGTAGAAAATGTACTGGCATCTGCCTGATTTTCCATCCCAAACAAGGGTGGAAGGATGGAAGGTAAATTAATTTGGCTGCATGTTAGTTGATTCACAATTAATGCTCTAATTTTTGGATTTCGTTATTTGAAAACGAAACGAAGCAAAAAATATCCTGAGGAATGTTTTTAATCTCAGTGTACCTCTCTCAACTTCTCACCATCTTTGATATCCTCTGGCTATATTGGTATCAGTGCTTTCTTTCTGCAGTTTTAGTCTGCATTGGCAAGTGTCTTATAATTATCTCAGCAATGTAGGTGTGGTCATCAAATTTTGCTGAAAAGACTTTAAAATAAGAGGCTTCTGGGGCACAGGATGGGCTGCTTATGGTATGAACAACGCCACTGTATAAAGCTCTTGCTGGCTACTATTTCTGTCCTCTCTATTCCTAAGTCCTGTAAATTTTCCATCTCTAAATAGCCTTTACTGGAGGGATTATTTTAGTCACATCCTTATGTATGTTTCTCTGCCTACTCAATGGCAAGCTTTGTATGCCAGATGCATTGGCTTCATTCTCAACATGTTCCAAGTCTTCTTGTCTGCTTTTCAGGATGATTTGGTAGATGAAGGTTGTGTGCTTCTGTGATTAGTACCGGAATTTTTTAGTGTTGTTGTTTTTTTTCTTAAATTATACTTAATTATTTCTATGGCTATTTTTTCTTTAGCCTGTTGAAACCTGTGTGTAAATGTGTTAGGGGCATCAAATTTTAATCCAACTGGATGAAGAGACTTGACGATGGCTTCCGAGTACATCACGTTTGAAATAACAAATACATTTTTTTCATTTCCTTCCAAATATCAATGATAGATGCACAGAGGAAGTAATTGTTTAGAATTTTAATGACTATCCATTCATTTTTCAGTTTGGACAGATTATTTTTTTTTTCAATTCAGAAAGAATTTACCTTTTTATTAAAAAGTCTTTAATCTTAGTATTCCAGGCTTGAAATAAATATGATTCAGTTTTAAGTAATGTGGCATATATAGTTATGCTTATATTAGGGAGTTACGTGTCCTAGTTTTTTGCTTTTAGCAGTAGCGTGTTATACTATACATTGTATGACACGTAAAAAGCATGTTGCAACTGTCTGAAAAACTTAGAGACCCTTATTGATAGACATACATTTTTCACTTAAGCTGCCAAATACCATATATCTGCAATATCTGCTCTCAAAATGAGCTGCTGCATTGTTTTCTGGTAATTAAGTGCATCCCTTGTAATTAGACAGCTAAATTTAATTCTCCTTTTGTTCTACTGTACATGTGCTGAAAGCTGATGGGCAACAATCAATAGCACTTTCTTTAGCATAAATGCTTTTAGGGTAATTGCTCTGGAATCTTAAGGGGCTTGGGATGTTTTTTCTTTTTTAAAGCATGGTCTTTCATAGGAGGATGATTTAAAAGGAACTGTGGTGTCTGCAAGTGATGTTCTAATAGGCAAGTTTGCTGACATTTGGGGCATGATCAGGATGTAATGAGCTCTTCTCAGAAACAATTGACTTGTGTGAATTATAAAGACAAATGCATTCATTCAAACTAGGCAACTATTATTTCACTGTCCCACACCCATTACTTGCAGGTTCTGGAGCATCCAAGTTTCGTTACAACATTGCATCTTTGCCAGCTGGAAGAGAGGGGCAAAAGAGCAACCAACAGCTTCCACTCCTCTATTGAAAAGCAGAGATAAACTTCCCTGTCCTTTCCATAGCATAGTAGATGGAGAAATTCCCCTTCCTTTTGCTCCCTCTTCAGTCCAACAGACCTCCTCCCTCCTACTCCAGTGCTACTATGAAAAAAACACCAAGGAATTTTCAGACACTGGCAAATGAGAGTGAGTGGTTAGCAGTTTACGCTCAAGAATCGTGTAGAGGTGCACAGTGGAAACCATTTACAAAGAGAAATGGTTTAAATGAGTCCCAGAAAATCCAGGAACTAAGAGAAACCAAGAAACCCCGAGATGATCCTTTTGCAAGCTGTTTACATATTTACTGGTATATAGCATCTTGAAAAACGAGTATCATTGCATTTAGCCAGATTATCATTTTATAAAACTAAGCCCTTGTCAGAGTTGTTATTGCAACATTTGCTTGTCACACAGTTTCACAGATGATATTTGGTCCTTGTGGTTCTTTGTGAGGGTGCCCTTCCACTACAACTCTGGTACTCACAGTTTGGTAGCTGAAGTAATTGTCTACGTGGAGAAAATGCAGGGCTGGAGTATAACTGCAGAACTGAATGGTATTTATTACTTACATGTGGCCTTACCATTGTACCTAGAGGCACTCTGGTCAATGCACCCTGCTGAACTTAACATGTATGTAGGCCCGGATTCAGATCGCTTTTTTGAGTATCTTAAGGTAGTATGAGTCTTGGGGGATGGTGGCATTGGAGGTAGTCCCTGGTTGAAGAAGGCTGCAATCTGAAAATAGATTTTATTTATTTGTTTTGAAACCAAGCAGAGTCAAAGAATTAAAATGACTTGTGTATGGCTGACTAGAAAGTAAGCAGTACAGCAAAAAATAGAATTACAGTCTCTTGGCAGTATGACTGTTGCATAAGCTCCTTGACCAGACTATTTTAAAGCAGATTCGTCAAATAGTTATCAACCACATTTGTAAGCAGGCAGTTGTATAAATGGTATGTGTTAAACTGCCAGCAGGACTCCAAATTGGACCCTTTGGTTTGCAGGAATTGATTTAGGCAACTTTTGATTTGAAAGCAGAGAGAAAAGGCTGCAACTGGCTTCTACCACTTTCATACATTGAAGAGACTTCCTCCTTTCCATTTCTCCTTCCATTTACCTTCTACTTCTTCATTACTCCAGCCTACCACTCTGGCAGAGTTTAGGTAACTGGACAGAAGATGAAACAGCATCATGATGCTCACCCACTTTGCACCACTCGAGTAAAGGACAGTGTGCACGCTGTCCTCTGTTTCAAAGTGGGACAAACATTGTACTGCATCTGGGTCTCTGACTGCTGTGCAAATTAATGAGGATCAGTGCAGTTTTTAATTCTCTGCAAGTTTCAGGTGTAAAAAAGAAAACACCACCAGATATTAATTATAAAAACATCTTAATTCTTTTTCCTAAAAATGGGTGATACTGGCTTTTATTTTCCTATAAAGGATAAAATATGTCATGGTTTCTGTGGCTATATTTTACCATTTATTTTTTAAGCAGAGGGGAGTTTGCCTTAAAAATTAAATTCAAACACAGCCCATTCTCAATTTTTTTGTTTGGTTGTTTTTTTGTTTGTGTCTTTGTCAGCATGTTTTCTACCTAGGTGTTCAGCTGTGCTAAGGGCTTTTCAAAGTGACAGCCAATTACTACTTGTACGGGACTCTTACACCCCTCTGTTCCAAGAATCATAATTTTTTGTTATAAAGAAATTGCCCTTTGAGGTTCATTTCAGAGTACAGTTATGCTTCCACAGCACTCCGTAGTGTTTCTCATTGTACAATAAAGTAAGGGATGCTGAGTTTTGTAGGGTGATGTAGAATGACTGACTCTAATGTGATGGACAGATGAGATCAGAGCTCTGATGATAAGGAACTTTAATCCAGAGACTTTTCAGAATCCTAGAGTAGGTAACAAAGAATGTTGTTAGAAGTGAAAATTTACGAAATGGGAAAAGCCTGCAATAATGCCTGGTCTCTGTCTGCCCTTGCCTTGAAAAGTTGCATGTCAGATGTAGGGTGTATTAGTAGAGCGAGCACTTTACATGAGTTTTGCATGCCCTGGAGAAGATTTCAAGCCATAATTGGAGGCAGCCTGAATAACTATGAATCAGTAATGAGAAACATCATGCCAGATTCCATTTAGACTAATCCACATCCCAAATGAAAGTGAGTGAGAAGCACTTTGCCAGAATACCAGTAGGGACAAGTCCTGGTTTCAGCTGGGATAGAGTTAATTTTTTTCCTAGTAGCTGCTGTGGTTTGGATTTAGTATGAGAATAATATTCATAACATTGCTTTAGTCATTGCTAAGTAATGTTTATATTAAATCAAGAACATTTTCAGCTTCCCATAGAAGCTGAGAGGGAGTATAGACAGGACGTGCTGGCCAAAGGAATATTCCATGCCACAGGCGTTATGCTCAGCATATGTTGGGGGTTGTCCAGGGGGCTGGAGTCCGCCATTGCTGCACAGGAATGGGCTGGGCATTGGCCAGCGGGTGGTGAGCAATTGCATTATGCATCACTTGTTTTGGTATTCTTTTATTATTATTGTTGTTATTTTCTCTTCCTTTTTCTCCCCATTGCAAAATCTGTGGTTAGCAGAGTGGGCAATGAGAATCCTGTTGGAGCTCAAGCTCCAACTCTGTCACTGCTCATGGCCCTAACGTTTTATTTGTCTCACCCTGGATGAAATTTTACCCAGTGTAACAAAGGTTTATGCTTTTCCTAGTGCACTCTCACTGTCTTGGAATCTGAATTCTAGTATAAATAATATTGTAAGTATTTGCGTGGTGGACATTTTTTTAATAGAGACATGAGAATCCCAGCATGTCATTTAGATTTTAGTTGTTCTGCAGCTGCAGTGAACTGTATGAGAAACAGTTCTTTTTTTGGATTTTGAATTTTAAGTCAGGATGAAGTTGGTTCATAAGCTGTGGCTCATCACAGCCTACCCGATCCAATTATAACATCAAATAGACAGAGGTAGGCTCTACTTCTACTCTGAATACAAATATTACTGCCATTAACGAGAATAAATCCCTGAATTGCTTTTAAGTACTCCAGAAAGCAAAAGCTACTTAATGCAGTTGACTACTTTGCACAATTAGTGCATCCTCATCCTAAGCTAATGACACGTATCTGCCAGTACGAAGTCAATTAACCAGCTCTCAAGATGTCACAAGATGGCAGTAATTTCTGTCGCCATAGGAATATGAGTATACTTCAGAATTGGAAGGGACCTAAATGAATGTGGTTATTAGTAAATGCTTAAATTTGTATGCATTCAAAATCAGTTTTATATGGGTTTATGCCACTGCAATGTTGTAGCTATACCTTAGTAGCAAGTAGTATGCCCAGTTTTGTGATCTCAGTGCAATCCAGGAAGACTACATTAAGGTGATGAAAGAATCCACGGTCAACTGAAGTTTATGGGGACTTCGTTTTGAAGCATTTAAATGAAGAGGTGGTACAACGTTCACAGCCTCCAGATAACTGGAAGATATATTAACATTAACCTAGTGGGATTACCAAATGAAGACAGTGAGGCAGCAGGATAATCATGATGCAGGGAGCTGGAGACAGGACTCAGCTTCTGCATTTCCCGAGTACCTGAAGAAATTGGTAACTTGTTACAGGAGGGCCAAGGAAAATTATTTAGAAGAGAGAATCATGGTGGATGGTGTCAAGGTCACATAAAGACATTGCTGATAATCATGACATCTAGTTTGGGGGAGGGGAGTGGCACCTGACTGCAGTAAATGCTAAATGCTCTTTAATCCGGATAAAAAAAGGGAAAGTTCAAAGTCCTGTGAATGGCCCTGCATTCAGCTGACTAAGTAATAGAGTTTACAGGCTAGTGCCTGTCTGCCTCTTCTGAGCAAGTAACTTGCTTGAGGCAGAAATAGTTGCTTCAAGATAGATGTGCAGAAGTGAGGAACAAGAATGCAAATTTCTTTAGGAGCTGCTGTGAGCTGTTAATCCTCTTGCATGTGAATTTTAACTCTCATGAGATAGCTTAAGACACCAGGACACAAAACACTTAGAAAGGAGTTTTTCCAATGTCACGGGGATCAATTGTGAGGAAACTTAATGGTCTGGTAATCTCTTCTCTTTTTCCCTCTGAATGTGTGAGGTGTCCTTTCAGGCACTATGAGAAAGCATCATCTCGTCCTCCTGGTGCTTTCTGTTCAGATAGTCAGAATCACATTAAGAGGTTTCTAAGATGCAGCTGCTTGCGTATATGTAGTGTGAGTCTGATACAGCACATTTTCAGATGATACAGCTTACTGTATATATGGGTGTGTGAACAGGAGGAAGTATAGGATAAACCAACTTCTTCCTTGCTTCAAATGTCACGCGTGTTCACATTAATTAAAAAAAAACCGACCCTTTTCTTTTTCTCAGGTGCCATCTTTGCTTTCATTGCTAAGAACACAACAAATCAATTCTAATTAGAAGCCTAATTGAACAGTCCAAGGAGTAATCAATATTAAACCAAATGCTCTTAATGGCGATCTGTCAGTTTTCTTTTTAGGGAGCTGCCAAAATCATACCTTTAAATGCTTCTTTTAAAGTGATTTATACACAGATCTTTCAGCTGGATTTTAAATCAGCACCTACTGGAGTATCTGTGTCCTTCATCAGAAATTAGTAGCCTTATTAATAATCTGAAACCCAAAATGACTAGGGTGACATCTACTAAATAAATGAAAACTGCAAGGTTGCAAAATATGATTTAAATGTTTTTAAAACCCCAACTCTCTCACCTCAGCTAAATCCCAAACTCTCTATGGGGCAAGGTTTCAGCAGGTATCAGCTAATTTATGCCAGCTAAGGATCTCTTGCTTACAGAAGGAGGCAAATGTTGAGTTTTCCTTTTCTGCTCTAAATAGTTTACAGTAGTGTGTGAAGAAAAGGTAATATGAAAAATACTGTAGTAATCAAGAATTGAAAGAATGATGCTGGAAAATCTCCACAGTGGTGTCAGCTAACAATCAGGTTAAAAAAGCAGTGTATTCAAAGCTGTGTATTGCCAGGATAAATCCTTTCATTTTGAAGGAAATTAAATGGAAAATTCCATAGGACTCCTAAATTGTCCTACAATTTAAATAAATTTTCTTTTTTAAATAAGCATTCAGCTTAAACTTTTTCTTAGTTTCTTTGGAGCCAAATGTGTGGCAGATCCTGATATCTCTATTATAGATGGAAACAATGAACCAATGTCTTGTGAAGAAAAGAAACACCACCGCTCCCCTCCCCCTCCCACCAGCCTAGAAAGCAAGTTCTAAACTTTGGAAATACTCATATTTGTATTCGTAACAGAATTGCTATCAATACCTAGATAGTATTTTCGCTACAGCAATTTTAGTTAAATATTTTTGTCATTAAAAATACGTCTTTAAAGCTTAAAGAACTATTCAATGTGCAACCATAATATGATAAAATAAAAAAAAAATGACAAAATCATTTGTTACTTTCCTATGTTGAACATTTTAAGAAATGGTACAGTAGCAAAGGGGGTTGAAATGCGAACACCATCATGTACTATCCTTTAATGGAATTACAGCATCATGCTTTTTCAAAGCTGCAATTTTGAACTTGATGTTAGAGCTGTGAGCCTTTCCTTGCTGCAGTCATAGTTCAAGTCATTTCAGTTGTTCTAGTTATTCCCATCTGATTTTTGTGTGTGTGTGAATCATAAATCATTGCAGTTTTCAACGTTGTAAGAGGAGATTTTTTTTGTTATACTGCCAAGATCTTTTTCCTGTCCTCTATCTATCAAATTAATTAAATCAATCAATCACATAAATCAAGTAAATATTTAATCAAGTAAATCAAAGCAATATTTGAAAGAAAAAGTGTCTCATAAAAATACAACAAAGTATTAATCCGACTTTTAATTTTGTAAGACTAAATATTTCTGCTAACTTTAAATGTGCAATATAAACCAGTTCCCTTCATTTGCTAAGATTCTTATGAGGGGATGGAATAGCATGTTCATATGGCTACTAATATTCCCAAAATGTCCTAGCTCTGATTTTGACATGATCCATAATGTGCTACTCCTGTCCAAAGCAGGCTTGAGATAATGATGACTCTTTCACTGAGATTTCTTTCCTATAGCGTGGCATTTTATTAATGCGATACTTACGTTCTTCAGTTAAAACCATGAAAGAGACCTATTTCTTACTGGGTTTGTTTGCAGTATGATTTTGCCTAAAGGATTTTCAGGGAAGCGTTACACAGGTATGATCTTTGGGACTTTTTAAACTTTGCTAAAATACAGTGAGTTTTATAAAATTAATTATTAAATATGGTATCTAAGAACAAATCCAAAACCAAATAGGATTTTTTAAATTAAGTGCTTCCTCAAGGGACCGTGAGGATGACAGCCTGCAAAAGCTTTCAATATGTTTAGAGAAATTGGAAAAGGAAGGTGATTTAATTCACATCTGGTGAAAGTAATGGAGATGTGGTAGACATCTGGAAAGAAAGAATGGCAAATGGTCAAAATTCTGCTGCTACATCAAGCAAACCCTCTGTGCAGGGAAATTAAATGTTGAATTGGTCTCCAAATGAAAAATGTAAGTTGTGTAGTAGAAGTAATTTTGGAAAATGCCTTTTCATTCTTTTAATAGCCCTGTAGCTTATATGCTTAAAATGTGTACAGCAATAATATTCAGGGAAACTATAATTATTCACCTATCTACCTTAAGTTTTGCTTGGTTTTGATTTGTTATTGATACTTGTACAGTGTCCTGGGCACTGTATGTAAGTATTTTGATATAAACATATTTAGTAAAGTAAAGTGTGTTAGATTATGGCCAGCTGAAGCTTGGGAAGTGTAATATATAAGTCCTCCGTGCTATTTTAACTCGAGTGAGGCAGCTGGGACAGAAGAAGATAAAGGACCTTGAGCCTCGCATCTTGTCAGAATGAGAAATAAGAAGCAGCAGAGGTCATGTATTTTGCTTGCAGATTAGAAGGATGATGGGAACCAGACGTAAAGGACAATGGCAAATGTAAGAAAAGTGGAAAATGAGTCGTGCAATACTTGTAAAGACCAAGAAGAATAGCAAAAGTGAAATGGTGGTAAAGCAGGAGAAAACAGATCATACAAATTTACACTGAAATCCAGTCAGAGTCAGTTGCAGAGGAAAGCTGTGTACAGCAGGTTTCTAGGCTTGGCCTCTGGCGTGGGATTCTAAGGCACCATGGAGGCAACACTTCGTTGAATCAAGGATTTTATTTTTCATCAAAATGCGATCTGACAAACTTTCATCTGATCAGACTGTGACAGCTGGCAGAAGGTTGTGTGTGGCATGATACCTAGCTCCAGCGCTGCTTTCCTAATCAGAATGAACATGGGGGTGGGATGGGGAAGGAACAAAACCCTCTCGCTTTTTGTATTGCAGAGAAAAAAATTGTGGATACTTATGAATTTGGTTGGGTAGTTTTCTCAAATACAGGTAAAAACAGGCAGAAGATTTAGATTTTCAAGGAGGCTATGTGCTTCCTGCTACCTCACACTTCATATCATACAGATGACCTTGTCAGGTGGCATAATAGTGGACTGTGATGTCTGTCCAGTTTTCTGTGTTTGCAAATGTAATTGAATTCTGAAGTTCCTGACTTCTGAAAGATTCCTGCTGTTGGGGCTAGAAGACTGACATTTTAAGCCACCTTAAGTACTGGTTATGGAGGATGAAGCCTTGCATGAAAATTGTCAAAATTTTGTTATAAAAAAAGAGTGCAGAAAGATTTTTTTAAAAAAAGTCTTGAACCTGTTGTTCAGGGTTTGAGAATTGGGGTGAGTTTATACATCATTTGAGTATGCTATCAACCTGACTGAAGTAGAACAAAGGCATTATGGATCAGGGTTTTGGCCAGGCACATCTGTAATCTGCAGAGTGTGACCACAAAACATGAGCAGCAGAAGCTATAGGTGCCAGTCATTTTCTCATCTTTCTCTCCTCTTCTGTGTATTTTTTCTTAAGAGTATCATGTTACATACTATCAGAATCTGACCTTGTTTTCCATCTTTGAAACTTGATGCCAGATTATTTTGTCAAGTGAAGAAGGAGACAAGACAAGAATACTGGTCTGAGAAATAAGTAATGTTCTTTCCTAGGTTTAACTGCTCCCCCCCGCCCCTTCCGTATATGTTTCCGAACATGGAAAAGAATTTTAAAGCACAAGAGTGCTAACTCAGCTGCTCAGTGTCAGTACAGCAAAAGGTGATGTTAACCGTTTCACTTCTTGTTAAGGAACGCAAGAACATTCTTTCACTTCAATGTTAACATTTTCCAAAGTGTGTGTAGCAGGAGACAGGAGGAAAAGGCTGAAAGACATGCAGGCCTTTAATGATGCGTAGCATTAGGATGTCGAATGTCTCTGGGAATCAAAGGAAGAATAGGAAGCATAGCACTGGTTCAAGAAGGTTACTCTGGTGGCAGATGAAACTACTCTAATATTGTGCTACACTGCTAAGGACAACTATCTGGGCTATTCGCATTCCCCAGCGCTGGGGCCATTGTTTAGCTAGCTCATTATTTACCTCACAAATACTGGCTGAGGCACCTGGGCATCTGCTTCTGCGTGCATGCTGGTCTGGAGAGTGGCACCTATGGTACAGATAAAGGACTTCGCTCTACTTTATTTTTTTTGTGTCCTTGAAAGGCAGGTGCTGTTAGAGGCTCATGGGGATGGTGACTGATGGAATCTCAATTAACACTGGTTTTCAACATTTTGGGTCGGTGATTTTCCAAAGGGAGTGGATAGGAAAGTGATACTGAGCGCTGTGTCCGAAGATAGCAAGCTACATACACTGCTGAAATCTTGCTTGCAAGAGTAATTTATTTTCTGAGACACACATGCATTCAATAAACATATGCCTTCGGTTATGCCTTACAGCTGAAAACCTTTACATCGTTTGGTATCAGCTAACCATTCACTTTCACTCATACTCTACATATGCCTCATATTCTTATGATTTGTTTATTGCTTATTCTTATGTGTTACCCTAACTGTAGATATACCTCTTGATTTGTCAAGCGTCTTGGCAGTTAATATGCTACTATACCTATGAGAGACATTGTCATAAACAAATATTTACATCAATTCTTATATTCTGCTATATGAAGGTGTACAAATATTTACTTTATTTGTTTAAATTCTGTTCAGAATACATTCACTGGGGCAGCAGTTGGAGATTAAAGAAATGCATCTGGGGAAATAAAGGGCTAAAATCTACAAAGCTGACAATGGTACACACCTAATAGCTATTGCAGTTTTGACACTGGACAGTAAAGTCATTAAGCAAGAGAAATTGTGTGTCCTTCACTATCCCTTTATCCATTTGTCCTAGTATTGTGTGTGTGCAGCTATGAAACTAAGGGATCTTTGTTTTCACTTGGGCTTTTCAGAGCCCTTCTGATATGTGAAAGCAAACAGTATTTATGGTAGCAGTTATTGTAGCCTGTTATAATGCAGAACTCTTATAAAGTAGTCTTTCTTTATGATTTTCTTTATGAAACCATTTGTTTTAGCATGTGTTTATTCTTCACATATGGAAGAAGAGAAGTGTCTTGTAGTGAAGTAAAATCGGGTAACAGTATCAGTTAATTCCTGATCACCAACACAAGACTTGCTGGACTTTCCCTTTTTCCAAGCCACGGACCCAAGCTTATCCCTAGAATTTCAAAACTTTTACAGACCACACACTGACCCGTTGATGGTTGTTAAGTTTCTCCTCACCTTTGTTCTCTCTTCTGAGCCAAGAGAGATCCCAGTCACATGCTAGGTGTATCTTTAGTGCTGCAGTCATATTTCCTTCCTGAAGATGAAAAATCCTAGGAAAACATTACCAGGAAACATGATAAACTCAGCACTAATTTAAAGATTTATGAAAACACCTCACTTATTCTGTGTCCCCTCCACCACCACCCCCTTCTCCCTACCTAGTTTTTCCAGTAGTAGGTCGGTATCAAGGGTTTTGCATTTTGTATTGTTGTGGCATTCAAGCTCACTCAATGCTAGAGTCCTACTAGTAATATTGTCTCAGTGGTAGCCCACTTACCAAGGTGGCTAAGAAGCTGTTACTGCCATCACAGTGGAAAAAATAGTGTGGAGTGGGTCCATGCTGCAGTTAGCAGTACAGTTTGCTTGGTGTGAACTGATTTCCCTTCAAACTATGGCAATTAATTTTGTGACTAAATAGCTATCTCAGGCAATATTCCTCAGTCATCTTTACAGTAATTCTGAGACACATACAACATATATCTATTCTTTCCACATGACCTTTAAAGGGCTGAATTTTATGCTAATGGACCATCTTGGGAACAGGTTCCTAGAGATCTTTTTACTGTAGAAACTGGGGCTGCAAAATGGTGCGAGGTATTAACTGTGAAGAGCAACTGGCTGAACTCAGGCCAGAAAGCACAGTCTCTTCTCCACATATTCCTGCCTAAAGCCGTGAAGTCCCACGGGGCAGCTAGAACTGGCCTTTTCTTTCTAGCCAGTAGGAGAGGGGCCAGAGGAACTGCGGTACTGAATTTTTCTCCTTGTCATGCATGCTGTAGAGACCTTTAATTTTAAGTTTGTTTGTTTGTTTGTTTATTTCTTCTCTGCATTGACAACAAAGTGATGCAGGTGGCTGTCTGCTGTTGTCTTATTGTTTTAATTTCTTACATCTGTGCCAGCTTCCAGGAGAAAATTTTGAAAAAGCTTTGTCTTATAAAGCAAGTCTTTTCAAGCATGAACTGATGCTGGATACATTCAGGTGAAACAGTCAACAGATATTTATGAGATAACACATTCTTGAAGGGATCAAGGCCGCTTTCAACCATCAGTGAAGGGGTGGAGATTTTTAATGAATCTTGAGTAGTGAAAGCTAATCTTTTGAAAACTAAGTGACTGAAATAGATTGTGCTTCTATGAGGTGATTTATGATTTTTCAGGACTTTTATATTGGAAAAAAAACAAACAACCCCACCCAACCAAACAACAACAACAACCAAACAAACAAACAAAACCAAAAAATACCCCCCCCACACCTGTTCTCTAACACTCATTTATCAATGGTATTCGACTAAAGAAACATTGCTTGAATGAAACTTAAATGAGATGTGACCACCAAATAAATATATTAGATATGTTAATTATTGATCTTCATCCTCCTTTATTCTATGGTGCTTTTATTTACTTATGATATAATTGATTGTTTACTTAATGTGAAGGATTTGTGTGCCTGAAATCTTTTTTTTCCAGCTGTACTAGTTGGCTTAATGAAAGAGATGCTGTTTGTCCAATCCATCACTTGTCTCTCTGAAATTATTAGTCTAGTTCAGTTAGCTGAGAGCTGCCTAGAGAGGATAATCTGTCCTATCCTAAGAAAAAGCTGAATCTGTAGGGTGGATCACCCTCTCAATTTCCCTATCACGCCTCAATGACTATAGAGAAAGTACTGATGGGTGACTGTGTTTGCTGAAGTCAGGGGATAGGAATCCCTCCAGAAGTGTTAAGTAAATGAAGGCTCTCTACAGAGTCGTCATTTGCTAGGAGGAACAGCAACAAATTTTAAACAGTATCTTTTTAAGGCCTGCCTCTTTACAGTTTGCTCACAACTTCAATTTTCAGAAATGGTTAGTTTTTCCAGTGTGTGATTGTTCATACTAAAAGCCATGACGGAGCTGTGATTCTTATTAGAAAGCGTTAAGCACCTACCTTTGGAAATCAAACCCTCTTAAGGGTATTTCAAATTAGTCATCCAAAATCATCAATTGTTGCTGATAAAGACACACTACATTACTGTGTTTTGTTTCAATTATTCAGCACTGACACGTTTAAATCCCAGATATCCCAGCATGTACCCAGGAGCTTCTCATAGTAGTTTCTATTTCTACATAGTAGAAAGAGATGACAGAGGTTCTTTTTTAATTAGAAACACCCAAATGTCATATAAATAAAGATAATAGTTGTGAATACTAGATTGGAGTAAAAGGTATTTCATGAACTCTAGATTTTCAGAGCAGGAATCCAGTCACTTGCCACACAGTTCTACGAGTATCTGAGTTGTCAGCAATTTAAATTTTGGGACATTTCTTTCAGTATCATGTCACTGTCTTCATGTGCTACAGTATTTTCAAACTTTGACTTACTGATCCTAAGTACAGAACTGTATTAAACTGCAACGTGTTTGAAATACAGTTGACATCAAATGATAACATTCATCTAGAGTTCTCTCTGCCACTTGTTACCATATTTCAATGGTCACATTTAACTTCAAGTGGTAGGTTAAATGTTACAGGGCCTGAAAAAACCTAAATTGATTCGTTCTTAATATTTTCCCAATCTCTAGGTTTTCTGTAAATCAATATGACTCTTGAAGGAGCCATAATTGATACTGTGAAGTATCTCAGCAATCACTCATAGGTTTCTATCACTGCAGAAACAGGCTTACTCTTCATAATTTAGAGGAACCTCAGTGGAATATGATGTTAAATATAATCTAATTCCTTATTTAAAGTATCTAAACTTTTAAATACAACCATGTGCAGAGCAAAAGGCAATGTATACCACATTAAAGATCTTTTCAGACAGTTCTGTGTCAGCATTATACAAAGCTCTCTAACATATTCATGAGGTCTGAACACCACAGTATTCTTACCTTATGTTACTGGCTTAATAACAGTATTCACTTTAAAAGTTAATCTTACTTTAACCTATTTTTTCTTTTATTAAATAGATTTTGTTTCAAATCAGCCTGCAGGAATAACAGTGTACATGTATTTCTGGAGTATCTTATTTGCATAGTAATAAATGATGAGACAGAATTAACTACTAGTTACATATCTTCAATATGGTGGTTGGTGCTATAGCTAAAGAGAGGAAATTGCCATTCTGTTGTATTGCTGCATGCTTTATTCCTTCTAAGTGTTGGTTTTCTTTCTTGAAATCTAGCCAAATAGACAGGAAAAGGAACTAGATGGGTGAAATCCTGAATGTAGTTACACAGATAATCAGTAAAGGATAGACAGCTCTTTGTTAGAGACAACGTTTTTCACATATGTTTCAGACCTCCCATTTCTCAAATCTAAACATCAGTCTTCAAGGGAGATCTACAAAGTGTTTTTAATGTCTAGGAAGTAAAATCTGTAACTACTGCTTACTAAAACAACAGGAAGCAGTTGTGTTATGGCCCATTATAATCTACTGTTGCAAAGATGCTATCAGTTCTTTTTTCTTTTTTTTCATGGGCCTATCGGATCTTCCCTTTCTAACACCAAGCACACTGTTTCCAGCACTACCTACATTCTTGCTTTCCTGCTCTTTTTGATTAACCCTAAGCTAGCACCATAATTCCACCTGTTAGTAACATCAGTTCCACCAATGTACCATCTCATTGGCATGAGAAGGAAAGGGCTTTTTTTTCATCCCTGATACATTTTTCCCTTTTCCTGCCCCCGTTCCTCACTTCTTGCCCCTAGCATTAACCTTGTGTCAGGGACCCATTTCTGGACAGATATAACTCACAACTGGTGATCTGGCTTTCTTCATTACATAGGGAGAAAAGTAGGAGAGAAAAAAATAATGGGCAGTTTCCTGCCATTTTGGTGAATTTCATTGGTGCAGAGAAGGATGCTGGAAACACAAGAGCCAGGTCATTGAGCAGAACTGGTATGGCAGTGAGGCAGATGAGGCAGAATGTGGGAGGAGAAAGAGAAGTAAGTGGAAACTTTACTCATTTTATTGCAGCCATCCATCAAATCAAACTATCTTAAACTGTAAGAGTAGTTGCAAATCTGGTTAAATAATTTCATTGGAATTTAACTTCTTTTTGTCAGCTCTGGCAAACGGGTTCTGTTCTATGTGCTGGACATGCTTTTAAAAAAGAAATTGGATATTTCTTTTAAAAGTGCCTTTTGATACTTTTGCATTGCCTGATGTTTTGTGTTATGTGGGATGATATTTATTCATACACATTATTTTAGCTACATGAGGTTTATTGCTTTCTAGGAAAATGTTGACTTTTGTTAAAAAAAAGTCTAATGTTTAACATTTTCTAACCTGCGCATCTGTTTCTAAGCAAAGTTCATATTGATTCAGTGGAAGATCGGGCAGATACTGTTCTGTCAAGTCTTTTTCCCTCTGAACATGGTTTAACTATTTCTGTGTTTTGAAACTAAGAGGTCTGCTTCATTTTCAAAAGAGCACTTAGACTTTGATTAATAATACACACATATGAGGTTGAAATAATACAGTAGTATTTCTGCCAGTCTGAACAATATGAGTGGAAACAGACAATAAAAATCTATTGTATATATTTTTGTTACGTGTGCACAAGTAAAAAGCAATTTCATGCTGGATCATGCATATCACACTCCTTTATGGAATCCAGTTGGTATCCAGCTCAGAAACTCGGTCAACATTTAGAGAACTTACTGCAGATTGTCTTGCGTGTCTTCCATTGCTGGTGCTGATCTCTTGTGTATTGTATTGCATTTTCATGAGCTTATAATTATTTTTTTTTCTGTTTACACAAGAAATCTAGCAGGGTTGTCTTTTATTCTGTATAAGTAAGGAACCGTGCACCAGAAGATCCTAGTTCTGTCAGTTGCCTTAGGGCTACCACAATGAGAATTATTCGTTACTATAGACAATGGAAATTTTTTCCCATTAACATCTTTTCTTCAATATTAAACTTTCAAACTTTCCTTTGGAAGTATACATTTTGCGAGCCATGATTATGTATGACAAAATATTAATTTTGCTTATCTTTTAGAGAGTTGCATGCTGAGGAATGTGTTTTAAATAGCCATTCTCTATTTTTCCAGTGGTAATGGACTGAAATATAGGACATACTTCCAAGTCCTTTTGGCTGCTGGCCCGACTCACCCAGCTATGGCTGGATCCTGAGGTGTAGTTGAGACTGTGGCAGTTTTGTTCAGTCAAAGAGCCCACCAAAATAAAAGGGAATCATGGGCTATATGCAAAGTTGGATAGAATGCCAGTCAGGCTCTTGCTACACTGGAAGTAGAACAAATATCTGGTATTCCATTAATTAATAAGTTTAGTAGGTGAAAACCATTGAAAGTTCCTCAACAGATAATAATTTCAAAAAGGGGAAAAGTTGCATGGGCAGTGAACAGTCAGATAGTAGTTCAAACTTTTACAAGGTTTTACTGCTGAAATGCTGTTTTAGCAATTTCTTTTTAACCTTCTTATTTAAAAAATATTTAAAGCAAAGGTTGAACTAGTGATCTTTTAATTCAGATATTTCACACAAACACCACTTCATTCCATTTTTGTGTTCCTTGTCACAGTCATTTATATGTATATAGTAAAACTGATAAGAATGTACATTGCATTATAATGCCTGGTACTGCTCAATAGCATACTCTGGGTAGGAGGTTACCCAGGCCAACAAAAGTGTTAAGAAGATCCACGGAAAGCTTCTGTACTCACTTGACCCCACACGTTTAATTTAAGCTTTTTCCTGGAGTCAGGGAGCAGGAACTTGTATCTTCCTGGAAGAATAGACCTCAAGCAAATTATCAAAATAAAACACTTTGGTTTGCTGGTGACAGGTACTCCTTGTGGATGTAACATCACACTTCCCTCACCCATGTACACCATTTCTTTTGGAAAGTTTCCCCTATTTCAGTGTCTGTTTTTCAGCCTTTTTTGATTGGCTTTTGAGAGGCAAACGAGCTCCATTCTTTGTGTGCAACTAACTTACAATGCGATGATCTGGACACTGACTGGACCTCTGATTTTCCTTCATGCATGTCTTCTTTATCATGCCATATTACTTCTCCAGAACTGAATCAAAAATAACATCTGATGTTTTTGACTGCTCAGCAGGCTGTACAGGGAAACAGGTTTTTTCACATTTAGAAACATGAACCTGCCTAAGATATTATTATGCCATTATCTGTAATTTCAGTTTCAGGGTAATTGAAATCCCATATGATCAATGATACAGTCTCTTTAAGAGCTTCTGATAGCTGAGTAAACATTGGCAGATTTCTTTTTTGATCCTGTGCCAAAGGTCTATAACCATTTCTATATATTTTTTCACTATTTTATCTGTAACCTTAATCCAAATTCTCCAATGAAGTTGCTAATTTTCATGTGTCCTTTTTTTATTAACGTATTAATGTCTTCCTTCACTTATACTGCTGCTTTCTGTTCCTCAACAAGTCTTGAGTTTTAGCTAATACGTGTTGAAATTGGAATATCCTAGCTAGCTTTCCAGTTGTGTATTTGACTACATAATCCATTCTCAATGAATAAAAATTTCGCCACTGCAGGTAGTGTCATAGTGAGCCAGTCACCATTGAATCCCTATATAGATCTAAGATATGTCATTTTATTCTTCTTGTTTCTACAAATGTTTACTCTCGGGTATTGTAAATATATTACATTCATATATTTAATTTGATTTCTGAGTGCTTCTGTACTATCTTTGCTTGCAGCCTTGCTATGTTCTTACTATAATTTGAGAAAATAGAACTCAACTCTTTTTAGGAACAAAATAACTTTTACTTGCAGAACTTGGTAGGAAGGAAGGCAGCACAGAACAGAGTGACAATTCTTGAGCTATTTATATTTCCATTCTCAATTTGTGTAACTTTTGGACTTGGATTTGTGGACATTGTTCTTAGAGAATGAGCCCAGGAGAAATATGTGGAAAAAATTGCAGGTCATAAGTGCTAGTCAATCAGCAGAATCCTCATGGGAACTGAATACCTGTCCTCTATTGTCTGTGTTTGTATACACAGCAGCAGTTTCAACCAAAAGAAGCAGATGTTTAAAGCAAAACAGAGCTGAGGACATGACATACTACCATACAAATTACAGAGTTCTTTTATATCCGGTAACTTTAGTCTGGTTCTAGCAGCTGAATACCCATTTACTGCTATAAGTTAGGTGACCTTCTGAAGCACATCTCCCAGTTTATTTTAGTCTGGAAAAGTCCATTTTATGAGCTCCAAAGACTGTTCCATAATTCAAACTAAAACACCGTAAGTGGCAACAATTGGAATATTTGCTTCAAAAGCATGCTACTGATCTGAACTAAAACATTAATGTAGGTGCCCTATTGTGGGCACACGTACACCAAAATCCGGAGGTGTAACTGCTACTTGTAAAGATGTGTCTAATAATGCAAATTTCACTAGAGCACTAATAGTGCTGGTTTTGATAATTTTTAAGTATTTTTAAAAACTTGCAATGCCTACATAAAGGTTTTATTTATTCCCTGTGGTAGACTGTGTTGCCACAGTGGTTCTTTTATAATCACTTAATCTAGATAGTTCTAAGAGTTAATGGGTATTTTTGCAGGAACTGCAATGTAGACAAATCTGAAATTAAACAGTCTTAAAACTGACTTATGCACTAGCCCTTATTTAGTAGCTCAGAGCAGAGGTGCCTTAGAAGAGCTATCAGAGAATGCCTACAGTGCTGCTGCTCTTGCTGTGTCTGTTCAGTGGAGAATGGATTCAGGCTTTAGTGTTGCCCGTCAGGAATATTCTCTGAGCTCCGCAGGACACTTTTTAGTTCTCTAGACATCCAGTAGATATAACTCTTCCTGCTATTGTCATTATAGGGCAGGTGTGCTAGCTCTCTATTCGCTCTCTGAATGTGAGGGTATTGGACTCATTTATGGGATCAAGCCCTGAGTATTTAGCTCCCTTATGAATGTTTGACAACAATCCAGCGTGGTGTACCCCGAAACATATTTTTTCAACCCAACTGTAGCACATCCATCAGTCTCCTGCTTCTCATCTGTCCTTCACCATCTCATTAGCAACTTCAGTTCACGTAATGTGCTGCCTCCAGCTATGACTGGCTACGTACCCAAAAATCATCATTTCACTCCATTGCTGCAATTTCTAAATAAAACATCTGAACCTTTGAAATGCTGCCTCTGCTTTCTCTGTTGCCATTTATATGCAGAAGGCATATATGTGGTTAATATGGATAGTATATATAGAGTACCAAGCAGGTTAGGAGCTGGTTCTAGTGAGGAAAGACTGAAGAGATTTGACACAGGATCATCAGCAGAAGTAGAATTTTTATGAGAGTCTTCATCATTTGTTGTAGGAGATATGCCTTCTGCCAGGCATACTGTGAGGGTGCGTTTTTAAACAGAGTTTACTTTCCTGGACGTATGTTTTTAAGGTTCTTATTATGGCATAGAAAAGGATAAAAATATAAGAAAACAGTCACCTGAGCTGGATTTCTTATTAAAATATAAATAACATCATAAAGTCATGACAGTATCATGAACTGGATTACTTTTTTCATAGGAAGGGATACTTGAGGCTCACTGCCCTCATAAGGATCTCCTAAAGAAATTATCCTTGGCGGATTTCCTCAGACTATCAACCTTACAGGATGTATCTCCCATATACAGGTGTTTTTACTCACTGAAGCTGTGTTCCACAGATAAGTATGCTGGACAAAAGACCTTAATAATATGTTAATTTGTAGACACTAGATGAGTGGTATCGTAATTCAGACGAGCATCCAGTGCATGAATAATGTTGGGGGAAAAGCTAGAACTCAGTTTATGTAGAGGCTTCCTTATAGGTGTTTGTTGGGATGGTGGCTTTGTTGGACAGATTATGATTTCAGAGATAGACAGCCTCCGTTCTGCACAGTTCCTTCTTGATGAGTCTCCATTATAGCTGCAGGTAGGAGGGCTTTATCTGGAGGAAACCAATTTCTGCAAAACAGCTCCTAGCTTCAAGGAGGGTTTTTCAAATTCTAGACTCTGCTCTTGTTTGTATAAGGAGAGAGGTTAGCAGGGCTGTGATGTGAGCAAGCTGATGAAAAAATTGAAGGGGATACATGTATTGTGCTAATGGACCACATCACTGAAGAGGATGAGCTGTCTCACATACAAACTGTGGAGGTGAATTGTGGTTTGAATACAAGATCATTTGGGGAATAAAATCACCTTATTTCCCAATACTAATTGCTAAGCATTCATTAATCTGGGGGATAAAATCACCTTATTTCCCAATGCTAATTGCTAAGCATTCATTCATTTTTCAAATATTAAATAAAATAATCGTCTGATTTGTAGTAGTCTTTCACTTTGAAATCTCAACTATGTCTGAACAGACTGCAGAATATGCCAGAAAAGAGGTGGAAGCTTCCACAGGAATAAGAAATTTTTATTTCAAATACAGGAAAATGGGGAAAAATAACACTAAAACATTTTCTGTTCCACTCTATGACTTTATGAGCATTTTTATATCTTTTCTATTCACATGTCTATTTATAAAGCGTATTAATGCTTGGGAGAAGAGGCAATACTTCACCAAAGCTGGTAATATATTGAGACGCTTTTGATTACTACTTCTTTTATCCCCACATACAAGAAACAAGAAAACCCTGAGAAAATAAATAGCAATTTCCAGTGCTAGCAAAATGCCAAAACTACCGGGAAATCTATGGATGTTGGTGGCCAGTGAAGCTGCCATCATGTTTTGTTTCTGATTCCTACTCACCCCCTTCAACCCCAACAAACCCAAACACCACCTATATCAAAAAGCCCTCTACTTTTTCTCCCAATATAAAACCCTTCTCTCCCAGAGTAATCCTTTGAGTATATTTAGTGGGTTCATGATGCATAAAATGTTTATATTTTTTATTATTATATTATACGGATGCCAAAGAATAATGAAATAAATTGAGTCAATCTATTCATGTAGCTGAATAGTTAAGGAAAAACAGAGTGAGTACTGCATGAAATACCATCAGGACATCAGAACAGGAGTTGAGCTTGGTCTCTGAGCTCACAGTTCCATCTTGAGATACAATTCTGTGCCACACCGTTCCTAGAATAATTTCTTGCATTGTTTACATGATTTTAATGTTCAGGAAGGTGATTGCTCAGACTGATAAAATTTTGGCCAAGTTTGTTTCTGCCCAGAGATACCATGCAGGCAGCAGAAAGATATCTGTGCTGTCTTCCATGGACACAAGAGAACATAATCTTTTAGGGGCCTTTTAGAAATATAACCTTTCAGCGCTGCACAGTTCTCCCTCCAGCTGTGAGCTAGATGTTTTATTATTGTCTACACATCCTGAATCTATAGCTCAAAAAAGACATGATAATCCTGTCTTCTGTTAACTTCATAAGAATAAGGTTGGCAGTGTCCTTTGAAAGATTCACAGTTTGTTGTCATTAATCATTATATTGCTATTAACCTTAACTGCTGAGCTGAGGTGGAAGCCCACAGGTAAGATTTCTGAGGAATGATCAGAGTGAATAAAGTACCTAGGGAAATACAGAGTTAAGGGTCAAAGATGGACCAGAGGGAAGAAGCACAAAGGACACAAGAGCAGAGAAAACTGGGACAGGGACAGAACAGAACCTTGTGGAAGAGTACAAGTCTATATGCTTGCTGCCCTTCAAGTCCTGATATTTAAACTTGGAAAAAATATGTGAGCCCAAGCCATAGCTGCAGGCCATCAAATCACATTTTTGGCAAGTTCAGATCCACATTTGAGTATATATCTGTCAGGGTATTTATCTCTATAAAAAGGTCAAAACGAAGCCTAGAATTGAATGTCCAAAATGGCTGTAAGGTTTCATCCAGGTCAAATTCTCATTTTTTTTTCTCCTTATGATTTTCAAGATTCCGTAACTATTTATTGTACCTAGAATTTCCCCAAGAGAAATAGAACTTTTTATTTCTAAGAGACAAATAATTTTCTGCTTTAAAACATTTATTCAATAGGATGTAAGCAAAATTTAAAACGAAGTTCATTCTTAAGCTCTTGAAATGAAGCTTGTACTTATGTACTATAATGACTAAAATGCTTTTCTAATCAAGAAATAAATACATAATTAAGTCACAAATAGTGATCTGGGATTGGACTTTGTTGACTGAAGAACACTGCTACTACTATTAGTAGTAATTACACTAGCAGTTATTGAATAATATATTGTTCTGGATGGCACGAATGCTATACTTTCACTATTTAGAATTTTCTAGTGAGATGCAATTAGTTTTTTGTTTATTTTCTTTATTCTCTCTGTTTATTCAGGATGTTTCTTCCTCCCCTCGCTCTTCACCCACTGCCCAGCCCCCTGGTGTGTTGATGCTTATATCCTTGTCTGTGACAGAACACCATTCCTTTTCTGAGAACAACATACTTTTACCTAATAAATGACTGTGGAAAATATGTCACTCCTATTTGAGGTTGTATTGTGCTAGTATTTTGGTAAGATACAGAATACAGAGCAGAACTTTATTTATTTGCACAGACTTGAAGAAGCTTTCCAATGCTATTTCAGTTGTTTTAGCACTTTTAATATTTAGTATTTTACAATCCTTTAATTCAGAATATAAAGACTATTGCAAAAATTTAGTAGAAAAGCAAGATTCACAAAGAAAGGGAATATGCTTTAAAAGATAATTGTGAAGCAGGAATACAATGTTCCATCTTAGATTCTGTGAGCTTTGGTTTGGTATGACGTGATTATTTACTATATCAAAGGAAATCTTCCACGTGGATCTTTCTTGCTCTAAGTTGGAAGAAGTCAGATGTCTCAACTATCTGACCTATAGTAACTCTTACAGGCTGTTAGAAAGCCATAGCAAGAGGATATTTGTCTGGGGCAAATGTACTTTCTCTTCACAAATATTGTACAGACTGTGACAGAAGTTGGACCTAATTACTGCAGTATGCCGCCATCAAGCTATTTTGTCTGTATTTGTGGCTTTTTGTACTGTTTTGGTGACAATGAGAGCCCTTCAAAATACAATAGAAGTGCATTTTGTATAGGTTGTAAGTATGCAGTAGCTGCTGAGACAAATTTGATTATTACAATATCAAATTATGATTATTACAATATAGAAAGAGGAAAATGGGGGTAGTTATGCAAATTATACTATTGCCTCTTTATAAGCTAACTACTGACAGTTTTGAACTGTATATAATTTGGATGTGATAGTTCAGTGAAATATTGTGCTATGGTAAGCATACAGGCGAGATAGACTTAGGGCTCTGAAAGCAGCTTTTTGAATAATAGTTTCTTTTCATTTGAGAGTTCTATCATGTGGCTTTAATATTCTCTAAAGATATTTTTGGACAGTATATATGCTCCTTTTTTACATACAATAGGTGGAACAGGACCTTCCACTGTGTTCCAAGTTACGTTTTAGCATCTGTTTCCTTTTGATAGCTCATTATCTGTGATTATATTTAATTCAAAGGTGGTGGAAGTATTTATAGTTTACTTTATTATATTTTATTGTGTTACATAAAGCATTACACTATTTTATATTTTTTTCTAGAAAGCTTTCTAGTTACTTTCTTAATGTCAGAATAAATTACAGCACTGGGAAGATCTGTGGTGCTGTTAGTTTTGCCATGCCAAAGTTCTGTACTACAGCATTGTTTTTATGGAAATGCACTGTACTAAAAGCCAGAAGACGTTTTCTTACTTTGAAGTCTCATTAGAATGAATTCTAAGATCTGTTCCTTGGGACTAGGTTTTGCAGGCAGAAGATATTCCAGAAAGAATTCATGCTAGCCTAAGTCTTTCAGTCTATAATGTTTAGTTATTTGAACCTGAAAACAAATGCATATATTTTACTGATTTCCTCAGTCGTATACATTAAAAATAGTATTATCAATCCTTTAGACAGTCTTGCACTGGCTCTGCTTATCCAGGTATAAAACTGCTATGGCAGTGCACTACATGCCAAGGACTGGCACTTTTATTTCTTTTACTACTATAGAAATTACCTGAGGAGTTATTACAATTCCCCTACTACATCTACTGATGTTCCTAGTGTTCTACTCTTCACCTCTAAGGAGTTATCTGAATCTTTAATAATTTTTAAAAACTGGAATTATCTTCCACTTCTTCACATAAAAAGGTCATATTGTGTTATAAATTGATAACTGTTCCTAAAAGGGCTACAGGAAGCATATGAATTAAAAAGAATAATAATTGCAAACTAGTCTCTTTTTGTCAAAAATTAGTTGTAAGTTCAGAAGCAGATTGAAAGAAAATGGTAAGTAAATGAGGTACAGGAAAGGTTGCTAAGATTAAAATTAGATTTAAGATTGCACCTAAATTACTAAAATATTCCTTTAAAATTATTCTTATTTGAGATTAACATGATAATCTCATTTACAGAGTTGTAATGTGGTGCAATGTTCATATGAATTGCTGAAATTAATGACATTTGCAGTGTCAGGGACCTATCAGAAGTCATTAGATGTTTAATTTTTCAACAACCAAGAACACTGTTTTGTCAGATTATTTCAACTGAAAGAAGGTGAAAAAAATGAATGCCTACAAATCTCTTCAAGCTATTTTTGAACTATTCCCAAAGTGGCCTTATAATTAAAATTTTTAGTAGAAATGATAGCCAGCTGGAAATATCCTTGGAAGAAGAATGCATAGTAAAATTGAGAGGCCATGATTCTGTTTGCCACTACCCAGAATAGAAGGGTATCAAACCTTACTAGCATTACCAATTTAACAGTGAGTTTCAACAAACACTCAGCTATTTCATTGGCTGAGTGACTATTACGTCTTGGTCTGTATGGCTAAAGAAGTCCTGTTTGGAACTGTTCGCAACAGATAATTGTGAGTTCTGTAAACCGTATGTCAGGACAGAGTATTTTGACCACGTTTGATAATTATCTTACCTGGAATTTAATTGTAAATCTCCAGTCATTTTTAAATTGGGAAAAAAAATATTAAAAGCAACATATTTTTCAGTGACTTAAGTTATTGAGGTCAATATTCCCACTGATGGATGGTTCTAAATGTCTCAAGGGTTGAATATAGGAGCTGGCATCTCTTTGTTCTGATTTTCTTAGAATGACACCTATTACTTCGTTGGAGTAATTGGCAGTTGCAGTATTGATCAAATTACTTTGAGGAGTAAACAAGTAATCAAATAAGCAGGATGAGCATGAGGACTAGTTTAGAGCCTGAAGAACACACACAAAAAACCTTGAAGGCTGAAAAGTCACAGTATTTAACAAATTAACAGCATTATAACTCAGACAGCTTACTATTAAATCTACAGCAAGTGTTTGTATTGAAAGAATTGACTAACAGGCATTTATTAGAACTGAAACTATCTTTCTGCAAGATCTGTGAACAGCTGTCTGGAATGTTTAGAGGTTTTTGTTTTTTGTGACAAAACTGATAGTTCCCTTTTTATTATATATTTGCTTTACTTGTACTTGAAAACAGTAGGATCAAAACCAATTTATATCAGTGACTGCACACACGTTTGATATACACGGTCTTTACCCAGAAGAGGTTATCATGTAAATATACAAGACAAATTGAAATTGAGAGAAAGGGAGAAATAGTATTTCTATTTTAGAAAAGAAGCACAAACGGAAAAAATAATTAGCACTTTACTTGCATTATTAAGTCTCAGTAATGTCACTGGAACTACCTAGGCGAGTTGCTTGCAAGGAATGTTAGGGGTTAACTGTCTTGTCCAGCAGACATTTCGGCATCGCCCTGGACACCCGTGACAGCCTGGGGCGTAACTGAGATCTGTTACCTAGTTGAGTACTTCTTTGAACTTTGAAATCATCCAGCTGTGAAACATACCTGCTATCTATACAGCAGTGCACAGCGTGGCATTGTTCAGGGCTGCACTAGCATGAAAACCCAGTAAAGAATTGCTCTGAGGAAGGGAATAGCTGATCAGCTTCGGGGGGGAAATGTCCAGTTTCTGTGACTTTACAATAAAATGTTCACAGAAATGTGAAGAGGAAGTCTAAGTCTGTTGTTTCAGAAGGAGAAACAAAACCTGTGACCGTGTGATTTTTTCCCCAGAGGTATGTTCAAATTTGGGGCTTAAACAGGAAGAAATTAAAAGAAGAATGTAATGAAGGATGTAGTTTTATACTTAAGAGCTTTTCAAAGAGCTTTTTGCATTTGATGTTTTTAGTCATTTTTTCAAGGAACAATAAACTGAACTAAATTAAAAGATACATGGAATAATTTTTAATTTGATTAACCAAGCTAACTGTGGGATTAACTATTGTCCCTTTTTCTCATCACCATTGATATCCCTTAGGTACTTTCTGTCTTACCGAGTGCATTCCCTAGTATTGCAAAATAAGTTGTCTGCTTCAAAGGCACCTTACTATGTGGTGCCCATTATTTTGAACTTGCTGCTAATGCAATAGGAATACTAATATTTCCTGTGTTCTGTCATTTGATCTTCTCGTGTATTGCTCTGTGTTTAAGTTATAAACCCACACGGGAATGTAAAAAAGCGTTCAGAGCTTTTTTGGCACTAAATAAGTAAAGTATCAACAATAAACACCAAATATTTGCAAACCTTTCAAGGAATTCCAATAGCAAAAAACGAAAGTGCAGCTTACAAGGTCCAGTGCTAATAAATATCTGGTTCTTCAAAGCTGGTACATGCATAATGACCATTTACAATCTGCATTGCAGGCTTTTGAGAAGATTATTGTAACCTGACAGCGACAGTTGCATACTGCAATTTGCATTTCAATATATGAATAATTAATTTTAAATATCTGTAAAAAATCTTATCTTCTAAAAATTTGAGCACTGCCTTTTCCAGTGGTGAGCAACAGCGGCATTTTAACGAGCTGAGTCTCACTAGCTCTGAGACCTGTTGATTTCTGTGGCATTCCACTGATGGTGGGTTTGTCTTGCTACCTTCTGTAGCATTTAAATGTTGCTATATCCAAGTGACAAGCTGCATAATTAAATTCTTCTGGTCATTTAAATACGCAGACAAACTATTTTTAAAATTGTTTTTATGTTCAGGAAATGAAGCAGTACATCTAGCTTGAGCTACTAACATCTGCGCAGTAAAATGATGCAGTTTTCTTAGCAGAAAGAAAAAATCTTGGACTAACACCTTTGAAAATTACAGAGATGTTCTGAAAAGATTTAAACTGAAAATTGTGCTATTTCTTAGCACAGCTCAGACGTCTTCCTGAAAGTCTTGTATGACCAGTTTTATTGAGCAGAGTGGTCATATGAGGGATGACAGTGTGAAAAACAACTGCAGACCTGCAAACTGTAGTCTTGTTCATTTTCCATTAAACCATCTAGTGCCCTGCAATGAATCTCACATTAACTTACTGTATTTCCATTCGAGAAGGAGCGGTGAATGGCACTAACATCAGTTTATATCAGACGTTCAAAACAGTCTCATTTTTACTACCAATTCACTTGCCCATAGTTGTAATTTTAAATATATATTTAAAACTCCATAAAAACTTTAAAGAGAACTTGGAGTACTGGTTATTTTGCAGTCTCACCTAAGGCAATATTGTTCATAATATGGCTCTGAGACTCCCTTATTTCCTAGGTGATAAAACCTTTTAGATAGGTAATTTAGTCATCAAATGGATGCTCGGATTCTCTGTCAGAGCAGAGAACTTTATTTCTGGTGTTAGCTCTTTTCTTGTTTGGGGGTTGATTTGAGTGGTTTCTCTTGAGTGTGTGATTAGTTGCTTTCTTGGATCAGGATTTGTGTGTAAGATTTACTGCAAAGCTCCTTTGGTTCTCTGTGACATTTTGCAGTTTATTTCAATGAACTCTGGGTTAGGCCCATTTAGTGTCTAGGACAAATACACTAAATGCAGATAAAGAGGATGCAGGTTTAAATTCTGAACCGTTCCTTTTACCTGCTGGAACAACTCACGCTGCTTTGAAACTAGCTCTTACTATTGTGTCTTTCTTCGTCTCTTGTTTCTCTAGCTGTAAGCATGAATGATATCTGTCTTGTAAAGATTTCTGAGATTTACTAATGTATTACTGTTATGAGTCATTATCTCTGAATTGTCCCTGGTGAATTTTTCTGAAGTGTTTTCATTAAGTCTTCCACAGAGTTTGGCCACTGCAGTCAGAGGGCCAGTGAGAATGTTCTGGAGGATTTTCCTTCTGTTCACACAGTCCTAACATCAGATAGTCCATGCTCTCAGTGCAACCAGATATCCGTTGCCTTTCCTCGGGAGTGGAATGCCGGATCTTTGTTCAGAAATGATAATATTGTTGATACATTCAGTTGTTAAGTTGTTATAGTGCAGCAAGTTCACTGAACTATTATCTGTGTTATATTCATATAGAAGTGTTTAAAGTGTTACACTTCGCTGAGACATCAAATCTGACATAGGTTAGAATTAAAAGTTTCTGTTGCAAAGATCCACAGATGTTCATTTATTTAATTGTTCCAAATAATGGTAAGCTTTTGCTATTCTGGGCTGGGAATAAAACAATAGGTCTTGAAATACAGCTACTTTAATTGTTTTTAATTTATATTGTTGTATTATTTAGGCTCAGGTTGTGCTCAGAAAAGGGTTTAAGCTGAATTAACCTTCTCTACCAACAGTAACTCAAGCAATTTGAATAATTGAAAACATAGTTTTCAACCATCTGATAGAGAAATGAGCCTTTCTTAAGCACACAGTATCAATCTGAGTTTGCTGCCCTTGAAGCAAATGGGAGTTTTTCACTCAGAGAAGACATACTCTACACAATTGAGGAAAACAAATTCCATGTATGCTGAAACAGCAGGGTAGAAAAAGTAGGTGTTCAGTGAGAAGTACTGCTGAGGCAAAGCTGCTTTTCATTGCTGCTACTAACCTTTTGTATAGGACCTTCTCCCTATAAGCTAATGGCATCAGCCTGTTTAGCTAACAATTTGAATGGCAGCCTATGAACTCCTGTTTTGTATCTGGTTAGATACTCCTGCCAGACAGAAGAGCAGAAACCTATGTTTGTTCTCACTGCACTTTGTACTTTTGTCTCCTCAAGATGCCTTTGTATTGTGTTATTAGGACAGCACAGGCTATCCTGCCAACTGTAATGTGCAGAGAGAAAAGATGTTAATATTTTCCAAATAAACCCTTTTCTCTCTTACTTTAAAAAAGCCAGCATAGTTGAAAGACGTAGCTTTCATGGCTATCTGTGACGGATTCAAATTGTGATGAGTATTGAATGATCTGCCAAGCCCTGTACATCACTGAAGACTTGTCTTCAGTAGCCAGTTGGCTGGCAATCTAACCCTATCACATTATTATCCTAAGAGGTATATAACTTGTTGCTTCGGTAAGCCATAATATTGTAAAAGGTTCCAAAATATCATGGGAAAAGGTCTGAATGTTGTATTTGAGCTCATGCAAAGTGTACATGGATTTGATTTGGAACCCAAATACAAATTTCTTGACTAAGCTGTTTGTAAAGGGTTGGTCCTAGAGAATTTTGAGAAAAATGCAGCTATAGACTTGTTTTGTATTTGCTTTGGATATTTTCTCTTATTTTTGCCTGCTTATCCTGGCAGTGTTTTTGTATTCTGTTTAGATGCTTACAGAAGCAGCAGATCCCTGTTTTGCAAACTGTTCTTACTGAAGCCTTCTTTTGTTCATTTTCTTAGTTTCATCTGAGTCATTAGGCTTATCTTTATGTGTCAAATGGTACACATAGTGATGACAAGGGGGAGTAATTCAACACTGCTACTTGACACTTGTCATATCAGGCAGTTCTCAGCATTTTATGTGTAAGTACAATGAGATTTTTGCAAAAGCAGTCTGCATTTGCCAGAGTCTGTACTCTTTAAAACCAATCACACTTTAAATTCTTCCCACGCTATAGAGGCCTTTATGTTATATATATGTCTTCATAAATATTTTATACTTTAAAATTATTCACAAGGTTTTTGTATACAGAAGAGCATACATTTATATATTTATTTTCCATACTTTAGGACAAATTTTTTTGTTAAATGAAAAGCTATTTTGGAAAAAAAAAAAAAAAACAGTTTCCTGAATCTTTTTTTTTTTGGTTTTGCCATGCATATCCCACAGAAATCTTATGCTATGAAAGATAGCTTTTAATTATCTTGCTGTGTGGAAATTGCTTCTTGGAACTGGATGGTGCAGTAAGTGCTAATATTTAATTTCTTGTGATCTGAGTTGAAATCTTGACTTAGATAATAAGTAAAGGGAATTTTGTTGACTGTACAGTAAAGGAAAGGAACTAATTGGTTTGAGAGGAGAACAATCTCTTTGAAGAGGCTATTAAAATGATAATGGGTAGGTGATAATTTAGCAAAAAAGTTGTCTGCATTTGTTCTGATTGAATGAAGTAAGTAGAGAATCATTCACCACTAGAAGTTTTCCACTTTTCTATTTGTTTCTTTACTGTGAATCCGAACTTTACTTCTAGCACAAACCATATTTGCTAGCAAGGAAAGATAGTGATGCTGTTCAGGCACATGCTGGGGTACATGGCTACCTTTTCCAGCTGTTAAGGATTTTCTGTAAGAAAAAGGCAACTCCTATATTCTCTCTCTCTGATCATCCCATTTGTAAAGGAAGATAACACACACCATTTGTGGATGTGGCAGACTCTGAATAGAAGGGAGAATCATTTCCAGTATGTTTCTACAGTTTTTTCCTAAGTCTCATCTTCCACCACTTAGAAGAAGATAGGATAGGGTGGTGGCTGCCCCTATTCAGACAGCACTCTGTCCAGAGCAATGAACTCCACCTGTGAGTAACTAAAATAACTAAAGGGGAAAAGGAAACACACTGCTGAAAGGCAGCAGAATGTCAGTGAGTACTCTGAGAGGTAACTGACTCTCATAATCAGAATGTTTCCTATAAAAACTGGGATTTTTGACAAACCAAACATATATTTTTTCGTACTGGTAAATCTGAATACCATATTTTGTAAAAGTGCTCTGAAATATTTCATTTCAAATCCACAAATAGTAGATGAATCAGAATTTCCCTGTTGGGAAAATTCAAGTTTACATCCCTCAAAACTGAACTGTCTCAGGGATCCTCTGGGAATTTCCCTTTGTCCTTACTTTCTGCAGTCTGTCATAGCATGTTTTAATCGTAAGAAAGGTAAGCTGTCCATGGAGCCTGGCCTATATAAGAAAAAGGACACAAGAAGTTTCCTAAGTATGTATCCAGTTGTGACATATTGCGTCTAGAAAATGCAGCTTAACAGTTAACTGGATTGAAATTAGATAAGTGTATCCCTTCCTGAAAGTTTAATTTCCATCAAAAAAGTTGAAGTAAACTATTTAGTGTTTCCAAAGCAAAACTTTTCAAATTGTCATTCATTAACAGTTTTGAAATTTCTAGGTGATTGGTGATGGAAGAAAAAACTGAACCGATCATAGGTGGTGGTCCTTTTGGGAGAGATCACATAAAATAAGTATTGTGCTATTTCTCATGTATTTTTTTTTCCCAATGCTTGCAAGCACCTCTGGCTCACAAGAGAGTACAGTTCATCAATCAGTTCTGCAACATTAATTTGTGTGTATACATGTCTTGACTTCATGTTGTTTACATCTTTCTCCAAAATAATCTTTTAATACTCTCACTGGAGGGGTTTTGAGCTTCTGACTATTGTTATTCTATGCAGTTGCCTATGGTATAGCTGTACTCTCTTTCCTTTTTCATCATAGCCTGGTGGCACCCTCGCTGTGCTACAGTATGTGAAATAAGCGAAACAGTGTGTGAGGGAGGAAACCTAAGTTTAATCATGCTTAAGGTGGAGAACATGGATGTGTCTATAGAATTGCCTTCATCTATTAACAGGAAATTGTGTTTATAAGGGTAAATGAGTAAGTTTAATCATGCTTAAGGTGGAGCAACATGGATGTGTCTATAGAATTGCCTTCATCTATTAACAGGAAATTGTGTTCATAAGGGTAAATGAGTAATTTTATACAGGCCTCGGCAATTTCATGACCTTCGTATGACATTGTTCAGACATTGGAGGTATTGCTGCTTTGAGAAGTGCTGTGGCACAATGCCAGGCTGTGAACTGTGCAAGTATCTAACAAGAAGCAGACCTGAGGGAGACAGTTTTAGGGCAGGCTTAGATTGGATCTTACCTCATCCCCCTGAGCCACCAGTACAACTGTTAAATAAAAGACTTTCTTTGAGACCCTTTCTTCCTCAGAAATGCTTCGTGAGATGTGACTAGAATCTGTAATTTGGTAGGTCTTCCTTTACCATGTTTTAGATGTTAAAACCAGTTTTCCCTGGTTGAAGACAGACTTCAGCTATTTAATTGTCTTGTCTGTTAGGCACCACACACTTGTCACCTGAGGCTGTCACACATCATCTTGGCTCCGTAGGACCACTTGATGGCAAAGGGCCACAAAAAAAGGCTGTAGTCCAGGGGGCAGACTACTCTGAAGAGTGACTTCTCTCTTATTGCTGGACTGCAAGCTTCAGACACAGCTGAAATGCCAGAAATGTGTGAACTGGTAGTGTCATTAGACAAAAAATAGATAAAGGACAAGTGAATTATTCATATGCTTTGTTTACAAAGGTGATTAAAATCCAAGTATGTTGCATCTTTGAACAGGTCAGCTTACGTGAATAGATTCCAAAAGATTCACATTTGTTAGCAACAGTTTTCTTTTGGATGTTATTCATGCTTCAAAGACTTAACTGTTAAAGTGGTTTTTAAGGCGTACATTTAATCTGCATTCTTGTGACTGCCTTTTTATTGAGACAAAGTAATTTCTAAGTATTTCCTTTTGTTAATTTTTAACATTCTTCTAGTGATTCATCCCTTATTTCACCAGTTGTCCAATGAAAAGATATGGGACTAACATGGGGTTTATTCCATGTTTGTAAAATAACAAAGCGGGAATATTGTTCATTATTTCCTGTGCACAGCTGTTGAAATAGATGAAGCAAGAGGAAAGAGGAGCACTTTCCTTAGTGAAGTTCTGTAAATCGTTTAATCTAAAAAATGGCAATAATTGGAAGGGGACAGCAGAATTTTAAACATTCATAACAGCAGGCTAATCAACAGAAGGACAAGAAGAGGTGAGAAAAAGGATTAACTTTGCTTATCTGGACTTTGTGAGCACCGCTAGAAATTATTACTTCTTACTTCTTTGTCTTTTCCCAGGAATATGAGCATATAGTCCAAAATGTCCTAAAAGTCTGTTATCTGGCCACAGAAAGCAGGTGCAGTGGAAATCTAAAGATTTGAGGGCCTAATCCATACTCTCAAGTGGTCCAGAACCACTCCTTAGCCTTCAGTCTGGTGGAGGTCTTGGGCACCTCAGATGCTTCTAGATCAACTCAAGAAGTTGCACCAAAGGTCCCTTAAAACCTGTAGTCACCAACACCTACTTCATGTCATTTGTACATCCCAGTCACTAAGAGGTAAAGCCCAAAATTATCTTCTATGTACAACAAAAGAGAACGAGTGAATTATGTAGTAACTAAACTCTGATCAGACCAGAGAACAAATAGTATTTACCATAACTGGAATAGCCCATTCTGATGGGTTACCTGAGAACTTCTTTTTCGTCAGGGTCATGTCCTCTATTCAACAGAAAACCAAATGGAAATAAATTATTGAGAAAGTGCTCTGGGTCTAATGAATTCTAGAGGGAACTGAGTCCTAAATGGATGATCATAAAAGATTACTGGATGGAAATCTTTTCCTAAAAGAGCCTTTTAGTGAAGTACTTTAGACATCTTATGTTTTATATGATCAAATATTTAATATAAAAGCTCAAATACTCTTGCATAATAAAATGTAAACTTCCACCAGCAAAAGCTTCTGTGAAGTTCTTGTGCCAGGTGAATGTACAGCTACCTGTTTTCTCTCTGTGCAGGATCAGTTTGGCGGAGAAAGTTTTGTCAAAATGTTGAGTAGGATGCTACCACCTTTTAATGCCAGGGAGAATTTGAGTTGTTATTTTACAAGTCATTGATCCACTGAACACATCTGTGCAGCACAAAATGCCTATGGATGCATAGGATCAGCATGGATGCTGATGTTTATAAAGTTGCTTATAAAGTTGTTTATAAAGATGCTGATGTTTATAAAGTTGCAAAAGCATGTAAGGCTTATAATCAGTGAAGTTATGGCCAGGTTCTTAGAACTTATATAATAAGAAGACATAAAGTATTCCAGTACACATTTAGTATAAAACGTGAAATCTTTGTGCTTGATACATTAGTAATTCAAGCTTTCAGATAGATAATCAATGAAAAGAAAATGCTCGTCTTATGACATTATTTTGCAAACTGCAGTTATGTATCATGGACTGTGTGTAATACCACCTTTCGTCAAGTGTATTTGTACTTTTTTGTACTGTGTGGAGATACTGATTGTCCTTTTTTAATGGGTCTTTACTGACACTGTAATGCTCATAGTGATACTTTTCAATTAGGTTGTCATAATAATGAAGGATTAATTCCAAAAGCAGGAGAATCTAGGTCCTAAATTAATATCACAGTATCACAGTATCACATATAGTCTTTTTAATTATTACATTAGTTAAAGAATTTTTTTAATAAACATGCATGTGCAAAGGTACCAGCAATTAGTCTCTGTGATAAGTGGGTTGGAGGCATTTTTCCATTTAATCTTTGGTTTGAACCATAATGTCTACCAACTTAAAAATTAAATTTCTGTCTTAGTCATCACTTGATGATTATCATCACTTGAAGTAAATTCTTACTGTAGTGAGGAGGTAGGAAATAGGTAAGAAAGCTACTTGACTCTAAAGAGCCATTTTATGCCGGGGCCAGGTTCTGATGCACATATTTGTGTTATGCATAACTTCACGAGTGAATTAAAATATAGATTAAGGTTTAGATCAATATAAATTTGACAGCCTCTGTCCTTTAAGGTTTTTGAGTCAGAATTGCCAGTGGCCATGAAATGATAGCCCTTCTTGAAAAATCTTAGATCAGGTGACCTAGTGGCATTACAATCCAGCGCTCGGTGTTTCACCCAGCTAGTTGCTCAGTAACATTTTGGTCTTTCTGCTGCCTAAGAAGCTAACAACAATTATATTGTCTTAAACATTTTTAACTTGCATTCTAAATCTTTATATTGTACACATATGAATAGAATATAGCTGGTCTTTTCTCAGCATTACTTCTAGGTTTAGGAAAAGAAAACCAGCTATCATTGTAGCACTGCATCCCAAAATACAGCTCATAAATATACAATTTGCAGTGCCTGTTCTTGTTTAACCTGGTGAGAAATATAAATATGGATCCCCTTCAACTGCTTTCTCTGTTGCTGTTGTTGTGCAGAAGGCAATCTTCGCAATGATATGACCCAGATATCAAGCTCCGGAACCCAGATATCAAGCTTCCAATTGTAGAATCTGCATCCTGGTTGCTCATTGAAGAACAGTAACATTTTCTGTTGCCTAAATTTTAATTGAACTGCTCTGTGCAGGTATGTAATCATTGTGATCATGCAATATTTTTCTTTAGTAGTAAGTGCAACCATAAATTATTACACTAAGTGTAGAATATCATAATGACTCAAAAATCTTCTCAGTAATCAGTATAGACTGATACTATGCAAGAAGTTCTGCAGGATGCTCTTCTGGCTTCAATCAAAATACGTAAAGGGATATGACATTGCAACACTAGCTATTTTAAATGACACCTTGGATAGTCTTTGGTATCATTAGTGAAGGTTCTAGTACTGTGCAGTGCACCAGAACTGAGTCGAGTCATCGAATAATCTGCAGTATTCATCAACCAGATCTGATGGCACTCTTGAATTCCTAAATTTGAAATTATGCATAGTGCACTGAATCTTGTTTCTTGTTTAAATCTACACCTTTTGTCAAGCACCTTTCTTGCTGTCTACTTTCATGCCAGGAAGAATTTTCCCCTCAGTACATATATAAACAAGTTTATAGGAAGGTCACTTTTTTCGTGAATTATTTGCTGTGGGAAACCTAGTGATTTAAAACTGTGGTTTTAAATGCAGGTTCCTTTCATTGTTAGGCAGAAGAGAAGAGGGAGGATAAAAAGTGATTGAATAAGTATAAATTGGTGGCTCACAGATACATGCTGCTGGCAGTTCTGATGGTACAAGGCAGTAAGCATGTTACTTCTCATGTAGATAAAGCAGGTTATTACATGACGCAATATTTATGCATATCTTTTAATGAAGATACTTTGTTAAAGATTTCATGTTTTATCTTAAAAGTGCCTAATTTTTTCTAAAAAATGTCAACTGTTGCCAAATTGTTGCTGGTAGGAAGTGGAAGATCTAGCTATTCATACACTCAAGAAGATTCTCATTCAGCCCAAATTACTCTCTATATTTAAGTGAAGAAAACACGGGACCTTCTCATTAAGGTCATATCTCTGTTATATGTTTACAGCATTACTGAGATAGTTTGTGCTTAATTTGATATGAAAGCTCCCTTATTTATTAGTAATTCTGTTGATGTTAAAGTTCCTGTTGTTCAAGTGAATCCCATGAGGTGACAAAAGCACAGTTCATAAGAAGCAGAGTAAGTCTTGCTGTGAAATAGGTCAGGCAAGAGCAATGTGGAGTCAGTGCAAAGTAAAAGGAGATTGAGGAACAATGTCTGTTTCAAAATAAAGCAGCGTTTCACATTATATACCTATTTGACATGACTAGACCTAGAGCTTAACTTAGCTTCAAATACGGTAATAAAAGAAAATATTGTTTATGGGTACATTGTGGCCAATGCTTTGTTTTTGTCACTACTTTTTGAGATAAAAAGTTCTCTGTTTTTAGGATAAAAGTAAGTGATGTTCTAGGTCAGGTTGGCAATTTAAAAAAGGCAGGGAAAGCAGCTATTATTCATGTGGACTTCATTAATAAACGGCAACAGCGGTATCTGATCGGTAACAAACAGTGAAATAAATCAGTGCATTGGGACTGTAACTCTAAACCTGAACACTCAAAAACTAAAGTGTAGATATCTATCTCTGAGAACTATTAGCTTCATGATCAATACTGGATGACAGAGAAAGGTTGACGGAGTCCCATCTGCCAAAAAAAATTGACATTTTTTGAACTGAAAGCAGGTGAGAATAAGGATGAATGTATGTGGCTCACATCCACCTTTGACAGAAAATCTCTGAGCCTGATAATGAACTTGACTGTTTTAAGAATGCTGAGACAGGATGAAATTGTTGTACCAGTTCTGAGTGGAGAAAATGCCAAATGCTTTTTAACCAAGTTAAAAAAAATTGTATGGGCTGTTACATATCGGAACCCACTGGCTTTTAAACCTCTAAATACATTACCATTGACCCTCAAACTTAGATCCAGACATTTTAGAAAACAGCTCTTTGCAGTGACAGAAATATTTAAGGTGGACGTGGGCCATAGCAGTTTTGTTTTGATACTTCTGTATCCAGTGAGAGCAATAAATAGACAAATTAAAGCTGGAAAACACCCGCTAGGTCATGCATTCAGCTCTCTCAAGACAGAAAATACATTAAAAGTTATTAGTGGTGTAAAACCATTTTGACTTTGTAGCAGAACTTGTCAGCACAACAAGATCTGTTCAGTAGGATGCCCTATGCAAAGCAGCTGTAAACAGTTTACATTATTTCTGGGGGTCCCATTCACAATAGGAGACTGTAATTTAACACACATGCTCATAGGAGGAGAGCCTCGTAGAGTCATCTTGACGTGAGTTTGGTGCCAGAATGGAGACTGCATAAAAGGTGCTTAGGGACATGGTTTAGAAGTGGTGGTGTTTTTATCAGGGTAGGTTAATGGTTGGACTTGATGATCTTAAAGGTCCCTTCCAACCTCACTAATTCTATTCTAAGAATGGTTTCAACGAATTTTCTTTTGCACATCATTCCGTTTTTCCAAGTGGTGTATTCCAGGCTGAGACCTTCAGCACACAGTGTGGTGATGTGGCACCTGATGTACATTTATTCCTTTGTAAATATATAGAGATGATAAATTCCAGTCTGGGTGGCTTGCAAAAAGTAATCTGATTTCATTTCGCTGCCTGCAAATTACTGACTGTTGCTAATTTATGACTAGATTTATATATGGAAACACACAGCTAGCCCTTCAAAAATACCAATGTTTGGTACTATTTGGAAACACTGTGCTTTTTTAAATAAATTGCAAGTGGAGAGAAATAAATCCATTTGGCTGTCTGAAAATGGTACTGGCCAAAGGGCTACTGGACTAAATGCATGGATGAGAAGACATTTTATGACACTTTGTCATTACAAGGACTTGGATATAAAGTCCTTGCCTTCTGAAGGGAAAAGTAAATCTAAGTTGCAAGCGATTTTCATGCACTAGGCAATAACGGATATCTGCTAAGCACATCTAGTAGAACCTGTATTTTAGGATGTTTAGCATTAAATGACATATTAATTTCTGATAATTAAGTGGAGGCACTGCTCAAATGTTTTTCTAATATTTGCAATGTAATTTCAAAGGTTAGTGGTAACAGTTGCATAAGTGTTCAGAGAGCCAAAGGGTGCCCTATCTCTAGAGCCAATTACCTTCTGTGGCTTGGCATGTTCTCTAGGAACAAGGACTCGTTCAGATAGGCTCTATCTCCAGTAGATTTCCCTGGCAATTCATGCAATTTGAAGGAAATACCAAAATGTCCCAGTTTTGAGGGTGGATTGAACTAAAGGAGTTTGATTTGTGTTCTGAGACTAAAGCTTTATTTTTGCTCCATCTTTCTCATCCCTCCTTCTCTTTCATTCTACCTCTCTTCCACTCCCCAGGAAGGAAAGGAAATAATATAACTGTGTTACCAAGCAAACTAGTTTTCAGCCATCCAAGTACCAGCCTATGCTACACTATAATAGTCACATATCATTATAAACTGGCTGCACTGATGAAAGGGTAATTTCACTTTGCTAACGCAGTCATTTATTGTGCTCCTTCAAGTGTTAATTTTTACAGCACTCAGAACTGTGCTAGATACTTCTCAGTTACGTATAGGATTAAATGATAATGTAGATAACCCAAAGCACTTGGGTATAAATGATTACGCTATATAAGCACAAAGTTCACAAGAAAAGTTTCTATGGCTAACAGAAAATGAGAAAAACAGTATTTTTATCTTGCAGTGTTTCTTTTTGGTCGATTTGTGAAGTTCAGATTATTCTTTCTTGGGAAAATTGATGATTTTTGCTACAAAACTGTGACATTTCATATTTTCTGTTTGTTACTCATTACAGTAATGAATTGAGTTGGATTTAACAAATAATAATGAGTTGATACTGTTAAATACAGAAGTGTATTTAAATGTGGTACGATAAAAGCTGCTGCCTTTCAGAGACAGCATAGTAGACTAGGCAGGCTGTTGGAGCATGAGACTTTTATACCCTCTAAAAATGTAAGGTTTGGGTGAAGTCTCTTATAAGCAGATTGGCTAACGTAAAGTGGAAACGTGCAGTATGACCTTTGCAAAAGGATACATAAATTTGTTGCTTATATATCATGTATTACTCATGGAGATGTGGTGCTTACAGATAGGCATTGCTAAGTCTGAAAGTCAAGATGGGGCATCAGAAAAAGATTCTTGCACTACTTACTGTGCTGAGACCTGTACTTGGAAGATAGCAAAACACGGCCCTGACTCCTTTTATTTTTGTTTATGCAGTCTGTAAAAGTTACGCTTGGAAATATATAGAATTTATAATTAAAAATGGTTGCTTTAAACTGAAATAATTCCATCAAGAATTATGAGAGCATCCCTATACTTCCCCTTTTCACCCCTAAAAGGGCCAATAGCCATTTAATCCCTTTGCTGGAGGAATACTGTAATTCTAAATACCCCTCAGTCAGAGTTAGACACCAAGACTAGATTTCCTTTTTGTCTGTAAATGTTTTAGCCACTGAACTAATGAATAAGAAGGGACAAAGCATCAAAAATTTCCAAAATAAAGTTAGGCCCAGAATCTTGAAGAAAAGCATAGTTTATTGCACCAAAATCTCTTCTCAGCTTTTCCTCATAGCTACCCAAAGTCACCTGCCTCAGCCTGGTAGCTGACCTCGTAGATGACACCCTATTCTTTCTCTTCACTAGTATTCGTGAAAATCAGGAGTATCCCTTGAATGTTACAAATTCTACCACGAGCAAGGCCCTGCTACCAAACCACACCGAAGAACAAGGCCCTGTGATACCTCTGTCTCCCATGAAGCCACCCGAGTCACCTGAAGTTATAACTTACATAGGCAGATGTGTCCAGATAGCTTGAGAAACAGATTGTTCATCAATTCTGATAAACAGAGTTCTGCTACACAGAATTAAGGAATTTCATAAGCCTAGTTTTCCCTATGTTTCTTTGTTCTACACAAGAACAAAGCTACAGCTACTCGTTTCTGATTGAGCTGACAAGTGACACGACAATTTGTTTCAGTCAGTATATATTTTGTTTATTCTGTGAGAAGTTAAGTATTAGGCAAGATTTTTCTCTGTTATACTATGTAAGTTCAGAGTTACGTAAACTTAACATGACAGCATCATTTTGCCCTCAACTTAGTGCACTCTTGCTTTGTTTCTATATTGAAGACACCTAATTTTCTTTTCTAGGAATACTAGTGTGCCTTTTGTATTAACAAGGTTATAGTGTTTGGCATCATTAAGTGAGCTGCAGCACTGCTAGTAACTTTCACGCATATCTGAGACAGTATATTATTAGTAGAACCCATTAATTAAGTGTGCCAATTTGTTTATAATTAACTGAAGAAATTTATGGCATTAGAAAAACTATTACAGTAGCTGATATAAACACATTCTGTAATGACAGCAACGCTAAGTTTAAATGCTTCCAAGAAGAATTACTGATATTAATACCACAATGATCACTATTTGTGTTTGACAACACTATCTAGATGAGGCAATTATTAGTTTTATGCTCTCTTAAGTCTACTTTAAATATCAACTTGTACACGATTAGATTCTTTTCAAAAACGTTGCAGAAAACTGTTACGAGGCTATAAAACCTTGTAGCACAAAATATACATGCTGCGTAATAAAGAAAATCTCTGAAATCTCACCATGCTCAAATCAAAGAGAAACACTTGGATTTATCTTGCCTCTGCACGTTCTGACATTATTATGCACTTAACAATAAGGTGGGGAATTGTGCTTGTGAAATAACTCACCCTATTAAATACTGAAAACAAGAAAAAAAGAGGAGATCTTGGTTTAAAAAGTGTGAAAAGTGGCTCTTGCAATTCAACGTATACATTAGATTTTTTCGTAATTTGCTCGTTAGGCAAGTATTTCTGTTTTCTTTGAAAGGTAGCAAGAAAGTGATCTTTCATTGTGCAGCTGCAAAAAAGCAGACATTTCAGAAAAGAGAATTACTGCTTTGCCTATGTCTTATCAAAACTAGAAATATGTTTTCCCCACCTTAATCTCAATTTACTAATAACCTTAGGTTTGTTACATCACCTTAAGAATTTCAAGCTACTCTTTGTCATGATTAGTATTTTTAATTGTCTTCTGCAGGGACCACAATCTAGCTGATATTTTAAACTTTACAGTTCACAGTGATAATAACTGTTAATTGTTAATGTAAAATAATTAATAAATGAAATAAGTGGTTGATGACAAAACACAAAAAGGAAGCCTGCAGAGAGTGGAAGCAAGGATGGGTAGCCTGGGAGGAATGCAGAGAAATTGTGCAGCAGCCAGGGATCAGGTTGGGAAAGCTAAAGCCCTGAGTGGATTAAATCTGGCCAGGCATGTCAAGGGCAAAAAGAAAAACTCCCACAGGCACATCAGTGATAAAAGGAAGACTAAAGAAAACGTGGGCCCTCTCCAGAGGAAATGGGAGACGTGGTTATGTGGGATATGGTGAAGGCTGAGGTACTCATCGACTTTTTTGCCTCAGTCTTCACCAGCAAGTGCTCTGACCACACTACCCAAGTCACAGAAGGCAAAGGCAGGGACTGGGAGAATGATGAACCACTCACTGTAGAAGAAGACCAGGTTTGAGACCAGCTGAGGAACCTGAAGGTGCACAAGTCTGTGGGACCTGATAAGATTCATCCACGGGTCCTGAGGTAACTGGTGGATGAAGTCGCTAAGCCACTATCCATCATATTTGAGACGTCGTGGCAGTCCAGTGAAGTTCCCACTGACTGGAAAAGGGGAAACATAATACTTATTTTGAAAAAGGAAAAAAAAGGAAGACCTGGGGAACTACAGGCCAGTCAGTCTCACCTCTATGCCCAGCGAGATCATGGAGCAGATCCTCCTCGAAACTATGCTAAGGCACATGGAAAATAAGGAGGTGATTGGTGACAGCCAACATGGCTTCACTAAGGGCAAATTGTGCCTGACAAATTTGGTGGCCTTCTATGATGGCATTATAGCGTTGGTTGATAAGGGAAGAGCAAATGACATCACCTACCTGGACTCGTGCAAAGCATTCGACACTGTCCTGCACAACCCCTGGTCTCTAAATTGGACAGACACGGATTTGACAGATGGATCACTCGGTGGATAAGGAATTGGCTGGATGGCTGCACTCAAAGAGTTGTGGTCAACGGCTTGATATCCAAGTGGAGACCAGTGACAAGTGGCATTCCTCAGGGGTCAATATTGAGACCAACACTGTTTAACATCTTTGTCACTGACATGGACAGTGGGATTGAGTGCACCCTCAGCACGTTTGCCGACAACGCCAAGCTGTGTGGAGCAGTTGACACGCTGGAGGGAAGGGATGCCATCCGGAGGGACCTTGACAGGCTGGAAAGTTGGGCTCATGTGAACCTCATGAAGTTCAACAAGGACAAGTGCCAGGTGCTGCACATGAGTCGGGGCAATCCCAAGCACAAATACAGGCTGGGCAGAGAATGGATTGAGGACAGCCCTGAGGAGAAGGACTTGGGAGTGTCGGTTGATGAGAAGCTTGACATGAGCTAGCAATGTGCGCTTGCAGACCAGACAGCAATCCATATCCTGGGCTGCATCAAAAGAAGCGTGGCCAGGAGGTCAAGGGAAGTGATTCTACCCCTCTCCTCTGCTCTTGTGAGACACAACCTGCAGTACTGTGTCCAGCTCTGGGGCCCCCAACATAAGAAGGACATGAACCTGTTATAGCAAGTCCAGAGGAGGGCCACAAAGATGATCAGAGGGCTGGAGCACCTCTCCTATGAAGACAGCCTGAGAGAGTGGGGGTTGTTCAGCCTGGAGAAGAGAAGACTCTGGGGAGACCTTATAGCAGCCTTCCAGTACTTAAAGGGTCCTACAGAAAAGATTGGGAGGGAGTTTTTTATCAGGGAGTGTAGCTATATGACAAGGGGTACTGGTTTTAAACTGGAAGCGGGTAGATTTAGATTAGATATAAGGAACAAATTCTTTATTGTGAGGTTGATCAGAACAGGTTGCCCAGAGCAGTTGTGGATGCCCCATCCCATGGGGATGCCCCATCCCCCATGGCCAGACTGGATGGGGTTTTGAGTAACCTCGTCTAGTGGAAGGTGTCCCTGGCTATCGCAGGGGTTTGGAACTAGATGATCTTTAAGGCCCCTTCCAACCCAAACCATTCTATGGTTCTACATTTATCCTGAATGCTAGAAATACTGGATCTGAGGGGAAAAAAATAGTAAGATTTTTGTTCTGTTGGTCTTCATAGATGGGAAAAGTCCTGATGTAAAGATGAATTTGGATTTACTGCTGTCTTGAAATACATTTGGTTACCGGTATCTAGTTTGCAGTCAGATTGCAGAGTTTACATGCTTATACACTTCATTTTTGGCCTGAATTTCTCCAAGGTGTAAGTGCTGCTAATCCTACTGATTTTGAAGGGATCTGTTCATAATCAACAGTTTTGAATGTCAGATCATTTGAATCTAAAAGCAGCGTAGTTAACACTGCCTACCAAAAAGGCTGAGTTATTTTGGTGACTAGGCACTTGGGGTTTTTTTTAGTGTTATGAACTAAACCAGACAGCATTGGACATAGTTTTTAAACAAAATCCTCTTTAGAATAAAAATCAGGTATGACTATGTATGAATAAGATGGGAGAGATTTTCATTCCAGTGAATTGGTATTAAATAGAAAGCATGTGTCTAAGCTTTGAGAATGTATTTCTGTTTCTATAATTACATGGATAAGACTAATTATGCCTGTTACACAGAGACAAATATGCTATCTATCTATATGCAATATTGGTGCTTCAGCTTCCAGCTTAGAATTCTGCTCACACAAAATGAGAAAAGTAAATTCAAAAGCTTGCCTAAAAATATGTCAAGAATTAAATCTTCTGTTCTCAAGGTTAAGTAATATCTCTTTCTCTCTCTATGTGTAGAAACAGTGATGAAAATAGGAATCTTCTCAGTCTTTCTAATACAGGCAATTTGGCCGTGACACTTTTTTCTGGATTATAAAATGAAACTCATGTGGTGTACACTACCTAGTAAAGGAAAAGTGGTTATTGGATGCAGTAGTGAATGTGCTCAAAAGCAAAAAATGCCATTGCCTCTTTTTCTATTACCTAACAGCAATAACAGCTATTTCTTAGAGGAACTCATTAAAGAACACAGCAAGGCAGAATGGCAAAATGGTAAAAGGGGAAAAAACCCTGTATGCCTGAGAGAGACTCATGTAAAAATGCCTTGAGTTGTTGTGAACTGGATAAACACATTATGTGAATGGCAAACTTAGATTTAAATTATTTTTATTTCCTCATTTATACCATAGATATAGGATGTTATTATGAGTTGTCCAGTTGAAAAAGTCAAAATCAATATTTCAGATGATCTCAGAAGGAAGTATTTGTTGTATTTTTAGCCACTGGCTCTGCTGTCTTCTCTTGCCACGTGAAAGGGAAGCTGTTGAAGACAAAATAATGGAAAATTCTTATGTCACAAGTTATTTCTCATCTGCCTTGCCCAAGTGTCTATGCAGTTGGAACCTAGGATTTAGAAACTCAGCTGAGGAATCACATTTAACTCACCAGAGAGGAGTTTATGGGAAGTGTCACAGAATAGAATCATAGAATCATTTTGGTTGGAAGAGACCTTTAAGATCATCAAGTCAAACTGTTAACCTAGCACTGGCAAGTTACCACTAAACCACATCCCTCAGCACTACATCTACACGTCTTTTAAATACCTCCAGGGATGGTGACTCAACAGCTTCCCTGGGCAGCCTGTTCCAATGCTTGATAACCCTTTCTGTGAAGACATTTTTCCTAATATCCGTCCTAAACCTCCCCTGGTGCAACTTAAGGCCACTTCCTCTTGTCCTATCACCTCTTACTTGGGAGAAGAGACTGACCCCCACCTGGCTACAACCTCCTTTCATGTAGTTGTAGAGACCAATAAGGTCTCCCCCTCAGCCTCCTTTTCTTCAGGCTAAACTTCTTAAACTACAGTGAATCACAGAGGTGAAGGCATCTCTGTTCCTAAACCCTGGAATACCTGGACTGTATAGCTTCACAGACATGTGGCAAGAAATTAAAAAATGGAAAAGAACTGTGCTGCATCTCACTTAGACCAACAAAATCTTCAATTCAGATGGTTCATATACTTAATATCCCCATAAGTACTCAGTTTTCTTGCTCAGAACTCTGTTAAGGGCTGTGACTGCTATTGGATGTTTCTAGCTGAAGCTTTATTCTTTCAAGGCAATCAGAAGCTAACTACACTCAGTTGCTCTTGGAGAACAGTCTCATGCTTCATAGCCTCACACTCAGGATGGAGCAGAGGACAGGTTTTAGTCTATATTTGTTACCTTCTTTTCCATCTGTCTTCAGTGTCTCGCTTTACCTGAGAGGACTTCTCTGATGGAGTTTTCCAGCCTCTTTGCAGTGATTCAGCAGCTCACAGCAACCTGAAGAAAATCTAAGGATGTAACACACATCAAGTTCCAGGGCTGTCCCTTAAATAACAACTTGAGGGTACACTGTCTCTATGATCAGAACATCCTGTTGTGCTTTATGTCTTTACGTCTATTCAGATTCTTGCTGTGTGGAAAAGGGAACAGGCGAGAAGAGAAAGTAATTTTATTCTCTGGAGTGCAATTAGTGAATAGACTGCAATCAAAGACCTCACACAGCTGCATAAAAGGCTTAAGAAGAAATTTCATTTTTGCATTCTCAATCCAATAACCCATGCAGAGGGCATTTTCAGTATTATGCTGTGGACAAGTATCACACCACCTTGCTGTGTTCCTCAGTATCTTCAAGACTAAATCTGGTAGAGGCAAAATCCTGTGCCCTTTCTTCTGAAAGTTAGTTAAAACGGAAGGAGATTTATTTCCGTTAAGATAGCAAAAATAGGAAGGTACACTCTGGAAGCACTGTGCGGCTGTGTGCAAACTGATGTGGGGTCTCTTCTCCAGATGTCTGATAGCAAGATCTTGTTTGCTTTGGTTTATGAATTAAGACATTTCACCAGTTGTTGAGAATTTCTGCTGTCCTACTCTTCTATCCTACTGTTACTCCAGGGACTGAGTGTTGATGTAGCAAACTGTCCTCTGGTTCTTAAGCACACAGATCAACCAATCTACAATTAAAAGCACACACAGCATCATGATAGCTAATAGCCAGGATTTAATTGATTCAGTATGTAAATTCTGAGATATTATACATTTTAGTATTCATTTACAGTAATACATAGCGCCACGCATAGAGATAACTTCCTAAGCAAGTTATTTCAACATCTGAAAGCTCAAGTCACTTCTCACGTTTGGAGCTGATTGTCATTACTGCTATCTTTAAGCAAAGCCCAATATATGACATCACTTATCATACCTAAATAAAGAAATGATGAAGCGAGTTCAAGGGGAAACATTAATATTAGGTTCATAGAGAAGCTGAATATATGCTGGAGCAGTAATACATGGTTATTATTTATTCCACACTGTGAGTGGAGATCAGCAAGTTGTGAATATAGCTGTATATGCATAAAACTAACATATTTTATTGCTGCAATCACAAGTTTGTAACAACTGAAAAAGATTCTGGCAGTAGAAATGAAATTAGTCAACTAATTAGCATCAAATTCACGTTGCCAAACTGGTACTGAGTTATTTTTATAGTGAAGTTAAGTAAGTAGGGTCACAGAATCATGGAACCATAAAGTAAACCTAATACTGCCAAATCCACTGGTAAACCATGCCCATAAGTGCCACATCTACATGTCTTTTAAACACTTCCAGAGATGGTGACACAACCACTTCCCTGGGCAGTCTATTCCATTGCTTGATTATCCCTTTTGGTGAGGAAATTTTTCCTAATATCCATCCTAAACCTCCCATGGTGCAACTTAAGGCCATTTCCTCTTGTCCTGTCACTTGTTACATTGGAAGGTGTCCCTGCCCACGGCAGGGGAGCTGGAACTAGATGATTTTTAAGGTCCCTTCCAACCCAAACTGTTCTATGATTCTATGATTCCTTGTGGTTAATTCAGTCTTGAAAGCAAATAAAAAGCCAGTATAGGGTTGATGTTTTTATATCAGCAGCAAAGCTTATCTAAACTAGTATTTATACAGTCGAAGGCAATCATGGGGTGCCTTTTTGCTTGTGGACAACTTTATTTCATGGAAAATGGCCTGAGGAAGAAAATGGTTCACTGTAAACATCTGTAAACACTGTAAACAAGAGGAAAGAAAGAACTTGTATGTGTGTGTATATATATATAAAGATCTAAATAGAATACATAAACACCTCTCCCAAAGCCAGCAGCATTGTCTAACAAGTGTCTGTAACATCTCATACGATTATGCTGAAACATTTGAAAAAGCATGGTAACAGCAAATAAAAAAAATGAAAAGGACAGCCTTTCAGGTTGACAGCCTAGTCAGCCTTGCTAGAACGCAAGTACCATTTTCTGCTGACCAACATAGTAAAGAATTATAAGGTAGCAAACTTAGCACTTGGGTAATTCCAGTAGTATCAACAGCATTTTATTTGCTTATAACTAGGTTGATTGGGGCCCTTTAGTATGTAGTATACAGAGATAAGCTGCCAATGGAGAACTTACTGCTGCATTAGACACAAAAATAGAGTGGCTCAGGAGCTTACGTTCAGCAAAAGAATTCATTGTGCATAGTGAAGCTCTTCCTCTACTACAGTGAATGAAGAGAAGTTATGCTAAGTCAACACATTCACTACCCTCTTAATTTCTCCTGAAGAGGTTAGTCACAAAGAAGTATTGAATGGGATTTTTTTTTTTTTTTATTTACAAAAAAATGTTGGCTCAATAAGAAGTAATCCAACAGGAGGGCTGACACTGGATTCTGCCAGCAAAACAGAGAACACCTCTTTCATATGGAAGTAATGAACACTTCTGTTATTACAATCAACAGACATAATTGTTTCCCACAATATTGGAAGACCACAAATATAGAACAGTAATTAAAAAAATAAACTGAGCTATAGTTTTTGCTATTCAGTACTGTCCACCCTTCTTTCTCAGGAAGTCTTACAGTTTAATAATGATATTTGACCCACTATCTACCCTCTCAGTGAGCATTTGTATTCTATTAATGTTGGTTTTCCAGGTAATGTTTTATGCAACGTCAAATGCACAGTCCCTCCTTGACCTGCTTTTCATGCACCTGTTGAGCTAGGAAATATATGCACATAGAGTTGGTGCCAACACAACTGAGGTCATACAGAAGCTTTAGCTTCGCACATTATTTTACTGTTGTGTCATCAAAATGAACAATGAGAAAAATACATTATTCAATCCGGAAGTTATGTCATTAGTGCTCAATGTATCTCCTCAAATTTGTTGTATAAATGGATTTAATAGTTAATCTTTGTATTCCATTATTTTTACTTATTTTTCAAAGTTTCTGTTCAACTAAGATTAAAATATACATGTTCATCTTATGGACTTCTTGAGACTGATAAAAAGATATGACAGATATAGAATGTTTTCATTTTGAAAATCATTGCTCAGTTTTACAGTGACAAACAGCATATGTCTGTCTAAATACTGTTACACATTAGTCTTGCCTTAACCTTACATTCCACTAAATCTTTATTGGCCCTCACACTGAGTTCATACCAATAGATCATCATTTGGTCATTTTGTCAGCCAAACAGTGCTTTGTCTCTTACTCCCTTGTCAGCCTAGAAGTTAATTACACTATTGTAGCGTGTTGTTACATTTTTGGTATTTGAGCCTCATAAAAATTTAGAGACAAAGGCAAAGCAACAGTATCTCTTCCAAAAAAAAAAAAAAAAAAAAGGAGACTACACATTTAACTGCACTCGAGTCATTCTAGTTCTATTGGATTCCTGACATGAGTAACACTGGTAACCAATACAGGTACTTGAACATGTACAGCTATGTGGTGGGTTGACCTTGGCCGGATGCCCAGGTGCCCACCAAGCTGCTCTATCACTCCCCTCCTCGAGTGGGCAGGGGGAGAGAAAAATCAAACAAAAGGCTCATGGCTTGAGTTAAGGATGGGGAGATCGCTCACCATTTACCATCACAGGCAAAACATACCTGAATCAGAGAAATTAATTTAATTTATTGCCAATCAAATGTCAGAGTAGGATAATGAGAAATAAAAGCAAATCATAAACCACCTTGAAAACATTAAATAATCTTGAAAAAATATTTTCCCAGAAAAATCATCATATACAGACAGGCAATCAAAAAAGGCTCTGTTCAATAATATTTTGTAGTCAGATTTGCCATTATCTTTCAACTGCAGATCTAAATTAAAATTCTTTAAAAAAAACCCTGAGGATTTCAGTGTTACATGTTGTGGGGTTTTTTTAAAGAGTTTCAGGGAAAGCAATAGTAATTAACTTTAAGAGCCCAAACAATTCTATCCATATACAACACATTCTTTACACTCCCTTGTAGTTTTAGACTCTAATGAGTCTGCCCTTGGTGCTTATATTATTTACGTTCAGTAAGGTCTAGCAAAAGTGAGCATAAATCACTAACAGGTTTCTTGTACTGACCTACCCGCTTCAATTCAGAAGTTGTGAAATTCTTCAAAGCAGCAAGCTCTTTGTTAGAGCAGATGCAAAAAAAAAACCAAAAACGTTCCATCCTCAGTCTCCCCAAAGAAAGAGTTTGGTAAGCTATCTCACACTACTGTGTCTGAACACAGGAAAACTTGCCCTATGCACCTCTCTTATTATAATAAAGCAATTCAGATCAACAACATGGATTGCAAACTGCAGAGAGCTCCAGAAATACGTTATGAAGCAGGTGGGAAAGAAGAGAGTTAAGAGTGCCCCAGGTGTAAGGAGTTAGATATGATGGCACACAGGTGGGGTGAGGCTACCATCAGGCACAGCTGCAGGAGCCACTGCAGTCATAGGGGCTGGAGAAGAGTGCTGGTGTGGTAGAACTTTGAAGGAAAAGGTGTAGTAGGACAGAGAAAAAGAAAGCAGTGACCAACGTTTGTCAAATGGCTTATTTGACTAGACTGAGACTTATAAGAGGTAAGCGTCATTAAGCTGATGGGGTAGTTGTTATGTAGGAGTTCTTTTGTTAAGTTTCTTATGTTTGTGTGTACTATTCAGCTTCTGTTTGTAGTAATTTTCTTTCTTATTCTCCTTGGTCTGGCCTTTAAAAGTGGTATTTTCGTTAAGTACTGAATGATGACTGGTTTGTTTTTAGGAGCTGTTGGTTGCATCGGGTTTTCTTCCGTTCTTGCAAATTGAGACCCTGCTAAGTTACTGCGAAGGCATCTCTTTGTGAGGAGACTAGAGAGAGAGAATAAGGTTAGTGACTTTGATCCATGTCTGTTTTTTGCCTATGTTTGACTGTTTTTTAGGTATTGCCTTTATAATTCTGGGAGTTTCAGAGTGCACTATGACTGAAGTTTGTTTCTTAAGTAATGTCACAATTGATATCTAAAAGTATGCTGAGGTAATTTAGAAAACCTGTGAGTACTCGATAAAGTAGCCGTTATATCAAACTTTAAAAAACTTGTCTATCTGTTACGTGCACAAGAAGACAAAAAGAAGTTATCACAAGTTTTCACTTTGCTTTTTTTGTTCTCATTCCTTTACACCTGGTAAACTTCTGAAACTCTAATCTGCTGAATTACTGCCCCAACAGCAAGCTGTACAGAGCTGTGCTGCTGATCTTAGTGGGGTGATGGCTCCCTTATTTTTGGTTCTAGTTGTCTCATCCTAGGTAAAAGAAAGAGGAGATGTTGGCCCACAGCCATTCAGACTTTTTCCAGAGTTTCTGATGAGTACAGAAGTACAAGATGAATTTAAGTATTTAAGTACTTGAAGATAAATAAGTACATCAAATTTGCTACCCTATTGTGAGAGAGAACCTTTATCTTTTCCTGCCTTTTTTTTTTTTTCCCCGAAAGGCTTTCTTTCTCTCTCTCTTTTTCTTTTTTAAGCTCTCTGAAGTCATTGTATTTGTCTTCAAAGTCTGTGATTATGACTACTTGCAAGGAAAAGGCTCAAGGAGGGCAAAGATTCTTTAATCTTTGCAGATGCGCAGCTGCTTGTCACTGGTGGGCCTGTAGTGTTGATACTGATGTTTTGTACTTGCTATGAAAGCTTAGTTTAGGATCTATGACTTCCTGGTTGGACAATTAATTTAGAAGTAATGAAATACTGCTGCAATACAACATAGAGTTTTAAGCTGTATAAAATTTAATATATGTATAAAACTATTTCAATTCTATACTGCTGCTTCTGCATTGGTGCTTTTATGATGTAGTGAATTGTGAAATCAGAGCTATTATTCAGGTGAAATAAATAAGATGGGAACCTTTTTTGGAGATAGTGACTTAATACTGCTGTTACATATTAAATTAACCATTTACTAACTTGCCCTGGGGTGTCTGCTTCATCTTTGCCAACGACAAAAAGAAAGTGGAGGTTATCTCAGCCTGTTTTCATGGCCATGTATGTGACTTAATCAGCTGAATCAAAATGTAGAAGAAAGGAGTTAAACATGTCACTACCATATTTGGGGTTTTTTAACCTACTTCACGTAACATCTGATAGTGATATGCTCCAACTCCTTTATTCTACATTTTATCTCGGCTGAATAACAGTCATGTACGTGGCAATGCAAACATGTGAGAAGGAACAATTTTCTTTTTAGGGTGCTCTGGAGATGGGTTAAGTAATCACAATAATAGATTTCCCTGAAATCAGTTAAAAAACCAAAAACTTAGTAGTCTGACTTCTTAGCCCAACGAGAAAAACCTAAAAAATTATTCTTGTTTCATTTTATGATAATTAGTATATGGAAACTATACAGCAGTTACTTGCTTGGAATTTACATTTTTGTGAAAGACGAGGTATTAGAACTACAGCGTGTCTTTGAAATAACTCGGTACCAATATCTGGACAAAACAAACATAGCAGATTTTCAAAACTTCTAGCCTTGGTAAAGCCATGGTGTGGCAGAATGGATCTGATATCACAGACACAGAGATACCAGTGATAACAGGCATGATTTAGCCAAATATCTTCTGCTGCGGTGTCGTGGATGGAGTGATGCACTTCATTTGTAAGAGAGAAGCAGCACAGCAATATATTTATTGATATAAAACCGATTTTAACAAAGTTTGATAGTAAATGTGACACTGGTTTAATGAGATTCAATGGCAGGTACGTTTGGTTATTTACTGCATAGAGGACAGGGTCAGACAAAACTGCGAGGGAGACCTTCCTGTTGAGTCATGAAATTCATAAAGGATCCTCTTGCTTTCTAAACTCCTCAGAGAGGACTCTAGGTGTGGCTGGATCTAATCCCAGTCCCAGACTTCGTCAGTGGCTTATGTCTAAAGGGTTATATATGCATAATCAATCCTTTATGTCATTTAGCCAAGATTTCAAAGTTTAGCATGCTATTGATCACTTACTGAGAATCTGTTGTGGCAAGGAATCTCTCAACCTTGAGACGCATCCCTACTTAAGGGGACATCATGGCATGCAGCCCACTGCCATGCAGGAGAGCTCAAAGGGCTCTTGGGCTACCTACTATATATGGGGTAAGATGACTGACTCATAGTCATATTTGCATACCAACTGTAGATGTTAGTTTCTTCCAAATTTGTCTTGCGTCAGACATTGACCAGCACTGTAGTTAGGTGAGTGCATTGCCATGAATTAGCCCTTGGCTATTGTGGTGTTATCTGCCTCCCTCAAATCCGCTTTGACCAGACGCGTGCACCACGACAGCCACTGGTGGTTATTGCTTGAGCAGGGTTACGGGAAAAGGTCAGGTTGGGGAGAGGCGGTGGGGGAAGCACACAGTCACATATGGTCTCATGATGTCATAGCTCATGAAGCTATTCTTTGGCTTCTCATTGACCCTGGTCATCTATGAAGGTGCAGATTTCAATATTAATATTTTTTTTTTTTTATCAGGCGGTCATTGCTTTCTGGAGACAGAGACTGTGAACTTGGTAGCCTCTCTAGGTGGCTGTTGCAAGGTGTGGGATTCTCTGTTTATTGGTGGTTTCACCATGCTCCTCCTATCTACTTCTTTCTCTTCTTTCACAGGCTTCCTTTGTCTCTTCTACACTAAACTATGTATGCATTTCTGTATTTTCTGTGTAATATAAAGTATGTAGGTATGTAATGAAATGGATTAATATAGAGTTGTGTGAGAATTTTAAGTTTCATTCTTGAGTACCTCTTTAACATGAACCTAAAAACTTACTTACTCTAAGAATTTAAAAGATGAAGTTACAGTAAAATATCCTGGATGCTGAGTTAGGGTCTGTAATTTTCGTGTATCAGAGTTAAATGATGTACAAACATTTCTCTAGAAATCTAGGTTTCCCCAATGCAGAGTTAAAATATTAAGTAATATCATAGAATGGTTTAGGCTGGAAGGGACCTTAAAGTTCATCTAGTACCAACCCCCCTGCCATAGGCAGGGGCACCTCCCACTAGACCAGGTTGCTCCAAGCCCCATCCAGCCTGGTCTTGAACACTTCCAGGGATGGGGCATCCACAGCTTCCCTGGGCAACCTGTTCCAGTACCTCACCACCTTCATAGTGAAAAATTTCTTCCTGATATCTAATCTAAATCTGCCCTCTTGCAGTTTGAAGCCGTTACCCCTCATCCTATCACTACATACCCTTGTAAAAAGTCCCTCTCCAGCTTTCCTGTAGGCCCCCTTCAGATACTGAAAGGCTACTATAGGGTCTCCTTGGAACCTTCTCTTCTCCAGGCTGAACAACCCCAACTCTCTCAGCCTGTCTTCATAGGAGAGGTGCTCCAGCCCTCTGGTCATCTTTGTGGCCCTCCTCTGGACCTCCTCCAACAGGTCCATGTCCCCCCCTCCCATCCAGCTCTGTCAGAGCTGGATGCAGTACTCCAGGTTGTGTCTCACAAGAGCAGAGTAGAGGATCAGAATATAGTCAGCAAATTAACCTTGTCACAGTAATAAATCCAATGACCATCTTCAACAGTTCAGGGATTATTTGAGGAATATGCTGAGGTTCATTAAGACTGAGTGAGTCCTCTACATAGCTCGTTGTAGTAGCCTGCAGTTCTCATATGGAGGACTGATTATATTTTACAGATGACAGCTAAGGCAGAAAGTGATAATGGACCTGGAGAATTGGCCTGCACAGCCACTGCCTCATGTGTGGTCTGGATTGTGAAACTAAGGAGTTTGGGGTCCTATGAGAGCAAATCTAATACACGCACACAGAGTTACTGTTGAAAAAGGGATGATATCTCTCTAATTTTCTGACTCTTTAATAGTTTGCATCCTAAACTACCATTTTATATAACTTTGGCATAGGAAAATGTCTTTTTTTCACATAGAAAAGTTAAGACACGTGAATCCTGTAATGTGAAATGATTCATGAGGTGACAGCAGTATTCCATACTGAGTAGTACGTGAATTCTGTGAGAGATGCCCTTGCATTAGTTAAGGCACGAATCACTTTCTTAACTATAATGCAGAGCAGCTGTGAGACACACTTGTTTGTCTGCCGGTTTCTGGGGAAAAGTTTTGCCTGACCAAGTAATGCAGGAATCAGCCTAGAATTGCTGCCACAGAGTGCAGAATACAAAGAACAGATGTAAAATTCCAATCTTGGTGGTCTTATGTTATCTTCTTGTCACTTCATGTATTTTTTCCCCTTTCTCAATCGGAAACTGTATTATGTTCTGATAGCTAATGTGTGTGTTTAAAAAAAATAAATCAATATTAACTCACACTACATGGTAACACTTAAAACAAACTCTCAGCAAAGTCATTAGACAGATCAACGTAAGAACCATGAGCCCTCTTCCAGATTCACAAGTCCTTTGGGTTAATTTAAAAAAAAACCACTCTTCTAATGTCAGATGATACTATGACAGTAAAGTCTTTCAAAGCCTCACTGAGATAGACACCGTAAGGGATCTCCCTTCAAGTTTAAAAAAATTAGATTAATTTCTGGCCTGAAAACTTAATAATTTTTCTTGTGACTGTAAAACATTTCAACTAAACTTGGAATGTATTATCTAAAACAAAGAATATGGCTAATCATAGAATCGTCTAGGTTGGAAGAGACCCTTGGGATCATCAAGTTCAACCATCTACCCTACTCTACAAAGTTCTCCTTTACACCATATCCCCCAACACCACATCGAAACGTCTCTTAAACACATCCAGGGATGGTGACTCAATCACCTCCCTGGGCAGTCTATTCCAATGCCTGACCACCCTTTCTGTGAAAAATTCTTTCCTAATGTTAAGTCTAAACCTACCCTGTTGGAGCTTGAAGCCATTCCCTCTTGTTCTGTCATTAATTACCTGTGAGAAGAGACCAGCACCAACCTCTCTACAGCGTCCTTTCAAATAGTTGTAGAGAGTGATGAGGTCTCCCTCCTCCTCCTCCTCAAACTAAACAGTCCCAGCTCCTTCAGCTGCTCTTCATATGATTTGTATGCTAGGCCCTTCACCAGTTTCATTGCCCTCCTCTGCACTTGCTCCAGCACCTCGATATCTCTCTTGTATTGAGGTGCCCAAAACTGGACACAATACTCTAGGCGTGGCCTCGACAGTGCTGAGTACAGGGGCACAATCACCTCCCTACTTCTGCTGGCCACGCTATTTCTAATACAAGCCAGGATGCCATTGGCTTTCTTGGCCACCTGGGCACACTGCCGGCTCATATTCAGCCGCTTGTCATCACTTGTAATCACTGGGGTGGCTCTCACTGTTGGAAGTATTACAGTTTATGCACTACTAATTGAATGTAAGTTACAGTTATCTCTGTAACTGCAAGAAAACTTCAATAATTATATCTCATGTGACTTCAGTTCTTCTTCCCAGGATAATGCTATCTGGGATATTCACAAGGGACTTCCTTTAGGGGATTTCTCATTATCCTTGTATCTGAAAGCAAGTAGTTATATAAATCTGCAGACCAGAGTTCAAGCAGACTGCTAGGGAAATATGCTGACTCAGTTTCTTTTAAATTCTTGATTTGTCTTTTTATGTGCCTTTTGGATGCAAATCTGCATCCCTCGAGGGAAGTATTTTTTACTTGGTTTTCAAGTGTAACAGGTGAAGTAGGAAGGCAGAAAGTGACTGTTGTGCGCTCATGCAAGTCAGTACCTCATTGCAGATGGGCATTGTGTTTTTCCTTAAGCATTAGGAAAATGCAGTTTTCTGGAGGACATGCTTTTGTTTGGGTAAGAGAATCATATGGAGAAGCTCTCTAGTCTACATCCTGTTTAGCAGAACAGATCCTTAGGCCCTTTCTGGCATCAAAGTCTGAATTTGTGTTGCTGTGAAGAGGATTAACTCTTTCAATGGGGAAAGCAAAATCTCAGAAGAAGAAATATTGATATATCAATTTAAAATAACTTGTATGTATTTCTAAAGAAAGTTCTATATAGTAGAGCATAAAGAATGTAATTAGCCATGATATGTAATGGCCAATGAAAATAGTTCTGCAGTGGCACAGTAATAGAGAAGTAATAGGAATTAATGTGGATGAGGAAATGAGATTGGTCCTTCTAGAAGAATAAGGAAAGAAATGGATCCATTCAAATCTATGAATGGAATATGGAAAAGTACTGTGTTTCACCTGATGTGGTACTCCTGGAGAAAGAGAAAAGTCTCTCAAAAGAAGTGTATTTTTGACATAACTTGTTAGACTCGCAGAATTGAGGCACCCCTGTTCTTGTATTGCTCAGCAAATCTCTGCTTGTGTATGCAAGTTTGAAGCCATGAAATAGTTGGATAAAATGCACCTGCTAATATCAGTAAGTGGCAATGAAAAAGTCACCCAAGAACTCTAACAAAAAGTGTATCTTTTAGCTGAATTAAGCTCTGAATCTGAATTTGGAGAATGGCTTACTTGTTTCAGTGGAGAAATGAGTGTTGGGTGCAAATTCCCTTGAACTCCAGTCATGCAGTTGTAAAATTTTATGAGTAATAATATAAGAAGGATGGATAGTGTAAGAGTAGGGAGCTTACAAGAATGTTAAAAGATATTATTCTTGCCTCCTAGAGTCTGCAGTCCAAATTAAACTGGTGCAACTCATTAATAATATCTCTAGTCTGGATTTGGGCACAGAAGTGGTTGGTGGAGGTATGTGCATTTGTTGGTTTGGGGGTTTATTTTTTGTTTGCTTGGTTTGGGTTTTTTTTGTGATTTTTATGTTTTTAAATAGCTGGGGGAAAGGTGAAGGTAAAAAGAATGAAGGGAAAAACATTCTAGACTCATCAATTTAGTAAGTGGTTCAGATAAGCCCAGCCCTGGGTATTTTGACAGGATGACTTCCGTATACTTCCCTTTCTATCTAATGCTCATGCTGCAAAGATGCTGCATTATGATGATATAGATGCCACCATAATCCTAGAAGGACCCACCTGTTAGTGCTAGTGAATGGTTAGTTTAGAGTGGAAAGAATGAAATATCTTTAGCAGCTATTCCTTCAGCTACTTCTCCTTCCATTCTGATGCACTTCTAAGTTCTGGCGAATTCAGTTCTAATTGGTGAATAAATTTAATGTCTGTTGTACTTCAGAAATCACAAAACTCGCTAGGACATCTCCTGTAATGACTAATCTTATTCTTTCACACCAGCTGTATTGTACACTTGAAAGAACTGCTATTGTGCATCCTTGCAATGGTTCTCCAGCGACTGTGGAGGGGATAGCTAGTTGCCACCTTACTTTCCTGGGTTTTAGCAAGGCAGACCCTGTGCATTCCATGAATTTTCTCCCCAGTGGTTGAGGTAGCAAATAAAAATGCTCCAGTGGCCTGTATTTCTGGGTTTTGGAGGACAACTGTTCCTCTTTTGGTGTTCCTACCCTTGATCTTTGGGGTTTTTTGGGGGGGAAGGAGTGGGGAGGCAAGATGTGATCTTTTTGGGAAGGAAAAAAGTGAGAAGCCAGAAGTATTGGGAAAACGAAGACTGTTGGCTTACCACAGGGGAAAAAGATAAATGCTCTGGAAACAGTAAAAGATAAAACATCTGTACTTCAGCTTATTAAAAAAATTGACCTTTTAATAAAAAATTCCACATGGAGGGAAAAAAAGTGAATCAGACTTCCTGTGCATCTCTGCTGCTAAGCTATAAACTGTATAGCATTAATTTTGATTAGAATATTTCATATGTTTGGAGGGGTGATTATAAGATGGACTTGAAGTTAAAATCTCAGTTGGAATATTTTCAGTGCTGAAATCAATAAATGACCATTTGCAGTTCTCATTCTTTTCAGAAGTGTAGCAGGTTGAGGTAATCCTCTATTAAAAGTATGTAAAATGTCTGAGAATAAGGGTAGGTATTACTGTGCAGTGAAGGAGGACAAATGGAAGACTGATAAAGCAAGTGTCAGGAATAAGAGGTTGGTTGTTCTCTCTTAATTATTTTTTTTTATTATTTTTTCCTGCTTTGAGATAGTGCTATCTCTCTAAATCAAATATGTCCACAGATTAAGCGGCATACATCTCCCCAGAATACTTAAAATCTCAATTGAATAACACAAATGACATGTTGCAGTAATGATGACAAGAATTATAGCTCTGTACAGCCAGCCAAATAAATGAAATATTTCACAGTGAAAAGTATCAGTAACAGCAGTTGATCTATGCTTACAGAACTAGGGTTTTCTAGTGGAAATATTTGAGAAGCACTCTATTTCTATACATTTTCTGCTTACAAAATTTGACATCTGTGTAACTTTTTTCTCATGTATGCCCTTGTGTTTTGTATTGCTAGGGAATCTGTGAAAAAGGAAAACCTGCATTTCTGAATCAATGTCTTCCTTTTCCCTTTGAAATCCTCGTTCTTTTGTTATAGAGTAATTTGAAGTGATTAAAAAATTATTTCAGATAGAAACATAACAGCCCAATGACTCAATGGTATCCCTTTCTTTTAATTCAGTGAGTCAGACTCTTGATCCTGCAGGACAGCATCTCAGATTATTTCTGAAAGAACACATCCTTTGTAGGCCACTGTTTAGAGCATAGCTTAAAATGTTTTAGTTAATGTGTGCAGATAGCACACAGTCTTATACAGACAAGACATACTGCTTTAATTTTGTACTCATATTCCTGTTTTAAAGACTACTGAGGAGCTTGTTTTTTCCTTTCCTTCTAATTCAGTTTTATATAAAAAGCTTTTAGAGCTGAAATAGTAGCAAGAGTCTAAGTTTCTCATCGCTGTTTTTTAAATATGAACTTTCATGACTGAAATGTGCTTAGCAATGGTCAAATAGTTCTTTCTCTTAAGAAATTTAGTTGTCAAATTGACTCGACTATTGAGAGTCTATTGGCTCTTCAAACAGTAATGCTTGTGTTTAGTTGCAAACACAGTGAATAATCCTGGAAGCAATTACATTCTTTTTCTTTACCCCACTATTTCATTGCTTAAGTGCTTTAGTCTCATTGGTTTCAGTTTTAGGAAGTTTGTTTGTCATTCCTTTTATTAACAGTAGTAACTCATATCTGAGTTTTCTTCAGCATCAGACTGGACAAATACTTGGTGATTAATTCTACAGAAAGCAGGAAAGTGTTGTGGTTGGGGGTGTGTTTTATTTTTCCACATGAATGATCCAACAGAGGGAAATCAGATCACTTTGTATCTGCCCATCTGATGGGGATCAGGTAGTACCATTGACTCATATTGTCAGTCTGTCTTGTTAATGTCTGGAGAACGTTGTGCTTTGTACTTTTCATTTGTAGAAAATAAGCCATATATTTTTGGTCTGCAAAACATAGTTTGGAATAAGGGATACAGATATGAAATGAAATAGGGAAAAATATATTCAGGTTCCATGAGAGAAGCTGGTGACCATTATTCAGTCTGGCAGGAATCTTGAAATAAACTTTGAACTGGTGAGCCCTATTGCTGGTAAAAGGATGGACTTGTAATCTTTTAAAAACACAGCTCAGAGTTTATGCTTAGAATTCTATACATCACAGAAACTTCTCCAAATAGATCAGAATTCCTACATGGGCTCTAGTTATTAGGATGCTTTTAGGTGCCACTTGTCTAAAGGTTAATTTTGCACGATACATATAATGACAGTGCCACTCTCCAGTTATACTTGAAGATAGAGGTAGCCTTAATTAAATAAGAACATGCACTCAGTGTGTTCATCTTTCCAATGTCATCTTTCATTGAGGACTGGGATTTAAGGAGCAGAATATGCTTTCAAAGTTCAAGTGAATATACTTTCATTTTTTTTAAAAGAATGCTCTGCTTTTCTGAGCTTTACTAGACCAGTTTTTCAACTTCTGTGTCAAAAAGCTGAGGATTCAGAGGCCATTAGTATAAGCCAGCCCAGTTTAACCCCTTGTGAGAATGTGCAAAGAGTAATTAAGCACATAGAGGAAGAAGTTAAGGGAATCATCTTTCTTTTCAGTTTGATTGACAGAGTAGATACTGGAACCTGACTTTGTTCAGTTTCCCATTAAGAGATTGTCAGAAAACTCTGAAAAAGCAACAGCAGTAGTTTTTGCTCCGAGCAGCTTGGAGATTGGTTTTGTCTGATGTGAGAACCTAAAAAGGAAGGAGGGGGGGAGGAGCTGCTTCATCTCTCCCCATCCTCTTTTCTTTAACTGGTTTCTAAATAATGCTCGTAGTGTAGTCTCTCAGTCACTTAAGAAAGGTACAGACTGAATTTTGCTGAAAGTGAATGGGTCCAAAGCTCCAGCTTATTAGTTTCCCAATGACATCTAGGTGTGACTGACTTAGTCCTTATATTTTTGTGCCGTTGCAGGGGTTTTCACTTCTTATATTGGCTATGGCCAATTCAGATAGTCTGTTGCTGTTCTGAATTTGACAGTATGTTCAGGGAAGCAAGTGATGCTTCCCCTATCAGCAGCTACAGGGTTGGGGTTTTTTTAAGCAAGTAAAAATAAAAACTGCTAAATTACTATGCAAGGCTCAAGTGAGGCAAGCTGGAATATCGCATATCTATTTCATTAAATATTTGAAGGTGCCTTAGAACAAAACCAAGACTTTCAGAGTTTTATGTCAAACAGAATGTTGACTCTTCATAGATAGCTTGGTCTTTGATCTCATTTTGTCTAGAAATGCTATGCTTAAACTAAAATACTTTGTGTGTAATAATGTTTCTAGAAACTCTGATTTATAGAAAAATAAGGTTCTTCTGAAGCAACTTTATTTGAGTGTGTCTGTTTGTGGGGTGGGAGGCTAGAGGAAATGTCCTTGAATGCATTTGGGCAGCTGTAGATCGACTCCTGTAAACTACTTATCACTGAGTCCTAATGCCCCAACTAAGAAGAACTGGTCTGTCGAATCTGCAGATCTCCTGACATACAGAAAGAAGAGGAAATAAACATATTAAATGAATGACTGTTATTTTTATGGTTGTCAAGAAGGTAACACGAAAATATTAATTGTGAATACTTGATAATACCTCTAAACCCACACATCTTTTAGAATCTAAGTATAAGCAATTTTGTTATGTTCTAGGTTTGGTTAAGTGTATGATGGTATTTGCAAAAACAGCATAAATCCTTCTCACTTCATCTCTTACCTTTGCAATGTCATGCATTTAAATAAAATCCAGTTCAGTCATGATCTTTCAGTGATGCAGGCAAGAGATGCGAAGGCATCAGGCACTGTTTATTATGGTTGGTGCTTTGGATCCAATTTGAAGAGTTAGAAGAAAGGGGAAGGAGGTAGATTCTCAAGAACAAGAACTCCAACTCCTATTTTTCTACCAGGAATGACGCCTACACTTATCTTTTACCTCAAGTTTTTCTGTTTACCATTTAATTTGAAGGAGTTAAATTTTCACACACTTGTAAACTCTGGATGCACTCCAGCTGACTTTCAGACGCATGTAGTTGTAGCTAGGAAAGAAGCTACGCGAGATGGATCTGCAACAGACAAAGTTTTTTATAACATAGGGACCTCCCTGAGAGAGGGAAAAGTCTTTTGTAATTTCTTTACACACAAACGATCTGAATTAGCATTTTATGGCTGGAGTGCTTCCTAAATTTTTAATTCTGAATTGAAATATTATTCTTGCTTTAGTACTGTTGGGGTTTTTTGCTGGTTTTGTTAATGATTAGGTAGAATTTTGTAAGTCCAATTCAGTGTATGTAGTCAAAGCCGGTCAAAGCTGATATGGAATGAGCTCTGAGAAAGCACATGCTCAGCCTGTAGGTTAAAGTAGAAAAAGTAAAGATTAGATTAGTTTGGGGGATTGTTCTGTGGGGTTGGTTGGTTTGTTGTTTTGGTGTTGTTTTGGTTTTTTTAATGCGAGACATTCAGAATGTGTAAAAAGTGCAAATAAGAGACTGATTGACTTTGACTTACAAAGGCCTTTACAATTTTTTCCCCTCCTAATGCTCGTTTTAAAAGAATGTCAAGATTGTATCATATACTGTACTTACTAAAAATAGCACCTCTTATCAAAGTAGCAGGATAGTAGTCAGGTCAAAATGAGGAAATGAAATATATAAAAACATGGGGCAAAACCACATGGATCAAAAATCTTGTTAGTCTTTTCTCTCCCTTCCAGATGCGATGTGAAGGTTTTTCTGATCCATCTCTGTTAGAGCTTCAGTAATAACATGTAACTCGGTGTTTATTATTGATAACTATACAGAGATAGATCGTAGCTGGCTGCATTTTCAAAAGCACAGATGCGATCTCTCGCTCTCCCTTCTTAATTTCATGTTTTGTAAGTCTAGCAAGAAAACATGATTAAATGTGCATCATGATGCCAATCAGAGCTAAGAAAAATGAATTGTAAACACTATGGGAAGAGTATGGGGTGTGTTGTTGGTTTGTTTTGGTTTTGTTTTTTTTTTTTTTTTTTTAATTAATCTGAACCACAGGGTTGGTGTGTCCAATAAGCTGCGAAAGTTAGAGTGAGAAGGCAGTAGTTCTAGGGAAGGAAGAATAAGGACTCATGCATTGGTATGTGCTTACTAAATTGATGGGCAGTGTGACAGGAGCTAGGAGTTAATATACTGCGTGTGTCAGATACGCTCAGGTCCTTGGGTGTAAAACTATGGAGGATAGGCAAAGATACGCTGTCTGAGGAGTTGTGCTCTGATTTCTGTCCTATTGGTTGTACCATTTGTGTCTCTGAAATGACCGTAGTTGTTACCCTTGTGAAACTTTATTTAGATTAATTTTGGAAAGTCCTAAAGTAAGTGCTAAATATAATTAATATTTTAGTTTTCTTGTTTTGAAACACTGAATGTAGGCTGGTATTTCCCAGGTTGGTCAGTATCCTTTCTCTGACTACCCTGCATGGCATTTCTGAACAGATTACAATTCTGCATATTTAACAGCAACCAAAAAAATACTGGAATGACTTTACTGCACTTAAATAAATGGAAATAAACTGCTGCTATGTAGCACTTGGAATATTCTATAAGAGCATTTGATACCTGTACTTAGAAACTTCATTGGAAGTAATACGCACTTAAAATCAAATATAATGGGAATTCAAATGAATGAAGGCAACAGTTGAAAATTACATGTAGCTCAACGTAAGCATATTCTTCTCTAACTTGAAAGTGTTTTAATAGAAATACTAGGAGAGGAAAATCCTGTGTGGAATCCAGATGTGGAATATTTCTTTATTAAGATTCAGCTCTGTTAAAGAAAGTTATCAGGATCATAAAAAAAAACCATAGTTCCACTACATATATGTAAGTTTGTGTGTGTATATGTGTAATATAGTATAAGCTTGTTGGAGTAGTATGTTTATGCTGGGGAAGAACATGCTGTAAAAAAAACAAACAACAAGAACAAAAAACCCCAAAACCAACCCAACAAAAAACCCCAAAACCAACCCAACAAAAAACAAACCTGAAAAACAAAGGGTCAAAAATCGAATTTTTATCTCCTGTGTCTTGCCAAAAGTTCAGTTTGTGATTTGCTCTGTGGAGATCTTCTGTACAATGCAGAGAAGTACCTACCCAAGTGCAGTGAGAACATTTTTTAGGTGATAAGGTCTTAATCTCCAGTGGGAAGTAGCTTCCTGGACAGAGGTATGGTTGAGGAGTGAGGATTTGCATGTAGGTCAGCTTACTCTGGGATGCTTCAGCACTGCAATTCAATAAAGGGAAAGCAGGGTCAATGGGACACACAGAAGTCCTTAGGGGTCAAGAAAATGCTGTTGCTATGTAGAGAACCTTTCATTTTGATGTGCCCTGAATTTGGAGGATCTACAATATCAGCATTTTTGTACTTAACAAGTAGAATTAAAAAAAAAAATCAAACAAAAAAACCCCACCAAAACACAAACCCCCTCCTAAAATGTCACATTAATTCAAATACAGTTTTGAGCTGTGGTGGTAAACTTTTGGCTAATTATATTGATATCTGCCTTGGGCTAAATGAATAACTCCCTGCAGAACTGAGTTATTCTCTCTTTAGTTTGACACATAACTGGGTTTAGACTCCCTTTTCTTCTCCAATGATGTCTTTTGCCCCAGGGTCCCCTACCTGTAACTGCAAAGTTGTTGGGCCCAGCTGTCACAGTGGTGGATCAGTATGTGGAACTCATTTGTCAGAACCCTTGTCTATTCAGCTTATATGAGAAATTGGATTAATTAATGATACATCATCACTGCAGAACTGAAGACCTGTATAAGGCACTGACAAGAGGCATCCATGCATGTTCTCAGCATGTCCTGGGAATTAACTTAATTTGTGAAGTTTCAGTTTATGTAGTGGAGATCACTATTATGTTTTTTGGGGTGATGTTACTTTATTTGGGACACATCAGACTTAACTTATACTGATCTGAATAGCTCTCTTGCATGTGATTGTGACTAATTTCATTTTGTTTTATATTTCCAAAAGGATGGCAAGAGGCCTTGCAAGGTAAAAAACCTTGCCCAGATGTGATCTGGGAGGTTTAAATTATAGTTTCCTCTGGCTGAAAGAGAAGAAAATTAAACTGTCAATGAAACTGAGATCCATTACTCCAGACAGATGATATCATTGTCTTTTCTTACGCTATGCAGAATTAATAAAGGAAAAGCTATTCTTGAGCTATGGGCTACCGCAAAGTCCTCATGAATGGTGTTCATTGCCTACACGTGAACCAATGACTTTTCTTGACTCACTTGCTGTACACACTTCTCTCTATTGACAGGACAGTGTAATTTATTTCACTCTAAAGTATACTTCTAAAATAAAGTGCCTGGGTTCCCCTCTAGAAGTGCATGTAGAAAGCTAAGTGAGATGATTAATGTCCTGTTTATAAATTGTTAAAATACACTTTTTTTTTTTCATCTTGGCCAGTGAACATTTTCTTCTTGATAAACATAGCTGTCAATTGCTGTGTTTTGTTTTTCTTCACTGGAAGCATTATCGACTCAATAAAAGTAAGTGTCCAGATCTCAACTGCTTTTAGTGAATTTTGGCTGAAATCCTGAGATGAGTAGCAAATCGTTTAGATTCCTTAAAGACTTGCAGTAATATCCAGTGAGAAAGTTTGAACTTGGCATGTTCATACTGTTCTTCCTGCATCTAATCCTCTGCTGTGATAGCATTTGGCACTTAATGCATTGCTAGTGAAGTAGTCAACAACTGACAAATGAGAAGCAATGTTCTTCCTGTAGTTATCAATAGCCTATTTTGGCAATGAATCTGTTCACTTTCTGTGAACTTTAGGCGTTTCTAGGGATTTCATTTACACATCTTTATCCTTCTTGTTTCTGTTTAAATAAATAACAGATTTTAGCACTCTCATGGGCAGATACTTTTAATATGGCAGCATACAATATACAAGAGTGACTGCAGTGTTTGCAGCAGCTTGGTTTATTAAGCTAATTGGTTAGCAAGTTGGGGTCCTGATTTTATTTGACTCTTGCAGTAAGCCTGTGAGTAATGATTCCTGAAATGTTAAAAAAAAAAAAAAAAAATCAAAACCCACCCAACCAAAAAAACCCACAAAATTCCCCACAACCAAAACAACACCATTTTGTTTAAGATATTAGTATTCCAAGATACTTCAGAAGGAAATTGCTCTTTTCATTCTGGAATCTTGATGATATAAGGCACATGCATTGGCAGTTCCCTCCTGAAGTCCTCAGTTTTGCAATGTGGAGTTGTATTGATAGTGGCAAAGATTAAACAAGTTGTGTGGGTTTTCATGTTCCAGTAGAACACAGCCTCCTGCCAAGCTGGCTCTTAATTACAGCTTGGGAAAACAGCTTGGTGCCTGTTCTATTTTTACAGCTTTGAATCTCTGCCTTGGTTTACATGGCAATGTTTGCTTAGTTTTGTTTTGTTTGTGTGTGTGTTTTTTGGTTGTTTTTTTTTTTTTTTCAAGTCATGATGAAAAATTAGAAAATATTAGAAAAAAATTAGAAAAAATAGTATTATAAAAAATATTAGAAAGTATTCTGGAGATGGAGATTTATACCTTGATATGGCAGAAGTGGTATGACTTAATAGGCTATGAGAAATTGGTTTCATAAAACATGAACCATCTATGTTGGATTTATTAAAACAGATATTCATATGTTGATAGTGACTACTTACACATTTTGAAAAAGACTGTATTTTATGAATATTGTTGAGTTTTCTGAGCAGGTTGCTTCTAAGCTACATTAGAGTTTGAGTGCAGAGATTTGTAATCAAGTGAATGGTTTGGTTTATATTCAAGGGGTTTATTTATTTATTTTAATAGACTAATAGATTTCATGTCCAGCAAGGCTAAAAATGAGGTCAAACAACAAAAAGAGTTGAGCTAGGTGCAGACTTGACACAGGTGTATTCAGAATACAGCACGTGAATTCTGCAGTCTGACTTCATTTCTGTACATGAAGAATGCATACTTCAGACAGTGTATAAACTTTAGCATTGACAGTATTCTTTATTTTTCTTGTAATACCACACGTTATAAACCAAAATTCATGCCTTGATCTATGTGCTCTTTCAACTTCCCAGTGTTAAAAGTATTTCTCTCGGGAAAGTGTCCCACTTCATTACAGCAGGAAATGGCTTTCATTTCTTTTCTCTGGATCAGCTACTCAGTTTTGTATTGATTATTCTGCTTTTTCTTTCTCTTTTCTCAGAAATCAGAGTTGTGGCTTGCTTTCTTAAGAAGCTTAGGTAGTTTAATGGATGGATGCCATGCAGCTAGAAATCCTCATTTTAATGAACAATTCAAAGAAAACACCTAGCCAAATTGGGAGAACATTACACTGATATTTCTTTCTACTGATTAAGACAATTTAGAACTAAACACTGGCGTGAGATTTCAGTGAAGCAAGCTAGTAACATTTGGAAGAAGTTTGGGTAGAAATGTGGTAATACCATTGCGTATAATTTTCTTAAAATGGTATTTGCAGAGAACATTAGCCACTGACCATTAGTACATCTAGTCAGCCTAAGGGTCACATTCCAATGCGATGTGTGTACTCCAATCCTAGGTAGTGCATACTTCTTTGGGTGTGACAGAAATAAAGCTCGCTTTCTGTGGAGCATCTCAAATATGGAAATGAGATACTGAAGTGAATGGTCTATTGAGTTATTCTCCTGTAGCACATCAGTACGAATTTCACTTTTTGTAGCTGGAACAACTTCAGGCAGCTAAGGCTGTTGTTTGGTTTTTATATATATATATTTATATGTGTTATATACTTATCTATATAAGCACAAAAGACACTTATTCTTAACACCTTAGTTTTATTTATTGGAAAATAGAGGCAGATAACACCAGTATATCTGTATCTATCTATATATTTGACACTTTAAGGACTTTTTTGAGAGTCTTCATCTCTTTGGATTTGTACCATATTTTTCTTCTGATATTTATGTATTGCGCAAATAAGCAGTGCCAACTATTCTAGACAGATGTAATGCTCCCTGGATCTAGCAAATTCTTTATCTGAATAAATATATTTTTAAACTAAGAAGCTTCTTTACCAGAAAGACAGCAGTAATGCCTTCTTCCCTACTACTGCAGTGTCAAAAACGGTTGTAAACTGTAGCTCATATATTAAGGTCAAGAGTAACTGTTATGATTTATTGTAGGACCACACGTGCCCATTTCTTACCAAGTAATTGTGTTGTGTGTTGAGTTCCTTGTAGGCTGCAGTCAAAACGTTTACCTACATAAAAATAGGTATTTCATTTTCAGTTCTTGTAAAGCTTGCATTAAACTCTGCATATTTCTGGGCTAACAACATCTTGAGGAAACTTCAAAAAAGATTTTTAAAGGGTATCTTAGATGTGAGAGTATAATCTACTGTGATAAACAGGAGGATTTGGTTTCGGAGATTAGAGACTGTTCTCTATGAGCCAGCTGATGCTGACATCTTGCAGTCATAAGCAGCCAGACTCTTCCCTACTCTCCAACTCTGACACTTCCACAAGGACCTGAATCTCTACTTTAGTTTATTGCAGTTTTTTTCTGGTTGGCTGTTTTATTTTTTTTTTGGGGGGGGAGGAAGTTGTTGTTGTTGTACTTTTTTGTTGTTTTTTTTTTTTTTTGTTTTGTTTTTTTATCTGAAAGAGGCTCTGTCCAGGCATGAATAAGGAAGAGTCCTAGCAGTGTAATTTGTCACATGGAAACTTTGCGTTATATTTTCATTGTGAATATCTACTTTTTCCTCAGTGTTTTCCAGTCACTTGCTCAGCAAGATAGAAGAGATCCACAGAACCCCCATATCCTGGATCTCCCTGACATTTGTTAGTTGTGATGCAAAAAACTTAGGTTTTAATTGTAATTAGTGTGTGTGAACAAGGCAAAAGAATCGCAAAAGTAGGCATGTGGTAGAATTAAGTTTACTCTTTCTAAAACACAACTGTGGCCACTGATTTGTCTGATTTCCCCAATCAGTGTGGCACTGATTGTCCCCTTATTTTGATGGCAACGTCATGGAAATTGGAGCTAGATGACTTTTTATGATGCCTCAGGGTAAAATAAAGCTGCTTAGGAATGGTGCCATTACTCTCCTCTCTCATGCTGCTGAAGCTCTAGTAGGACTATAACAACTGAACCTTGATTGAAGATTTTGACAGGTCCATCATCTGTAAGAGGAAAATGGACACACTTCAAATTCTGACAGTATAATAAAACTGCCAACTTAAGTAATGAAGAGGGTCATGCCTTGTCAATATTGCAATAGCGTTCATATTCTATGGCAGTCAAATCAGTGTCTATGGTAGTTTAGGTACAGTTTTCGTATGGAGCTATGGGGTTTTGTTATTTAATTTTATGACACTTAAAGGGAAATGAGGCAGGTAAGAAGGTCTTTCTGTGTATAACTAGCATAAGATTTTTCTTGGGCCAATGCCAGCTGTCCCAGGAGCTGCACTGAGGTAAAGAGCACAAAACATCTATAACCTACTTATCCCCTTGTACGTATAGCTGGGAAGGAAATGGTCTTCCTGTTTCAGGAGAGAAAAATGAGACTTTTTTTTTCTTAATTTTTCCTTTAAACAGTGACAAAATGCTGGAAGCTTGAAAATTCACAGCTGAGATCCACAGTATTTTTTCTCAAAATTGAAAGGCTTTTTTGTTAATAATGTCTGGACACTAAAAGCTGTACTGAGCTCAGCAACAACAGACAGAAGCAACTATAGTTCACATCTGTTTTGTACCTTTGTACCAGTGGAATAAATGAGCAGATTCTTGTTATGATTAAGTTAAAACTGGACTTTTTTACTACTGTTATTCAGAAGAGGGCAACTACAAAAAACTGTCCATTTTCAGTCTTAGAGACAAGAGTATCCATAGTTGATGCCTCTGACTGGGGAAAGTTTCAGGAAATGAGAACTTTCTCTCAGCCCTTGCCTCTGAAATGCAGTTATTTCTATAGCTTCTCATCTTCTCTGTGGAGGAACTTGCAGTACAATAAAATAATAAAAATTAAAAAAAAAATATCCCTGGAGCCTTACAGAGTGCCCTGTTTCCATCATGTGTAATGCAAAAGGTTATGCTGTGTAGTCACAGTGACTGCATTGGGCTGTGCTCTTAATACACTGTATTCTACATATTTTGGGTTTGATTGCGATATTGATAGCTATCTGATCAAAGCCTCAGTCACAGTGTTAGTTAACCCCATCACTACTGAAACAGTAAATTAAACAGGAAATCTGCCAACTGCTTACAAAAGCCTTTTACTGCTCTTGTTAAGAACTGTACCTAAATGTGCAGCTAAATTTATCTGTTTATAGTGTGTATTCAATTTATGTCATTTCCTGCATACTCCTAGTCTATTCAAAGATGAAGAATATTTTTCCCAAGTGGGTGCAAGTCTTTTAGTTTAATCTTTATGGAGTGTGGTTAAGCTTTTCTGTAAGAAGGAAGGGACTGTCAGGGAAATTTGGTGATAGGGTCTATTTGATTTTTATCTGTTTCTGGAATTAATGTAGAAAATAATCTTCAGTAAATTGCTTGAATGCAATGCTGCTCTATACATTTGTCTGAAGCAGTATTTTGTCAAGGGACTGATGAAAGATGAAAATGGGGAGGAGGAAAAAGTAACTGGCATGGCTGATCAAAGTGTATCAATTCATAAATAAGGAATGTAGCAGGTTCTGAAGATCTGAGCTTGTAGCTCGAACCCCTGGGAAGACAGCTGCAATGATTGGCACTACATCTCACATAATAAGCCAGCACGGTAAAGACCCTGTTTTATAACTGATTAAATACTTCATACCGCCTTGTAGCAGAATTAACTTCTATATTTTGGGCACTTCATTTCAAAAGATGCATTATGTGTCATTTGTCTCTGCCTATCAGCTCTCTGCCATACATTCAAATTCTCATTGTTTTCTCCTCTTCTAATACAGAATGGCAGATTTGGAAGAAAATTCTGTACTCAATCACAGCGATGATCTGTATAAAGCCTACAGATCATCGGTTGTGTATTTGTGTGTGTGTATGTATTTTTCTGTTGCTGTTAATACAAGAGTAGAGGTGTTATGCCAAACTGTTAAGGCTATTGGGCAGCTACTAATATTCTTCCTAAAAACTACTGAGTGTTGGAAAAATATGCTTTCCTATCTTTTAGTGTTTGCACATCTCATTTAAATCTCCTACCTCATGTGGCAGCAGGGACACTGGATTAAACGTAACAGTTCACAAACTCAGTCTGTTGATCTGATGTCCCTTTATTGTTTATAAAGACGTACCACCCCAACTTATGTGTTTTTGCTGTGCCTTGGAGTCCTTTCCTTTAAGTGGTGTTGATAGGATTACAGAAGGATGGTTTGTGACAAGAATATTATAAAATTATCTCAGTAAGTGTGGATTTTTTTTAAAGACTTAGCATTTATGCAAAGGAGCATTTTATTTGCTTTAAGACACATAGCAACAGAAAAAGAAATGGCGGTAAGCAGTTGTGGAGGCAAGGCTCTTAACAATGCTACACATGTAATGCCTTCCTTGGTTTTTAGAGTATAGTGGTGATTTATTTCATTTTTACACATGTCAAAGCATTTCAGTGCTGCTATACAACAGTGAAACAGAGCTAGTTTTGAACAACATGCCAGGGGTACAAGAATAAGTCAAACTTGGTTTTGTGATGTCCTTGTAGAGTAAGCTAAACCTGCATGGCTGTTGTGTACACTGTTTCTTCTAATGTAGCTCAAACTCGAACATCATACCATTTTCCCCCACTTCTTTCTCTAACTATATTGTGTGTTAAAATTCTATCCTTGCCACCAGAATGTGTTCATAGGTTTTCCGTTAGTTATTGAGCATGGAGATTCAGAATTGGGGGTGGTTGGGTTGGTTTTTTGTTTTGTTTTTGTTTTCTTGTTACTAATGGCTTGTGTTTTATTCTTTCAGATAAAATACAAGCAGTGTATTACTTTTAGGGGCTTAGTGTCTAAGAACAAAACAGTTGCTTTTCTTTGTGTCGTGGTTCAGGCCAAATTGGCTACTGGGGACCTGGGGGACCCCAGATGGGACTGACAGATGCTCCCCTCTACCCCTCTTCAAAGAGAGAGGCAGAGGAGGAAAAAGAGACTTACGAGTTTAGAAGGAACTAAACTACTCTAATGAAATATTAATAATAAAATAAAAAGAAATAATGAAATATACACAAAACTGTATCAAGCCCTCGAGATGACAATCACGTCACCGGCTGGCACTGGGGCAGTCCCAGGCTGGGCTCAGTGACGGACGGGAGCTGGATTCCAGACCTGGATTCCGGATCGGGATCACAGGCAGATGAACAGAGTCCTCCTCAGACGTCAGCCACTGAAGGAAGAAAGCTGACCCTTTGATCCCTCAGCTTTTGTACTGAGCATGAGGCAGATGGGATGGAATACCCTGTTGGTCAGTTTTGGGTCACCTGTCCTGTCCGCGCCTCCCTGCAGGTGGGACCCCACTATGCTTTTCCGCTTCCGACCCTCCAACGGGGCAAATAACAAAGTCGGTTGGCTTTGGGGGTTATAGCAATAAGTATAAGCAAGAGCCTCTCTGCATACCGTGCCTGGGCACCAGCTATAAACATAGGTCTTACCACTCTGAGAGAGTGACTATTGTCTGCACAATATGCAGTTAATTTCAGTAGTTAGAAGAGGCCCAGCTAAGAAGTGAAGTTACTGAACAAAATTGGTTCTGTTTTACCTCAAACCAGGACACTCTGAATACTGGAAGAGTACTGAAATATGAAGGTGCTGAACACAGAAAGTAAGAGGTTTAACATAATACTGATACAGCTAGTGTATTTCAAGGAGTTCAGGAGGTGACAGGGAAGGATGAAGAGAAAGGCTGCATCTCTTAGCATTTTAGCAAATTGTAATTGGGTGTCCTAAATGGGCCATTTATTTATTTGAAGGCTGTGTTAAAATTTTCAGTAATCGCTGGTGACTGAAGGTTTTCTTTTGAAAACAGATCACTTTGATTTCCAGGTTCCGGGTAGGTTGTTAATGCTAAAGTTTCAGGGAAAGACTACTCCTACCTGATTGAGCGTGTGGGAAACTTGGAAAGGTTTACTTGTAGACAGTAAATTATCCGTGAGCCAGCGATGTGCCCTTGTTGCCAAAAAGGCCAATGGAATCCTGGGCTGCATAGGGAAGAGTGTGGCCAGTAGGTCGAAGGAGGTCATTCTCCCCCTCTACTCTGCACTGGTGAGGCCACAACTGGAATACTGTGTCCAGTTTTGGGCTCCCCAGTTCAAGAGGGACAGGGAACTGCTGGAGAGAGTCCAGCGAAGGGCAGCAAAGATGTTTGAGGGATCAGAGCATCTCCCTTATGAGGAAAGGCTGAGAGAGCTGGGACTCTTTAGCCTGGAGAAGAGAAGGCTGAGGGGAGACCTTGTTATGGCATACAAGTATCTAAAGGGTGGGTTGAAGGAGGATGGAGCCAGGCTCTTTTCAATGGTTCTCAGTGACAGGATGAGGGGTAATGGGCACAAGTTAGAACACAGGAAGTTCCGTTCAAATACACAGAAAAACTTCTTTATGGTGAGGGTGACGGAGCACTGGCACAGGCTGCCCAGGGAGGTGGTGGAGTCTCCTTCTCCGGAGATTTTCAAGGCCCGCCTGGATGCAGTCCTGAGTAATGTACTCTGGGCAATCCTGCTTTAGCAGGGGAGTTGGACTAGATGATCTCTAGAGGTCCCTTCCAAATCTGAAAACTCCGTGATTCTGTGGTCCGTAACAGCTTGCTGCAGGCTGACTTGCTTTTTCCTCTAAAACAGGGTAGTTTTCACCATTGGAGGTGGCATAGGCAGTTACTAGTATTTCTGTCAGTTTTGTAGTTCTTAAAATGAAGCAATTTCAGAGCCTTAACTTCACTTACATAAAGATAGAGCTACTGAAGAGAAACTTGCAGTTTATCTGTCAGACTCCTGGATGTGTTTTAAATGGTGCTTAACCTCACCCAACAGCACTCTGTAGATATGGATTAGTGCTTGCTGAAGTGGCAAAGATTTCTCCAGGACTCTTCAAAAGTCAGTGTTAATTTAGAGCACAGAATCATCCTGAATGGTAGCTTTCCATTAAGATGAGTTTTCTACTAATTTCTGTATGAAGTTCCAAAGTTCAAACTGATCTTTTCTCATTTCCTGAAGACTATGCATGACTTACTCAACTCAGCTATAGGATTTTGCAGTTCATCAGAAAGAATAGTTGAATTGCTTTCAACCAAAGATCAAACAAAAATTCTGCTTGAAAGATTATGAGGATTTTTCCTTTGTATTTTAGTATTCTATAGAAAGGTCTTGTCTTCTACACTTAGCACTGGAGATATTAGTGCCCTAGTACTGATCTCATTTGTGTGTGTGTGCGCTTTTCAGAATCTTTACTGTTTTCTGGGTAAAATATTTTTAGTTATCAAGTTTTGATGTAGAAGTATGACTGCTAATACGCTGCCAAATGTAAACATTAACAAGACACGCTGGCCTGTGTCATGTTGAATATCTTGATTATTAATTGACAAGGAAAACTTTTAGTCAGCAGAATTCCTCAAAAAAGGATCATGGAGCTTTGCTTAAGGATTATGTAGTCACTGGTATGAAATCAGAGTCGGAAGATAACAGACTCTTTTTAGGTGCTAAGAATAAAAGAGGACAGATGAGTTTTATGTGTCTGTAGCAAAAACATTCCTATAAGATACAAGTTTTCTGAAACATGTTTCAGTAACTTTGCATTCTTCGCACTTCATAGGCTGATGCACAATCCAAAATGTAATTATCAACCAAAAGTCTTGTAATGCTCAGTACTTTCTAGGCTCTGTTTTGAATACTTAGGAAAATAAAGGTTTCTGGATTTTTTTTTTTTTCTTCTTCATATACTTGTTCATTCAGAGCTGGAAGAGATTGGCTGCTGTGCCATGCATCTATATCCCCCACTTAAACAGAGACAGAAAGTATTAGAGGCTCACAGAAAGGTGATGAATATTTTAATTTGTTATCCAGGCAATCTGCAGCACTGAATGGGGACAAATTATTTGTTGGATGCTGAAATAGATGGGGAAAGCAATGGCTTTTCCTTTATTTTCAAAGGTGTTTCTAAATCTGAACTCTAAAGTTTGTGCTTCAAGTATTTTGCATTCACTATATTGAGTCACCTTGAATTCTTCTTATGCTGCTCTAGAGAGCAGCAACGGTGGTTTCCCATTAGTGGTGTGGTTTTGTTGCTTTTGGTTTGTTTGTTTTTATTTTTTTTGTTGTTTTGTTTTTGTTTTGTTTGTGGTTTTTTGTTTGGTTTTGTGGTTTTCTGTTTTGTTTGTTTGGGTTTTTTTCTTTTCCCATTTGCTGATTTCCCGCTTGTGCCACGTCACAAACAGCAGCACTAACTTCACAAACATATTATGTATCATTTGAACTAACCAAGATTCAGGAGGAAAGGAAGTTTTGTGGCTGTCTGGAGTTCAGACTGATCTGAATTTTACCTCTGAGACTTGATGAGTGACCTGGGGCAAGTTATTTCCCCAATCTGTGCTTTGCTGTTGGATTATTTTTTTACGGGTTTTTTGGTTGGGTGTTTGTCAAGCTGATAACTGTCAGTCTGACAGGTCTATCAGAGATTAGGTCATTTTAGTTTGTAGAGGAAAGGGAAGTCTTCCAGTGGAAGACACCACAGGAGCACAGAACTAGATCTTCAAATTAAATCCTGCAAGACAGGGACTCTCAGTATTTATCATCATTACTTGAGGGTGTTTTTCTGAGGGCCTGGTACTCTGAGCAGTGCACAGAGTATAATAAGTAATTTTTTTGAACTGAGAGTCATGCCCTTTTATCTTCTCAACTTCACAGAAGGTGCTTCTCCCTCCTGTCTTACATAAGTTATCAAAAAGGAAATGAAAACTACTAGCCAGGCAAAACAGAAATGCTAAAGCAAAGCATGTGTTTACTCTGCATATCAAACTGTTTCTTATCACAGGTAGACTTAGTGCTGTCTGTACAATTGTCTGTACCCGTCAAAAATAAAGTCCTTTTGCAGCAAACACTGGCAGATACCAAATTGCCAAAGACTTCATAGCTGAACGAGGAAGGAGGAACTGGTGTTTTGCAGCTGTTCAAGGGTGCGTCAGATTCTCAAGACCTGTAGTTTAAAAGTCATGTTCCTTGTACAGTTTGCATTATTGGTAGTAGATTGTCTCCCAAGAGTATAATATAATGCATTTCCCTTGCTGCCATTCCAGCATATTTATTTTTTTATCTTAGTGCTCTTTGGATGAAGAAAGCTTTTCCCACAGATTTTTTTTTTCTTTTTTCCCTTTTCTCCTTCCTCCTTTAAATGTACAGTCTCCGTCCATGTGTCTTAGAGTTCATTTTTCAAATTCATTTATAAAAAAGCATTTTCAAATTCTTTTGTTGCAACTGCACCTTTCTTAAATCTTTTAAGGACATTTATTAGAATAAATTTTGAAAATACGCATCAGGAACACGGGGGAAGAAAGCCGATACCTTCATAAATTAGATTGTTGTATTAGTATTAGGGGTGACTGTCTTCAAGTGCATAATTTTTTCCTTTTGGACTCCTGTCAGCCTCCCTTCTGAGTGTTTCTCACTGCAGAATAGTAAAGTTGTATTTACATCTTGCTTTAACACCAGAGGCAAGTAAAAGCCTACATTTCTAGCCTGCGCTGTTCAGATCCTATTAATTTAGGGAATGAATTGCATAGGAAATCCATCATAAACTTTTAGGTATGAACACAGTGGTTGGGAGGGGAAAAAAAGGAGGGAGGAGAAGTATTTATTAAAAGAGTAAATTGGAGGCGAATAGGCTATTTGTTTTGTTCCATGTCTCAGATGAAAATAATTGGCTCATTAATCACAATATCAGCTTGGTCATTTTAGGAAGGTCAGCCTGGAAAATGAATAGAAACAAGGCACATCATTTTAAAATTTAAAAAGCAAACATTAAGGATGTCAGTGAAGGAAGCTTCAGTAAAAAGCCCTTGACATCTTGTGACTTAACATAAGCAAAGTTTTAGGATTAAATGTATTTCATGCTTTCCCCCATCTTATTTGGAAATATACACTGAAAACATATGTATATATACATACACACATATTCATTGAGACAATATCATGAAACTTAATATTGATTTCTTACATTCAAATTTTTCTGCATGAGTAAACGTCCTTTGACTTTGCCACCTTTCCGTGCATCCAGTATTTATTTCCCAAGCTATCTTCTATTACCTTTGAATGCACGTAGCTAAAGCATGGAGAAGACAGAACAGAAACCCTGAAAGCATTCCACACTGTAGGTTTCCCTTAATGTTTTGGATGACATCACTTCCTGTGGTAAGAAAGGCTTTGGTTTAGTCTCAACTCTGAAATATCAAACTTTCATAAGAATATTTTCTTATTTATTATTTTTATATTTATTATTAAATTAAAAAAATAAAGTACGTTGGAACATCTCGTCTGAATATATAAAAACCAGATAATTTATACAAGTGAATAGCTTTTCATATCATTTTTAAAATTAATGTTGTGATTTAGAAAGCTTTCGGATGGGGAAGGCAGTATCATCTGTCTGTCTTTCCTTACTGAGTCTAATCTATCTGTGTTTTCTCCCCTGAATCTACACCACAGTATTATTCTCTGATATCTTAGTCTCTAGATCAACATAAAACCCAGAGCTGTAGCACCACAGAATTCACAGAATATCTCATGATTGCTTTTTTTTTTTTTTTTTTTTTTTTTAAACTGCTTTTTTGGTAAGCTCGGTACCTTTCTATTCAGTGGCATTTAGTTTCAAAGGACGACTATAGACATACACAATATACTAACGTGCAATAAACCAGTGTAATGGATGCCAGGATGATATCCTAGTTCTGATATAGCCCTTAGGATTTTGGGCAGACAGAATTTTTTCCAGTTGATCCATACACAGTGGAAGAGGTTTTTTTTCCTTTTGTAATAACTTAATAGACTCTCTGGAAACACTTGTGCCACAACCAAATATTGTCTTGAGGTATAGGTAGAAAAGGGCGTTTCTCTTAAATGACTGTGCACACGTGGAATCATCTCTCATGAGAACAGATATATATATATATGATTGAAAAGCTACATTTTTGACGTTGATTAGATAGGAATGCTTCTGAAAGGTTCTGGAACCAACTCAATTAAACCATTGTTTGTTTCTTCTTAAGCTATGTGTGGCTTCATAGATGAAGTCCTAACCCTGATTTTTATCTTCATAAAAGATTATTAACTAAAGTTTTAAGACTAGGTAATTCTTCGCCCCCTATTGATGCATGCTTAAACACACCATGTAACTTTCAGTGAGGTACACCAGAGTGTGTGCTTAAGTCTGCGCATATTGATATATTCACAACTTCTTACTTGATTGGGAATGAGCACTCTCTAAATTGGCTGGTTTTTATAGATATTCCCTGAAAGAAAGACCTGGGATTTCAAAGGTGGAGAGAGGAGTTGTATTCTGTTTATGGAGCATCAGTGTCTATACACTGCTGTAAAGGTGTTGTGTTCCTGAATATTCTTCTAGAAAAATCTGAGTGAAGTCCAAGGCTGTGCTATTTGATGTACTCCTTTTAAATTGCTAATTTGTAGAGGAAAAACTACAAAAGAAGCTAGGTATGCTCTATATGAAACAGTATTGTTATTGATGAATCCTGTCAAATTAGTTTATGGCACTATATCTGCGATTCTTTATCTGAAAGCTAAAGAGAAAACAATTGATAACCTATTTTTTTACATATCTGTGCAGAATAATTGTTTACTCTGTATTTGAAATTGTGAGACCAGTCATGGATGAAAGTGGCTAATTGGTGCCATATTTGTGCTGGGGAGCTAAGAAGGTGGTATGGTATAGCAGAAGAGAGGTATGAGACCTTCCTATGATGAATTCATTGATTGTAACTGTCACTAGTCCAGCTGCAGGGTTTTGACAATGTTAAAATAGCAAGTTGCAAATTAGGCTGATGTGGGAAAGGCCTGCTTCTGTACGAAGGGCACAGAACATCAGCATGTGAATCAGGATCTTTGTATTCTGAGGCTTCAAACGGCTTTGCAGGTGAGCCATATTTTGCAAAGGATAAAAGGCAGTTTTTAGTATCTGATTTATAGATGAATCAAGGGACAATCGTGGAGTTAGGTGAAAAGAAGAGATATGGGAATTTTGCAAACAATAGTAATAACGATGTTAGAATTCCAGAGTGAAGTGGAAGATAACCTATAGAGCCTGTGATGAAGAGTTCTGCTTTAAGCTCTACTAAATGGCAAGGGAAAAATATTCACCTTTTGATGTTCTCTTTTCTGAGAGGGAGAGAAATGCCTAAAGTAAGACACATGGCATGAATTACCCTCTGCAAGTGTACATACTGAATTCTTTTTTGGAAAAGGACAAGAAATGGGCTGATTCTCTATCAGCTGCTAAAAGCAGCTCCAACAATGAGCTAACTTCTCTGCTGTGTAACACTTTTCTCCCTTCCTCCATCAGAGTCCAGAAGTGTATTTCTGATGTGACAATTGCTCTGCTCTTCACTGCTCAGAATTTCAGACTTCAGATCTTCTCTGTTAATGAACAAGCCTAGTTTGCGGTAGCATGAATCAGCTAGTAATTTTTTTTTCTACATCTGCAAGGGCTATAACTTGTTTTCATGACTTCTCTCTTCCTTTCGATTTCGTTCTTGTGTTTTTTCACTTTCTTATTGTCTCTCAAACATACCTCAAACAAACCTGGTGAGGGTCTTGTGTGTCTGAAAGTTCATCCGCTCTTGCCTGTGTTATCACTTAGCCAAGAAAACATTACCTTTTCCTTTACTGACCTTGCTTGAAATAAAGTAATCAAGACAAAACTATGTTTAATGTAACCTTTATTTTACAAACCAAACCAACAAAAACAGACAACATAAGCAGACAGGAGATGAGAGCCTAAAAATCAGGGCGATTTGCCCTTTACTTGAGAAATCTGGCTTAGAAGCTTGTTTTTGAAATTGCTGAGTATATCTATTCCTTCTCACCTGGTAATGACTAAGACTTGAAAAGCTGCCTGGACTTCCTGATATCAAGGAACACTTTCTATGTAAGTGTGCATTTCGCTCACAGTGAAATCTTCCAGGCCTGATAAGTGCTCTGGAACTCACTGCAGAGGCTCTCCCACAGTATGGAAAGGAGGAATATGTGGCCCCCTCAAGTAAAACACATGCAAAATCAACATCAATTCTGATAAAGCTGAGCTTGTAATAGCTGAACTGGTAAATCTTATTACAAGGCTGGCAGTATTTGGGTCAGGCCAGACTTATATTATGTTATTAATTCTTCGTGGCGCTTCCCTCCCCCCCCCGCCTTGTTTCTCTCTTATTCTGTGTACCTAACTTGGGACGCTTCTAGTGCATGGACCTTAATTAACTACTGTCCTCTGGTCATCAATTTAGAACCTATGTAAGGACAAAATCTTGCATGATGGAAAAGTACTGGTTTTGTTTTCTTCCTCTCTTCTCCTCTTAAAAGCAACTTGTAAGTCTGGAAAACTGAGATATTCAGAGCATATAGATGAAAGCCAAGGAGTTTTGACAATTCCCTTTGCAGGTCCCCTATCAGCACATCATGTTTGACAAATTACTCCAAAATGGGACAGTGTGCTTTTTATTTTATCCTCTGGTTCACCACTGTACTATAAATCTAAACTAAACAATTCTTTTTTAAGAATAAGCTCTAAGACATGTAAATAATAAATTGCTGTAGTTTACTACAAAACCTTCCCTATCACATTCTTCATGTCTGGGTAGAATATAAACCCATAGAAAATATTGAAAAATAAGTATGTCTCGAATAAGGTCACTGCATTAAAGACTCTAGGGGGACCTTTCAATTCTTACTTAATAATGGGTGTTACTCCTGGTGAACAAAATCCTGTCTAATGACAGGAAGTTTTATATTAACCAACCGGTTCCTCCTTTGTGATTGTAATTCAAGAAGACTGTAGCAGACGGGACAGTATTTAGCAGGAGATGTTTATGGACATAAATAATTCAAAGAAACATCTGGAAATATAAAGATCAAAGTGTTCCAGTAATTGCTAAGCCAGTTTCCATGTAAACATTTTATTAATGCATTTTGCCATTGGTCATTATACTGAAATTAAGAGGAGATTATTAGAAAAATACTTAGCTGGTTTATATTCATCTTGAATTGCGTTTGTCACTTCTGTTGATTGACTAAGCATTCAAAGGTGGGTCCTCAAGACTGATTTCAGAGTAGCTTGATCTGATCATTTCTTTGGTAAAGATCATGAGAATACATAAATGATTCTGTTTCTGCACCTAATTTCTCAGACACAAGAGCTTGGGCATTTAGAAAACTATGCCAAGAGGATTTATATCACATTCTTTACCAACTTGGCCATTTTTCAGTAATAGTACGGCTAACATTGCATGGATTCTTCTTGAAGCCACAAAGTTAGTGGTTTTAGATTGGGATTTGGAGAGGACTTTGAATATGTCAGGTGTTCAGACAGCAGCCCCAACTTTCACGTTATCTGGCTGTGCTCAGACTGCCTGTCAGTTTGAAGTTAAAAATGTGATGTCGACTAGTAGCTTGTCTATATCAGTGTGTGTCATGTTGCCACAATTTCCCTAACACAAGGAATCTAAGGTAATCTATAAAATTTGGTCCCCAAACCAAGCTACTATTGTTTTGTAATGAGGTTTGGTTTTCATTTAGGCATTCGAGTTGATTAGGTTTGTATTGCCCCACTTCTTATGATTTTTCTTGTTAACAAAATTACCCAAATAGAACACATTAACACCGAAAGCTATTTCCAAAGTGGAATTAGAGAGTTCACTATTTTATGCTACAGAGCTGTATTCTACATCATTCTACTGTCAGTGCATCTCAAAGGGAAAAGAAATCTGATTATTTTCCTCCATAAATGGAATAGCTTTCAAAGAGCTGTTAATGCTGATGAGTTCATCAAGCATTTATCATGCCCAAATCTTTCCTATCTGAAACATCACTTAAAGAAAAAAAAAAAATCAATCACTAGTATTGGTGTTTAAAAAGCAGATAAAGTGCTACTGGAGATTACATTCCAAATGCACAGCTATAAATGGAGAAACTAGCTTTGAAAAATGACTTTCTGTACTTGCTTCAAATAGACATGCTTTATGAGCCGATTACAACAGGAATCCCAGAACTGACACCTTTCATCCTGTACCTGAGTTTTCTCAGCTCATGAATATTCAAATGGCTGCTTCTGAACTCTGAAATATGCATATGGACTTCTACAACGTTTCTAGTCCACAACATTTAAAAGTGTTGTGTGAAGAATAAGGCTTTCTCAAGAGAGGAAAAATAAGATGAATCCTAGGGCAAAAAAGTGGCAAAATAAACCTGCATTTTTAAAGATTTGTCCCTAGCTGATAACATAAGCAAGATTGGCAGAGAGCCAGTACAGATAGAGTGCATTGCTCCTGTACTTTTCAACTTAGGTGAATAATCCAGTAGAATTCGGTTAGATGTATCCTGCTCCCCATCTGTCTTGATTACTTCTGAAATTCCAGAGATGTTCCTTGGCTGTAGTGTGCAAGGTTTCCCTGCGTATAATGAATAAATAAATTCTCAGAGGAACTGTCTTGCTTGAACCCTTAGCAGGTGCAGGCATGATAGGACAGATAGCAGAAGACTTCCAGTTGCTTTGTATTGTGAGTAGCCATTTCAGCGAAGTGAAATAAAAGAAAAAGTTCATAAACATGTCATTTGTTGTAACTGGTTATCTGAAACAGAATATTTCCACGGATTTCAGCGTGGTTTCATTGATAAACGAAATGAGAAGGCAACTTTAAGATGGTGTTTTCTTTAGATGAGACTCATACTTACTTTTAACAGCAGTTTGTGGGTTTTATTAGTCCTCTTACTCCACTGGCATGTATTCTAGATTTCACAGAGAACATAACTCCTTGGAGGTAAAAGGGCCATAGTAAAAGGTACATGTAAAAAACTTGTATGTGCTGAGAAATAAAGTCTGAACAGAATAACATAGCTCAGGACACTTGGATGAATTTTGGGATGCCTTATTCTTGCCTCATCAAAATATGACAATTGGCATCTACAGCAGCAGACTTTCCTAAATACCTCTGAAGATTCAGTTTTGGTTCCAGTCTATATTTGAACTTCAAGTTTTAAAGTGTAAAATCTTTGCCGGAACATTGTCTATCTGGGGTTAAGTAAACTAGGTAAGGTATACCTGTGCCAAAATCTTTTGAATCAACCCTCTTTCCTCAAAACGTATAAATCTCTCTGTACTATGATGTAGTTGATGTATCCAGTGGACATTTTAATACTAGCAACTTTCTGGGGTGTAAGTGCTCCATTTCTGCCCTTTTTTTGCATGGAACGTTATACCAGGAGTCCTTGGGTTTTGTCCTCAAAGGGTCTGACTACAAGTAGGAAACTGTTGCTGAGATAACAGTAGAGCATTAAGTTTTAAGATTTTTGTTTGTATGTGTGTTCTGGTTTTTGGTTTTGTTTTTTTTTTTTTTTTTTAGAAAAAATACACAGTTTGTCAGGTACAGGCAAGCTTTATCTTTATCCATAGTCATATGCATTGTCCGTATACTGCACTGCAGTTCAGAGATGTTCATCTTTTTTCCCCATTAGTCAGGGAGGCTGATGGCTAGTGTAGTCTCTGTAACTGTATTCATTTTTATAGAACTCATCAAGTCAAGACTCTTGGGTATGGCTACTGCAAGTACACCTACAGGAGATATTATTTAAGTAAAACTTGCATTCCACTTTCACAAACGCTTTCTGTGTTTGCCTAAATAGACTGTTGTGGGGGTGTTTTTCTTCAAAATTACAGTTTGACTATGTATCTTCAGATTCTGTTCTGTCTCCATTCCTGCAATTACCATTCCTAGGCAAGACAACAGATGTCTAATGCCAAGTTATTCACTGTACAAAGGCTGGGACAAAGGCTTGCTCTCCCACCTTTGTTTAATTTGGAATTCCTTTTGGTTGAACTGTGTTTGAGAGACAATGGGCATGGTCCAACACACCAAGCTTGCTGAGCAAGCTTCTGTTTTGGCATTGCCTATGGGCATTCCCTCATGTCACATCTGTAAGTCATAAATACTGTTTTCTCTGGAGGTTTGTAATGCTTTATAGGTTTGTGTTAAGTCTGTGTTGTTGACACTTGTCCTTTTTACAGTGACAAAACTTGAGTTCTTCAGGGAAGGAAAAAAACCTTTGGCTTATCTTCTGAGTCCAAGGAGCTCTGAAAAGGTGCAGTTCAAAGATCAATAGCTCTAATTATGAATGAGATTCACATTTCCCTCAACAGTGGAGGGCAGCAAGAGTAAATAATTTCTTTGCAAAAAGTTCCTTGTAAATCCAGACAGACCAGCTTGGGTTTGAATAGACTAAGTCAGACTGGCAAGTGCTGATAACGATGATTCTTTGAAGACTAGATTTTACAGATAGAGGGGAATGTGGATTTCTACACATAAAAAGAAAGCATTCAAGAAGCCAGTAGTAGTGATAAATGGAAGATCATGCTACTTGGGAGATGGCCCAGGCAGCAGAAGACAGAATTAATTCCATAGGGAGATTGTCATCATCCTATAACAATGAATAAAAAAAATCAGACAGTGTACATTCACTATCAATTTTTCTGTACGTTCACTATCAACTTTTCTGTTTCTCTCTTATTTATGTTCCTCTGCAGTTACTAGCCAGAATAAAGCATATGGACTGCTGTTTGCACTGATACATAGGGTTCAGTCATGGATTATGGATCTATTAAAGATCCTAACAATAGAAAATGTCCCTTACTTCAGTCAGTAAACTCACATTCTGTTCTGAAGGTCCCCTGTTTAATCCCTGGAGGTGTTCAAAATACTGGTGATCAGTCATCCACTAACCCTACACGAATTTTGATCAATTAGTTTTCAAAGGCCACAAGGGAAATCTTTTTAATCTGTCTTTTTAGGACACGGGAACTGAAGGTAAGGTAAGTCATGTACCTTGCTTGAGGTCCTATATAGTCCTTGGCAGAAACTTTGGTGAGATATTTTCTCCTGGATTTGGCATAAGGTGGCAGCCATGCTACTACTGTAGCAATAAAACGCACTAGGCACGCTCTAGGGTTTTGTTATGGTGGGGTATAAGCAATAAAATGTTTTGGCAAAAGTCTATTAACGTTGTTGCCTATGTTAAACCAGGCTGCGAAATGACTAAATTTTCTGTTTATTTCTCCATACTCTCTCTTCTGTCTTCTAATGGTACCTATTTCTGATCCTGGAGGGCTGAGCAGACTTTTCCACAAGAAAACATGAAAGCAATTGGCTGACAGTACAATTTTAATGTGGAATTCCTATCTTGTAGCTGTTTTGTGGCTGTGCAGAACGGCATAACAAATGAGAATACGTGGTATTTGTAAACTCTGCTTCTCTGACTTCCTGGGGTAGGCAACAACAGAAAACATGAAAAAGAATATTGAAACCCATTTTAGCTTTGTATTTTCTAATTATTAGTACTGGGATCCAACATTTAGCTTACGGAAATTAAACGGCACGAAAACGAGGTTTTATTAGAGTTCAAACTATGCACCCCACTCAGTGTTATTTGAAATAACTAGGGAAACAAAATCCACCAGAGAAAAAAATCACTGTGTTGTTTGTACTAGTTCTCATTGGACTCCTAATGATATTGTGTGATTTAAGGAAAATTGTAGTTTCATGTTTTTATCTCAGCAGACCTTTGATGGTGCCTAGGACGTTGTATTATGCCATGCTACATTTATGTGTCAGAACGCACTGTTTCTTAGCTGTATCTGATACACTGTACGTGTTTTATTATTGAGGATGATAGCAAGTGACTGCCTTCATGACATGGTAAAGTAGAACATTTAAGATTGTAGACCAGTAGGGTTTTAGATTCTGTATGTTTGATTTTTTTGATAGTGACATATTAAGAAACCATACCTATGGGAAAATAACGATAAGTGGACCATGGCACTCCGATTATGCTTTTGCTTGATGTTTTATTTTTCCCTTTGGTCCTATCATACTTTTTTGTGTCAGTGATTGTGTACAGCCAAAAAAATCAGTCAGGTATTTTGTTTTGCTTGGGAAGCACCAAGTTATCGATTCCAGCTCTCAGAACTTTACAAAGTGTTATAAACTAGACTTTGAACTACATTTTTTCGTTAATTATTTTTTTTATCAGCATTTCAAAGTCTCGTTTATAATGTTCCCTGTACCCAGGTCAGCCATTCTGTCCCTCAGAACCTTGTTCTTTTCCCACAGGTCAGCACCCTCAGCTCTCTTCTTTCACTGCTTTCTATGTCTGATTCCCCACCCTGTCCTTCTGCCTAGTGTGTTCTTTGGAACAAAAAATGCACGTGCTCCCGTAGTTGCTCCACTGCTTCACTTTCTCCTCACTCACCTCCAGCCCTTTTCTTTATTTTTTGTCAATTTATTTTGTGCATACTTGGCCAGCATGTTTCAAATTAGGTGTTCTTCAGCTGATCTGTGAGCCCAATACAAGTGCAAGTAGATGAACTGGGGCCAGAAACACGGAATTGGGGTACTCTTGGGGCAAGTTTGGGATTTTCATACATAAAGAAACTGGAAGGCGTGTATTTAACCAGAGGGAATTCAGAATCTTTTGTGGCATTTTATCAGTTATTCTTCTTTTAAACAAAACAAACCCCCCCAAAACAACAACCAACAACAAAACCAGTCTGGAACGAGTTAATTTTCTTCCTCTTCAGCTTTTTATTCTCCTGTCTTTCTCCTGTATTCCTAGACACTGGACAACTTTAATCTAAGTTCTCTGTCACTTCGTTCTCTGTCCTATCATCCTATTTCAGCAGATAAATAACATTTTCTTCAAAGGGCTTGGCCTGAGCCTGAGCATTTCCTCTTGATCATGCAGGTGCCTGAATTGCTCATCCTGGTTTAATGCTGGGCATTGTCTTTGTATTTGAGCCCCGTTTCTCAGAATAAAGGTTCGTGCATTACAAGTGCTTCTAGACTCTGTCAGGCTGGTGCTGTCAGCTTTTTCTCCACTAGTCCTGCTTGCATTCAGTAGAACCACTACTGTTTTCTTTTTGATACAGATCTTGGCAGGTTACTATGGTCATAATTTGCTTTCTTTCAAACCTGAAACATCTTCCCAAAGGTTCTTATGCCATTTTTGTCTTTGTTACCAGCTCGGCTGGATGTACTCTTCTGTTTTTGTTTCATTGGCCAAGTGATAACTCTTATGTAGAAATGTAAGTGCAGGGATGGCTTGTGCCTGGGTATGCGTATGCCTGCCTGCACGCAAAGAACATCTGCGACTGTATGTACCAATCAGCACGCTTCATTCTTTGTGTACGTGGTATTTTTTCCCTCTGCTTTTATCAGTCTTTCTAACTGTAAATTCTTCAGAGCAAGGACAATGGCTCCTTGTGTATTTGTAGAGCAGTGGGCATTCTACGTGCAGTTGCACTAACACATATTAGAAGCATTTCTCCTCAGACTGAACACCCTGAGAGGAGGCAATTCAATGAAAAATTGAATTTGTCATCCCTGGAAGGTACTAGAACGCTCCAGTTGTGGATTTCTTGCTGAAATACTACTGGCAGCTCTTTCCCAACAGTCCATTATAGGCTGTTGCTCTGTGAAAGCAGCACTGGCTCACAGTGCCATAAATGCACCGGATGAGTGTATGAGCTTCACAGAATTTGAGCTGTCTACAACAAAAATCCAGTATAAGGTTCCATGCACTTCTTACGTGATAAGAGCTTTAATCTATGGTGCTACTTCTAGGAGAGGAAAAAAATCAGAAGTTCCATATAAGAAATGTATGTGCATGCAAGTGCCATATAACTGTATTTTTCTTCTTTCTAATCCCCCATTCCTAGACCTGTCCAACCCCACCACACCCCCACTCCTCCCCAAAAAAAGTAAAATTGCAGCTGTCTCCTGAGGTGACAGGGGTGAGAAACTATTGCTTCTTCCCCCTCGGTTTATTTTCAAAGTCACTAACAAGTTTAGGGTACATATTTCTATGTTCTCAAGGAGGAACTTGCCGAATTTTAGTGCTGTACTCCTGTCTGATTCTAATTCCCATTAATAGTGAAGTATAAAATCATTAAGTACTCCTTCACTTACTTTTTTCCCAGTGAAATATATATAGATGAGTTTGTCTCATCCTAGCAAAAAGTGTAATTTTACTTATGTTTCTATCTGCATAATACAGCATGCCTGTACTTCAGTAGTCAGATGCATTATCTGACAATTTTTTTCTTAAAATTCCGGATCACTGCTTGTAGGTGAAACTCAGTATCTATATGTTTGGAGGGAATATTAAAATATTATGGTGATGTGAACTGAACATACACTTCAAATATCTACTACAATCTACAAAAATCTACTAATTTCATAGTCTGGGTTAGTTCATAGATTGCTGAATGGTCTGGACAAAGTACTTAACTTCTCTATGCCTCATTTAAACTTGTACAGTAGAGATAAATTAGTTACCTATTTCATGGGGATGTTATAAAGACTAATAAATTATTTAGGCAGCACTTTAAAGCACTGGTATAAGTAAGTGATGAGTATTAATGGTGAATACATTCAGATGCACAAATGGCATTTGGACACTTAACAGCCATTTCTGCTTCTGAAAATTTTCCCCTGGCTATTGGTGGTAATGATTTGCTATAGCATGTGACCTGGGGGAAGCTACTTAACTTCTCTGCCAAATGGGAAGACTAATGATGCACCTCAAAGGTGTTTAATCTGCAAAAAGCTTTGAAATCCTCAGACGAGGGGCACTGTCGGTGAGCTTATTAGAGTTCTCGTAAATCATCTGAGATTTTTTTTGAAAATGTTTCAGCCTGTGCTTCATCTTGCATGATAAGGATGCTTTCTATTCCAAATACCAATTTTATTAATTAATTAACATATCCTATGCTGTACTCTGAAGTTACTTGGCAGAGGACTGGACATAATATGGATATGATCCACACTTGTCTTAGAAGTGACACTGATTTATTCTTCACATTCTTCTTATGTGACAGCTACCCACTGTTTGGTAAAGAAACTGCAAAGTCAAACATTCTGGTACTCTTGTTTCAAGATGTTCAGATGAGAAAATCAAGCCAAACATCTTATTGGAATGGGGTAGAAAAAGGATTTATTGAATGTTCATTTAACATGCCTCTTCCACACAACATAATAGCCACTCAAATGTTGACTGCCAACCATGACTAAAGTTAATTATGATGGTTGTCAAACACTGTGAGGTCAGTTGTTCAAAATGCTTTAGAAGATGTCCAGATCAGTATTGGAAACACTTAGAGTCAATAGGAAGGGACCAAATTAGCAGCTGTGTAAGTAAGAGAACTTTCCTCAGCATAGATTTTTGTTTTCCTGGCCAAAATTGTACTTTGAAAAAACATGATCAGAGAACTTTCCCCATCTCTAGCATGGCACTCCACCTGCTGGCTCCACAGCATCAATTAGCTAGCAGTGCTATTCACAGAGTATCGATAATGTTGATGAACAGATGTTTTGGCATGGTTATGATAGGAACACGCTGCCAGTATTCTTAAAAAGAAGGTCTCCTGAAACCTTTGGCTTGCGATAAAGTGCTTCACTGAACATCTGTGGGTTAGCAGATACGGTGGCAGCAGTAGCTTTCATTTTTCTTCGTCAAGTATGGTTCTAGCACAATAACTTAGAAACAGCGTGATAAAACACACTGAAGAAGAGAAACCCTTGCAGGACTGTTTTAGAAAGGTGGTGTTAGGAAAGTCACTCCCCTGGAAGTTGAGGGAAATGGGCTTTTATTCATCCGGAAAGAAGGTTATCTAATATAGCTGCCATTTCAGTGTGAATGGTCTCAACTGCTGATAAAAAGGGAAAACAGCTGTGCTGCCTTCTCCTCCAGCTATTTTGAGTAGTGACTATACCTTTATGAGGGTTCAGAGAACTTACCTGGTCACATCTTCAGGGATTACATCCCATAGTTCTGTACCTAATAATTTTTTGGTGAAGCTGAAGCTTGAAAAAGGAAGCAGGTGCAGCAGAGACATTTTTCTTTTCAGAAAGATGAGCAAGTACTAAGCAAAACCTGGGTTAGGGCAGGATTTAGTGTTTAATCAACTATTTACTGAAATTAAGTACTTTATTTCCTTTGAACTAGTCCAAAATTTTCTTTTTCTAATGTTTTAGCATAAATTTTCACTGAGTTTTGATTTACAGATTTCCTTTAAAGTCCTTGTAGACTGACAATTTCCACATACGAAAAACTGCAAGTGTTCTACATTTAGTTTCACAGAAAGACTGTAAAGCAAAGTTGGCCAATAGACAATAGTAACTAAAATCTTAATGAGAAAATATTTCGCTCAGGCTTGAGGAACTGCATGTGCCAAGGTCTTAGGAGGAATTCGGAACAATAAAGCTTGATATTCAGATGTACTTTGATTTTTTTTTTTTTTTTTTTTTTTAAACGGTGAGGCCTGTTTAGTACTTCTCCAGAAACATTTTAAACCATGTAATGTCATATAATACTGCTGTTTAGCAACAGTCTGATTTTTTTTTTTTTGGGGGGGGGGGGGGGGGGGAGAGAAAAAGCTCCCCCCCCCCTCTGACTGGGGGACTTCAGTATTTCTGTGGAAATGCTGCTATACTAAAATGCTAAGTTAAAATAGCTATAATGCTTGGTCTTATAATTCTATAACATTGTTTGAGACATAATTATATAACATCATTAAAGACTGAATCCTCATGTCCACCCTGGGTTCTTGCCCAGTCTGTCTGTAGGAAAACTCTGAATGACTATTTTTGTATTGCTTATTTTAAAAAATGTGTTGTTCTGATTCAATAGCAAATAATTGGAATTAGGTATGTTAACTAGTCTGAATGCATCACTGCAGAGTATTTAAAAGCAGATAATTTTGGATGTTTCATAGATACAGCTTACAGAAGAGCATTTATGAAGTGCTCTTGATGTAGAAGGCAGTAGCATAAGTAATCTGGCCTGTCAATGCACATTGGACAGCATACAGACTAAATATAGACAAGCGAAGGAACCTCTTATGAGATTATCAGCATCCATTAGATTGGCTACTGGGAAAAGGGGCTTGTAGGAAACAATAGTTAATGCATATTGTATTGCTGTCTCTTCAAATGCATTTGCAAATGTTTCCCTGTATACAGCAATTGCTAATTGCTGTATATAAGTATATATAGCAATAAGATGTAGTACATCCCATGAAACAATTCCTTGGGATAATTTGTTGGGGAGTTGCTCCCAGAAGAGGTCATTTGTGAATGCATAGGCTGTGTTAAATTACCAGTTTGCAGAATACATTAAAAAAACACCTAAAAACATATTCTCTTCTGTTGCATGAGAAATGACAGCACTGTTGTGAAGTTGTCCGAGTACCTGTGGGAGTGAGGGGAGCAGGGCTGGCTTGAAATTACCAAGTTGTCAGAATGGTTACTTGCAGAACTGTGATGTTACCTGCTTCGAGTAACAGCTGTAAAAACCAGCTGCATCCCCGCTGTGTATGGCTAGTGGCTATGGTGCTTGCAGTTTCTAAGAGACATGGAATTACTCATTTTCTAAGGTGCTATGAGTAGACAGAGTGCAGCGCTAAAAAGAATCTGCAAGATGACTACAGATAATTGCCTTTGGGACTTTAAATGAAATAATAATTAACCAGAAGGCTGTGCTAGCTAGTTTTCTCGGTGACCAGCTATTAAACATGTTATATTCTTCCAAGACTTTGCACAATCTGTGTGCAGCCCCTCTCTCCACCGTATGCATACCCGCATACTGGAAGTTTTTAGTCACGGTAAAGTGGACTTGCTATCCTATGCACTTTGTATCCACTGCTTAGATGTAACACTTCACCCTCAGGACCCTGTCTTATGTGTGGTATAGCCTCTGGTAGGCAAGAGGTAAGGCTGAATGATTTGAGAATCCCTCCCATCATTAAGAGCTGTGAATCATTTTCTGGTTTGTGATCTATGAAGCTGTCACACCATGTTTCTCCTGCAAGACACTACACTTCAGAGGACAGATTTGTTACCCCCGTGTGTCTCTCACCCTTTGCCAACAAACCTGCTTCTTCTCTCTCTGACCCTTTCCTAAGTAGGAGGAGTGAGTGTCTGCAGCCATAATTGTACATGATTCTCCCTTCCTGGGCTGTAGCAACTGTCAGGCCAAACTAGCAGCTGCGGGTGTCATTCCCTGGTTGTGTAGAGTGGATTGGGAACAACTGAATCTCTGAAAAGTACAGTCTTCAAAAATTACGACATAAAGCAAAATTCAGCCACTGCCCCCTTTTTATAGTCTGGTGGATAAATAGGTAAAGAAAAATATTTTTATTTCTGATGCTCAGTGTCACCTTGTGCTGCTACTGATCTTCTACCTATGTAGAAGCCAAAAATGGACTCAAGCTACCTGTGAAGTACAAGCAATGTTTTCCCAGCAACAAGCTGATGGATGTTATCTCAGTTTCAGTAAAGCCAGATTTCCTTTGCTGAAAAATTCTTGTATATATGTGGGCTGGAAGTTGGAGAACCATGTACTAGGACCAAAGGTATTAATTGAAATTGTTATTTTTTTGAACAGTAAAAGGCCACCCCCATTTAACACTTGCAGATCTAAAATAGATGCTCAAGAGCAACAGCTTTAAAAGAATTCAGCTCTTTACAAAGGTCTACTTAGCAATAATAAAGATATTGTTAGTCTGTGGACAAAAAAAAAATTGATGTTAAAAGCAGTTGTTATGGCAACTATTGCAGTATCTTTATCGGTATTTCTGCTTTACTGTTTGGGAGAGGCAAAAATCTCTTTTGCTCAACTGCACGTGGCTGATAAAATGGGAGAACGAGATGCTCCCTGTTGCCAAGTAGTAAGATGAGGATTCTGGTAATGTGTTTTAAGTTAACCTCCCCCTTCCCTCGGGGATAGGAAGTAAGGGCTGCCCATAAATGCAGGCAGATTGCATAAAATAGACGCAGAATCAGAACACTATTTCCAAACCTCTCAGTACTCAGAAGACCTGGCTAGAAGTACAGCCAGATGGTTCCACATGTCAATCTTGGTAGCCAAATCTCTATGTGCTGCACCCAGGGAAGTGTGATGTGTGTCATTTACTGAGTGTCTAGAGGTCCTATCCAAATATCTGAGAAGAGTTGGGTAGAAACTGTTGCCTGTATGCTTAATGAGTAATTTAAGAATACTCTGCAGCAGTGTTTGTATTACGTCTGTGGATAGTCCCTTAAGTGCAATATCTTCCAGTTGTGAAATTAGGTTTGCAGTTGGACATTTGTCTGCGGTTTACCTGCAAACTTGTGTGTGCTTGTTTGTCTTCTAGGTTTGACTTGGACTAACTTTTCTCTTCAATTTTTTCTTTCAGTTGATTGTTTCCTTTTATAGTTTTCAACAGTTGTGATAGCAGAGGAAAGTATTCTTGTTTGCTTTCTGACTTCCAAGTCTTATATTCTGTCTTTATGTAGATGAGAAGTTCTAGGCCACTTCAAAGACATCCATCATGTTAGTACTACTTTTATAAAGATGATAAAACATTGACTATTTGTTTCTTTTGCCATATGCCATATGCCAACTCTTCTGTTGGATCAAAGAACTAGAGAATGGTCTCTGATACTATACCCTAATTTGGGAGACAAATGCAGTTTTTCCACAAATTACATTCATGAAACCCATTTTCTTGAATGCTTTAGAAGGTGAAATTGAGTTCTGGAATGCAAGCAAACCTTCCTTGTTCATCCCATGGTAACAACATCCCTTTAATGAAAAGGAGAAAAGCCATGGCCAGATATACAGAACCTGTAAGTAATGTACTGAAGAAGCTAGACAACTTAAAACGCTCATGTACATGAGGGCTTCTTGGGCATAACAGGGAAAAAAAGCAAAGTGCATTCTGAGCTGAAAAGTTCAGCTTTATGAGTAGGCTATAATTTTAAGCAGACTTTAATTTTCTTGTTCTTCAGTGTTTGAAAATAATTGTTAAGCACAAACTGATGTTCCTTTAGCACAAGAGGCAGGACACAACTAATTAATTAAGGTTAGCGTGCTCCTACTTTGACCTCGAAAGATCAACTGATAAAGAAAATTGGAGAGGAAAATGTGCAGCACTATGTAATCACACAAGGAAGAAACTAGACGTGTCCAAGGATTCCTAGGAGTTGCACCATGGAGCAACCTGAGTCTGTGTCCCCATACCTGGTCCTATTCCCTCTTCGTGCAGCCCCAGCCATGCCTGGATACAGAGGGAATTGCTGACAGATAACACTCCTGCAGCTTCCTTCCAGCAGTCAATGCTATCAAAAAGGCAAATTAGCAGCCATGATTATAAGAGACTGTTGAACTCTGACACAGCTGATAATTTTAAAAATTTCCAGTGATATATATGTATCAAAGTGCTCTGTAGAGAAGTGTGAGGTGTGACTTGTCAGCAGATCTGCTGTGAAATGCAATTTTCTTGAACCTCTGACTCATAGTAATCTTTAAAAGTCTGTTGATCCTACAGTGCTCTTAACAGTGCCAGACATTGTATTGAGGTAGAACAAAGGTATGGATCAATAGGCCATAATTCAATTAATAATCAAGAGTCAGGTTTTAATAACCATGTTCCCCTGGTAAGTGTGTGACTCTTCAAGTGGTCCCACAGAAATTGACATACGAGAAAAGATGATAGCTCTTCAGCTAATTTGATTATCTGATGAATATTCATCTTTCAGGAAAGGGCACAAGAATGTTTTCCATAAAGTAAATTATAGCTTCTGCAGACAATCTAAAGTCTAAGTGAATAGACAGGCTTCTGAATCTATGTCAGTAAACCTTGAATTGTGTGAGCTTATACGTGATACACAATGTTCTTTTCAGATGATGAAAGCTCCATGTGATTTAATCTCTCCTAGGAAACTTCAGTCAAGGATTTAATACCTGAAAGCATCACTTTAAAGAAGCAGAATTATTTAAATTTGCCATCCTTGACAGCAGTTTTAGATTGTGAGACCCAGCAGACAGTCACGCTATTGAACAATACAGTGGTTTAAATATGAACTGCTTTAAGTCTGAAGTGTCATCTTGAATATTTCTGTCTCTCTGCCATCAAATTTGAGAGTAGAGAGGCTTTTTTCTTTAACTTTGTTGACTACTAAATACACAGAAATTGTAGCAATAAGATTCCTAGGCAATATATACACAGATTGGAAAAATGGAGGTGGCATGCATTGCATTCAGCTGCAGGCAGAAGGGTTAGGTATCTAGTATATAGCCAGCCAATGTGGCTTCAAAGTAATTCAGTTTAGTTTGGACTCTACATTTTTAGAATTGAAAAGTGGTGCCTGATGGAAATTTAAAGTTACTACTGATACTGTTTTTGTGGTTTGGGGTTTTTGTCTTGTGCGATCTGTACCCAGGAAAAATGTGCTCAATAGCAAAGTGTGTGAGGAACAGTAAAAATCCAGGTGATTGACTTCTCTAGCGTGATGATGATCTTTCTTCATCTCTTAATAAAACAAGCTCTCTCCAAATGGCTGCCAAATCTGACTTGGTATGTTCAGCATCAGTACTTGGAGCACAAGATCTGCTTTGGAAAGTCGCTGTCCATAGGGTAACTCCTAATTCTTGCCTTTGCGGTGCTTGTGTTGTACTTTTTCAACTGTATCTCAGCATCCGGTTTGGCTGGTAAGATCGTTTTTTGTATAGGTTTGCAGTGCATGTGTAAGTTCTGAAGACATTGAACACGTGTATAAACTGGGGTTATTTGTGGAATTCAGTATGAGTCTTGCTTGAGGGGTACTGTCGTGGTTTGGGCCAGGCTGGCTACTGAAATGAATGACACATGCTCTCCCCCACCTCTCTCAAAGGAGAGGAGGGAGAGTGAGAGAGAGACTTAGGAGTTTTAAAAAAGCCTAAGCTACTTTAATGAAAATATTAATAAAATAATTAAAAAAATGAAAAATATACAATATGTACAAAACCATATCAAGCTCCCAGGATGATGATCATGTCACCATCAGGCACAGGGAAAGTCCCAGACTGGACTCAGTAATGGACAGGAGCTGGATTCCAGATCTGTATTCAGGAACGCATGGATCGGGGTCAAAGGCATACGAACAGACAGAGTCCTCCTTGAAGAAAGAGGGCTGATCCTTTGATCCCTCGGCTCCTATACTGAGTGTGAGGCAGATGGGATGGAATACCCTGTGGGTCAGTTTTGGGTCACCTGTCCTGTCCGCTCCTCCCCACAGGAGGGACCTCTACACTTTTCTGCTTCCAACCTTCCAGTGAGGCACACAACAGAGTTAGCTTGCCTTGGTTGTTATAGCAGTAAGTACAAGCAAGAGCCTCTCTGCATACCATGCCTGGGCATAAATTAGAAACAATCAGGTTTTATCACTCTGGAAGCGGACAGTATCTGACAAATATGCTGTTAACTTCAGAGAGTTCAGTTAGTTAGAAGAGGCTTAGCTGCAAAGTAAAATTACTGAACAGAAAATTGGTTGTGTTTTACCTCAAACCAGGACAGGTACTTTGGGGATCTAGGCCGGTTCCTCGTAATACGGACTTGATGCTGTTCCTCAAAGTCAGTGTACGTGTGCTAACTTATACTGGGCGAGGATTCATGCCTGGTACTAGCAGGTATTGGCACAGCAGGTTGCACAGTATTTTCATGCTGATGTTTGGCTCTGGATTTGAGTAAGAACTGCTCAGCGATCTTCAGACTGTGGGGTGTAGCAGGAGCTTTCAATTTGCCATTTGTCACTAGTTTTTCAAGATGATCTGTAGACATATTTGGGACAGAAGTTTGGGATGTACTTTTAGCATCTCCTCTTTAATTGTGAGCATTTCCAGAGCACTTGGAACTCGAGTGATAAAACACTTACTCTTCACTATATAGCTGAGCAATGTCTAGGAGAATATAGAAAATGATAAAATAATTGTAAATAACAAAAAACATGATGCATAGAAAACCCTTATTAAAAGAGGCTGAAGATAGGAATGTAGCTTTTGGTGGTTTGCGTTAAATTGAAATGTCATCTGCAGCAAAACATTCACAACTGTTGTGAGAATCACTGTCATGTATGAGCACTTCAAATGCAGGTATTTAATTCGCAGATTTTTTTGGTTGTGTTGTTTTTTTTTGTTTTGGGGTTTTTTTTTTCCCAGAAATGAGCAGATCTTCTTGAAGTTAACTGTTAGCATGCCAATTCTAGAGCAAGCAAAGATGGGGAAATAAGACACTGAGATACAAGTGATTTTAACAATGAGAGAAGTTGAAGGAACTGTATTAGCCAAAATGACAAGCTGAGGCTTATGGTATTCCTCGTGTGTGCTGATAAGAGCTTTCTCTTCATTCTCTGTCCTGGCTGAGAGGTGGCAAACTTCTGCAGCCAGTGTGCTCTGTGCTGTGCTTGAGGTTTGGGAACCAGATTTACTATACTGTGGATTTACCGAGATGCATTTTTACATCCCCAAAAGCTGAGGCATGAATGTCCCCATGGATTTAGCTGGACAATCTGACTTCCCTTTTGTGGATAAATGAGTGAGGAAGAGATTGCTGGATAGCTGTGGACTTGGGTTATGGGGCACGCAAGTTTAGCAGCCAGAAGAGGGAGGATTTTGTGGAGGATTTTGTGGAGGTTTCTAGTAGTAAGAAAGCACCAGTATTTTAAAACTTTTGTGTTCTATTGTTTATTAAAAAATCCACACCACGGACGTGGAGGACCACTGACCAAGGATGTCAGCAGAGTTTAAAGGATGGACTCTGTCATGGTTTACCCCCAGCCAGCAACGAGGACCATGCAGCTGCTCACTCACTACCCCCAGGGCAGGATGGGGAAGAGAATCAGTAAGAGTAAAAGTGAGAAAACCTGTGGGTTGAGATAAAGGCAGTTTAATAAGTAAAGCAAAAGCCACACACACCAGCAAAGCAAAACAAGAAATTCATTCCCTGCTTCCCATGGGCAGGCAGGGGTTCAGCCATCTACAGGACAGCAGGGCTCCATCCTGCATAATGGTTACTTGGGAAGACAAACACCATTAACTCTGAACATCCCACCCTTCCTTCTTCTTCCCTCAGCTTTATATACTGAGCATGACATCACGTGGTATGGAATATCCCTTTGGTCAGTTGGGGTCAGCTGTCCCGGCTGTGCCTCCTCCCAACTTCTTGTGCCCTCCCAGCCTACTTGCTGGTGGGGCGGTGTGAGGAGCAGAAAAGGCTTTGACTGCTGAGCAACAACTAAATCCACCAGTGCACTGTCAACGCTGCACTCATCCTGAATCCAAAACATAGCCCCACGCCAGTTGCTAGCAAGAAAGTTAACTCCATCCCAGCTGAAACCATGACACCTCTTAATATGTTCTTTTAGTTCAGAGCAGTTGTCACCTTCTGAAATATGGTTTGCAGTTTCTTTAGAATCATTCTTCCTTTTAAAAGCTGAATGAAAATTGCATTTACCTCTGGTCTTTTGCAAGTAATACGTATTTGTTGTTTTCATATTGTAAGACGGAAATATAGATATATGTTCTTTTAATTGGAAAATTCTGTCCTATGATATATGCACTTCAAATGAGGCTTATACAGTATATTTCTGTGGTGTTACAGGAAGTTTTCTGATGGTTTACCACAAAGATCTGCTTATGAGATGATGCATAACAAGACTGAATTCAAGTAAAATAGTCGCTTCCACCTGACAATGCAAAGCTAATTTTAGTCAATAAACAAAAATACATTGCTTTGCTGTTTAAGAACATACCAGTGAATGACATTCCTGAGCATCATGTTCTGCACTTTTAAGTATTTCCATGATAAATGCAAGGTGTCTGGGGAGGGAATTTAAGAAACACTACAGCAAATCAGTAGAGAATACACTGTTACTTAAAAGCCTTAATGATTGCCTCCTGAGCTTCTGTATTAGCACAACTATTTTGTACTCCAGTTTTGGTAAGTTATTCTGACTTAACCCTGTGGAAAGCCTTTAACGGTTATTTGAACAGAAATTTAAATATGATGGAGTTATGTTCCCTTTTTTGTCTGTGCTAAAAACAGTAGTAGTGAAGGTATTCTGGATAACCCAGTGATAAAATTGTGATCCAAAACCTTTCATCTCAGTGTCTCGTTTCCATGACTGGTTGGATGCATTGGACTTAATGTGGGTTGTTTTCAGGTTTTGGGTTTTTTTTGTGTGTGTTTTTTTTTTTTTTTCCCAATAAAACAGTCAGTATGTGCGTATGTACATGCATGCTTATGTTTTATATAAAAAAATATATATATGCATATCTGTATTTGGTGGTGTAGATATATATACACACATATACATAACTTAGGGTATAAAGAAAATTGTGGTGCATTCTAATGCACATGATGTGCGATATTGAAATCTCAGTGTTTCCCTTTCTCTGTATCTCTGGCTAAGCATTCACTGCTACCCAGCATAGAATGGCATGTGACAGCTCCTTGCTTAATTATCATTTTGCAACTGCCTCTTGATCAACATATATAAAAAAAGGAACAGTGAAGGGTGTTGACTGATTAACTTCTTTTTAGCAAAGACATGGAAGGTAGCACAACTTGGGCCTGATGTTGGTGGATTAAATGCCTCAGATTAAATTTTCATCTTTCAAAAAAGAGGAAACCAAAAATAGTTGTTCTTTTCTGCATGTTGTGTTCGTGTCATTGGCCTGGCTCCTTTTCTCCTTGTTGCTGGTGCCTTGCCCCACATGCAGATGTTGTGAGAAGACACATAGTGGAATTCTTACAGCCTCAAGAAACTACTGTAGATGATATCCTCATATGAACAATTTGACTCAATGACAGCTGAGGAGGTAGAGGAAAAATAAGTATGTTATCCATAAATATTTGAAGAAGTACAGTAGGAAGAGGGCTTAGGGTTGCTTTAAATTGTTTTTCATTTAATTGTCAGGATATCCGTATCAGCTAGTAGATACGCTGTTGTTACTTGTCAAGAAAACCTCACCAAAATATATTGGGAGCGGTTCTATAGCAGCAGGAGAGAGAGGGAGCTGACTGGATCTTTCTGGTTATCTTCATCTCTGACCATACTCGGGTGAGGAGGTATATGACTTCTGGAACAGTGTTCTTTTTTGCCCTTGAGTGCTAGCTTTCCCTCTTTAAAACGATTTAAACAAATAAACCAAACAAACCCCAACTATTGCAAAGGCAGATTTGGGAATGTTTTTGAGGCAACCGATGATTAAATAATATTCTATAATGTTCCAGAAAGTGAAGATGAGTTTTATTTTTCACTTAGTGTGGTGATTATTTGTATTTTACAGTTTGAGGCACCGCTGCTGTATCTATGTAATTCCTGTGTATCCTACAAGGAAAGTGGCACGAGGCAGTTCATGACTAAAAGGGAGCACGTCTAGCAAAAGATGGCTGCGCCCTTCGATTATGCTCGTTCTGCTCTGTTTTTCTCTCTCTTCCAAGACAAGAAATATGTGAAAGAAAATCTGTTCTGAGGCCTTAGGGTCTCAGAAAGTGCACTATAATGGTGCTGCTTATGTACACTCATAATTTCTGCTGTACCATTTTAGTAGACTTAGCCACAGATTTAAACCCATTTCCCTTTTTCAGTAAGTTATCATGTAAAAATGTTTCCTCCATGATACAAGACAAAGGTAAAAGCATATTATAATGCATGTATTTTACATATGGCTGAATTGCTGTACTGTAACATTTCAAGTCTGGATTTATGGTGGTTGGTTTTTTGTTTCTTTTTTTTTTTTCCCCTCAACATTTATTTTGGTAATTCCGCTGTAGTTACTAGAATTGCAGTGTGATCAAACGTAAACGCACAGTTACCACTGAGGGATTCCTGGTGATGCTGTTCAGTTTTAGTGAAGCTGAAGAAAACTGTTCCTCAGCGCAGGTCCCATGGGAATTGGGGGGAGCAGCAGCCTTAGAGCCGCTGTGTGTGGAGCGGCATGGCTGGATAGCACCAAACGTGGCTTGGAGAGTCTGCGCGGCTCACTTCACTGCTTGGGTTGGTTGGTTTGCAGTGAACATCAGCACAGTGCTGCGATGTAACCAGGAACAACTACAGTCTTCTTTGGGTGAATGCTAGACGTACAATATTCACTTTGGTATGAAATAAATCAGTTCAGAGCATAGCTCCTTCCCTTCACTTTTGTCAAGTCTTTGCCAGATATTTTCCTCTAGTGGTCACCAAAAAAACCCCACCCCACCCCAGAAAGTGCCTGCTGGGAGTGCAGCAGGCCTGTCAGAAACTGAGGCGGCTGGTTTGAGCCAGACTACTTGTTTTTTCCCTTATGGCTGCAACTCCGTGAACTGAAATCTTGGTGTCTTTGCTGAAAGGAAGCTTAGTTTATCTCATGGTACTCTGTGTGAGTTCAGGGTTTCTGGCTGAACATGCAGTTTCCTCCTCATTTATCTGGAATGCCTGTGAAAAATAAGTCCAGTTAGTTAGTGGCGGAACTTGGGAACGCTCAAAATGGCTCTGCATGCCATGTACGGAGCCCTCTCCCATCGGGATGCAGCACGCACTTCAGTGTGCGGGAGCCTTGGCTCGTGTGTGTGGCAACCTGCTTTCTCTACAGGGTGAAATTAAAGCTGCTTTGTCTTGTCCAGCTGTGGTGCCCTGACACTCAGGTTATTGATGTTCTTTCAGGGTTCTAATTTTAATGGTCGTTTTCACTCAGACAGGCCTGAGAGACCTCTGAAGGTGATCAAAGTGCAGGTGTTAAACCTCTTTATTGGCTGTTACTGTTTTCCTGATATTGGCATTTTCTTCTCTGAGAAGCAGATGTATGGTAACTATATATAGCAGAAGGTTGAACACATATAATTAACGTGCCACATGACTTATTAAACAGTCATAAGAAAAAAATACCGTTAGCTGGTCCTGAATGTGAAGCCAGTCTGTAAAAGACAGTTTGGCACATAACCAGCTCCAAAAGACGTTATGACTGTTACTTAAGGTAATAAACAACAGAATAAAAACAACAAATAGAGTAATAAAAGAGAGGGAATTTACATACAAATAAAAAGCAGCTGGAAATAAAGAGGCCAGTAATGCTAGTGTTCTGGTTTATCTCATCAGATTGTTTCTTCGGCTCCTCATCCCAGTCTTAGCCGAGATGAAGTGATACAGCATTGTGTTCCCACCCCCTTAAAGGCAGGGAGAAAGGCAGAGTGAATTCAGACTTTTTGCTGCTGCTCTTGGATGGAGCCATTTTTATCCAAGTCTGTGGTAGCCAGGGAACAGTGTGTTTGGAGAAAAAAAAAGAAAAAAAAAAAAAAGTTGTAAGAACTACAAACAATTGGAAGGGAAGTGCAGTCATTGAAACAGAGAAACATTGAGAAATGTCAGGTGGGTTTTTTTGTATTTTCCTTCCAGCAGCTGCTGCTTTTCTCTTGCAGCTTTTTTTCCTTCTTTTTCATTCTCTTCCCTGCCTCACTTGAGCCCTGGGGTTCTCTCTGTGGTTTTATTTAGTAGTACTGTGAAGGAAAAGTATTGGGGTGTGTACTATACACCCTGATACCCCCACCCCCATATTTTCACCCTAGGAGCTGCAGTGATCTAGACAGGTCTCCCTAGAGGGAGAAAGGAGAAAAATCCTCCCTCGCTGTAGCTACTAGTGTGTAGGTAGGAGTCTTTACCACAAACCTGGAGAATACTGATTCTCGGCAGTTACTTGCTAAGATCAGACTTGGGTTAATGAAAAATGAAAACAACGAAACCACTTTAACTTCCAAACCGATTTCTATGGAGACAGCTAGACAGTAATAGCATTTGGACTTTTTTTATTCAATAAAAGTTTGAGTTATAAATATTCTGCATTTTTTTCCTATTTACAATTGTAAAATATTTTAGGATAGCCTACCCATCACCTGTCATTCAACGTCTCTATAAATGCCATGAAAACATCATTGTGAAATAAAAATGTCTTATTTTCAGCCCACAAACCCAATTTCCACACACTCACAAACTAAAATCAAAAGGACAAAAAAGAGGAGAGAAGGAACTGGGGGGGTGGAGGGGTGAGAGGAATACAGTACAGCAGGCAACAATGCAGTATTTGCTACACAGTAGCAAAATAAATGGGTAAAAAATTTAGTCTGCTATGATGACAAGTTTTTCAGGACATTTGTTATAGACCAACGTTGTCCAGTGCATTTCTGAAGGACGAGTTGAAATCCAAATTCATTTTCATTGTTTTCCTGCAGTTCCAGGCAACGCTTGGATTTTCGGTTCTGGATTGGACCTCCCTTTAAAGATGGGGGGAAAAAAAGAAAAGTGTTTGGATTAAACATTGTGACCTTGTTGCGTTGTTACTGCGTGATAATACAAGAGAATATTCCCATGTCCATCTACTAAAATGAAAAACGTTGCAGTTAGAGACAAGATAAGCACTAGGTTGGCTTTGGAGTGAAAGTTCCCTCTGTCACAGGCTGGTTTAATCTCTGATGTAATTTAGTAATAGCCTCAATTGTCTGGTTACCATTTCAGCAAATGGCGTTTCTAGAATCGAGCTGTGTTTCTGGCCGTGCTTTTTAACCATGAGCCAAAAGCCCTCCTGTTTGCTTCAGTTACCTAGCTGAGTGGCTATGCTCCAAAACATCAAAAAAAGGCAAAAGAGGACTACTGCCTCAGCCAAGGGTGTCCTGTATGTAGGATAAAATGCAAAAATATGTTTATTCTTTGAATTCTTAAGTGAACTGTCTTTTCTAATCTTACCTTGCTAATCCTCAGTATTGACTCTGTTCAATTCTCAGCTTAATACTGCCATATTAAAGCCCTGTCCTCACTGTTGAGTTGCAGGAAATCTTAAATCACTGGGGCTATCACACAGTTAACTATAAACATAAATTACAATTAAATTATCGTGTAGGTGACTTAAATTATTTTTTTTCCTTTAATTTTGGTTTCAGTTGTTCTTGCACCCTCTCTCCTGTGTAATAAAGATAATAGATAATTTGTACACATTAGCATCTGGGAAGTTTCTTCCAAGATATATGGAGTACAGTAATTTGCACAGAAGTCTGAAAGTCTGTCTTTGTCTAGAGTATCTTGGACCTGTGTAGTAGAGAATCACTGGCTTAATCTGCAAATTGGATGACAGAGTGTAAATTAGTACAGATTAGTACAGCTGAAGTATGGAAAGAGCAGCCACATTTAAATTACTTATTTGTACCATGGGGAAAAACTAATTGCTATAAAAAAAACCCCAAGCACCAATCCCATACAACCCCCCCCACACACACCCCCTCCCATCTGTGTTATGCCTTGCATTAGAAAGTCATAACTGTGATAAATATTGTCAGAAAGGCCATAGAAATGCTGAGTTTGCTTTTTCAGAGAAGGCAAGGGTAGCTCGTGCCATTCAGCACAGGTTCTGCTTCATTCAGACGGGTGACTGGGGGGGTCTCCTCTCCTCCCGTCCTACCAGTAATACTTAGGAAGTACTTTCTCTGAGAAGTGGCTTCTAAAAACATTTTTGGGACTGGCTAATGAAATGCAGAATTAGGTTTGTAAGGTCTAAGTTTTAAATATGGGTTTGGGTGAGAGAGAGACCGTTTCTAGAACAATCCACAAAAGTCAAAACATGAGGGTCCCATAAATCTGCCTTGGTAGGCCCATGTGCAGTCTAGCTACAGTTTTCACTGATTAATTTACTAGGCACCGGCTTACAGTAGGCGTTCTAATATACCTCCATAACAAAATGCTGAGTGAACTGTATTTTCCCACTGCTGTATAACTATTATTGACATTCATATTAATAATGGTAGTTAAATTTGGGTGTCTGGTGGGAGCATAAACTCTAAGCTATCCATAAGCAATAAAACTGTTTGACATACAAGAATCTGGAAGAAACTAGGATGGGAAATGAGTCAAAGCTTCATTATATGCTGTTTGTTCCCCTATGCTAAACTGCACTCTCCCTCTCCCCCCAAGTTACTTTGGCCTTCTAAAGCTCACTGGTGAGATTTATTTTTTTTCCAAATTAGTTCCATGAGCTTTGAATTAGGTCCTTCAGACATAAAACTCTAAGGTAATGGCTATTTTCTCCTTGCTAAAAGAAACAGTTTTGTTTTTGTTTTGTCTCATTTTAGCAAAACATACGGTTTCTATTCTTAATGAAAGCTGTTGATTACGGTTTTTCTCTGCATAGACTCAGTGTTTTGTTGGCACCCAGGGTCAGCTCCTGTGTTTAAATTGGGAATTACAGTTTACCACAAGTGTTTCTGCCTAAACCCAAAATTGTGATCAACTTCCTTGTGCTTCCAACTGATGCTGGAGGTGCTTGTTTTGCTGTCATTTAAGTTAACTAGTTCTGTATCTCTCATTTATCAGGTAGTCCTCGTCTCAGTTTTGGTGTCTAAGACATTCTCAGCTCAGATCTTGCACTAAGGAAGCAAAAGAAAGATGTTGTCCCACTTACTTTCTGCGTTATCAGAGAACTAACCAGTTGTGGGAGACTAGCTGAGCTCCATTACTTGCCTGATTTTTGGACCTGGGATATGAATCTGGGTACGGTGCTTTAGACCTCTCCTGTCATTTCTAACTTATTAGCATAACTGAAGGAACAGAATTAATTCTCTCCATTTTATATAAAGCATGACAGCTAAAGCGCAAGTGTTTCCCTAGTACAACTCGCCTTGCCCAAACTCTGTGAAATGAAAGTGTCCATCCTGGGAACAGCTTTTATGCCTATGAAGAGTGATGAGCTAGGGTGTGTAGGCCTAGCTGGCTTTCTTGTCAAAAAGAGCTAAAAATCCACAAAATTGACCGACCGTGACAGCCTGCTCTGAAACCATGGCAACAGGAATAGAAAGTCCCTAAAACAAAAAGCCCATAAACATAAATAATCCAGTCTTGAAGCTTAGCCATTGTTCCAACAGGAACCCCAACAGCATAGAAAGTTAAACAGTAACCTGGTGGCAGCTGGTAGGATGAAGGTATAGCCTCTAGTTACCTTAGATAATTTTAATACTAAAAATCACACCTCTAGGAAAAGATTTTATATGTAAATGTAAGACTACCTTAGTATAATGAGCCAGACAGAAATTAGGACATGCACAAATGAGTTTCTGTTATATAATTTACAAGTGACCAATCAGCTATTTTAATGTCATTTTTTTTCCTTTTTATGTTTTTGTATGAAAGACGCTGTGGGTTTCCCAAGAGGTGTGCTGGCTGCGGTAGATGCCTCGCACCTGATTCTGCAGAACTGAAATAAAGACAAATATATTGACTCGGTGTGTTGATTGGCTCTTGCACAGCGGGTGAAGAACCCTTATTTTTAGGGACTTCAGCAGCTGGGCTGGGGCAACCACCAGGTTTGTTGGCTGCACTTGGTGAATCCCATTCTTTGGTGCCTATTTTTTCTCCCTAAGGACTATGTATCGGGCCCAGTCGCGTAACCTAGAGCTCTGCTCGGTAGAGGAAGCCAGAGCACTAAGTCTTAAATGCTGCCATGCTGAGTTGGAATTTCTTTCTGCCTAACTCCGGTTTCTTTCAATGGTCGAGGGTTTCTTTCACTTGAATGGGCCAAAGGCCTTCTATTCCCCTTGAGGATTTCAGGGTAGAGGAGGATGTCTGCAGTGGAGACAATGTTGTTCCTCTGTTCTAAATCATCTAGAACACAGGTAGGTGTTACAGTAAATGGATCCATGCGAAATACTTTAATACAGGCAGCTACATAAATGAAGTGTAAACCCCCTCCTAAGAAAAAACAAAACCAGCAAGCAACTAAAAAAATCCCACAACACCTACCCCCACCCCTTCTCTTTTCCTGATGTACCCTCGTGCAATTCGGCTTCTATTTAACAGAAACAAGTGTCTCTGCAGAGAAAAAGCCGAGGAAGCTCTTTTTGATGTGCTGCAAAGCACTCGGCAGGGGCTACTGAAAATCACCCTGCTGAGTACATTGGAGCCGCTGTCTGGAAGATAAAAGAGACACCAAAGTTAAGTAGTGGCTAATATGTGTGAATTGCGTGTTGTAGAGAGCACCGATGCTTTTAGCAGCCTGATTTACACCCCCCCCCCCCCCCCCAAAAGAGAAACAAAAAGACTCAAGTCCTGTTAGAAACAGAACAACTCAAAGATGTGAGGTCTGTGCAGAGCCATCCCTCAGAGAGGATGCAGTCTACACAGCTTTGGTTCCTTTCAGTAAGCATATAAATGAAAGAATTGCTCTGAAGTACAGGCAAGAAGGGTTTGGATAGTGCTTACTTAAAATTTCCTGTTGTTACCCTACTTAATTGCATTCACTTTTTCCCCCTTCACATGCCTAATGCAGGCCTGCGATGGCGGTATTGGTCTGTTATCTCCAGGGTGATGACAGTGCACCCACTGTATGTTGCAAGGCCTGAACTAGAGACCTGTTTCATCATTAAAGCACAGGAACCGAGTAACTCCACCAAAAGCAAACGAGCAAGCAGGACTGACGCTCTGAAAGCTAACACTGCATTTTGCCGCTCTGACTGACTTGGCCTCCAAATTACAGTATTCCTGACGGGCTTCTGCAATCTGTCATCATCATTAGCATTTGGAACCCTAAAGCCAAATGCAGACAAAGGTGTCCTTTTAGCTAATTCATTTTTTTTATAACCATTTAGTAAAACTTGTATAAAACTCTGACGATCATGTTTACTGCTTGCTCAGCAAATGCTTTATTGTAACACTACGCTTCAGGCAAAGTGAAAGGCAAGTGGCCTGTCTGGTTCCCTTTTCCCATCCTAGGTTAAGACCCCTACTTCCCAATTTAAAGGCAAAAATTTGATAGCCTAAGGTAACGTCTTTAATCATGGTATATAAAATATAATTCTGTAGGCTGAAACAAGCTAAAGAGGAATTCTGCCCTGAACACAATTAGGATTAAGATCGTGGATGATGAGAAGGCGGCTCAAAGTCAGCAGAAGTCTCGGGAGGATAAATAAATATCGAGGTCAACTACTTCATAAAAATAGACCAAACGTGACAGCACTAACAAGTTTGACTGAAAACTCGATGGGTTTTGCAACGCAAATTGAAGCAATTCCTGTGGGAAGCAAAAAATCCTCTCAACTCCTGCTGGTAGCCTTAGACACATATCAAAGAGATTGAGCGCTTCATGAGCGTACCTTTAATGTACACACCATCTCAAGTCACGCGGCCTGCTATGACCAATGGCTATTGCAGTGTGCCATAACACAGAGAGTAGAAAGCAATACTTTTCGACTTCCTTTAGCATTATTGTGCTTTCTGCACATCTGCCATATTAAGAGGTTTCCTTTCAAGTTTTTCACTAAAGCAGAATTGATGCAATGATACAGCATCTAGACTGAACCAGGGCTTCAGAAGCTAGTGAAAGCTCTTGGGCAGGAAACTTAAGACAGGGTTTGATCACTTGTAAAAAATGAGGGATATTAAATGAACGCTGGAGGTTGTCAGCATTACTGAAAATCAGACTTTAACAAGTTACTATAAAGCATAACACACTTCTGTTATGGAGTTTAAACCTACTTTTTGCTCATCACATTAAAGGTCATGTTATTCTACCTAGAAGAGGAAAAAAAAAAAATCATTGCATTCCCTAGTCTATAATTTTCTATTTGTACCTCAATCGGTGACCTCAAATATTTACATGTTCGCTCTACCTTTGAGGCAGAAACTCTAATCTTCACTGTTGCTTTGATACATTTGAATCAAAGACTTATGCTGAGGCGTATATAATATAGATAATCTCCACTCCAGACAGAATGCGTCATTTTCTCATTCATTTCCTGAGAATTCTGCTTTATAGTAGTATACAGGATATAGGCATATATAATGGTATAGATAGGTAACTGATTAATTCCTTCTCAAATCTAAAGCAGAATGACAAAGTTTCCAACTCTTTGGGGAACAGGTGCTCTGTAAGTAAAGCAGACTCTATAACGTACTCTTTGTTGTTCATATCTTTCAAAAATTAATTTTAAGTATTTAAATTGAAATATTTCTCATTGAAGTATACTGTTAGCTGTTGCTCTTCTTCAAAGATGCTTGGTTCCTAATATATTTGATATGACTGCTGTGAAAATAAGGTACATTTAACTGCTATTCTGTGTATGAAATATTATCTAGAGTAGTGTTATATATTGAAAAGATGTTGTCTGTCAGCTATTTAGATCACTATTTACAGTTAGATAGGAAATGAGAATCTTCACCGGACACTTTTAAAATTTGAATTTACTAACTGAAATACTAACCAAAACTAATTGCTGTGTACAACATAAACTTGGGTGGAGATATAATAGGGATCAACCAAACTGTTTCTTAAGGAAAAAAAAAAATTATTTTTTTTTTTTTCCCCCCTCCTCACTTCTTCTCCTGCACTCAGGTTCTGTTGTCAGGAAGCCATCCGAGCACTGGTCTTGTATCCACTCGCTGGTACCCAATGAGTAAGTACTAAGAAACATCATCTGACAATGGAATTAGATGCATTATTCAACAGTTACAACTATGTAATGTCTATATCGCACTTTGTCTCATTCCACTTGCGAGACTTCTGAGTGTTCAGATTTTATATAATCATAAATGCTAATTTTTTATATTGCTGCAACAAATTTTTAATACTTGCAGCTGTGACAAATCAAATGCTGCAGCCTTATCTCTATGTCCAAACTAGGTTTTAGTAACTACCGCAATGTGCAATCATTTTTTGTTTTGTTTAATCTAGATTGGCTACCTGAACGTAGAGCAGTCTTGGTCCCGAGCACAGCCACTAAAGATGTAATAGTTAAATCTTCAGGATGTGGAAATATACAATATTGTTAATTAAAGTATTTAAATAAAAGCAATTAAACCCTGCAAAAGGAAATTGCAGTTTCATACCGAGAATGTAATTGGAATAGAAAACGAATTACAGAGAAACAGCATAAAAATCAGAAATGGAATGTATGGATTTATATCCATCAGTAGTATTTTCCACATATATATAAAATCTTATCACAGATTTATAACAGATTACAAAGGACCATTGTTAATAGCAAGGTTAAGAAAAAAATACCTCGCAAAGAAATAAATTCAAGCCTTCACTGAAATACAAAGAAGCTCTTCAGGATATGATAGCTGAAAATGCATTTTACTACAGAAAATGGTGATAAAACTAAGAAAATTGAAGTAGGCTTTGGCGCAGAATACATTAGCCCGACTAGAAAGATCATAAGGGTTTTTTTCAGAAAGTAAATATGAATCATTATTGTATCAGCAGTGGCAAGGAAATCTTTCTGACATATTAGTAGAAAAACATCTGCAAACCCAAATATTCTAGGTATACAATATGTTTTTTTAAATCAGTTATTGAACACTGTTTCTGGTGGGGGGTGGGAGGGTAGGTGGGAAGTAGTTTTAAGAGGGAATCTTTTGTCCATTCATAACCCTGATAATTATGGCTAAATGCAGAATTTACAGCTGAACGTATTGTTTGGTTTTGTTTTGGCAACAAATCCAGATGAGGATATATTATGTTGATTTTCTGAAAGCTAATAAGTCCTTTGTAGAAAAGGCAAAACTAGCTTTATGCTATGCAGTTGATAACGATGCGCATGGCTTTTCTGACTACAGCTGCTGTCCTGAGTAACAAGTTAACGGGATGATTCATTTAGAAATAAACAGAATGCCTTTTTGAGAACTGACAGTCATAAAAGAATAACCTCCAGAATCGCACGTTGGTGAGAGATGATTCACAAGTCTTGAGCGAGACCTGGCCTATAGAGAAGAATCCAAAGGTAATGCTCTGCACCAGTGTTTTCTGCAGAGTAATTTTGCTCTAACTAAAAAATATAAATTTTTTTCTTACACAGTCTTTCTTTTCATGGATTGTGCCATACAGTAGCTGCCTGTATGGAGAAACAATATTGTGACATAACTAGGAAAAAGACGGGAGTGCTGGATACATTGGCTTTATTTGCATGTTTTACAAATACATTTTGTGAAAAGCTTAGAAAAGTTACCTTTTTCTTTTTCATTCTGAGATTACATATAAATGACTTCTGCAAACAAGTCAGGCTTGATTTATCTGCCTTGATCTAGGCTTCTTCAAGATGTCTGAAGTAGAAGACAGAAAAAGGCAACGAAGATGCTTTAAAGTGTGATGGAATATTCAGATGGCGGGGAATTACAAAGTATACTAAAATATACTAAAATGAAATAAAAATAGAACTTTGCATAGGATGTAAATAAAAATTTACAGTGGGATCCAACTTCAGTGATCAATAGGATGAATATGTGTGAATACCAGTGTGAAACTGGTACACGAACTTTCTAAGGTAAAAAGGATTGTTACAGTTAGAAATGCACAACAATTACTTGTGATTTATGCGGGTATAGAAAACCTGTAGAATTCATTGTTGCAGGCAACAGTGCTCAGTGGCTGACTACATGTTTTTAGTGGGCTGGGTTAATTTTAAGAGTGCTGATAAAACAACTTTTTATAGACTTGCTGAGATGATCATTCAGACAAATCAAATCTCGGACTTCATGAAGAGAGCACATTAGGGGTCAAGACAGGACTCCTCTTCCTGGTGTTAGAGCGAACTGCTGGCTCAGGCTAGAACTCACGTCTGTGAAACAGCAAGCGTTGACCATTGCTTGAGGCAGTCTTCTAGATGAGGTAATTAATCTAGTTAATTAATTTTCTGATCTGTGATGTGGCATATTGTGTATTCCTAGGTTTTGCCTTTTTGTTTGGTTTTGAAGCAATCATCACTTCTGTTTATGTTGCTTTCTAAGGCTTGTTCTGCATTGTTTGTCTGTGCAAAACTCGTTAATGTGTCTTCCCTCCCCACTTTGGAGTGTGCACGAGACGCAGTATGAGTTTGCTAATGAAAATCCACTCACAGCATGCACAGCACGAAGATCATGCTTAAGAGCACTTACTGCCTTACTCATTCTCTTTTTCTCCTTATGGATGAAAATATTGTTCTAACATAGCGTACCTGGAAAACTAATGTAAAGAACAAATGTTTGCATTATTATTTACCAATCTTAGCTTAGGGGACACCTAGTTATTAATCTTCAGCCAGACAAATAAGAAACTCCTTTCAGCCCAATTAGAAAACCCAAGATTTTTATATTTTCCCTAGGAAAGATGAGATGTTTTCCCTAGACATCTTAACAAATTCCCAAAGACTTACAGGGTTTAGATGTGAGAAAATACGCATTCTTAGTCCTTTGTGAGAAGTGACTCTTACTAAAATGTAACTCCTTTGGAAAAGAAAAATACCAAAAGACAATTTTCTTTCTTTTGTGTGTGTGTGTGGTGTAGTCAATTAGTCTGGGTTTTCTAATCTGAGTGCTCAATATGAAGGCTTCCTAACTCATTTTAACCCAGAAACTGAACTGCTTGCATTGTCATTATATGCTTATGATTAAACCAATCTCTAGAGACCAAGAAATAAATTGAGTGCGAACTGAAGGAAATTAAGAAATGAATTTGCACTAGTATTTCAATCAATCTGCATATTCTAACATGGGAGTTTTAAGTTGGGCTCTTTGGGACTTTGGTCACAGTATCTAGTTATTGAAAATGACTTTTTCCCTAGTAACCACACAAATCTGTTAGCTGATTATAATTGATATTGGGAAAGGAATGTCCTTGCAGCTGCAGCACAAACCTTGCACAGTTTACTCAGACAATAATGGAAAGAATCCAAATTTTCTCAGTTATACAGGCTATTGTGACTGTCAGGTTCAGGACACCAGACTTGATGGCCTGAATCATCTCGCTAAATAACAAATCCCCTTTTCTTGTCATATATATCATTATTGCGTCCTGATTTAATTGCCTTCCAAGTCAACATTTTTGCAAGTATTTGCATCTTGGATTGTAGGGTGTTACTTGGCAGCCAAACCTTGCTTACGTATGTATCGTCCTTGTCTCTACTGGAACTAAAGATGCAACTACTTCTACTGACTTGATCGGGACAGAGTTTTGTTTTCATCTGGGAAGTGAGAAATAATAAAAGATGCATGCTGAAAGTAAAAATACTTCCATCCGCCTCACAGCTGAGGAATGCAGAACCCAAGAAGTGATTGGTCCAGTAATGCAAATGAGGGACCCAGATCAGATCTCCTGTAACACAGCCGCTTCATTTGGTAAGTGTTGGTTATCAGTTGAGTAGTGGAAAACATTCTGGATTTGGCCATTCTTTTGCACGTCTGTCATTATAAAGCCACGTTGTCAAGCAGAAGCTGCCATCTGTGATTTTTGGATGGAGCCTATCTGGACATCTGAAATTAGGAAAAATCAGGTGGAACTAGAACAAATAATTTCACTGTAAATAAATGTGGTGTTTAAAATTATATGCTAAAATGTGCAAATAGGGTACCTGTTCTGAAGGAAAAACATGGGTATGTGTTAACTTCCTTCTAAATTAATTCAGTGCAAGTGTCTTTGGAGCTTAAATGTAGTCCTCGGGAGAGTAAATACTGCATAATGTGATATGCTGGAAAAGACTTGAAATGCACCCACTAAAAGCTCATTTTACTGCTGTGTTCACACACAAACTTCCTAGCTGGCAAGTTCTACACACCTAATTTGCAAAGATTAGAACTTGCTACTGGAAAATTACTCCAAATACAAGACTAAACTTACACAAGGAAATTTTGGTTACCGCAGACTACAGGAATAACTGCAAGCAAATTTAACACTGGTTGTTAAAACACAGTATTATATAGTAATATTTGTATTTAATATTTTTTCTGTGTGCATTTTGCGTATACATTGTTGTATTTAAATTGAAGTTATTTAAAATGGAGACTGAATGATTTCAGATTTTTGTATTTCTGAATAATTCTATTCTGCATAAATGGGACTAAAGAGTTTGTCCGCTTATAGTAAAACATAGTTAGAGTCTAAAATCCAAATAGTCTAATACACCTGGTTTTAAAAAAGTATTTAATACGATAAGAATATTGGTTAAGTTGCACATGAATTAGGGACAAATTTACTTGAGCAAAAATAAAATTAAGCATTAGCTATCTCTTTCTCATGTCTAAGCTGAATAGTCCTCCAGCTATAGCACCTTGTGCAGTTATCCAGTTAGTTAAAATCTTAAGTACAGGCACGCTAGGGTAATATTTCATCAGAAACGGGCAAAGAGTAGCTAAGTATAGAAAAAAGTGCTGCTGATGTACTGGACCCATACACCAACACTGCACTGGAGCCCCTGGGGTTCATGGAAGGGCTCTTTTGTGGTTAAGGTTTAAAACTGAACATTTGGCAACATTGGTTATTTAAAAATCAAGTAGCCTCACTGAAAATACGGGGCTTAACCTAGTCTGTTAGCTCAGTTAATTGAATAATTAGGTTCTGGTTTCCTTTATATTTCTCCTGCATGATCAAAATCTGTATTTCTTTCAACAGGATCACAATCACTTTCTGCTCTGAGCTGCCAGGCAGATAGCACTGCATAATTATACAGCTGTATAGCAGTACAGCATGTCTTATACTGCACATATGTATTGAGTGTATTTGTATCCTTTGGGGTTAGAAGTACAGCATAAATTCAAATTCTTGATAAATTAATGGTGCTGTTTTTCTACCCCGTGGCTCTCATAATGAAAGAATCTGAAAAAGTGCATGGGGACAAATGTTCCCTTGGACACACAGCTCTACTGAAATTAATACCTCTTGTGCACCAGTGTCCTTGGCTAATGTATGGGTTGCAAACTAGGAGTGGACATTAGAAGGAGAACGCCTGCTATTTACTGGTGTTTGTTAGCCTTCACTTCAGCACTGTGTATGATCAGCAAAGGGGCATGTGCGATTGGTACAGAGATTCTCTGCTGGCTTCACAGGCCTCCAGTTTAAACCTGCCACGCAGTCCCCACCCTGCCTTCCCTTACTTGTTTGGGATGTGGTTGTGGGTAACGGTTCTAGCTAGCAGTAATATTGCACAGCCTTTAATTTCATAAGATAAAGGCAGGAAAGAATAATTCAGAATGACTGTCTGGCAAAGGCCAAAATCAGTAGGAGGAAGAGAATGTAAACGCTTTGAGTAATTTTAAGGTCTGTTCTTCCTTTCTATAGCTACATAGAATATCTATTTAATCTACCTGTTATCTAATACCTATTTAAACGAGATATGAATCATCATGTTTGTGGAATACTGTAACAACAGAGTAGTTCCTTTGCTCTCATCTGGCTTCCCTTTCCTTCCAAAGCAATTCCTACTATGATATTTCGGAAATTGTACATATAGCAACTACATTTGTCGGCAACAAATTTTATTTACAGCTTCTCAGGATAGCGTAAACCGCCCCTCTGAACACTTCTGAACTGGAAGAATTCCTGGGGAAACCCCCAGCACTGACTAGACTCACTATTCTCCATAACATGTAAAAGCAACGTCAGCCTCGCAGGCAGATGCGACCGCTAGCGGGTATGGGTACACGACAGTGCTGCGCGTGGGCTCCGCACAGCCTCTCCCTCCCGTGAGGTCTGCGATGAGCGTCTACCCCTATAGATGTTCTATGGCAACCATACTGGCAGTTGAATTACTTGAATTAACAGAGCTTGCTGTACCAAAAAGAATTCAACATGCAACAGACTTGAAAGGATTAAATTCTTATGTTTTTAGCTCCGCCTCAGGTTCTTTTGACGCAGAGCCCTCACTTGTAATGTTTCTCACAACAGCAAATAGTCACAGCGTGGCTAGTCTGGTTAGAAGCATAAGACGCAGTCACATCCCTATCCGTCTAAATATAAACAAGAAGACACTTCAAGATAAAGAGTAATTACAGAAAAATGTCCTCCTTTTGCCTTTCTTATGCTGCTGAAGGCGTCCTAACAGGCCGTAAGTGTACATTCTAGATGACCTGCTGTCACCCAGGTGACATACGTAGAGATGAATTTCACTTGCAGGGCAGGCATTGTGTCACGACTGCCTTTCTATCAGCAATAAACCTGAAAAATAAGACTGGAGACACAGAAACTTCTTATAAAACCAAACCAATATCCCCCCTCCAAAACCTTGTCTGCGGCATTTAGAACGTACTAAGTACACAGAACAAATTTAACGGTGTCAGGTAGTCAGTTCAGAAGAGTATGGTTTGGGTCATAAGCAGTTTCTACTGAAACATCTCCCAAGGAGTTACCTGTCCAGGTGCACTGGCCTCCATCTCCTCCATCTGAGTCTCTTCTCTGTCACACAACAGCCCGTGTAATGCAGTCACTATGGCAGTCTCAAGGACACCAGCTTTACTGAGCACCTGGACAGTGACTGTCCCACCAGCACTGGGTTACACTGGGGAGCAGACTGGTGCCGCTAGCACACTGCATGTGCACCTCCTCCTTGCCATAAAGAGCTCACAGGGTGTGAGCAGGATTAATTGTTTAGTACTAAATAAGGGGAACTCAGTGGCAACTGAGGTTAGTTTTTGCTTTCTTAATGGTTCATGATGCCAAAGCAGCTTCCTTGATATCATGTTTAAATTAATATTTTAGTAAAATGCTGCCCATTTACTGCCATGTAATTATTGTAATTCTATCCCCTCTGCCTTGTGTAATTTCTGATGATCACTTACTACTTTTCTATAAGGTCTATTTTTGTTCTGATTAAATGGTGAGACAGACTGAACTAGCTGAACTGTCAAATACCTAGAAGACTTTTCAGCATAAAACTATTCCCAAAATAAGCATTTCCTTTAGACAAGACTTGACAAACAACCTGAACAATAAAATTCTTGAACACCACCCAGTTGATGGGCATCTTTTCAGGGCTAATTTACATAATTTGACATAATTACAGTTATAAACACTTGAAGAAGCCTTGGAAGGAAGACTGTCACTGAAGCCTACATTTTATTGGGTCTCATGGCATTTGGCAGCTGTACAAAACTGTGGAGCATGGAAATTTGCTCAGATGGATCTTGATTATACAAACACATAATACAAGCTTTGAATGCTCAATGCAAGTTTTTGCTGTACAGAAAGATACCACAAAGCCTCCCAAGGCCTCTGTGCAGTCAGCCAGCGTGATGTATAACAAAACCAGTTTAAGGTACTGGTGGTGGCTCCCTCCATATGAATGCCCGTTAAACCACTGTTTTGTCCACAAGTTAGTTAGCAGTGGACATCTGAATGTCTGAATCCAGTTGCCTACAATTGAAGGTAGCCAGATAACTTAAGATTTTAACACCAAAGTAAAACAGAAATTTTAAAAAAAGAAATCAAGTCTGATAAATACATATATATACACACACTTCTAATCAGAGATGTAAATTAAGAACTAAATAATTCTGTAATAGATCTACAGAAGCCAGGAGACCACTAGCTGAGGATGATCTCTATTTTCTACTTTTGTCATAAGGATTTCTCTCATCATTGCACTTCATCAATGTAAGGGAAGAAGAAAAAGTTATCTGAAGAATACCGTTTCCAAAAAGCTGTACAGTCTTCTATTAACCAGGCTGAAGTCCATGTCTCACCACAGACTATCATGGTGCACTTCAGAATACAGCATGTTTTGTAGAATAATGAGAAAATTTCCTCGTTCAAATTTTAAGCTACATGTCTGGAATGCAGGGCAAATACTGATTTTTTTTTTTTTTTTTTTTTTGGTGCTGGTCAGGGAAATGTAGGTCAATCGGTTTATCCTGCTCTGGTTGGTTAGTCTTGTTCCCCTTCCCTGAGACAATTCTCAACTTGCACTGCTATGTTTTTAATTATCTCTGTCATCAGACATCCTCGTCGAATGGCTAGAGAATCCAGAGGAGTCAAAGCATACTTGCGGCCAAAGGAAGGTGCTATCAAAAGCTATGGCCAGCATCTACATGTTAATAAATAAGTCACAAACTTCTAGACAACGTAAGCATCAATACTTACAGCCCTGCTTGTTTTCAGTAGTTCTGCTCACTGCATAATATGGAAAATAAATGCCAGAGCTTAGAAAAAGTAGCAGACAGCTTCCAGTGTTTTCACAGAAAAACATCCTTTCACCAGACTAAATGGGAGCATTTCAAATGGAGTTGATCAGTTGATCTTGGCAAGCCTTGATTACTCTCATTAGCTTTCTTCTAGCTTACAGAACACACAAGAGGCTGTGTACCATGCTGTATGTTGAGAAATAATGTCATTTTAATTGCATTGGGTATTAACAAAATCCTTTTTGAGCAGCAAGCTTTTAATTATTTCATTTGTCTCTTAATTTATCATAAGGAAACAACTAATTAGCTTTCACTTCTGGGTAGAAGTTTCTTTGTGGAAGACTTAAGTACAGTCCGTAGAGTCTAGTTTAACAGCAACTACACCTTCATTGCGAGATTGTATTTGAAACACAGAGAGAAAACAAATCTAAAGTAGTTAAATACCACTTTAGAAGCTTTTAATAGTTAAATTATCAATGCATTCTACTGCTGTCCCCCAAATCAGATGTAACTTAATCAGTATTTCACAATAGCAGCAGTGTTCTGGAGTAGAAGTGATTATTTGTCACCAAATGGTTGGGTTATACAGAGCAATCACTGAGTAGGTGGACAGTACTAAAATGTTACTGAAATACTATTTAAATAAATATGTTAATTATACTTTTTTACAATGGTACTAAAAATCAAGTGCAGAGATGGCCACAGTGAGGCCCCTCCTCATTGTTATAATTTGAGAGCAGACATAATTCAAATTCTGCCCTTGAGGGGAGTGAAAGTAAAAGCCGAGATGTCTTTCCAGGTTAGGGATTTACGGTCTGCTGCTTGGGAGCTACCCTTTAAAGACAAAGATCTGGATTACTTTCAGGTATAAATACAAATTATGTTAATCGTATGCTTTACTGATTACTGTCCAAACGGTCTCTGCACTATGGTAGATGCTAAACTGTATTACCAGTGTCCTAAAATATACTGATCGTGGCTGTAGAAGTCAAAGAAAGAAACTAATAAGTTGGGTTTTTTTGATTGAGATCATTCTGTAACAGTACTCTACCTTAGAAACAAATAATTTACTGTGAACTCAGAAAATATAATACAAGTTTTATAACCTGCTGAGGTAGATGGCATTGGCATCAAATGTAAACATAGCTTCCTGGCTCCGTGCAAAGAAAGCAAGGCTAAATCTGGTTCTCTTCTGTTAGCAAACAGATTACTCACACTTCGGATACAGCAACAGAGCTCTTAAAGTTTCTGAAATGTCTGCTGGGTAAGAATTACCTGAGTAAACTGCCAGTAAAGCTTCATTCTCTTGGCTTTGGCATAATTGCATTCAATGAGCCTGGGCCTGCTGTTCACATCCACCAGGCATCTGTTGTCATCATCGTCGATAGTGGGACTCAGAACACCCACATGGAGCTGCTGATTGCTTGTGTAATAAACATTCTGCAACAGGAAGCACAAACAAAATTTGTGGCCTCTAGACAGAAGCAGCACTTTTACCAAAAAGCGAACGGCAAAGATAAATATGCTGAATAGCAGTAGGCAGACCCCATAGAGGCTCTTAAATTATTTCCTTTCATGCAGGAGGCAACACAACATTTTAAAAGTTGTTCTAAATTAACAATTAATTGTTACCAACAAGTAAATGTTGGTTAACTACTTAATAGGAAATATGCAAACAAAACTGATTGTTGTCTCATCGTGTGCCTTTTTACTTCTGTTTCCTGTGATCATGCACCATGGGTCCTCGAAAAGCAAGGTGTACGCCCTCTAGCAGGAAGTGGCGTTAGTTTGAGTATTGCCATCAGCTCTGACGAGGCTGTTTCATCTGAGGCTACCACCTAACCGGAGAGGTAAGAAAGCGAACAGCAGCACTGCAGTTGAGCAGGAAAGCTCTCGATCTTTTGTATGATAGATAGAAAGATAAATGAAGGTTTGAATCCAGTCTGTAAAATTTAAAGTCATTAGCAGTTGGTGACAGATATGTAAGGAGGAGAGAGAAGAGAATGGCCACGTTCAGGCTATTTGGTCACATTTTCTTTTGTATATGTCAATAGACACAGACACAAGAGACTGGAAAAAGGGACCAGACACTGGCTGCTCTGGATTTGTAGCAATGGTGTGCTCTCATAGGCCTCAGTGATTACACTTATGACTAAAGGCCTGAGACTATTATATTACACAAATTCTTTTCACTCTGACTACAAACAGATATGTGTGAGGTTTCTCTGGAAGAAACAAAAAGAAGGGGAAGGAAGGTGAGCTTGCCAGACAGATTTGATAATGTGTCCTATTGAAAATAATAAGTTACGTGTAAGACCAGAAAGGTAACACGGGACTATACCGGGATTATCTCTTTGTTAATATAAAATATAATTTATTTTGCTAAAATCAGACCTTTTTCTTGAGAGGACCATGAGAAAGATGAAATGGCAACATCCTGCTTTAGTAGCCTTCTCCAGGGTGTAAAGGTTTGACAACTCCAGTGGTACCAGAGTCACAACAGACAAGAGCTGGACAGGAGCACCTAATTAATGTCCCCATCATCTTACTGTATCCACTCTGTGTGTCTGTAACAAAAGGGGAGCTGGAAATTATGCTGTGTGTTCGGGAATCCTTTTTGTTCCTGGAGGTCGATGGTAATATCTCCTAATGTCTGTTCATTGCTGATGTTGTAGCTTGTTTTATATGTGCACATTCTTATTTGTGAAAACGCTGATAAAATATTAATTGCAAATCGGAGAGAAAGAGAAAAAGAACAAGCCAGGACTGAGGAGAGATTTGGAAGCTTCATGTAAAGAAAACAACTTTGATGAAATCAGTCAGCCCAGGGATTAAATACAGATCCAAACAAAAGGTGGTGTTTCTGTGCAAGACTACATCCTCTGTTTACCCTCCTGGAACACCTCCAGGGCAGATCTACTGCAGATATAAACTGACATAGTTGCATAAAAGTTAATGAAGAGGCCATAAATGCTTTACAGTAATCAAAAATTTGACCCCCTTCATCAACTTTCATTCCTTTCACCCCACAGAAGTGAGAGCTGGCTGAATCGCTTTACAGGACAAGAGAAGTGTAAGTAAAAGCCTTTCCCTGTTTTTCTACCCTCCCTTTCCCCCTTTTCCCTCCCCTTTCCTTCTTCCTTTTTCCTCTCCTTTCCTCTCCTTCTCACTGAAAGCAAATGAGCAGGCTTGTCTGGAACTGAGAAACGCACACAGGTGCTTGTGCAAAACCGGTGGTGGTGTCCCTGCAAACCCTCAGGGCCGAGCTGTTTTTATTAGCTCAGTCTCCTCAGCCTTTCACAGAGTGCCCTGAAGGCTCCAGGGAATCATTTCACCTTCCTGGATAAAGCAAACCCAATTCCTACTGCAACTCCACCAGCTTTTTTTGATGTCAAACCAGCAATGGTTCAGTCTGAGCATCTTTCTGGTCAGAAGCAGAACGATGGCTCTGGCTGGGGGAATTACTCAATGCTGTTTGTTGGCAAAACCGTACAGAAATAGAACAATTAAATGCAATTATGCATAATAGAGATAATTACCAGGTTGTTGCTTATCTTTAGAGAGCTCACCCTGCCTGCTAATATCACTACATTTTTCATTGTTCAGAAAGAGAGGTGTGAAATCCTGTATTCTCCAGTAATATGGTTACTTTTTAAGTATTCTCTATATTATTATAAACATCATAGTATCTTATCCAATTATATCTTATTTCAGAATTGAAAACATTGCACAACCTGCTTAATATGACTACCAAGCTTTCCTAATGGAGGTATCACATCAAAAGCACATACCCTCTACAAAGTTTACTTGAGCGGCACGCTAGCAAACACCGAGGTAACCGTTTGTGTTGCACTTGGTCAGAAAAGTTTTCTTAAAACCTATGGACAGTCCCTGGCTCCTTTCCTCCACCTGAGGATGAAACAGTCCCTGCACTGAGACAGCACAACAGTAATTATGTCGGCATGAAGGGAGGACACCCATTTGGTAAACCAGAATTGACTATTGACACTACTGATTAAACTCAAAATGCTCGTCCAGTCTAAAACCTAAAGCTACTACACGTGAAACCATGGTAAAGCCTCCCTTTAAATAATTACTTATATTTATAAGAAAAATACTTTAATTGCTTTCACACTGTATCTCCCTGTTTCTATTTGATTATTTTCATTTTCCAAAATACTTTTGGGGTTTCTTTTTGTTTGGATTTTTTTTGTGGTTTGGGTTGCTTTCTTAGGTTTAAAGACGGTACAAAAATTACCCTTCTGGAGTGGGCAGCAAGAGATTAACCAGCTCAGTTACATGGACCGAATTATCATCTCATAATGTACTTGTTAGGTATGCATATATATGAGATTTTATTGATCATATTTTAAATTGACCTGCAAGTAAAATACAATCTCATGGATTTAAAGCATGCTCATGTTTTATCATCTTATGTGTAGCCCTATAAAAACTAGGTGGTACTTGTGATTTAAATAACTTTTAAAATAGATAAATGCCCACAGCAGTACTTCTTCAAGAGGAGGCTTTCAATACGCACCACCAAGTACATTAGCTGTTTTGCAGTCCACTTCAGCACAAAATGGACAACCGTGGTACTTTTATCTAAAACATTTCAAGAAAATACATGCAAAACACATTTTACCAGTACATTTGTTCCTACAATATTGCAACATCACCAGCAACTAACACAACAGGATAGAAATCCTGCAGTAATTCAGGAAAGTGATTTTTGAACAATCACTCCAGTACTTTCTTGGAAGTCCAAATGACTGAATATTGAATACAGACCAGTAAGTCATTAGGGTAACTTTGAAAATTTTACCGAGAACTTGGATCTTTCATTTCTGTTTCAAATGTCACAGAGTCCTTGTTCAAGGGACTGGAGACTCAATAGTTAAACATTTGCTTAGTCCCACTGAAATCGAGACACTGGCTGTATGCCGATTTACAGCCTTCATTCAAAGTTCCTTTGCACTTTCACTGAAGACACAGCCTTAGCAAAACACAACCACGCATTTTCACATCACCATCACATACACACTTTCTGAGCAACATCTGAATTTCCACAGAAAAAGTATTGCTTGCATGTTGGTACCAAAGCACGTGATTAAAACAAACCAACTCCCTTATTCTGTAACAAAATAAGCCTCCTTACATTTCACGAGTCTGTTCTAGTCCACAGCACTTCACCATCTTTCTTTCACTGTAAGAGTATTGATGCACAACTCTATCTCCTGGGCAACTGGAACGGAGCACCATTGTTCAGGAAATCACTTAGGTTTGACAAAAGGCACTTACCTTCGCAAAAAGTGAAAGTACAAGGATTCAGCATTACTGTCAATTAGCAACTCTAAAAAATGTAGGCAGGATTTGTGATCTGCATAGTGTCAGAGTCAATATGGGGCCTGAGCCTTACGCACTTCCACATCTCCTTCAACCTCACTCCCACCATGTGCTTTTCAAGGGTGGATGAGTGCATTCGCTCCCCCTGCCAGGCTGGCTCTGGAGGCTGCCTGCTTTCCCTGTCCGCACTACAGGTCCAGCTGCATTCAGTGTCCTCAAGAAACTTCCTCTGGAAGCCTGGGGCTCGCAGCAGATTAGAGTGATGCAAAAGAAGTTGTTCAAAACAAAACCTGGTGTTATTAATCTAAAGGTTTGCAGCAAGCAAATGATTAAAATAACAAAAGCTTCATACCTGGGTCTGAAGAAAAGCCTACCAGTTGCCTTCAAAGCTTAACACAGGTCTATGCCAAAAGGCTTCTGTTTCATTCTCTCGTGTTCTTGAAGAGCAGCCTCATAACTCATCACCTTCATAAATAATCTTCCTCTGGACAGTAAAAGGTGAGATTTTTTGTGAACGGTTTCCATTTTTTTGCAGATCTGCTGAGAAACTCGGCCTGCAAATTTCCTTGTGCCTATAAAATTGCATCTTCCAACAAAAGGACCAATTATTCCTTAGCTTTCTTGAAGTTTGTTTTCCTAGAAGTGTCCTAAAGCCATTGCTTCATTTCCTGTTTCCTCCACCTAATAATCTGATTATTCACATAAAGATAAAATATAAGACCAGCAAAGTGAGATTGGTATCGCATTAATAAAGCTAGAAAAATGGTTCCCAAAATCTCAATAAGGTGAAAGAGTGAGATTCAGTCACAGCATATATAATATTTGTTCTGAACAAAATTTATGCGCCCTAAAAAGACAGATAAAAGATGAAAACACAAATGAGTGGTAGTTGAGAGCTGTACAGCCTAGAAATCTTAAGGAATCTTCACAACGACTAGGAAATATTAGAGAAAATTTGGTGTCCTAAATATTTTCCCCACCTGCATTTCAGATGAACTAATTTGCTGTATGTTAGTTTTTCTAGTTAATATTCTAAGCCTAACTTTTTCTGAAAACTTGCTTGATTATCAGGAAAACTTACAATACAATATTGCGATAAAAGCAAAAGTTGCATACAGTCCTGCCACTCAGGCCTATTCCAGAATAAAGGAGAAGCAGCTTCACCCTTTATTTGCCATTGGACCAAACCAGACCCTTGCTCATTTTTGGGGAACGCAGGGACGCCCCCACCTTCTTGATGCAATCTCACATAGCAAATCAGTATGGAAGAGAAAAAGGACAGTTCGTCCCTGAAGTCAGTGTCTCCCCTAAATCTCAATTGTTACATTCAGAACAAAGAGTCCTTTTGTCTTTCTGTTCCACCTGTCTCCTCCTAAACAAATTCTGCTTTCAGCTGTAATCTTGAAATATCACTTGCATAGCAGCCATCTAACTGCCAAAGAGTTCATCCTCTGCTAAGCCAGTGCTCCCTGGGGAAAACGCGCAGAGCACATGCAAGTGCCAGGGGCATAAAGTGAGCGTAGCAAAAAGTAAAACTGCGTAAGAATGCTCAAAATTGGGGAAAAGAAAAAAAGAGTTTGTGATTTATAAAAGGTTAGAGCCGAGATAACGCATGCTGAATCTAGCATATACGTGTAGCAGATACTTTTTTCCTGCTGTTAGCGATCATCTGACACGATGTGGCTACCTTTGTTCGCGCGGGGGAAATCGTGCTAAGCACAGTTCACAGAGTGCCCAGTTAGTACTTCAGTTCCTCCACGATGGCGGCGCAGACCCAGAGCCTGGGACAGACTGCACTGGTACAGGTCAGCCAAGTCGGTCGGGGCCCGGCAAACTGAAAGGTGTTGCTGTTCTTTCTAGAAAATTACCAACCTGATAGCTATGGCAGGTTTCCCGTAGGGCTAGAATGATAATTTTGGTGGGATACTCACATCTCATGTGCTGTGTTGCGGTGGTGCAGCACAGAGCACATCCTAAATCTGCCGTGAGAGCAATGAGGACCCGAGCAATTCAGACAACTTTGTTTGCCCAGCGAAAATATTTCAAACACCTACATGAAATAAAATCTGCACAAAAACCCGTGATGCCGTAGAGTACATGGGAAGGTAAATGAGCTCTGCTTACCTGGACACAAATACATGGCTTTGTCCTCACGGCGATGTGATGTGGTTTCTACTCATGAGAGGTTTGCCCTTAAAGGTCAAATTGTGATTCTCGTAGCAATTAACACTGAAATTCCACTGACTTTAAGTGCAATGAGATTTTTGGCTCCACGTTTATTATTAAACTTTGAAAAGCCACCAGAGTTGATAAAGACACTGGAGCTGCAGTGGGTTGCCAGTTGCAGTAAATTATTCATAGGAGCTGGTTTATCATGTAGCAAAAAGTTGCAGTAAGATGTTCAACTTAACACAAGATGATTATCTGAAGGATAAATTGCGAACTCCCCACTGGAAGTTTAAAGCAATACACACCAATTTTCAGGCTGAAAGCCATTTGTAATCCTTATGGCAGTGTTCCCAGATGAAATCACGCTGGAGACTGGTACATGACTCTGCATTTATAATGAGCAAACTTAATGCTCACCACCAGCAGTATTTATTTGCTACCCTGCTTTTGGCATAATAACTGAGAGGGATAAGAAACCTGATTCACCACTACTTTATTCCATCTTTGAACCGTATTTTTCTTCAAATTAATCCATGAAGTCACTTATTGTCAGGAGTAATATATTAACATATTAGGTCCAAAGCCTCACGGCAGATTCGTACTTGACTACAACTCCAGCTAAAGAGCATGGTCTGGTGGATTCCCATAAATCCGGACTCAGCTAACATTGCTGTTACTTGGCTATTTATATTGTTCCTGACTTTATTCCAGCATGTCTTGTTACATAACCACATCTGAATGAAAAAACTTTCCAACCCTGATAAGAAAACTCTCGACAGAATCCAAGTTCATTATAACACAAATACATCACTAAGATAAAAATCAAGTGTTTTTCCATTTCCTATTCACGTAGGAAGTGGCAGGAGAGAGAGGCTGTGCTGTCCTGTAGCCACAATCAACAGCATCGCTGCGGCTTGTGCTGCCTTAAAAAAACTTGCTGCTGAAGAAGTACAAGCATAAGAACAAGGGGCTGAGAATTACAGAGAGTTACCCCTACGCCATAGGTCAACCCTTATAAGATTCATGTTAATTTTTCTGAGGTAGGTTTTCAGCTGGTACAGCCTTGCGATACAACTTCAAAACAATTATAACCATATTTTATTCATGTTGAGGATCTATTCACTATGAAACTTGTCTTACTGATGAGGTGACAAACAGCTAGTATACCAAGCGCAGCAACACCATAATTCAGACTTAAATTGTAAAATGTGTAAGAAGGAAACTACTCACTATTTCACTTCAGTGTTTAGATTTTTATCTACTGAATTAACCCACCAGCATACCGATTACCTGACCTACTTGCTCGTCTTCATGCCGATGCACTAATTAACTTCTGAACTCTAAAGCAACAATATTTGATAGCAACAAAGCCAAGGTGCTCAGAAACTTTAAATAATATAGTGTGACGCTATAAATACAGGCTTAAAGATACAAAAATGTTAACATATTATTTTAATAGAAAATGGAGATGAACTCAATGCTAACCTTTTCATTTTTAATTTAAATTAATGATCCTATTTTGCAGTGGAATACCTAATTCTGCTGTTGCCTACTTTGGTATTCTGCTTTGGTTTTATTTAAAACAAGCACAGAAAAATCCTCTTACTTAAGCTCCACTTTTTAAATTGAATAGAACTGTCAATCATTGTTTTTGTATATGCTTTCAGTACTTACTTCCATACTTTTCCTAATGCTGGTAGCTACAGAATTAATAAAACCTACATAAATTAAAATTTTACTTGATTCACTTCCTAAAGCCTCTCTTAGTTTTGCTCTTATCTCTGCACAAGATCTGTAAAATTCTTTTAAGGGGAAAAAAAATAAAAGGCAGTAAAAAAAATACATCAGAACCGTTCTGGCATAGACAACTGTGTCCTTTTTTAAAAAAGCATGCTGCCGTATGGCGCCTGTGACTTTGTCCTATCTTTTCCTTTTCCCTCTCTCACTAATCCCTCTTTACCCTTTCCAGTTTTCTTTGTGAATTCCTACAGAACCCCATGTCTGTCTTACCCTGCTTTCTTCTCCTTCAACACATATGCCCCTGCAAACAAACTCAGCCATTGTCCCCATATGCTGATGCACTGGTCCATCCTTTACCCCAGAGTTGACGCCTTCTGGCCAAATGAAAATCTGAGCTAGTTCATTGCCATCTGTGTATAAGCATTTGGTGGCTCAGCATCAACAGGTTTAAAAGCAGATTTTTACCTTCTCACAGCTAGACCCAAGTGCTTCACATTACTATAGGCAAAGTCACATCCAGGTAATCATGCATTTCTGTAACATACGTCTTCATCTCGAACCTCTTCCAAAGTCATCAAATCTTGTTATACAGCCTTTTTTTCCTGCAAAACATCTCTAAAATACAGCTTTTTCACTCAAAGTTGACCTTTACTGGCTTCCTTACTCTACCCTCTTCAAATTCATCCTGAATGCTTCTGAAAACTTGGTTTTCAGGTTGCCTGTAAGGAAGGCAATATCCTTCCACTTGTTCTGTTTTCCATGCTGCATAAACTGCTTCATTTTCAAAGCCCTTCTCAAATCCCCTCTTTTCACTTATCAGACTAGCAAGTATCAATAGATTATCTTCCAACTCCTAATTAGATCAGGATGCTAGCTTTCATTGGGCACGCTTTTCAAGCAAATATTCCTGGAAGTTAAGAGAAGTAATGCTGGCATCTTCCAAGGAACTTATCTTCCTCTGCACACTACACAGAATTTCCCTCTTGCTCAGATGTCTCAAAAAAACCCCAAAACCAAACAAAAAAACACAATAATTTTTCTGATGTACCAAAAGCATTACCCAAGAATGCTATGTCAGTACCTCATAGCATTCCTTTCTCTCTGCCACAATCTCCTGTTCCCAATACTCTATTTATAGACTTTAGGTTTTCAAGTCAAGGGTGTACTTTTTATTATGAGGCTGTAGAGCACTTATATAATAGTTTTCTGGGTCATTATTGGGATGCCTAGAACTACAATAATAAGCATAACGATAAAAAAATGTAGTGCCAGGGATGAGTCAGGTTACCACTTCTCAGAGAAAATGTATGTGTTTTTCTTAGTGGTATAATCTTCTGAATGTTTGTTAAAATAAATTGTGTTATTTCTGCTATTATTACCATTTTCTAAACTGAATTGGACAAAATTTTGTGTCTGCAACTAATGCATCGTCAGGCAAATTGCAAGCAGGTGCCACACCTTCTTAATTAAGATACTCTACTAACATCTCGATCTTGAGGGTTTGGGGTTTTTTTTTGTTTGTTTTTTGTTTTTTATTTTTTTTAATCCAGTCCTGTAGTCTTTAATGCCGTATGGTAGTGAGCAGTGACTATGGATACAGAGGTCCTTAATTCCTTTTGGCTTCCACAAGTGCTGTGCATTTTCAGCATTTTGCGAAGGAGACAAAGTAAGGTAGTTACATGTACAACTTTGAGAAGAATTCCCATCTCCTTAAAGATATTACTTAACCGCTATGCCTACTGGTGCTCCTGGCTCTGCTGAAAGCAATCACAAGCCTGTTTCTGATTTCAGATGAACCAGATCTTACTAATTCTTCCTAGGATCATGCATACATTTGATTTCAGGTTTCCAGAGGTACCACATTGACACCAACATATTCAAATACAAGAAGAACTGTCTAAAAATCAGTTATTTTGGTGCTGAAGACAATAAAATGCAGTCATTAAAACGTCTACGTGAAAGTGAGGCACTATGTGCAGAAAAGGAAAATTATAAGACAGCACATTTCAACCTAAGCTGGTTAGGGAAAGTCTGATTTATCTTTTGTTTGTTTGTTTGTTTAGGCTACCAGCAGCGACATACTTATTTCTCCCAACAAAACAAAACACCCACAAGAGCTCATCAGTCAAACTTAAGTTTGTAGAGTGACCTTCTTGCAAGCACCTTTGAGAGAAGAACAAACCGAAACGCAAACCCAATTGCTCTTAATGTCTTAAAAAGTCTCAGCAAAAGTAGTGGTTTTTTAGTCTGCTTCTACAACGTGCAAAGGAGTAAATCCCATAGCAAGAAGAACGGGGCTTGATTTATTCACAGCAAACCTAAAATAAGTCTGACATAATTCCACTGAAATCAGATGAACTGTCAGGATCCAAGAGAGTCTTTCCCCCTCTTCCTCTACACGTGATAAAGTTTACAGTTGATACATAACAAGCAGCACCAATACGCTGACCTAACTGAAAACATATGCTGATTTGACTCTACAAAGGCTGCAGTCAGAACACAAGCGGAACATCTTGTCGAGACTGAGGTGAAGCTGGAACCTAAAGATCTGGTAGACACACAGAATGTAAAACAGTGAAAGGTGCTTCATACTGAGATTTTCAAAATCACCCCAGATTTTAGGGGAAGGTGGGCTACCTGTCATTGCATTTAGTGTAGGCTAGCAGAGTAGCTCAAGCCAAGCTCTAAAGAACCCAGTTAGAGACTTAAGTTACAATGGACTGACTATGCTGAAATTAATGTGCAAATTAAAGTTGAATTAATAGCCTAAGACACCCCACAGTCTGTCATGACTCTCTGGCACCACTGACAAAAGGGAAGCTCTGAAGGTTTCACCTAGTCCTATTAGCAGTGTTTCCCGCAGCAGCAGTTTTAACCTTCCACTTGACCTCCTAACCTCTCAGTGCCTGGTGCTAAATAATTATACAGTAAAAGTCTTATTATGGGTATTATTAAACTCGTGAATTAGTTAGGAATGCCATGTGGTGACCCATGAGATGAGCAGCACTAGATATCTGGCGTACTACCAATATTCTAACGCAGTGACTAGTTCTAAAAACCTCTGCAGTGCAGCAGAGGACCTCAAAATAAACACCAAAACAAGGGAAAGAATTTTACTTTGTTGAAACACAGAAGTGCAAGAGAAACTCAGCACAGATGTAGACTGCTCGCATAGACAATTTTCTTCAGGTTTTAGTCTCACATGGCTTCAGGAATTGTCGTACAGCCGAGAGTGTGACATACTGCCATCTGGGACCTGCATCTCAAAGGCTGATTACTTGCAGGTATTTGTGCATTTCTACATACAGAACATTTAATGCTGCAAATTCAGGGGTAAGCTCTTCTCTTACCAAGCTCTGCCACATGAGCTACTCAGTGGATACTTCTCTAGTTCTTTCCCAGGTTAGAATTAGTCGTTTTTCAGAGTAAAACCGTGACAATATTAAAGTTTGCAGAGGTGTTGCCTCAGGTTTTCATGTCATATACAGTCTATAATTACAGAAGAGGCAAATAATATATATGGCCTACTTTCATGCTCACTAGCGTTATTTTTAATAAACTACTCTATAACAAATGAAATCTCTGCCGGGTTTAGTAGCCATACATTTAATAGTTAAAAGAACCAGCAGCACTTTGTGATAATATGAATAAATTTTCAGACATACGATGTCTGTGTTGTGATTTCCTTTTCTTTAAACGACTCGTGTGACTTAACAGCCAACTTCACAACAGTACATTAATGGAGGATGAGTTAGTTTGAATACTGATGATACAGACATGACTGATAGTCACCAAAGAAAACACAGAGCAGAGAGCACCTGTACCATTTTTTGTTGGTCAATGCTGTCATCGGGTTGAGCTTTTCTCTTTTTATAAAAGGTCAAAGTGCCACTTACATTTCACTTTAAGTTTGTGCTAATTGCTTTAACAGATGAGTGCCTTTGGTGTGATTATTCAGTGGATAGGGATGAAAGGTGCAGATTGGGGCACCTCTCAGTCCCATGGAGAACAAAGGAAAGTTACTCAGCGTTCCCAGCCTGGCACGTTCGGTAGTATTTCCCCTCTTAAACCAAGTTAAGCCCATTAAGCCGAGGAAAATGATTTCTGATATTTTAAATGGGTAGCAGCAAAATCAAAGCAAATCCTTAAATACACAGGCCTACAAAAAGTAAAAACGTTATTCCTTAGCTGTAGAGGATGTATTCCAAGTGACAAAGTCCATCACTTCAAGTGATTTGTTTCAATCTTTATTGCTGGTCTCTCTGTAGAGACTGACAGAAACTCATGAAATTTTATCCAGCCCAATTGTATCCTAAAAGAAAATTTCTTTCCTGAAATGTCTTTAAGCCTTCCAAGGCAAGTGGAGAAATATATATGCCTTAATAGAAATGGCACTTTTCCTGCCCACCAAATGCCTTGAAGCAGTGGCTCCACTGTTTGCAGGGTGACAGCAAATGACACTCACAGAAAAAAGTCAGCATCTAGAATTTAAATGAAGAGTCTGTATACTATGACCTCATCAAAAACGGTGGCTTCGATCCTGCCTGTGTTCATGAATAAATTGCAAAGTTCACAAAGCTCTGCAAAGAAAATCAAAACGTGTCTCAGGCTGGAATTCTGTACTCACATCCCAGAGATTCCTCCTTTCTTCTGCTCTTCTGGTCACCAAGAAAAGGGCAAAGAAAAGCATCACCTGATACATTTTCATCACTGAACGTACTTTTAGTGCTAATGACATTTTTTAAAGGAAAGATGGGAATGAGGAAGGACATTAGAAGTAACCATACACAAAGATTTTTTACCATGAGCACTTAAATCTTAAAAAGACTGTCTAGACTAGCAACAAACAAATAAATAAAACTGTTTAAAAAGCAGAAAATGGCTTTCATGTCAAGCAGGACATTAATGCCAATTCAACTGTCCTAGCTGTGTGGGAAGCCTTACTGCTCTTGACTGAGTGGGCTTCATCTCGCCTGTGACAAAGAACACTGCCAACTTTGTATTGTGCCCCTTGCACAAATCAGGCTGTAAACCCTGGTAAGAACTGAAACAGTAAATACTATGATACACAAAGGCACCTTGCTTAATTGTGCAAACAGTATGATACCTCCCCCCTTGTTTTCATTCATTAGGGCTTGATTTATGGGGCTTTCAATCATGCCGTGAAGGCTCACATACAAAATTAGGCCTTACAGGTACCCACAGGCCAAGTAGAAGAGACTCAGCTTTTCAGAGGAACAGCTCATCAGGTGGATGAGGCAGCAAAGTAAGCCCAACAATTCTAAACCCAGGTTGTTTAAACGACCTTCAAGTGCAACAGTGAATAGCTAAAATAGCTGTGCTAAGCTTCGGGCAGCCGAGCTATCACTAGGCTGTGAGGCTAAGCCGCCTTCACCACGAAAGGCAGATTATGTCACAGATTTTCCCCTGCATTTTCTGCCTGTCTTAGGAGCTTCTGTTTTATTATCTGAAGAAGATTATCCTATAACATATCTGCAGAACACAGATGTAAAGAAAAGAAAAAGCCCTCAGTCTTGCTGTTTAGAATTATTACAAAAACTAGGCACATCAGCCAATCATAATTAGAAGTCAATGAGTCTTCTCAATATAAATAATACAGTTCTTTCAGGACTTTGAAGTACATTCATTTTACAACATCTTTTTGATTGTTCTAAAACAACAACAGTTCCTAATGTTAGCAATCTCCTAATTTGTGTATGAATAAAAACACTAAGAAGGATTATTACATTGTACAATAAACTATTTAGCGATTTGTACCATTTTGCACAGTTGATTCTCCCCAAAGCACAAATCTGTGTTCCCCCACAGGCCCTCTAGGACCAGATCCCCCCTAGGAGTGCAGGGGTGTGCACCGGAGAAATAGGGGTTTGGGAATTAACCGCTCCCTCCCTGCTCCTCCCCTCCTTCCCAGGAGAACACTTGCAATTACTCCTGTTACTTATATTGAATTAAAAAAATGTAATCTGGGAAAAAAGCAAGCTGACTGCTTTGGAAATTCTTAAAAAAACCCCAAATTCACACTTACTAACAAGAAAGAGGTTAAACTTGACGAGAAGTTTAAATCAATCCAATAGGTAAAAGGACTTAGTGTCACGACTACATTGGACACAAATAAATAAAAAACATGATTAGTCAGTCATTGTCATAATTCTATCTAGCAACACTACGTAATTATATGGTGCTTATATAATGCTGACATCTCACAACATTTTGAAGTCAGTTGGTACCCACTACATGCCCATGTTGTGAAAACACTGTAGGCACATTATAACAAGGGAAACCTTTTTATCCCATTGTGCCGCACTAATGCAGTGGTATTTAATAATTTCTATTTTAACAATGGGAGATTTCCTCATTTGAAGACAAATGAAAAATTTAAGGATTTGGTTATGTGTTAATAGAAAATAGAAGACTTGACTAAAATCCCAAACTGACCTGAAATTCACAGCTCTGACTTACCATCATTGGCATGATCTCCTTCTTACATGCAGAGTTCTGTCCCTGCCCTTTGGTGACAGACCTCTATTCTAAACTCAAACCAGCATGCTCTATAGCAATTCTGGGTTTAATGTGGTAACCTATCTCAGTTTTCTCCAGTTTTTTATTTAAACTTGATGTTATTTTAACAAAATTGGTGAGTTCATAAGTGGTACTGCTATTTTTAACTTCCAAAATAGATGCCATTAATGAGTCAGTCAATGTAGACCTCACAATGTTAAGGCTAATTTCAGAGTTCGAAAGCACTAAAAATAAACACTGAGTGGAATATGAATGCTGAATAAATCATTACTTTAACATAGCAAGAGCAACGAAGCTCCAGTGTTCGCAATCAGTACAGTTTCCTGCTAAACAAATACAAAGTTAATATTGTAGTAACATCTGAATGACTTAAATTGATTCATCAGCTTTTTTACTTGATTGCTCTAAGCCTTTCTGGACAGCCAGCTGAGCAGATAGGCTTGGCATAGCAGAGCTACCCCTGCTGAATTTGTTTAATTGCACTTTAAAAGAAAAAAAAAAAAAAAAAAGGAAGGCAAATGATTCAAGAAATTTGTAAGCAACTATTTTTAAACCTATAAGGTTCTTTACATTACAAAACCACATTAAAAAATTACCAATTTCTTTAAACGCATATAATTGTTCTTCTACTGTAACATTTGGTGTCATTTCTGTACATTCTAAATTGAATCAAAATGGAAAGAAGTTGTAGCTGTGGTTGCCACTTAGTTGACACATTAGTAGATTTGAGAGCCAAAGAGGGCCATTTCTTTACTTTGATCTTCCATATGCCATGAACTATATACTTCCACCTGCTTACCTCTAAGTCCAATAACTTGTATCGTATTAAATTATAGTTTCCAGAACTGTATCAGCTTTGATGACTTCAACAGTTACTGTCACTGCTTCTTATGATGGCTGCTCATCTGCTTTGATAGGCACATGCACCGTATTCCTAATTTGTATCCAGCTGGCTTTAGTTTCTACCCATTGGTTCTTGAAACAACGCCAAATTAAAGTACCTAGTATCCCGTATTTTCTTTTGGGGAAAATACCTCTACTCTGTAAATATAACCAGGTTTAGATTGAACTCAACTCTTGCTGAGAGCTAGTCTGATTGCTGATTTCAAACAAATTATCTGACAAGCGTAGCTCTTTTCTTGGCTTACAAATCAATGCAGATTTTTTTTTCAGTTACTCATAAATATTCAATCAAGATTTTATGTGAACAAATAATTTCTGATATTCTCTCTGCTTCCTTATTGGACAAATGATGGTTAATGAACAAAAGAAAAAAACCCACCCTTATTCACAGAAACCCACTGTGGATACAATCATTCCATAAACATTTCTGCAAATAACCCTACTCTGCAAGTGGTGAACAATACCAGAGAGAAACTAAGCTGAAACTGAATTGCTGATCAGAATTTGAATGAGTGCTGTGAAGTACTATGGCTCCTGTAATTACAGCGGGAGTTAAATATGCTTTCACGGGGACTGAATTTGGTGCATGAATTCTAAACCGGCCAGTGGATGACTTCAATTAATGGAATGACATAATAAAATTATCAATAAAACTGAAGAAATTATAAAGTGAATCTTCCATCTACTGTATTAACTACCTTCTCTAACAGTTAATCACATAGTGTCAAGAATTTGAGAAACAAAACTCTGATCTTCAGAACTTTAACCCTGATGAAGTAACAAATGACATAGTATAACATCAATCAAAAGAATGTTTAAATTGACAACAATCTGACAATTACTACATCAATCTCCAAGTGCTATACATGTGTTCCAATAACTATGGTGGTTTTATGCTGAATTTATATTGTAAGCAACAATTGGTTTTAAAAACTGCTGATTGAAATGCCAATTTGCAATGAGAAGAGACATCTTTAAAATATGGATAACTCTAGTAATTGCTACATAATATGCAACTCTGATCTATTTCAAATTAATGCGCTTACAAAATGTGAAATGCTTAAATAGTATTAGATTATGAGACACTGCAGGTACCCAACACAGCTGTTTTATTTCTCCAAAGGCATTCATTAAAAACATTTTCAACTTAGCAAGGAAAGCCCTGTCCTTTTTTGATTGCACTATGTATTTTTGAGATGAAAATCAACTGAACTATGCAAATTTTTACCCTATTCCATCTGTCAGAGAATGACTGTTAATAGAAAACGGGAAGTTAATTTCAGTTTTAAAAAATATTTCAACTCAACACTAAAGCAGCATATGGAGTATCAGGGTACCATGAGTATGTGGCCTCAGGACAGCCACTTAATGCATTTTTGTTACGAGAATAAAAATACATGGACACTTGTGAAGTACCACCGAAATGATTAAGGTATAACTGAGTAAGATGGAGCACGCTTTTCTCCAGTCACATCATGTCCAAGGCCAGAGACAGCTACCGCTTTCCCGTGTGGACAGCAGGTACGGCTTCTAGCAGTTCTCAACTGCTATGCTGTTGACAACAATGCTCCAGTACAACCAAGACCTAAGAGGAATCATTCTGTCCAGACATCCAAAGCTACCTCTAGGTGGAGTACAGCCGGCTCCACCTTGGGGAGGGCAGAGTGTACCGTACCTACGGCCCCTTAACGAGCCCCAAGGCTGGCTGTTCTGCAAAGCCCCACTGGCGGCGAGCACCACGCAGCGTAGCACAGGCATGCTGTCCCAAGGCCGGCACTTCTCCGTTGAAGAGATCACGAGGTGTTTATAGCCTTGGTAGCAACACGGCCGATGGTCTCAAGCCAGGGAATACCACTTCATTGATGCTGAGCTAGAAGCCATATTCCTTTCTGAAGACAGTCGGTTCCAATGCTGTATTGCTTTACTGCTTTCAGTGGGTCTAGTACCCACGGTGAGGAAACAGCACTCGTCACTTCACACAAGTAGTGCTCATTTGCAAAGCGCTTGAGTGAGATCTCCGAGTGGAACAACTTTATGCTCCAAGATCAGGCTATTAGTCAACCATTGTGAAAGTCAGTAGTAGCTTCTAAAACACAACAGCCGGTATATTTCGGGGGGTTTAGCTCCAGAGCCCTTTGGCACCAGCTCACTGGGTGTGTGTAATAGATGTTGTAAGCCTATACCCCTGAACTGAACCAAGAACGAAAGGCAGTGTTACCTTTAATCCGCTTAGTGTTCAACGTGAAAAGCACAGAATCTGAATTCAAAATTCAGTGCCAGGCTTATCATCTAGAAGCTCAGCAGTATTTCACCTTCATGTTTTCAAATATTTTGGTGTTTTAACTTGTTGAAATCCTTTTGGCCAGAACTATCCATACAAAAAATTACATACTCTTAACACAAGAAAAAAAATGCCTGGAAATGTATGTGTATTTTTATTTCCCAGATGAGAACGCTTTTGAACTACTGTATAATATTCAGGCTAACAACTCTAATCTCTTCTAAATTAAAACACTACATGAGAGCTTGAAATGCTCTGATAATTTTAAATTCTTAGGCACTGCACTTCCTCACAACAGTTTGTTTCAATTACATTTTCAATACAGTTTTTCTACTACAGATATTCTGGGCAATTTGCCTTAAAAACATTAACTAGGGAAGAAAGTTCTTACAGTGACCAGTACAAGGGGAGTAACCATGATTTGAATCTTATAAAATGCAAAGAAATCAAAAGAAGGTGTTAACTTTAAATAGCCTGAAACCCAACTCCTTTGATATTCCACTTGGCCTCTTTTCCTGCATTAGCCTCACCTATTTAACAAAATGCTGAATAGTTTCCAGTCAAACTATAGAGACAGCAGATATAAGTCCCTCTCCTCCTATATCAATAACAAACATATAAACAGTGAATAGGATAACCAAGGAAGACTATAATGATGCCAAATTAGGATTTAGTCATATAGAAATGCAACAGAATTCAAGACGAACAGGGTAAGCCAAGGGCTGAGAGGCAAGTACAAAAGGTAATGATAACATGATACACAAAACATACAGTGAAAATACTTCATATATTACTAAAAAAATTCTGGGAAGGACCTTCTGTAATGTACAACAATATCAACTAACCAATTTTTCTTTAAAAAAAAACAAACAACACAACAAACCGCCCCACCAACCCCCAACAGATCTGTGAGCTGTATGATACAACAGAGGAGAACAGAGGTGCTAATTTATTAATCCTATTGTTTCCATGCACGAGCATTCTTTGTGGTCCCCAGCGTACTTCTCTGTGCACTCCACAAGTTTGCTTACTAGTATTTTTTGCTGACAATGGTGCATTATTCTTTTCTGCAGTAATGTGATGAAAGCTAAGTTTATCAAGTCTAGGTAAATTACATCAGATTTTTTGCCAGTTGAAGTTTCTATTATCTCTATGGAAATTCTGCTTTACTAGGCAAAAGCTTTCTAACTGAACGGCTTTGATAGCACTTTCTGAGTACCCTTCTGACATTACTTGTGATCAGCATTTGGAATCTTTCCTCCCATTAAAGGTCAGCTTATGCTTCTGTACCTTTTCAGCACATCTTGTAATGTATGTAAAATTGCACCAGTACCTCTACTGCAAGATATTAAATAGTACAGCTATCTTAAAAGAACCTTTATCCATTCTCAGAGATTAGCATTTCCCTTTTATTTCGAAGAATAGATCACTGAACAGATAATGGTATATTACAAATAGTTGCTTTTATTCCTGTTGTGTTTTTTGGTTTGGGGTTTTATTTGCTTTTTCAAACACACATCATCTGTGGCACTGGCCAAGTTACCTTTGACTCTTCTGCTGCAACTACCTGCATAGAACAAGCAGTCACTTCTCAGTCAGAAAAATGATTATCAATTAGGTGCTATTAATTGAAGACCTTTGTTGTCTCAGAGCCTTCTTGGCTCCAAGTTTTCAAGTAATTCAAGTTCTTAATGTTCTTCCTTCTGGTCCTAAATATCCATAGCACTCAAACGAATTGAATTACTTCCTGAATTCTTGCTTTTTCACTGCAATTCAGGTCCTGGAACCTCAACGTCAAGATTACTACTTTAGCCAGATCACTGATTTCAGCTTATAGTTCTATAGTAATATTTTCTTTTTGCATTATTCATGCTCACCTTCAGCAGTGATCCTGTAGAGTAGGCAAGAATATTGATTTCAAAAGCATCTAAGGCATTTGTAAGTCTTTTAATTCTAGGCCATCCTATTGAAACAAAGAAAAAATTTCTTCGAAACAAAACCATTTCTCCAAGAGTACATAAATGCTATACGCTCCTAAATGAGAAAATCAATGTTACTCTTAGGAAAAAAAATGATAGCTTTTCAACTATTTCATTTCACAATGGTTGGAGTTTCAATTCCAAGTGATCAGTTCTCTCTATTCTCACAGGCATACACAATGTTTTTACACTACATAGTTTCAAACACAAAAATAAATAAGCAGCAATATCCTTTCAGTTATTTCCAAATTGATGGATGTAGAAGATATTTCATCTGATCCAGAATAATGCAGTTCTACAGCTTTTTTTTCTTTGCTTTTGTTTTTAATCAGTGAAGTAGAAAACACAAAAGACCTGTTCTATCCTAGGTCTGAAACCCGAAGGAGGACCTCTTGTGCTCATTCTTTTCAATTCAAGTGTCTTTTACTCTGTGAATGGAGAATGAAGTTCATAGTGTCTGATACTTTCATAAAATGACAGGTTAGTCTCTGGTCCTACAATCGTAAAGACCTATGGTCAGCTGAAAAATAGTCTACAAATCACTCACTAGTTTATGCTCAGACAATGGCCCTAGTGATCAGATATATACCAGTAGTTTACAAGCAATAATTCAACACCACTGATCTTCACCTGTGAATGAACAACTGTCGTCAGTTTAAGAGAATCTCTCCTGCCTGGCAACAGATATTGAATTTGAATGAGGTAAGCAATACAGAATACTGGGTAACTGGTCATAGTATCTGTGTCAGCAGAAAGCCTCTTGAATCAAACCACAGCAAGTACAGAAATAATTTAATCATAGCAAATGGTTCAGTACAAAATTTGCACCAAAACTAGAAATCAGATTAACAGGTCGTCTCTCTGAAACTTTGCACTGAAGTAAATGATGAGAATTTGGCCAAAATCAAACTTAAGGAGAAAGACTAAAAGCAGAATATAACCTTTATTACAGTCTTCATCCACAACATGTCCCCAAGAAGAAAGTGTTGTACTGCCTGTGCTAGGCCAAGGAAGGACTACTTGGTTTTGGAAGCCTTTGAAACATCTCTCTAGCTCCCTGACGCACCTGTCATATATTCTAAAGAGGCTGCAGCATACATCAAAAAACCCTCTCTATTTTGAAAGGGATTGCAAAAACCTAATACCAGATTTTTCTTCCATTGCAAACAAGGTCACAGTTTCTATTAACTTTACTAAGATCAAAATCAGGATTTATGCACTGAAAGAAATTTACATAAATATAAATAGCCTCAATAAACTACTCAGCAGGAACGTGTTACATAAGACATTAATTGCCATAGCAAGTAGGCCCTTTACAGATATATTTAAAATAAAAATTACAATTCATTAATGCTTATGACCATCCTTGCTAGGCAGTTTCACTAGCTCTATAACTTTATCTTCTATTACTCGGACTTTTGCTGATCTGAGCAAACTAGATTAAAAAAAAAAAAAAAAGCTATTCTAGTTCCAGAAGCATTCACTGCGGAAACACCCGTTCCCAGAAAGCATGTTGTATGTACGTAAAGTTAGTGTTTGGCCCAGTGCTTAGATAATTTCACAAGACTTAGCGAAAAAGGCAAAGGAAAGAATGAGCCTGACTCTGTGCTCTGGCAGAAGGCAAAGAGAAGCACAGGCCCCTCCGCAGGGACACTTGATCTGCAGCGTCTGCAGAGACAGACTGCGAGGAAAAAGGCTGCACCGCTGGCAGGATCTCAGGCAGCCGCATGACAAACCATACAGGGCTTACCGCAGCACCCAGCACAGTCTGAACGGCTCACCAAAGCCAGGGACTGATTGAAGTCTGCTCTCCTGTAAGAATCAGGCCGAACAGCTGAGCTGCAACTCTTGGAGCCGCTGCTTCACTTTGTGTGAACAACAAGGTACTCACTGTGGCTGTACAAAGAGACGAATGGCGACTCTCTCTACCGCACCGTGTGACTTTTCACTGCAGAGTATCTGGATGGAGATGTAACTGAACGTCTTGTACAGTTAATTTTCTGTATAGCACTCTGTATGTGTCTGAATACATAAAATAATTATCATAAACCAGGTAATTGCTAACTTCAGACCAATGCGTTAGCAGGTCCTTAGAAAGAAATGGTACTACACAGAGCGCATGTCAGATCAGACTGTCTTATACACAGACGTTGAATGTGTCTAACATTTCCCTTGAAGACAAACAAGAACATCAGCCATGAGTTTGCATGTGACTGACAGCTGCTAGCACAGATGCTGTGCTTCTTTTTATTGCTTAAAAAGGAAAATGTATATTGTAGACTTCTCATCTTCAGGGCAGTGATTTTTCAAGTTTGAAGGGTGAATCATTGATTCACATCAGCAGGTTTTGTTCTGTTCTTCCTTAATCCCTCACCCCCACTGAAATGTGCTAGTATCAGCGGCTGCTAGACGTAGGACCTTCTGTTTAACTATTTTCTTGCACAGAGCCTCAGGTTGCAAAGCTTACGGATTTTACACACACGCTTCAGAACAGGGTCCTACTTCTAAATAACAAAAGACCTCTTGTTTTCTGAAATGTATGTATTTCATAGTAGTTTCTTAGAATGCTGTATTTTTGGCCTAGAATAATTATGATTTCACTATAAGTTTAATTTTCATCTGTAGGAGAAAAAGAATACGTATTCATCTGTAAGCCAGGTTTGGGATTTGAGTCATCACAGCTATACGCTGAACTTCAGAAACTCCTTTACCTAAAACTTTTCAGGACAGCAATATTGTGGTCCTCTGTTGGCAGCAGAATCAAGACTGTCAAGGAAAAGCAGCTGCAGTATTCAGTATTTCCATTATTTATTATTTTAAAAGAAAATGGAAAGGCGTCAAGGAAAGCCTAACCTGTAGTAAAAGATACAATCACATGCTATCTATTAATTTCTTTTTCTGAAATGGTATATAATGCTTCTTGGTCAGCATATTTCACACGCACAGAAAACCACTCTTAAGGGGGCTACTGTTTCTGCTTCCAAATTCCCTTAATACTTCATCTGACAAAGCACACAGTTCTTCTCCCAGCTTTCCTGGCACTGACGATAGTCCAATACAATGTGAATTTCATTAGGTAGAGGAATCTAAAGAAATTTTTTAGCACTGGAACAGACTTACTAAAATTAAGGCTCTATTAAAACTAATTTTTGAGTTGTTTATATTTGTAATGTCTCGATAGCCTGAAGATCAAACTAACTTTGCTCTACATGTCTAAATTATTCAGTTAAAGTAAACTGACAAATTTATTTTTCTTTTTTTTTAAAATTATTTGCAAAGCTATTTTAATTATTTTGATAATTTTTTGCTGAACATCTCTGAATTGTTCCCTCTCCTAGGTTTTAGAAATTGAACTAATAAGCATACAGTGTTTATGATCAACCTTGTACTTTTTTACTGGAATATAAATGCCTTCAGTGATAACCATTTTTACTCATATATATTCTTGTTTACAAATGAACAAATATCTGCGTATGAACAACCACCACGCTAAGAGATTACATTGAAGAAAAAGTAGTTTTTACAAAAATATAGATAAGTAACATTTTAAAAGTAGCACGCATGAATCATACGAAGAGTTTTTAGAAGTTCATGGGAGTTCTTGTAACCACCGTTTCCAGTACTTCACTCACTGTGCTTAGAATACAACATAAAGCTTCCAGGTCAGAGTCTCATACAGCGAAAACTGGTATAGCTCTACTTGTCGGCATGACTTCCTTTCATTGCCTTCAGCAGAGATGCAATAATTCATACCAGATAGGGCTGTAGTCATTGGTTTCTGAGGGTCAGCTCTGCAATCTCTTGCAAGAATATGAAAGGATATGAACGGGTGTCCCTTCTCACCTGCATTTCTTTTCTAGTAATTCTCCCAATCTAGTCCTTCTGACCCTGGTCCTCAACTTGAATTCCTCAAAATCTAACTGCTTGGTATTGACTTTCACACCCCTGGATGAGCTTCATGGTTTAACTGCTTATAAATTGAGAAATATATGAGCCAGAAGCTATTCAATAAGGGAACACAGAACTGCCCATTATCCCCTCAATCACAAGCACTTTTCAAGCTAAATCTGTACTTTAAATATCACTTCATTGACTGATGGTACTTGTTTATTATACAATAGTTATAAAGTCTCTAATAATGTGGTGTTTCATTCTCAGGAAAGAATCTTCAAATTATCACTCAGGAGTAGTTTTAATGCGAGTGACACATTGTCATCAGTCTGCCTTCAAGATTACAGGCCTGGTTAAACAGCAGTCTTAACACCAAACATCCAGGCTCAGGCAGTTCCCAGAATTAGGAAGAGAACGCAGTCAGGCCGGGCACATGTACTTACTGCAACTACAAGCAACCATCTTTTCCACTGAAAATGGGGGCACTGCTGGAAACGGACCTTTTAAAGCCTAAACGTATGCCTGAATTGTAGCTGTGCTTCAACAAGTTCAAGAATTAAAACAGTACCTTTACCCTTTTCTGCATTAACAACTTAAAAAAAAACAAACAGCAAAACCTGCACAATCTCACATGAACTATACGTTTTGTACTGGTTTGCCAATACTATTCTTCTACCTTTCCTTCTTTCCTTTACATTTCTCTCCTTTCCCTTTCTCCCCTACTGCCAGGCCACCTCGTCTCCCAATTTTCCTGTTTCCCTCTATCTTCACACTGAAGAGGGGCTGCTTCCTCACACCCCCCAGCTGTTTCCAGAGTAGCCTCTTTGGCCAAGAACAACTGTGGGCTGTTGTGCTTTGCCTCAGCTGATTTCACGCAACTGAAGCAACATGATTTCTACCACCACTGAACAGTGTAGTAGGAACCTATTTTAACTACCGTTAACTGTTTTACCATGTTGCATTTACTAAGTGAGCTATTTTAATAGTTGCAGAAAGTCAGTTTTGTTCAGCTGTTCTAAGAAGCTGCAACACTGCCCAGCAGAAGAGGCTGGATATGACAGGCTAAGACATACACTAAAAGCCCCTTCCAAACAGTTGACCATCAGGACACCAAAAGTACCAGAACCACCTTATGGCCTTACTTTGCGCATGTCTAATAGCTGCCCGATACCCATGGTGACTACGAGAAGTAATAGCAGATGCTCAGGTGTGATGGTGATGTTCGTGCTGACAAGTCTGGAGAGTTACGCCAACATACTGCAGGTTGCTGTACAGATGGGAGTAGTAACCACAGTGTTGATTTTGGACAGATAGTGACTAAAGGCAGAAATGGAAGAACGTGATTCTTAGGAAGCAATACACTCCAGCAGCAGAATCAGAGGAGAATCAGCAACTTAGAAAGTTATGCTGTTCAGATGCTACCACTTAGAAAGACATGGAAGTTCTCAACAGGATCTATAATTATCTGGGCAACATTTTGTAATGAAATCGTTCTTACTAAAGGTAAAGTAATAGCGATTCTTCCCTTGAATTTATGAAAACGCATTGCAAGATTGCCACCCATTTTGGTTTTTTCACTGGTTGAACATGCAAGTTGCTCCACTCGGTGGATGGTATCATAACTCCCGAAGTGTCCAGGCTTCTGGTGACCATGACAAAATACAGCTACCCTGGGAAGCACTCTCTGAAGACAGAAGGAGGGTACGAAACATATCTAATCGTGGATTCTAGTTTTTCAAGTGCCCTCTGCCTCCTCAAGCCAAGCCAAATACCCTGCGGTGAGAAATTCTTTCTCATTAGTAATATCGGAGGACTAAGGAAACAGACAGATTCGGTTCTGATTTTCCATTCCATCCTGCTATTTAACCACATGTAAGATTTGCATCAGTCTCTCTATTTGTAGAACAGTACTACAAAATAAACACAGTTATAAAGCGCTCTAACGTACTTGCAGGAATGAACCACGAATATGCTAATGTTAGTTACGGTAGACATATGGAGTGGATTGCTGAAAGGTTGGGGAATCTGAATCACAGAAGTCTTACCATCACTAATTCTGATGTCTACTTAAAATGAAACGGAAGCACTGCAGGGAAAATTATTTCTTATCATTTCATTGCAATATTTGAAGATATTTCCCTGCCATTTTCTACTGCTTTTAATTATGAAGCTACACATGATGTTCTTGATATTGTCTGCAAAAAATGGAGCATGGATTTTTAATGTCAGGTATGCAGTTCCCTTTCTGTTGACTTCAGTGATTTCTTTCTTGTACAAAACATGCTAAAAGGAAACCGTAGCTGTATGAACAATTCTGAAACTATTACTTGATGTCACACACCTCATCTAAGCCGTTCCCCATGCAAAAATATGAAAATCCAAAAACATCTGAAAGAGGTTAGTGGAAAAAAAAAAAAAAAAAGGAAGTTACCCAGTTTAGAAGAGAGGCTATAGTGGTAACTAAAACCAGCAACTTAAACTGTGTATGAGGGAATGGCTCCTGGCAGCCAGATATATTAATGCACATCTAGATGCAACTGTGCAAAGCCCTCCATGGTGGCAGCTCTAAAACTGTAAATGGTGTATAGCTGCAACACTAAAACTTTGCACCAGAGCTAAGAATGGCATCACCAAAACCCTCAGTCAGATAAGCAGTCCTGAATCAGGGGACTAATCTTTTTGACCAATCTATTTTGATAAGGACTGCCAAGAGGGCAAAATAACCCCCTTTATACAGCATTTCACCACTACTAGAATAAAATCAGCATCTCACCAACATCTTTTGTGGTTACTGTCAAGTTCACTAAGATTAAAAGGAACATTTATTCAAATATTTCCAACATGCTAGAGGAACTGTAAATGGCTGCAGCTCTGCTTAAGGAAGAGATGCAGTATATGCAATAGAAATCTCATAGAAGTATGCCAAGTAATGCTTGTTAGTGCTTTCCCTGTTAATACCATAATCCCTAACACAGAGGAAGTCTACTCCTCTTTTAAAGAAAGTTCTCACTCACTACTGGGATCTTGCTTATATATGGGCCTCTTGGCGGGGGGGGGAGGGGATTGCTTTAATATCATTAGTTAAGAAATTAAATACATAGTAATAGGAAGGAGACTCAACATTGTCATTATGAAAGGAGCAGAATCTTGTTAAGAAAAGCTTCCCTTGCCTCTTTTCCTTCTGTCATTTATTTGTTGCTATCTCATTTAGACAGAACTTCAGCTGATATACAAAAGTAGTTCTTGATCTGATGAATGACTGTGAACTAACTGAAGCTAACTGGGAACTAACCGAATGAACTGTGCTAACTGAAGTGACTGTTGTTGTTGTTTGTCTCTTAACTATAATTAAAATTTCTAATTGGAATTTACAACCGTGCCTGTAGTGTGTTGTTATCACAGATGATATGCCAGAAGAGAGTTATGATGTCATCCCAAAAGATGAAGAATAATGGCTCTGGCTCACAGGTGAATTACACAGTTCCTTAGCGAACACTGAGGACTAGCTTAAAAACCTCCTGGAGGCAAACAGTGGTTACCACATAATTATGTGACAAATAAGCCACAGCCCATGCAGTGAGCGAGTCTGATGGATGGGATTTTCATATATTTTTGTCTTCATCATTCATAATTTACTCAAGCATGATGCCGCTAGTGATCAATATTAAAGGCCCTCAGCAAAGAAAGCCAGTGCAGAACACAGTTGCAGTATGTGTAACTCGGCAAGGAAGTACAGAATCATATCTGCATTTCACCGAATGTTTCCAGTTCACTATGAGATCCAGGTACAGAGGAAAAGACTACCTTTTTGCTCGGTGTTTATTTCTGAGATATTAGGAGGATTCACTTGCTGTATAGTCAAATCACATAACTGACAATTCCATGGGTAAAACCACATTTCATACTTTAAGTGGAGCATAATAGGGTCCTTTCAAGAAAGCAAATAGACAAAGTAATCAGAGAAAAGGATGATTCAAACTGGAGGGATTTTTCAGTTTCTCCAGTCACTCCCACAAATACATTCATTTCCTTTATGATATTTTTGCTTATGCTACTTTTCAGGGTTAGATTATCTTCGCATCTGTCTTTGACAAGCATGTTCTAGACCATGTAATGTTATTTTTACTCTCAAGATTTGCCTAGAAACACTTTCACCTAGGCCCACACGCTTAGCCACTGGGGGAGATACAGTGTCTTAACCCTCTTGTTTGCCAAGTTAAAAAATCCAGCTGTTGTGTAAGAAAATGGAAAGGTTTTGGTAATTTGAGTCTTCGGCACATACTACAGTAACAGGACAACAGCAGAGAAAGAAAAAAGGAGCCTTAGAAGAAGGGCTTTCACAAGAACAGGGTTTGGAATTTGACACAGCTGTATGGTGTGAAGAAGGTGGCTGTACATTTGTGAAAACAAGACAGTAAATATATCAAGTAAAAACAATATATAACATAAAGTGTGAGCATACATATGTATGTATGTAAAATGTTTTAAAATGAATCATTTCATTCATTCATACATGTACAGCTAAGATCAGAAATGAAAGCTCTTATTAACAAATATGGATCAGTCCTGACTCTCATATTCCTTAAATTCTTTCAAAAGGAATAAACAAACTTCACTGTCAAAGCGCTAATATACCAGTGATTCTCAGTTTATGGCAGAAATAATGTCATAGCTTTCTATAGAAGAGCTACTAAACAGCTTGCAGAGGTATTGCGGCAGGAAAACAATGACAAGTACAAGATGGTTCCTCCTACACAGTCTACTAAAAGCAGCTGCAATATCAGAGATCATTAGACAAACTAACCTGTGGTGTCATTCCATGGCAGATATACATGATTGGAATATTCTCCGTGTCTGGCCCTTGATCAAGGCACAAATCACTTTTCAGAGAATTCTGCAGCTAAAATAAACAAAAAGAAAAATCAAGCAAGTCTTACATGAGAAAAAGATGGTGTGATTACTTTCTTTTCTTTGCAAAAAAAATCATACATAGTTTAGCAAGGAAATAGGCAAAATTAAAGATACTTGTTACTAGTAATAAAAATTGCTTGTAAAAATACTTGAAGATATTGAAGAGAAAGCACCTGGACTAAATTCTTCCTTGCTGATAATCTAACGCTACTGATTTCAATAATGTCGCAACAAGGTTTCAGGGAGGGTAGATTTCAAAAAGCCTTCAGAGATAGCAATAATTTTTGATCTACATTTTTAAAATATGAAGTCTAATGAGTCTCTGGTACACACTATATACAAAAGACAAATTTTTTACCAGGGCAGCTAGCTGAGCATTATGAATGGAGTTTCAAACATAGGAAAAAGCCCTGTAATTAAACAGCTTTTCAGAATCACTCAGGAGAGTCTTCTGATTTCTGGAAATAATTCAAAAACATCCTTTCTGCTGACACTTAGAGATGCTGGCCAATTGGTATGCACTAGCTCTTCTTTGCATTATTCTGGGCTAACCCGTGCACAGCAACCTAGCTATGAATAGACTGCAAAGTTCTTGGCCCTGTTCATCACAAAGCCCTATATATTACCTGTGCAATGCTGAGACAGAGTTTTTTGAAAGTGAAGTGCTAAATTAACGAACACAGATAGCTGGAAGGTCTTTTTAGAATGTGAGCCCAAAGATGTGGATTGCATACCCATGGGCATGTATAAAGGTGTTCAGTGGTATAAGATCAGTTCAGAGAACATGACAGAATTGTCTGATGGAGGGAATGAAGAGGTGATGTGGTTTGCAACCACCTGTAATTAACTTAGCAGTCCCACCAGCTGTGTACAGGGGCCTCCTTTGAGGAAAACAAATTGATATGGTTAGAAAGGAAGTCTAGAAGTACACTACTGTGTAAGAAGTGTGGACAAGCCAGAGACTGAAGCCAGGCAGTGAATAAAATCAAAACCAGGAACTCACGTCTACAAGATTTCCAACTCCAAACCTAACTAAATTCAATAATAGACAGGACAACTCTCAACATCAAAGAGAAAATACTCATTAGGTATCAATACTGGCCTTATTCTTAGCTGCAAGCCTTGAGAATTAAAGTTTCCTCTCTCAAAGCTTTGTATTCCTTAGCCACAAATGTAACCACAAGCGTGACTCTAACTGTAATCAGATGTTAGCCACCACTCTTTATCCAAAGCAATGATAAATATCAGCCTTATTAATTCATGCCTGGATCCATCAGTTCCTTGGGCTTTTCAAAACCTCTTCCACAAACTCATATTCTAATGCTTGTTCTAGCCCTAATGTTGTAAACTTTTCCACCACAATCCCCACAATAAAGGAAGCAAAAACAATCTGCCTTGACCAACACCAGTCCTCTTCTTGTGAGCCTCGAAAACAAAACAATAAAATGAGCTCTTCAGATTTAATTTCTCAAACTCTTATCCCAATCACAACTCTACAATTTACTTAGAATATCTGTAGAGAAATGACCCCTACAGAAAATTGAAAAATATAAGAGCCACTGGCCAGTTAACTAATAATGCTGTTTCAAAATCTGAGGCCCAGGCTCTTAGGAACCATCTCTTTCCAAAATCTAGTGGCTTTGTGGCAACCAACAATTAACTTGGGTAATGCAGTTTTAGACTACCAAGACTTAATCTTAATTACAACCCAAAATATAACAAGGTCACCAATCCCCAGGCTGAAAACCAGAAATAATTAGTCAATACTGCCATTTGCTCCCTTTCAAACTTAGAGCCTTACAGCATACAGAGATAAACTACACTACTGAAATTTTGAATTTGCAAAATTATCTCAAATGTCAAGCTGAAATCAGGGAGCCAGTCCCTACACTAAATCACCTTTTGGCCCACCAATATCGCTTTCTCCTCACTCTAAGGGTACTGCAGAATTCAGAAAGAAATTTGGTTCAAACCTTTACTCTGCCACCCACCCTAACCCTAGCTATATGCCACAGCATAAACTAGACACAAATGATAAAACTATTTTCCTAACTCTCACAGAACAGGAGGAAATTTACGATTCAGGAAATAAATATAGGCGGTGACACTGTAGATGGCTATATCCTAACCTGCACCACTATTCAGATAAGTTTTGTAATTACTCAGTATTTTTTTTAAATTAATGATAATGCTACAGTAGCAATATCTCTATTTTCTACAAAAAAAATGAAGACAAATGGAAGCACTTAAAAGAATCGCCAAGCAGCTGATTTGCTTTGAAATATCACAACTTTCTCCATTATAAGACATGCAAGTGAACAGGAAAGCAAACATGATGGAAGATTAGAGATACAAACAATTATTTTACTAAAAAGATTGGCGCACTTTATCTTTTCATTTCAAACAACTGTATTTATAAAACAGTAAGCTGTGTATTTCATCAAACACTCCCCTTTTTACCTGTACAGATAGGTTGCCATAGCTGTCCACTACTTCTTTTGTGATAGTACAAATAATGATTAAGGCCTACTCCTCACATCTTAGCTCATGAGGCTACTCTCATACTGCAGACAAAAGACTGCATCACGTGCATTATTACACAGTACCTAAATATACGTGTTCTGCTGACCAGGTGAGTTCAGTATGCCTGTAAAAGTCTTCTGATTCTTTTTGGTTTGTATATTGCCAGCAAGGAACCTTCAAAGGCTGATGAAAAACTCTCAGCAGAATATAAAACCACAGGTCACCTGCTCACTGATTTTCGTTCTGACTTACCTGATGCAGAGTTAATCCTGTCTTCCTTTTTTATCTAATATCACATCTACCTGCAATCAAAGATTTTTTAGCCAGAGGTACCTACAAGCAGAACCATTCACCCATTAGCAGAGTTGGAGCTGTTCAGCCTGGAGAAGAAAAGGCTCTGGGGAGATGTTATTGCGGCCTTCCAGTACCTAAAGGGGGCCTACAGGAGAACTGGGGAAGGACTTTTTACTCGGGCATGTAGCGATAGGACGAGAGGGAATGGCTTTAAACTAGAAGAGGGCAGGTTCAGATTGAATGTTAGGGAAAAATTGTGGCCTTGGGCAACCTGGTCTAGTGGGAGGTGTCCCTGCCTATGGCAGGCGGGTTGGAACTTGATCTTCAAGGTCCCTTCCAACCTAAACCATTCTATGATTCTATGAGTAGCTGCTATGCCACCTTCTCCTCCGGAAACTCTGCTCCTGATTAGATCATGACATCACTGAGGGCAATTCCACACAGTCTATGGGAGAGACTCCCTTGCATACTGGTGTGATTTTGGTAATGTTTGGCATTGAACTATTTTGGAAAGTAACAACGACTAAACCTTTGTTGGAAGTGTTTTTCTTCTCTTTTTTTATTGTATGCAAAGAAAGCATGATAATTTCAATTGATGATCACAGGGGTCATGGAACGCTGTGGGGCATACAAGCACTTCATTTGCCAAAACAGAGCAGCTGCTCTATGGCACCTTCAAGGGTCTTCTCAGAGCCATACTGGCAAGCCACACAACTCGGATTTCTTTTTGAGGAGGAACATCTCAACCCAAATCTTTCACTTGTATGATCTGCTCTTACTAGTTACATTTCCTAATTGGGACTTGCATGCAAAAAGGCAAATTTAATTCACAGGAATAATTTTTTGTGAATATGACACTGGATAGAGAATGTGCAAAGGACGTCCTAGTTCTACTAGCTTATTATGGGTCCATATTAACTTGCTATGCTCGTCTTCCATGTCATGCACACCTGCCCTCTCTTCAGATTGCCGGTTTTCTAGGGGCGGAATTGTCTCTGCTTTAATTAGCACAGTACAACTCAAGTGTGATTTCAACATACACAAGGGCAAGGGTACTAGTGTCACGCAGGTAATGATGATGATGATCTCAAAATACAGGCATTTGAGGTTCTAAATTAAGATCTGGCTACAGTATCAAGAAGCTTGCAGTTGAAATACTGAGCCTATTTTGTTAATTTACCTGCTGCCACACACCTTCCAACTGACAGTTTCAGTGTGTCTAAAAAATTATGCCTTGAGTATCTGAGTGTAATGCAAGCCATGAAACAAACAAACAAAAAAAAAAAAATCAGGGAGGAAGATAACATTCAGAACACCTCAGCAAATACTACAGCAGAGCGGCTGTCTAACAAACCAGTCTAACAAATTATTTAACTAGTGACTTCAAGTTTATCTGATTCTTCTACTTAGAGTCAGGCATTGTCTTCATGAATTACTTCCACTAGACACCGTTCTCCCCCACCTTTTTAGAACAGAAAATGTAAATAAGATCCTTACCACCCCATAGGCGACAGTATCTGAGTACATTCTCATTTCTGGATACACACTGACAAGATACCACCTAAAGGTCTTGCACTGGAGCTTTTTCCTCAAGGCCTTCCTCTCAGAAATATCACCAATATCAATTCCGGAGTCCTACACATAAAACAAAGGACAGAAAAAGCAGAAAAGCCATCAGTGATACACTTCTGTGTAAACTAATCATCCAGAGTCTCCCTCATTGCAAAGATGATTATGCCCTATGATAAATACCAGCTTTTGGTTGCGGAATGCGTCTGTTGCCCACACAGACTCCATAAGTGCCCCAGTTAAATATGATACAGGTCACCATGGCGGGGTCTCTCCCAAAGTCTGCTTTGGTCAATGGAACCACTCCTATTGACTGCAGTGGGGTTTAGATCTAGCTTCCAATGAGTATCACTGTTGTTCTCTAATTTCCTGGCACTTTCCAAATCCAAAAGTAATTGGCAGTAAGTAGAAAGTTGCCCTAGAAACAACCTTATTGCTGGCGTCCCACTGTGGCCTAATCATTAGTATATGACACTTTCTGGCCATTTCTGAAGTCTGGGTTTACTGCTTCACTGCAAAGAGCAGAAGCTCTGCTCACCTTTCTGAAATATGGCTTATTAAATTTCTCTCATAATGTAAAATGGGAAGTTGCTATTTTTGTTAAAAGCAATTGTACAATATTCTCTCCCCTAATTTTTATTCTCCTTTACATTTCTGGCTAACCTAATTTCTACTTATCATAAAAGCAGATCATAAAGCGTGAGTTTCATAAAGTCCCTGTATATAAAAATCAATAATTTATCACATTAAAATCACGCAGTGGAAATTTTTAGAGAGGGATCTAAGTGCAAATCCATGGCTGCTATTTGACAGGAAGTAAAATGAGACATTTTGCTCCACACTGTGCTCTACCACTTCTGCCTCAGAACAAAATGCAGGATAAATAAATTTCCACAGGGAAATCCTATAATCTATCTACTTAAACAACAGCCTTTACTGGGCCATAAACACCCCAAACATTTTTTCAGCCAACAGATATGATTTAAAAATAACATGGGAAGCACTGAATTTTCTTAGTTAACATCAAAAAGGTAACTTTATAAGTATCTAGGTTTCTGAGCTGCTGAAGCAATGACTGCTTCTTACATCCCAAAGCAATGAATTAATGTGAATCTGGAACAAGTATATTTTATCATGGAAGCATTTTCTAACTGAAGTAAAATTGACTTCCACATTAGCAAAGTATACTAGAAATTAGGAAACTGAGGTCTGGCATAAACAGGCATAACTCAAATTAATCCTTAAAAATGATGACTCCCCTCCCCTCAAGCCCTACATAATCCATAAAACTTTATATGGAACTACTCCTTAAGCGATTATTTTTTCCTGACTTTTCTAGCAAGTGACTAGATAGAGGGACATGCTGTAGGGTGCTGTAAGACAACCAAATGATCCCATGGACAAATCCCACTCATGCACCACTCTAGCTGCACTTGCACTGGCCAGTTTATCTGCCACTTGTGTGAAGGAAAAGGAGGATGCCGGCACACAGACATTCCAGACAGCTTCCAGCACTAACAAGGCTTCCTGGGATCAGGTACTAAATTGATCCAGTGTATCTATCCCAACTCTCTTCCATGCAACCCTGCAGGCACGAATGCTTGTTTCCTCACAGTTTATTGTATAAGGTAAGAAAGAGCCTCTAGGGCCCCAGTGATCGCATCCTCCCATGCAGCTGGAGAAGGAAAACAGCTCACAAGTAGCACTCTGACTTTATCACCAGCAACAACTCAGTGTATTCCCCAAAGCTGAGACTATGATGCAAGAAAAAAAAGAAAAAAACAAACCCCAAAACATAAGGGAGGACACATGAGCACAGCTCTTGCTTCTGGCACTTGAAAACCTTTCCTTTGGGTTTTAACTGCTTTTTCTGAAACTATTTCTCTAAGTAGTTTGGATGCAAAAATCACCATGGTATCCGAGATCCCCATTTGAAGCCCTCAGTACTTCAGAGCCATCCACAGAGATCCCAAGAGGGCAGTCACAGCACACTGCCAAATGAGCCTAACTCCTTTTTATTATTATTAACTCTCAAAGACTAAAACCTTTGGAAACATCTGACTATGGGGCTTCTCAGAGATCTGGGAATTCTTCCATGGAAAAAACAGGTCCTGTGGTTAACGTTTTGGAGTAACATATTTCATAGAAAGTCCCAATGTTGTAAGTGAACACATTTCTATTACCTACACAGTCCATTTACCAGTGCGCTATTTCATCAGCTTCCAGATAGAGATTTACTCCTGTAGTTATCCACTTGTGTAACAGTATTTGGCCGTGCTATCTGGCTGTCCTCTCTGCATGTCTCTCCCAATGATGTCTCAAGACTTTTTTGCCTAAGCTGAAGCGAGGTTTGATTTGAAAATTGTCCCTCTTCAGAAATTTGCCTTTAATTTAATCTTGAGGTAAGCAAAGATGAAACAGAAATATTGCCATCCAGTCTGATATCTAAGTTTGACCTAATCCATCCCCAGCCTTTCTCATCCACCATCTCTTTGCCCCCTGCCTACTGGAAGTCTGTATTACAAGTGTCCCACAAGCTTCAAGTTATTTTTTAGGTTGCTCCTTTACACTTCAATACTCTCTCTTTCTACTATGTTTCTATACCAGCCAGACTGCATTGCTCCTGACCTTTTGATGTATAAAAGAGGACTCCCACTAACGATGTAGGTTTTCTTTATACTGACTGATTCAATTACAGTGCTTGGGAGTGTAATTTTGTACTGTATTTTCCTCTTTCCCTTAAAAGGCCTAAAGCTTTCCTTAAACATGTACTTGTTTCCTATTGCTCTAGAATCAGTTCAGTACTCCCAAAGTTTAGCATGGGAAAGGAAAAACAAGTCCCAGGGCTTCGGAGCTCTTTGCCTGATTCTTGACACCAGGCGTCGCACAATGAACACAAAGATGCTTAGAACAGCTTCAAATTACAAAACTGATTTTGGATACTTAAGATACTTGTCAGAACAAAACAGAGCCCCAGAACTCTTCTAAGTCCTTCCCTATTTTCCATATGGCAAAAGATGGAAGCTGGGTGAACAACACTAGAATGTGTCCAGCTGTAAGTCACAGACCCCATCTGACAGAAAAACCTTCTGATGGTCACAAAGATGCCATACTGTCTCTGAACACCCTGTAGCAATTACTAGCTAACAAGCAGATTCAGGCTTTATACATGTTACAACTGTGAAAACTAAGCTGTTTCCCAGTATATTTTAAATAAGCATGGGGGCATGTGTGTGTTTATTTGGTTTTCTACAGCAGTGAGAAATACAAATGAAGGTTCTTTCTGCTACAGGTTCCGTACATACACAGAGTAACAGATTTCTCCTTACAACAGAGGCATGTCATTACATTGCAGAAGAGACTACCACTATTAAAAGCTGATTTAGTGCTTGCAATTTCCAGCTTTTAAGTCTGCACTATGGTTTGACAGCGGTAGCCTTTGTGAAGATGAAGAGAGAATATCATATGCATTGAAATTTATTCAAGCAGTTCAGTGCAATGATTAGTACATTTGTGGTGGGAAAATGACTGGAGATTCAAGTAGTAAGAAAACTTGTTATTACTCTTCAAAACTGTGAACAGAATCAATTTTGGCAGAATATGATCTACTGGGCAAACACCTTGATGCATTTTGTGACCTGAAGGAATCAGTTCAATCCATGCACTGCATTTATTTTTCCTTTGTTTAATAAAATATATTTGTTTCCTTTGTTTAATAAATGAGTTTTTAAATTTATTATAACAGGCTTATTTTTTCTGATCTGTCAGCACAGTCAAGACTTGTAGTAATAACAGCCACTTATCTTTGTATTGTCTATTAATTTTGTTTCCAAATTGCATTCAAATCTCAACTTTGCACAAGATTAAGCACCACCACCATCATATCTGGATGAATGTTATGTAAATATGTGTATAATACTGTATATCCTGGTTAGCAAAATGAATTTATAAGTTCTGTGTTAGTGCTATGCTTGCAAGTCAAAAGACTGAAACTTGATCAATCAATGAAGATCAACCGATCTTCAGGGAAACGATTAACAATAAAAACAAGAAACTGAAGTTGAAATCTATCAGGTTAATCACAAATACAATTCATTTTAAATTGTTTTGATGTAAAATAATTAACCCTGTCTTCCAGAAATGCCTTTAGTCTTGTGTGCACTGCCATGTGATTACTCAAAACAGGGACACTTAAAAGGTAGCTTGCATTCTGGGAACGTGGGACTACCTTCCAGAAAGGTCCTTTCCCTATACCAGACCATAAAGGTTTTTTTTTCTCAGTGCTTTCACGGTAGTTATGTGGCAACATGAAAATAGGACAATGACTTCCCCACTTCGCCAAAATTGCTTAGTTTTAACCAAGAGAAGGAAACTCTTGAAGGAAACTCTTGAAAACAGCTGAATCAACAACAGCATTCATATATCTAGCTGGGGTTTGGTTTTTAACCATTTTGCCTTATTAAACTAAAGGAGAAATACAGCATTTTATTTCTTGAACCAGAAATTGCACCAAAACCAGTTTCTCTGAACAGTTGCAAAATCACTCAGTGATTTTACAGAGATTTTAGTAAAGAAAAAATAAATTACCCAAGTTCATTTATTAAGTCTAGAATATTTGCTTTTGCTGTCATGATGAGAACTGCACACTGTAAGTCAAACCTCAAATTCAACTACAGCCATGGTTTCCAGTCCCTAAGTGGAAACAGCCTATTCTACGTGGACCCTGAATATTTTTCAGAATAAGTACGGTCACCTTTCTCAGAGCCCTATAACTGTTAACAGTTCATAGATTAAATAGCATTGACTACAGAAGAACAACTAAAATCAGATATCAAACTGAACTCTCAGGTTAGCCATCTGACGTTATCTTTCAATACAATGGACGAACCATTGCTCATCTGTGGAAGTCTGGACAAGCAGGCCAAAAGGGAGCTGCAGCTAGATTCTGCAATATGTCATGACATCCACCAGCCACCCTTACTCTGGTGTGAAATTACTCGAGTGATACACCCACACTTGAATCGATAGATTGTCATTTGGCAGAACTCCCCTCACAAATCTAGCAGAATTATAGCTCTCTGTGATGGTAAATAAGAGACTGAAATTCAAAATAAGATGTGTAATGTAGCTTTGATGCTTCTTTTTCCCACATTTCTGCAGCTACTAATTAACATCTCCACAAAGAGTCATCAGCGAGGATGAAGACAAGAAATTAATTTTTAAGGAACCTGAAGGCAAAGAAATTACTCTAGAATAAGACAAAACTACATACGTACTTTTATATATAAGCATATCTTATGCCTATATGCAAGACATAAATACATACATACATGTATACAAATAAAATCCTAGAAGAAAAATCAAAATTCAGAGTAGGAACCAAACCCAAAAGGATCTAAAGCCAAAGCCCGCAAACACACCTCTTTGTGACTCACCTCCTGGGGTATGTTCCACGCCATATAGACATGGCTCTTAAATTCATCCATCCAGACTTCAGCCACCCTTAGTGCATTTCTCCGGACATGAGCAGTTAGATCTTCTGTGTATGGTTTATGTGCTCTTTCAATGTGGGCAATCCTGGAGCAAGGCAGAACCTCAACACTTCCTCCACATTGCCATACCTAGGAGGAAAAAAGACATTCTGTTAGTGAGAGCTCCCTACACCACTGCTGTCCTTTAATAAATGCACTGAAATTATTTTATTTCTAAGCTTGTCATTGTTACAAAGGAGAGTAACTACTCAAGACTTATTTGACTATACTGAGGGTTTCTTTAGACAGTTATGAGAGGAAAGAGTTATTACCTTGTCTTACCATGAATTATTATTACTACTTAATCTTACTAGAGAATTATTACATTACCAGTAGCCTCTCATCACAATCTTCCTGGATCAATTTAGCTATTCTCAAGATTATTAATAAAAATATTTATAGGGCAGCCAAAACAATAGCATCTGGGTTCAAGTTTTAATGCCTTGCAGGCGTTTTTCTAAGACTGTCCACAGTCCATCTCAATGCATACATGCACTATTCAGAGTCTTGAACTGGCCAGCCTTACATAAAAGGGAAACTAAGCCAATCAACTTTTTAAGATCATCAAAGTTTCAGGTTCTAGGAAGATTAGGAATATGAATCCAATTTACACTTTGCTTTAAACACAGCTCAGAAAGGATCAGTTTTATTTCTTTTGAGAAAGAGTGACAAAGACTGCCTAGCAAAAATGCTCTATGAACAATTTCAGCATACACTATTCTTATGAATTATAATACATTTAGGATGCAGGTTACTGTACCTGCTCAAATGTGTTCCAGTTTTGCCCACTACCGCAGGTGGGAATGTCCATAATGTTAATTGTAAGTACTGCATTCATTTCTGATTTTCTCTCTTTCTGCTTTCAATGAAAGAGAAAACCACTTTGGCAGCCTTAACAGTCAATGAAGTACTTGAATTATTCTACATAGAAGCTCTTTTTCTGTGTATCCTGTATTACGTAAACTTCCTAACAAGATCAAGGCAGCCCATTCATAATGGTTGAGTCGACGCTGCTCAGGTGAAAACCCAGATGTACTCAAAATGTTTGATCCTGCTGAACAAGTACCTCAGTGTCCCAGAAGCAGGTGTACTCACTGAGAAGTGACAGAGTTTGCCTTATGATACTGCTAGCAGAGATTCCTGAGGCTTGGTAACCCATACCAAGAGAGAAAAAAATGAGAGCGAAGGTGCACCTTCTTCATACAGCTCATCCAGGAGAGAGTATATTCTGGTCTCCCTCCTAGTGGCCAGGCATGCGGGTTGGCAGAACATCATGTTCTGGAGCTGACCTCAGACACCTCAGGTCTGTCCATCCTATAGGCATATGCTCTACTAAGGAGGCACTTTGTTCAGTCATTCATTTTATATATTTAGACATCTGGCTTGAATACAGTATTTAGGCACTTGGCAGCTCCTGAGACCAGAAAATGTGGCATGGATTCAGAATGTTTACAAAGCCTTTTCTGAACTGGTGCCTAATTGCATTCAGCATATGCTGGGAGAAGAGGTAGAGCCTTGGTTTTCAGAGCTCTCTGGAAGATGAGCTATCCCATGAACCTACTGTACAGTTGAGAAGGGAGCTGAAAAGACTTCAGCATATCTCCGTGTCCAGAACGTGGAAAACGGTAAGAGTAGATAAACAGAACCATTACCAACATCAGGGCAAAACTGAGATGATCATAAATGTTTAGAAATAAATGGGCAATTGATCTGGCACAAGACTAAATAATCTGGAAACAACATTTGTGTTTTGTCATTCTGAACATCATATAAAGCAGGAAATCCAGTTTAACGATCTAATAAAAATAATAGTTTGTCAAACATTTAATCCTAAATGGTTCGGCTATATTTCCTAATAAAGATTAAACATGAAGTATCATCAGGCTTTGTTCACACAATGCCTGCTTTCACTCCAAGACAATTCTCATTACAGCATCGACATCCAGCTATAAATTGTTTCAGTTGCACACTGTACATTGTTTAAATTAGTATCACAAAAGACACAGAAGATATAGAGATGGTCATAACTTAGCCTAGGACACGACAATTTACATACCGCATGCACTGGCTACTCTGCCTAGCCCTTGCTCATTTTAACTAGGGATGGCCCTGATCCAAGTGCAACATGTGAACACCAAATCTTTTGTGGGATTTCAGAGTTAGGTCTGAATGCGATCTTGACAACAAGCTGAGCCAAAAATTCGTGTCTACAATAAGCTGAATTTCCAAGTAAATTTCTGGGATCGGAAAATCTGAAGAGCGGACTCATCTATAATTTTAGTACTGATTCAGTAATCAGTAAAATCTAATTTGACTTTATAATGAAGTCATGTGTTTTCAGAAAACATCCTGAGACGACAAAGTCTTTAATATAGTTTGTAAATAACAATTACCCACTACCTGAATAAACATCAATTAATCAAAGCTGGTGGCCACTCCTTTCTCTCAGACACTGTCAGTCTTTGTTCTATTTCCAAAGACTAATTAATTACTCGGCAAGAACCATGGATTCACTTAAAAACTTAATGCTAAGAGGGAGTTGTCAATACAGATGCTGACAGAACAGGCCGGTTGTATTAAACAGCTTCCAAACAAAATCCTATTATTTCTAAGGAAATATCTCCTGCAATCCCTGAAAAAGTGATTAGCATGCACCAAAACCAGACTGGAGATACATGCTATTAGTTTCCATATATCAAGACAAATAAAAGTCCTTTCATTAATGATTTTTTAAAGAGGAAGACATGAGAAACACGTGATCTGAAGATGCGGGAATCATAAGTTACAGCATACGCAGAGCTTGTAGTTACAGCACTAAACAAGCAGCACTACCCTGAGACGTAGGTGACAAAGCCTTGTAGAGCACTCGCAGAGTGAAAGCAGATGCAATACTTTATAAGGGCACAAAGCCCAATCCTGACTTGCTCAGTTGGTCACATCTAGGACAAGCCATAGTACCTTTCTCTCCCGCAAGCATTCTTTGCCAGTGGGATTACAGTACAGTGAGAAAGCTCTTTTCTCCAAACATGTGCTTGCACTTAGGGAGACAGGCCAGTTGCAACGGAGGAAAATGTAGGTAGGCATTAAAGTGGGATTTTCAATTGGCATGAAACTCTCCTGGAATCTCAAGGGATTCTGGATTCCCAGCTCCCCAAAACATGTGCAAAATCTCCAGCCAAGGAATGAAGGGCTTTGCTAGTCATACTCTAAATATTAAACACTATGCTGAACAGGATATGTGAATACTAAACAATGTAACATGATTAATTGACTGCTACAGAAAGCGTTAGGTGTTTTCATTCTTCCCTGATTATATTTGAAATAAAGGAATTTCTTGCAGCTAGGTCAAAACCACCCATCCACTTTTTCTTCCTTTCCTTCTTAGACCAACTGTCCACTTGAATCTGACCATTCCTAGCTCCCCCCATCTCCTTTACTTGTGTAAACAAACCCATGGTACTCCAACCATTGTGTTGGAGCCATTCTGGATGGTTGGATGGTTTTTCAAGATATCTTGAAAAGGTGTAAATCTCACATCAGAAGTGCACAGGAGAGACTCACTAATTACTCGGAACCAACATCTTTTAGTCAAAGACAATTTTAGTTTGTTTTTTTTTAAATTAATATTTTAATACTTAGAAACATATTTTCTTAAAGACTCAACTCAGAGGGAAGTTCAGAGCCTTTTAGAGTGGTTAGTTCTTCATCTAATAAAATTCCTGTAGACAAGAGATTGTCTTTATAGTTAAGAAATAGGAACAGCAATTGAGGGGTCTATTGCTCGTGCCTTTGCATGTTTCCTCTGTGAATTTCACAGGTCTTTTTTTGCTGTCACTAGGAATCTTTATTTAGGCTTCATCCATAGTGGATAGCACCTTTCTAGTTCTCCAGCACTGTTATTTTATGTGATGGCTATAAATAAATACAAAGGTTTAAAATCAGTGAAGCTTTACCAAATTATCACTCATTAATTTAGTAGGAACTCTAAAGATAAAAGAGCTTCAAATACTTTATTTAACCACATGGAACGGTTTGAAATAAAACATTATATCTCTAAGCATACTGTCGCTGCAATCAGTAATACTTAATGAAAAACCCACTCATACAAATTGCAAGGAAGAAACTCGATGAATTACCTAAAATATGGTTAAAAGGAAATACAGCACCTTTTCCTGCTGCCCATGAAGATGTTTTACCTATGGTACCAAGAGGTAGAAATTACTAGTAATAGTCTCAATTTCTTGCCAAATCCCTAAACATACATATAGACTTACCAAAAAACCCCATATGCTTCCACCATTGTGACACAATAAATAGCAACTCATGTTTCATTCTGCAAAAGCACCAATTGCAACGCTGTACCAATGGGTCTCAGGCTTTGCCTTAAGGCAAAGACCTTAGAAAGTTTTCAAGCATGAGGGACTGCATATCTTTGGGAGCACGCAGCATGATTGCTGGAGCCCCAGCAATGCAGAAAGTTTGCTTTCCTTTGGAGGAATTTCTTGAGGTTCTGGTCCTACTGGTTCACTTTGCACAAACAGTCTTTTAGAAAAAGAACACACTGACTGGAATTTCTCTTCCAAAGAGCTCTCATAATCCACTTCAGTGTGTTTCCAATACCCCCTTCCAAGAATACCTTAGAAAGGGCTCTTTATTCTTGAATTTCCTAAGGAGGTTCATATATTTGGTATAGGCCCAAGAAGGGCTTAGAGGGCTTCCTCCTCTTGAAAGGGTTCCTTCATCGCTAGAAAAGGTAGTAAAATTCCATTAAAAGATTCAAGGTGTAAAGGGACGGTAGCAGTGCCAAGGTGACTTCTACCACTTACAAAGCTGAAAGACGAAAATCAGCAATGCCTATGACCTAAAGTAAGCAAAGCAAGCGGGAGATGATAGGAACATTAAATGAATACCGTAAATCTACTTGGGGGAAAAAGAAAAAGAGGCGGGGGGAAATCTCCCTTTTAAATCCTAAGTTGTCATGACTTATGTGGAGAATTTGTCCAAGCTCTAAGCATTTCTTACTGCTAATTTACTGAAGGTACATTAACATGTAAGCTATAATTATGGCCCTACATGAGTGTGAATTTATGTTCACCAAGGTTAAAGTAGCCCCAGAGAGCAAATAGAAAACCTGTTCTTCCCATTGGAAGAGCCAGGAAAGCAGAAACACATAAACCTGCAGAGAGAACACAGGCGGTAGCACGACAGATCAGCTGCAACTTGCACTCTGCTAAAGGAGTAAAGGACCAACGTATGGGCAGTGCAGTGGGATGGCACAGCTGAGGCAGCTACAGAAGCAGTAACACAGCAAATGGCTCCCTTAAGCATTTCGCAAAGGCATTAACCCCTAATACCGCTGTGCTATCATCCCTCACCCATTCCCACCAAACCGACGGCAGTAGTGACAGCATTTGCACAGCCTTCAGTGTGCAGCAGAGACGGGTGACTCACACTTTCTTAGAAATGTCTAAATCAATTTGGTCACAATTTTTTTTTAGAGCAAATTCCATTTATATCTAGAAAATATGTTTCACTAGACAAAGGGTGTCCATTTCTATTTAGTTTGTTTTATATCCACATCCTTTAGTAAATCCTTTTCAATTGCATTTAAACATATTTGAATTTGCATATTTAATCAAAACAATTACCACTCTGAAGCTGATCCCTCTCTCGAATATTTAATTTATACTTCATTATAAAATGATATAACACTTCTTCATTAAAAGTGTTTCTTTTTATCTCTTTAATCACTGAGCGTTCTTTTCATGTTGTGGAAATTTAATCTAATAAAAAAATAAACCCTACATGATGCTGAGCAGTTTATTAGCATGTACTGCATTCATTAAATTTACACAGATCATGCAGTTTCTCCAAGAACTGATGTGACCTTGTTTGAAACCATCATTTCATTTGGACTGCAAACAAAACTTTGTAATAATTAAGTGATTTCTAAAAAGGCTGGAGTAATTTCTAGCTTCTATGAAGTCTGCAAATGACAACATTTGAAGAATTCATTAGAGATGCCCTGAAGATAAAAAAAATAGTCAGCGTGAATTAATTACTATGGAAACAAGTAGTCACCAATATCTTTAAAATATATTTTGGGGAACAATTTAAGCAATATTTTTGAATCTTGTTAACCTGTGTCATTACTATTAATCATTTACTGATAACCAGTAATGAGCTTGTTGCTTTACAGGCAAGTATGAATAAACTAGTTTTATTCAATACCACGATCTAAGTCTGTGATCATTTTGGGTCTGCATTTTTGTTTTGCTGTCTTGACAAGTGACTGCAGAATGGATAGGGACAATTATAAGATACAAAGATCACTGAAATCAATGTTCATGTTTCCAGTAGCAATCAGTGGGGTTTGGATCACACCCTGAAACTTTTTGGATTGTCATGTACATTTGGTTATCTGTCTCTGTAAACCTAGAAACTATACTCACTGGATGAAACATGTTAATCTCCATTTAGGTCATATCTCCACTGAAGTCAGACAATATTCACTAAATAATTGCAGTAGCGACAATAAATACTGATGGGTTTATCCAGCTTTCTCCAAATTCAGCAAGAAACCACGCACAGCTTTGCTTATTCCACTGGTCTCAAACAGCTTCGTCTCCTTGGAGAAGTCTGCCCAAACAGTAGAATTAAACATAGAATCCTGGCCTGAGTCACATAAACTCCCTGCTTCTAGATGCTGAATGGGCTGGAAAAGAGAATCATGTCATTGGCATGTAGCCCCGCAGAGTGGGAAACTAGGGTGTAACTTAATTTCAAGAGGTGACTGCCTATAGTCCCAGCTCAGAACAGTATGCATAGAGAAATGAGAGACTGAAGAGAGTTATTTTTTTAAATTACTTCGTATGTTTTTGAAGACTATTCTACTTATCATGATACAAGCCCATCATACTTTCAGGTAAACTGTCTATTTGTGTGCAAGAACAGTTTTTTTCCATAATGAAGCTGATGATCTTAACGTGAAACTGTAAGCAACCTACAAAACCACAACCCACTAAAAGACTTTTTAAAATAAAATAAAAGGCTTTAGCATAACTAGAGCTGCTCTCAGATTTTAAAATGTAAATTATCCCTTAAATTTTACTTTTGAAGTCATCGTTAATTGCCTTATAGGCCTCATTGTACATTAATTGTGCCTTTATAGAACACTCTCATTGAAAAAGTAATACATGAAAAGATTCTTCCCATATTAAATCATCAGTAGTTTCCTTCCTCGTTTAGCTGATTGCTTCATTATGTACTTTTTAAATTGTTTTGTTCTGCAGGGATTAATTTTGCACATATCTTCATGAGCCCTGAAACTTTTACAATGTATTGTTAAACTACGTATGTTGTGTTGCTGGTTTACAATTGCAGGAACTACTCTATGCCTTGTGTTACTAGGAGATAACATGCTTCAAGGGTCACTGAAGGCATTCGGCTTCATTCAGTTCTCTTTCAAATGTGTCTATCATTGCTAGGCACAGCAAATAACTGACACATAAATCACTGCATTGCCAAGTTTAAGTCATGAATAGGAAGTAAAAGAAATCACTTTTCATCTTAAAAGGCAAAAAGCAGCAAACTGAATAACCAGATCGCCACTGGTTTACTATTCATGGAGTAATTTAGTGCACTTCCCATCTTTTATGCTTTTACCTTTCTCTCCCTTACCACAGTTGTACTTAGCTTGATCAGTCTTGTTAATCTTGCACTAATCCTAAAGACTTGATCAGTGCCAGAACACCAAGCTTAGAATAGAACAGAATAGAATAGAATAGAATAGTAAATTTTCAGTTGGAAGGGACTTAGAATGATCATCTAGTCCAACTGTTTGACCAATTTAGGGCCGACCAAAAGTTAAAGCATGGTATTAAGGGCCTTGTCCAAATGCCTCTTCAACACTGACAGACTTGGGGCATCAACCACCTGTCTAGGAAGCATGGCACGGTTTTGAACCTTTCCCATGTGTCCTATCACTGGACACAGAGAGAAGAGCTCAGCACCTCCCTCTCCACTTCCCCTCCTCAGGAAGCTGTAGCGAGCAATGAGGTCACCCCTCAGCCTTCTTTTCTCCAAGCTAAAGAAACCCAGAGTCCTTAGCCGCTCCTCATAGGACATTCATTCTAGGCATTTCACCAGCTTTGTTGCCCTTCTCTGGACACATTCCAGGACCTTCACATCCTTCTTAAGTTGTGGGGCCCAGAACTGCACACAGTACTCAAGGTGAGGCTGCACCAATGCTGAATAGAGTGGGATAATCCCCTCTTTTGACCGGCTGGTTATCCTGTGTTTGACGCACCCCAGGATGCGGTTTGCCCTCTCGGCTGCCAGGGCACACTGCTGACTCATACCGAGTCTGATGTTGACCAGCACCCCCAGATCCCTTACTGCAGGGATGCTCTCCAGCCACTCCTCTTGCGATTCTACTTATGCCTGGCATTACTCCATCCTAGGTGCAGAATTCAGCATTTGGACTTGTTAAATTTCATCCCATTAATCATTGCCCAATGTTCCAATCTATCTAGAACCCTCTGCAAGGCATCTTGTCCCTCAAGAGAGCCAATAGCACCTCCCAGTTTGGTATCATCAGCCAACTTGCTAATGGTGCATTCAACTCCTGCATCCAGATCATTGATAAATATATTGAACAGAACTGGCCCTAGAATTGAACCCTGAGGAATACCACTGGTGACCGGTCCCCAGCCAGATGTAGTCCCATTCACTACAACCCTTTGACCTCTGCCCTTCAGCCAGTTCTTCACCCACTTCACCATAAGCCTGCTCATCCTACAGTGGGACAACTTGTCCACAAGAACGCTGAGAGGGACAGCATTACTAAAAACCAGAAAAACTACATCCACCACCCTCCCTTTATCTTCCAGGCAGGTGACCTTAAACGGAACTTTCCCTTTGTGAACCCATGTTGACTGTGCCTGATGATTGCATTATTCTTTAAATGCCTTTCAATAGCACCCAGTATAATATTCTCCATAATTTTTCCATGAATTGAGGTTAGACTAACAGTTTGTAGTTCCCTGGGTCTTTCCTCATGACCTTCTTGTAAATTGGAATAATATTGGCTAGCTTCCAGTCAGCAGGAACCTCCCCAGACTCCCAAGACCTCTGGTAGATGATCAAGAGGGGTCCTGCCATAACATCCACTAGATCCTTAGTACTCTGGGATGAATCCCATCAGGGCCCATGGAGTTGTGAACATTCAGCCGATACAGCTGGTCCCTTACAATTTCAGTTTCCACAAATGGAAAGTCACTGTTCCCACACTCGTGGTCCTCTAACTCAAGGGACCGGGAAGCCCAAGGTCTATTGGTATTATTAAAGACTGAAGCAAAAAAGGCACTGAATGTCTCTGCTTTTTCTTCATCCCTATTAGTCAGATGACCATCTTCAACAAGTATCTTTCCAATGTTTTCTTTAGGCCTCTTCTTGCTATTGACATACTTAAAAAAAACCCATCCTTGTTACCTGACACAACACTGGCCAGTTTCAACTCTGAGCTTTGGCCTTTTGTGTCTTCTCCCTGCATATACAGACCACAGCTCTGTAATCTTCTTGTGAAGCCTGACCTTGCTTCCAGAGATCATCAATTTTTTTTTTTTGTCTTGAGCTCCACGAGGAGTTCCCTGTTCAGCTAAGCTGGTCTTCTGACCCGCTTGCTTGACTTATGACACAAGGTGCTGTGACACATGTAAAGGTATCTGGCCTTTGCAGCTTTGACCCAAACATACTGGATCCATCCTGGTGAATCCATCTGCTCAGTTCTGTTACACCACAACCATCCCTTGCTCTCCCATGCTGGTCTTCCTCTAATCTTAGATTACTAAATCAGTCTTACAGTACTAAAAACTCTCCATGAAATTAACTTCTAGGGAGATGTCACCTCAGTATCATGTTAAAACAAATATGGAATCTTCACAGACTAGGCAATGAAGAACTGTAATATCAGAAGCTACAATGGCACTGCCACCATGTCGTCACTTAAACTGCAGAAAGATATTAAACATAAGGCTATCTTATAATAATGCACTAATTAATTTTCATCTCACCCGAGTCCACTAATTTGTAAGTGCATATTGACTTAAACTGTTTTACTTCTTTCCGTACCACTATAAACAATTTTCTCTCATAAAACATCAAGATGTCTATATTAGTGCCCAGTTGGCAATGCGCAACCACACAGGCACAACCAGTGACATCTGTGAGAAATCTCTAAATGCCTCATCCTCCTTACTTGTAGGGAATAATGATGCCACATGTTAGCTGATGCTGTATCAATCATTTGCTTTCCTGTGGGAGCAGCTAATAAAATGTTCTCTCCCCAGAAAGAGCAAAAACACAAAAATGATTCACTGGTAATGTTGTCTGTATGTATAATTTCACATGCTGTAGCTGCAGGTTACCTGCTGAGGCGTTCATGGGCAAAACGGGGGGAAAAAACCCAATTATTCCACTGCAGGTTTCACATAAAACCAGAACAAGCCACAGAAAGCCAGTTTCTGTTGATGTCATGACTGACAGCCATTTGGAGGCATCAAAATTTACTTATTACTTTCTCAATAGAGGCTGTTTTGGTTTGTTTATTGTTTTTTGTTTGTTTGTTTTTGGGTTGTTTTGTTTTTTTTTTTTTTTTTTTTTTGAATTACAACCCTGTAAATAGAGAACATTAGTCTGTGTCATCTTGGAATTCAGGTTGTTAACACAGTGAGGTACTTTCCAAAACAAAATTAACCTTAGCAATAATTCTGGCCACACTGAGAAGACATTACTGGTTACACAGGGTGCTAGGCAAGTACTTATGCCATACTTACACTGCCAAGGAATTATTTTTATCTTGGTGAAGTGTGGGCTATGAAAAGCATTGGCTACCTCTTGTAAGAAGTAACATTTGGTCAATCTCTATAAATTTTTCTTGCAGAGTTCAGAACAGAAACGATCTCTTCTGAATTCACAAAATGAATAAAAATACAGTAGACATCTATTTAAAGCTTTAATGTAAAGTTGAAGAGAAATCACTATCTCAAAAAGCAGTATTTAAATGTTTCTAAAAGTAGCAACCAAGAATATGCTTATTCTTGTACGTCTCAGCCCTTCCCTTCGCACATCATCAACCTAATACTGTTGAACAGCACCTGTGATCATACACTAAGGATTTTTTCTGTACAGCAAATCATTCCCTAGTGGGAAGGGCTATGGCCTACTTATTAAAATCAAGTTAAAAACATGGCTTTAAGACCACAGCAAGTGATGGTAGATGTAAGTGCAAGAACGGGGGACAACTAGATTCATTTTCCCAAAGGGAATTTAGGGAAGACGTACTTTGCTCAGTGGAGTGCCATGAAAGGGGACCCAGCAGCAAGGACAAAAAAAGGTGCCATGCACACATGACACATCCCACCGCTCACTCTCCACACAAACAGTTCCACAATACAGCAGCTCGGTGAAAAATCTCCTCCCTTTTTTTGCTCCCTCACAGCCTTTTCTACCTCTTGGCACACCGGCCTCTCAATTTTCCTAACACAACAGTTTGTCAGGCAGCACAGTACATCACAAACTGACTAACATTAAAATTAACCCTGCAGTTGAAAAAAAAGTTACAAAAGGTTTACTTCTGAACTGGAGGTGTTCCGAGACACTGGGTATGAGGCAGCCATTCAGACAACAATGCTGGCCGAGCCAAAGCACTGGTGTGCCGCAAGTCCGAACAAGAGGATAGCAAGGAGAAGGAGAAAACCAGTGTAGCCTCTGTGTTGTGAAACTACACCCTAGCTTGTATGCTGTGCAAAGGCTTTCCTTAATAAAAACACACACCCGTTTACATGTAATATATTCATAATTTCATGTAATTCATGGCCTGTATTAGATGACAGGTAAAATTGCTGGAAACTTCTAGGGAAAGAAGAAAAATTCCAAAATGTTTTCAGATAAATATGGAGATTTGGGGGCAAATGTAAACATCTGCACTTGCTTGTGATTATACATATATAATATAATCACAGGGATATCCCTGTGAACACAAATTCAACTACAAGCACAAAGTCTTTGTGACATACATAATTACTCTAAGTCAAAGCCTGGGCTTACATTCCCTTGACTCTGATGATGACTTAGTCTGTGACCTGAGGCAAATCACCGAATATTTGTTCAGGCATCCCTAAAAGTGGTACAAACAACTTTGTGGTAACAGATATTTGGAAGCTTTATCAAAGACATAGGCTGCTTTAAAAGACAAAATGATTGTTACAGGCTTCCTCTTGGTAGAAAATCTTCTGCTGACTTAGTAGGAATTGGAATAGGCCTTTAAGGAGCCTACTGAAAATTAGACTTGAACTACCTAATGCAGGACCTAATTGAATGCATCTAATTGACTGCAGTGAATTGGTAGGGGCTTCTGTAACTACAGGTAGTGCTTGTGCAAGCACAATCCAGAAGCAGAGCCCAAGTAATGGTGAGAAATACCAGCCTTACACCCACATTTTGTTTCCGCTATAAGGCAGATACCAACACAGTTCCTATTCGGTTTCTTGGATAAGCAATGCGATTCCAGTTTGCCCTCCAAATGCAATCTGGTCCCTTAAAAGCACACTTCAATTGGGAATGATTGAACATAAACCAAAAAGAAGCATTACTCATCCTAACATGAATTTAAGAATATGATTCCGGGGCACAGTAAATGAATCCTTCAAAAATCCCTGATAAAGTGACCAAGCTGCTCAAAAAGAATGCTGTCAAGTCTTGCATCCAACCAGCTTGCCTTTATTTTCTTCTGGGGCAAATAAATAGCTTTGCAAGAAAATACTTGCTTGAGGAGAAAACACAGCATTGCTTCTCAGATTCAAGATGCATTCATATTTTGAACTCATCTGTCAGCTTCTAGCTCAAGGCAACAGAACTCTATTAATATTTATTTAATAATATATGTTTAATATTTTACAAATGTTATTACAAAGCCACAGACAAGGGTAAAAATCTTAGAAGCTAAAATAATACACCAAATTAGAGATGAATAGAGCTAAGTAGAGAAACTAATTCATCAGAGTCAAGAGAATAATCTTCCAATCAAAGACCTTTTTTCTGTGACTTGTTACGGTTTACCAACAATGGATGCTTCAGATACAGTTTCCAATAGTTAGCGATTTTCTTGCACTCATGTAACACAAATAACTAGGTATTTGTGCAGATGATGCAGTGACAAAAATACCTCTTGGGAGAGGATACTGGGATAAGTCTCCATTTCGTCAGGGTCTAATTCCTGTCCCTGCACAGTGAATATCCCATCAGTTCAGCTGAAAACAAACCATTTCAAGATTTTAGAAGACACAGTAATGGTTTCTCCTTTATAATGAAAAGAAATCCTAAATAGGTAGACTTTGCTTCTCAGAAACATCTTAGCTGGGAGATGAAATCTTATCTCACATCACTGAAGATGCAGCTGCTAACAAAGCAAATGGAGGATAAGGCTTTGAGTCTGTGCATAGGCACAGAGACAGCGGTTTACCCAGTCCTGTCACCACATGATGCTGCAGCTGGTCTGCATAGGAGTTTGGCTCTCAGTAATATTACATCCTCTGGAAGAAAATTAGTAATATAAGGACACGGGACCATGCTCTACTTAGGGTGTTTAAGATAACCAGGTAGGTCAAATGATCCCAACCCTTGCTGCTCTTTCTGTAGTTGAAAGTAACCTCCCCTGTTCCTGTAGATGCTTGCTCTTACATGCTTATGCATAAAATTTCCCAGTGAAAGAATTGGCTTCCAGTGCCTAAATACTGCAAAGAACGGGAACAGGCTGTGTGAAATTTGCTTAGAAACTCAAGCCATAGAAAAAAAAAAAAAAGCGGGGGGGGAAATTTCATTAGATATTAACTCCATCATATCAGAGAACGTGATACACAGCATCCTACTTCTTGGCTAGGCTGGATACCAGGTCAGTTTGGGCACACGGTGTCTGCTTCTCCACCCCTACAGAATACTAGATAAAGCTAGATACTTCTTAAAAAAGAAAATGGCAATGAAAGATGAAACACAGTGAACAATCTGTAGTCATCGACTGGAGAGCGTTTAAAATGGAAACATTATTTACTGCACTGATACTGTAATTATAATGTAGTTTTTGTAGAACAATTACTGTCTTTATTAAGTGATTCATCGTAGGCCTCACAGTTGAAAGCAACACAAGTAATCTAGAGATGCCTATTTGGTGCTGCAAAGATGAAAATGCAGTTCAGCAGCAGAGACAGACTATCTGGCCTGAAATCACCCACTGAACACAGTTTTCTGTGCAGCCCTATCTAAAGGAAATGAAAGGCAGCCCCTGGGAGCTGCACCTCTAGGGACAAGAGCTTAGGAGGCACCTGAATGACACGGCTGCCCACCATAATATGAGAGCACATTTGAAGCAGCCACCAGGTGTGTGCCAGAAGCAGGTGGCTGAGGGACGGAGCTTGCTTTTCAAGCTTAACATCTGTAAAAATAATACCACGCTTCCTAGAAGCTCTAATATTGCACTGTACATTTATATTCATCCTGGTATTATCTGGGATATACCGAGAATTGTGAGAAGAGTTGGTAATAAACTGCTGAAAAATCTGTTCATTACAGCTTAGTAATTTGTTTTGATACAGCCTGGAACACAGATCCAAGTCAGGATAAAGTTAGATGAGGCAGCATACATTATGCTACCTTGCACACCACAATCTGTTACAGATGAAAGTATTTTATGTAGGTCAGGCACTGCTTCCCTGGAGACAGACAAAAAGCCATAAGGAAATCAGAGCAGTGTTGGGCCTTATTCCAGTGATCCAGTCTACTCCAAAGTTTCAATTAAGCAGAGATTTGTGTGTCTCTGGTCTTGTCTATCAAAGTACTCTTCCCAATCAACTTCTGCAAGGCTAAGTATAGCTGACTGGACAGCATATATCTGGAGTCTCCTTCTCTGGAGACATTCAAAACTCGCCTGGACGCCTTCCTGTGCAACCTCATCTAGGTGTTCCTGCTCCGACAGGGGGATTGGACTAGATGATCTTTTGAGGTCCCTTCCAATCCCTAGCATACTGTGATACTGTGATACTGTGATATATCTCATGATGCAAAACTAGGTAAAACTCCTTGCACTCACAAGGAGACAATAGTTTGTCAGTTGAAAAAAGACAAGAAAAATCAAAGTGACACTAATTTTCAGCTCATTGCAACACTGAGTTGCAAAATCAGGTTTGAGGAACAGAGGTGGCTCTCTGGCCCTCACAGCGAGGACAGTGGTGTTATTAAAAGCAGCAGTCTTGCATTCCTCTCTCCCTTTCCTTAAAACTGCTCTAATGTAGCTAAGAGGGGACCTGCCCTTCAGTCTTGCTGCAATAACACTTTATCTCTGACAGGTGGAAGAAAAAGAATTTCAGGAACTCAGAAGTAAAAATGAGTATTCTTTGTTATAACTCACAGTCTCAGCCATGGATTCTATAGTAAAAAAAAAATCATTTTTTTGCTATTGTGTAACAGTACACTTTTATTCTGTCAACTAAAAAGCACAGAATACAAGCTTCCACTAATATTTCATAGCAGAATACAGAGTTTAATTTTCTAACACACATCATACCATTTTTCATTACCACCTATCTATCTAAGAATTTCTCTTTTACCAAAAATCAGAAAGATTCTTAAACAGAACAGCACTGTGTTTTCAGAATGGTGTTTAGCTGTGAAGAGGTACAGAAGGAAGTACACAAACCACACACAATACTGCATATAGTAAACAGATGAAGAGTGCATGATGGAAGAAGAAAATACGTGCACTTCTGCACTTTATTGCTATTTTAATTCCCCTCCAGAGGGAAGGCAGCATAAATGCATAAATTCCAGTTTGCTGCATAGTGATTTTTCTAATTTAAATAAACCAAGTAATCTAGGAAGGCTTTTCCCCTTACACCTATGAGAAACTATCCTCCTTACACCTATGAGAAACTATCCTCCTTACTGAGTCTAAGGTCATAGGTAAGCAGGGAGTTTTAGGTATCACCTCTGCAGAATTCTAGCACTGTTACTTGGAGAGAAGAGTAATACCAAATTCTGTATTTCTATCCTTGTCCCAGATGAATTCTTTAAAAACCTATAGGAGCTTTTGCTTTTTTTTTTCTCCCCTCTCCTCAAATACAGCACTTTATGCTACTATAGAGCTGTGGACCTCCTTTGCATGCCATCATCCATACATTTTTGACATTTCCCCCCCCCCAATAAGAAGCAAGCTGCATTTTAAATGCAAGCCACCGCTGTTGGTGGGTTATATTCCTTACCCTGATTCCCAGCTCCACATTCTCTCCTCCGTATACTTCCATGCCTTCATCCAGTAAGCCAATCTCTTGGAAATATTCTCTATCTACTATGAAGCATCCAATCAGTGCAGGACTTCTGGAAGAATAAAACAGCAGCAACCAAAATTAACAGATAGAATGTGGACAATTTTATTATTCAGAAATAGGTTATAATTGCTGTGTCAAATGGTGCGTCAAGACACATTCTTAGGGAGGTGTTTCAAAACAGATTTATCTGGCTTTGTCTTCTAACGTTCTTGATTCTATGGTGAAATAAGCACCATTGAAGGAAAACAGACTCAAAATGATTGGACATATATATTCATCAGAACAGGTATGATTTCAGTGCGAACAATACTAGACTCAGGAGCCCCAACTTTGTTTCTGAGGCACCAGCCAGTCTGAGGACTTGCTAAGTCCTCAGGTTTCTTGTCTGTGATAATTAACAAGGATACCCAATGATGCACAGTTTCGTGTGTTTAGCCAGAAGCTAGGTTTTACAGCTAAGAAAACTTGTGTCTGTAAGCTTAAGTAAAAGAAAAGATTATTTCTTGAATCAGAACTTCCAGGTCAGGTTTTGCAATACAGAATCAAAAAACATCTGCGTGTACCTTGCCCTTACTGTGACATTAGTCTATTGTCCCAAGCCAAATTTAAACAAGTCACATATCTTTACCAAATCAGTAAGCTCTATTTATGTCATGACCTGAATTAGCCAACTTCTGCTACCGAGAGCCAATCTTAAGAAGGTAAGAGTTCAGGCACAGAGAATACAATTTTATGAGATGCAGTGGAAGATAATTTAGACTTTTCATTTTTCTCCTACTTTATAATCCACAATAGCAAGAAATAAAAATGTATTTTCTCATTATCATGCTGGTACCAGGAACTCTGGTAACAACAGGATATTAATTAGAAGTAGAGGGGAAATCATCCTGCATTTACTGGGAACATTCAAGCTACAATAAGAGTAGACATATGCTTTCAAACAGATTATAGGATGTCTTAATCACAAATTGTACAATTCCACTGAAATCTGTACATTTATGTCTTTAACTTGAAGTGCTATAGTACCCACTTCATAATAATGAAAGACTGTTTCTGATGTATTTATTAATGAAGAAAATAGCAGTTAACGTCACTTCAAAAATTATGCTTCTTTTATGACAAAGTACTTTTGCTTTTGGTGCTTTTTTTTTTTAAGTATTTTTCAGAGTACCTGCTTCCCTTCATTATAATTCTAAAAGCATATTGGAGGCATGACAGAAACATCGATCAAAACATGTGGCTTTTTTTTTGTTGTTGTTTTAATTATCCAGCACACACATACAGTGTATTGCACTGAATAAAAGGCACCAGGGAAAGGGCTAGGGAACAAACCTCAACATCCAGTATTCATAAAGGACATTCACTCCCCAATCTTCACATAGAACAGAGTTTTGGGGTAAAATGGAAAAGTAGATTTGTTCTTTATTCTGAATTTAAATACTCTTAACTTAAAAAGTCACCATAATTAATATAGGTTTGCCGCTCCAGAACTCAATAGAATACTTCAAAGCATTTTCATAATGTTAACAGACTTCATTAACACTGAGAACCATTTCTAATGATGTGGAAATTCCCACCCCTTTTCATGTTTGTCTGTGGCAAACCTGCGATTTTTTATCTCCTGCTTTCCAATGAGTCCTGTTCTAAAGAACAATATGTAGGTCAGTGCAGCTCAGGGTATCTAAGCTGACAACTCCCGAAAAAAGTTGTCTGCCTGAAAAGATGGAACCGCTGGATGAAACACACCCCTTACACTGACTGCATGGAAACTGGTCAGTGGTGATGACCCCCTTCACGCTGGCACTGCTATTTAAGATTCTGCTTTGTAGCTGGTGAAAACAGTCTTCGTACTTTCTGCAGAGAGCTAGACTACGGGTACCAGTGACCTCCTTGGTATGAATGCATAGCTTGAAGAAAGGCCTGGAATCTCAGTAGAGCTGCTGAGGGGATTCAGCAGATGGAGGTAAGTGTATTGTTCTGTACCAGCCTGACAATACTCTAGACAGGATAAGAAAGTACAGAGCTAGATTGAAATCAAAGCAAGGATCTAATACAGTCTTTGCTCACACACTGTCAGTGGACCAGCATTAACTCCTAAGGCATAAGACAGCTGTAAAGCTATGTGACAGTATTATAAAGAATACAGCTGTCAGATCAGTTCTGTTTTCATATAATGCATTTGTAAAGAAAATTCTGTTTCTGGCCCATTACCACTAAATTAGCATACAAGACATTTGGAGAAAGCAGTGCTGCTGAGCATTCAGGTCTACTATTTCACATCAGCTATGTGTTTTGCCCCATGCTAATAATAAGGAAACCTATTTTAAAAGATCTACTAAAAACCCAGTTTTCTTGATGACTGTGTAGGGGTCAAGGACAAAAGCTGAAGAGGACATCTCAAGGGCATTAAACTAATTTAACATTACAGTCAGTAAAAACTATTACATAGCTGAGACCACTCACCATCTGTCATATCTAAATGAGCATCGCCAGTGACACACTAATCTAGGTCACAGTTGCATGTTACCTTATTGGAGCAGTTGTGTTCTCCAGTTTCCACCATGACTTAGGAGGGTTCAGATATCGGCACCACAGCTCCCAGTCAAACCCCTGCGCGGAGAGGGGATACTCCTCTATTTCAAAATTATCATACTTAATGTTATCAAATGATGGAGAAATGACTCTTTTTCTGTTTTCTTTTATCCTAGCGAGCACTGGTTCAGCCCTAAAAAAAAAAAAAAAATAATGTTATGATCACGTCAGTAGAAGCATAGCACTGATGGAAATAGCAGCTTACGCTGTGTATTTCAGAAAGGGCGAAGTCTATATGTTCCCCACTCAGAGCTCCCTTTGTTTTGAGATGGAGTTTTGATAAAGCCGGATCTGCCCCAAAATAACACACTGCAATATTTCATCTAGGATGGCCTTTTATTAACCTCGATGTTAGCTGGTGAACGGAAGAAATGATAGCTGCTTATCACAGAGCATTTACAACCTTGCTACCCAATAACAGTAACTTTAGACTCTCAATATTATCAAGGACTTCAAGATCTGAGCTAATAATAGATCTATCCTAGGGACAGAAGCTCCTGCCTTTTTGCCATCATTTTTACGAAGAAGAAACAGAGATATTCAATCCAGACTGAACAAATTAAAACACGTGGTTTTAGTTATGCGCTGCTTTTCCACAGAGCAGCAACCTCAGTGCCAAAATACACTTCTTTGTTTACACGGTAGCACATAAAAGAAACATAGTATTTTTAATTAAAAGAAGTTAAAATTTCCCCTATGTGCAAAGGGTTACATTTTCGGAGGAGGTTTTTAACATGCGGTTTTCCAATATAGTTTAAATACATTAGACTAGCAGATAACTCACACTATAAAAATGGACCTAGATTATGTTACACACCACAAATACGTTTTTCATGCTTGTGTCCATGATTGTGTCTGAATCTTCATTAAAAAGATCAGAATGCTAATTCACCCTCTATATGCAAGAGAAACGCCATTCAGTAATTTATAAACACTGCTTGGAAAAGGTCCCTTGGTCAGAGACATTCAAGGATACACATACCAGCCCACATTAAATTCCACATGGGCATCAAAGAGAGCGACTACTGGTGCTGTGGCTACTCTCCATCCACTAACTCGAGATCGAATCAGCCCCTCTTGTTTGCTGTGTCGAACCACCTTGATGAAACCAGGCTTACGGGCATTCACTTCATCAACATACTTCTTCAGTTTCTCCTTGAGTTCTTCTGTGCAAAGGAAAGAAACAGATGTTAACAAGAAGTATCAGCTCGACAAGACGTAAAAACCTGTTCTTTCAGCAAAACAGGAGCAAAGCATGGAAATACTCTCTTTTGTTTTAACTACTAAGGATTCTCAAATATTCAAGTCTAAAAGGAGGCAAATAAGAAGGAGAAGGACCATAAATTATTTAGTAATAACAAATTCCAAGTTTTGCCTATGTGACTGACATCAGAATCCTGCCACAGTTTAACATGCCACAAAATAAAGCACTCAATCATAAAGTATCATAGCTACATAAGTGTATACTATGTTACTGTAGCAACAAGATAAGTATCTTATATTTCCAGAAAAATATGCCAATTATTATCCATGAACTTTCTTTACCAATCTTTCAAGAAAAAGAGTAAGAATAAAATGAATTATTTATCCCTTTTCCATTTTTCTTCCTAAACTTTGACAGCTCTTTTCTATCTCTACTAAAAATTCCCATGATTTCTGTTCTTTTCTCAGGAGAACAAAGATTAGTAGAAGTACTGCAGGAGAATAATTCCTAATTAAAATATGATAACTTCTTAACAGCTATCGTATCTCTGGACCATTACATGAGAAAATCCAACATGTAGAGCTGAAATGTGCTGTTCACTACTATTACTAATTGAAAACACTGTTCATGACTATTCCTATGTTCTATTCATTTTATGGTACCACTCAGAATTCCCTTGGTGTTATTAAGGTCCCTTTCTTCCTAATCTCTCAACAAATCCAGAAATGTCTTTGCTGTGACGCAGAATAATACTCCCGTGGTTACAATGCTAAACTGGATATCATCAAATCTGCATTAAAAGCTCAATGCTCTCCAGCCCTTTCTGTGAAACCTTGAGCAAGCCACTTAATTTCTCCATAATCAATTCCCCTCCTTTTCAGTCCATTTAGACTTTAAACTCTAGTACCTAGAGCCCTGGGGCACCGGGCTGAGGGGAAGTCGCATCAGACAAGGGATGGCACCAGAGCCCAGCGGAGGAAAGAATAGTCAGCAGTGTGGGTGGGAGTACAACTTCTGCCATGTTGGCTGGCCCAAATTGCTTCCCAATAAAATACAACAGGATTTTTCTTTTAAACCTAGCCAATGGGTCTTTCCCTACCATTATTTTGCTGGCATTAGCAATGCAATCTGCTCCTAGCTATGCATCAGGGGGACATTTCTGCATTAAGCCAGGTAGCTTCTCAACGTGATAAGCCAACCACTCTGGGAACTGGTCGCCTCAAACAGATCTGGACAACTAGAATGGTTAGTGCAACTGAAAATTAAAAGCAAGCACACTTCATTAACTCCTCGGAAAGGAGGTGGATGTGTCCTCCCTCAGGCTAACAAAGCAGAACAGAGCTGTTTCACAAGGTGTTCTCTAACCTAAAGACTTAAATCCATATGACCTTAGTGGACCTACTTCTCTGAGGATATGGAGGAAAGGACAAGATGGTCAAGTACAGACCCCTTAAATTCACCCCTCTTTGTAAAGACTCTCAAATAGCAACCAGGCATGGTACTCTTGCAGCTGGTTCCACTGATATTACAGGACTGTGCATGCCGCATGCCTTTGCGTAAATTAACTCCCTGTATGGAAGTGAGAGAATACCAAAGGAAAGTCCTGATACTTAGAGTTTTACAAGAAGTATAAAGAAATAATCTGATGACCATGTATATCACAGTCCTTAAACTGCAGCTATAATTTAGAAAAGGAATCGATATATTCCTAGAATTTTCGATATTGTACTACCAAAATCGATTCAAATTATTTATCTATGGCTGCATCACCTTGAATAAACAATATGAGACATTAACACACATACCACAGAGCACTATTCTACTTCGTATTATATTTGCTGCGTGTTGATCAATACACTTTTTTCCCTTATAAAGTAAAAAAAAATCTTATTCAGGTTTTCTATCATGCTTGTGCAAAGCCACATATTCTTGTTGTTCATCCTCTAACACAGATTTGTAGCAAGCACAAAACTATCAAACCAACCTCTAGCTAACAGCACTTTAAATTCAGAAGATGACATTTACATTACTGAAATTGTGCCCACCTAAAAATAGTGCAAAAGAGTTGTCTATTCCCCAAATTTAACATTGCGGAGGATGAATATCAAAACATGAAGATCAAAGCTTTGTTCTCAGTGTAAGTGGCTGTTCATAGCTTTGCAATACCAGGAAGCTTTATTTGCCACAACAATGCAGCATCACCATTGAGTATAAAATATATAAAAGGAAAGCAGGCTCTAATCAAAGAATTGAAAATCAGTACCCTTGATAGAGTCACTCTTCTCTCAATCGTCTCCGTTTTTAGCAAGTGGGCTATTCTTACTCCTGTCATATACTTTTCCTAATGCGGACTAACTTTATAAGCTTGAGTAAACACAAAATCTTTTTCATAGCTAGGTGTATAGTATGGAAATAGGTGGAAATGGAATAGAACCCAAATCTTGGTTTGCCACCAGCATGACTTGAGCTGCACATTATAGCTGTGACATTTGCTAGGCAGTACATTGTCATGGTTTGAGGTAAACCAGAACCAATTCTGTTCAGTAACTTCACTTTTTAGCTAGGCCTCTCTAACTACTGAAATTAGCAGCATATTGTGTGGACACTGTTCTCTCTCTGACTGATAAGACCTGTGTTTATAGTTGATGCCAAGGCATGGTATGCAGAGAGGCTCCTGCTTATACTTCCACTTAGTGCTGTAACACCCAAGGGCAGCTAACTTTGTTATTTGCCCCATTGGAGGGTTGGAAACGGAAAAGGGTAGAGAGGTCCCATCTGTGGGGAGGAGCGGACAGGACAGGTGATCCAAAACTGACCGACAGGATATTCCATCCCATCTGCCTCATGCTCAGCATAAAAGCCGAGTGATCGAAGGGTCAGCCCTCTTTCTTCAATGGCTGGTGTTTGAGAAGGACTGTCTGTTTGTCTGCCTTTGATCCTGATTCTGATCTTGAATCCAGATCCGGAATTCAGTTCCCATCTGTCACTGAGTCCGGTCTGGGACTTCCCCAGTGCCAGCCAGTGACATGATTGTTATCCTGGGAGCTTGATACAGTTTTGCATATATATTTCATTATTCCCATTTTATTTTATTATTAATATTTCATTAAAGTAGTTTAGATCCTTTTAAACTCATGAGTCTCTTTCTCTGTCTTCGGCCTCTCTTTAGAGAGGTGTGTGGGGGGGGGGGGGGAGCATCTATCGTTTGCCCAGTGGCTGGTTTGGCCTAAACCATGACATACATAAATTCTAAATTTCTGGTTACACTGCAGCTTTTTGCAAATGAAGTGGCCTGAGAGAGTCTCAGGGGAACTTTGCAGGCTTACCCATGGTCAGTGAGTATGGAGGAATCCTGGACTTCGGTATCGGCCTCAGGAGGTGGAGGAAATGGCTGCCTTTTACTTAATCTTCAGTACTGGCCCACAAGCAGCAACTTACTCCATAGCAAGTCCACAGGAGACAAAGCAGTATTTTGCAGTCAGACATTTTCTGGCCTTTGTTATTTAAAACAGATTACCCTTCCTTTGCAAAGGCAGAGTGCTGAGCAGAGCATTTTGTGCACCCTTTGTCTTACAAAACCTATTGGGCAGACACTCCCAGAAGAAAGGATAAGTCTACTAAAAAAATGCATCATTTTCACTCAGACACAGGACACAGCAGACATGTAAATGAAGCTAAAAAAGTCACTGTTTTGGGAAAAACATTAAAGATGCCCTAGCAGGATACTTAAGCTTTTTTCATGCATTCCATGTTTTCCTGAGTTTTACATGAGAAATCTGAATTCAATTGTCTTTGACAGTTTTAGAGCACCCTGCCCAACTGGACTGAATGATGGGACTCTCCCCCTAGAACTGATCAGCCTGATGGTCTTCAGCAATATATTTTTAACCCATGCTCTGCTTTTTCCCACTTCAGAGACGTTGCCTGAATAATAAACAGTCTTTTTCATTAATTATTGTGCTTCACTGCTTTATGCCACCATAGGGAGAAGAAAGGGAATGAGCAAATGTGTCATCTTCAATACACTGTTGATTTGGTTTCTAATTATGGAAACAAACAGGCTTATAAAGATAGATGTGTTTGCCTTTCAGTGCAGAATCTCTCAAATAAGGACTCAATTTGACTAAGCTGAATGAGTATCTGCAGTTGGAGAGAAACAGCAGACATATATGGAATGGGAAAATGGTGCCGAACTGGTGCTTGGAAATGCTGCACTCTACCACCTGTCTCTATATGGTACAGATGTCTGGAGAGCCCAGCACAACTCTCCTCATAAATGTAGAAAACATAATTAATGTGCCATAATTATTTTTAATATTAACATAATTAAGTTATAATACTTCCAAGAGGTTGGTTGTTTTTTTTTAACAAATCCACAAAGATTTTGTTTCTCAAGTTTCCCTATTCAGCACAACAAAGCAGTGCTAAAGAATTCATGCAACTTTGCCTTCATAGGAAGGGGCAGAAGCAGGAGGGGATGAAGGCAGGGATCATAAGGTGTCAGCCATCCCACAGCTACAGAGATTGTATGTGAAGGGATCATTTAGTTCACGAAAATCCCTTCACAAGCCATCTTTCTTTCAGGATATGGTCTGAGAGAATGGTGGCTTGAGAGATGCCCCGGCAATGCAACTGCTCTCCTTGCAATACTGCAGCTTGCCTGGCTTGTGTGAGTGGCCAGTCTTAGCTCAGAGGGGTGACCTGGACCACAGTCCTGCCTTCTCTTCAAATGCTGGAGGGTTGTGGCCGGCAATACAATATGGAAAAGATTTCTCACATATGCCCCATGGAGTTTCTCAGAAGGAAAACCATCTACAGATCGTGCTCTTTGCCCAGTCGCATGCAAGCGGCCTACGTTCTGTATGCCTCCACCCTCCCTGAATTGGGAAGTTATCAGGCTAGATGCTCAACGATGCAAGGTGCCTTAGCTCCATGGGACTCCAGTGTCCTACAGCAGCTGTGGATCTGTCCCCAGACTGAATTTTAAAGTTATTGATACAAACAGTGTTGTCATAAATAATAAATTACTGCCTCACATTTATAGAGAAGTAGCTTAAAGAACAGTCAATTAAGCCTTACTTTCAATAACTTTCATGCTTTAACGTACTCCCATTCTGAGGGCTTAAATGAGTCCTCACATCTCAGAACAATTACATTTCTAAAATCTGACACTCATGCTTTGCTGAGACAGATGCATTTTACTGGCTTTTTAAAGCTCTTCCTCTTAGCTGTAAGTTTGCCAACAGAGCTAAAATGATAAATAAATAAATAAAAGCTCTCTCATAACTCTATGAATTTTCTAAAATCTAAAAGTCCCTGTTGACTTCAGTGCAGCAGAATGCATGCTGGATGTTTTTGCCATCCCTGCAAGCCTTGTGCTTTTACCTTTAGGGAAAAAATTATTTCCATGTCAAAGGCCCAGGAATTACCATGTCCCTCTTTAACCTTAGCACTTGGCAAAAACATGGTTTCTTTTACTGTGAAGGGGAAGAAATTATTCTTCAGTACAGAATGGTGTTTAACGTAACCATTGTTCTCCCCTGTGCCAGAAATTGTGGATTGACACATTACACGAAAGGGGCAAAATCCTGCCAATTCATTATTTTTATGCTCTGCCTTTCTGTGTTCATTGAGCTGCCTAGAAGGCAGACTCTGGTCCCCAGGTAAAGAACCATCTCTAATATTTTCTTGGATCATAAAGGACACTTTTAAAGGCAAATCAGTACAGCAGCTGCAGGAATAAAGTGGAGCTACTGCCTGTCTCGGAGCCAAGAGACCACTGGTCAGTTTGCCCCCGGCAAGGATCCCAGCGCCTTCCTGAACGCCCTGTGCAGTAGGTCAGAATGGGATCCACGGCCTTGCACCAAGGCAAAACAGCCAACTGGCAGAGCACGAGAAGTCAGCACACCATGAAAGCTGCTGCCATACTAGGAGCATCTCAGCAGGTACACCTTGCATGAAAGGCAAGTAAACTGGCAAAAAGACAGAATTCGCACAAACCAATTCATTTTAAACAAAGATTTTTCTATCTTCTTCATCTGATTATTTGTGGCCCAAAGTCTTAGGAACAGGAAGAGCTGCTTTTCCACTCTTCCAATAGCAATTTTATAGCCTTTAGAAAAGCAGAATGTGTTAACATAGCTAAGTTTCTTTCTGGCAAATAAAGCAAGCCTGTTATACCCGGTTTGCTGCAAAAAACCCCAAAGCCTCTCTTCCCTTTCAGTCACTCTGTAGGCATACAACCTGAATTCATGGCAGCAGCTAGGCGTGTAAGAAAAACTGTTTGCTGCACTTTATCTAATAGGCTTGTACATTGGATTATGTCATTTATTTCGTATGCAGCTCAGTGCTTCATAATTTTTTATTTTCCTTTCCTCTGGCCCCTTATCTTTCATGCTCAAGTGATCACCTCTCATCTCTGTAGCAGAAGCAGATAATTCCAAATGGAAAATATTTATAACCAGATAGAGGCATGTCATTTGTAATGCACATGTGTATATAGAATGCTTGCAACAGAGGGCAACAACGCACAAACAGATAACGAGGGCCTGCTGTGCACACGTATTTAATAACCTCAAGTTATCTGGTAACAGATAAACCACCCAAGGGAAATTACCAATGTGATGCAAGGAATTGATTTGGACAGACCTCAAAAACAAAAAAAGCAGTATAGTCCCTTTCCTCCATTACTATACCTAACTTGCATTGTTGACAGAGATGCATAATCTAATCTCAGAAGTTCAGGCTATCCACATGTAAAGCCAGATAGCGTAATGAACTTTCACAGTCACAACCTTTGCATTCAACAATCCGAAGTCTCAGCTGCTGCCAAATCTCCCCAGGTTTATTAAGATAAACGACACTCACAACAATTCATTCCAGCTCACACCTCGGACTACAAGCCAAGGATTTCTTTAGACTAGCACATGAACAGCACCCTTCTCCCACAATAAAAGCAGAAAAAATACACATTTCCCTCCTCAGCCCCTACACACAGACACACTTTCAATTGCACAGGAGAATCCAGTGGAGATGAGTGGGAAGCACACGTTGCTTTCCAAGGGGTTGATGAGGGCTGCTTTTTTAGGTGCGTTCTCAGGTCACCTCACAAACATCATATCTATGCATGCAAAGGGCTTAGGTGGACATGTCGCTGAATTCTCTTGGTGGTTGTAAGGCCCTGGGAATCTGACAGCACAAGAACCATGTATCAGCAAATAATTCCACTTCAAAACAGTAATCAGTAAACTAGCATGCCTCTGAACACAAAGCAGGCTTTGCAGAAGAGACCTGCGCCAGTAACTATTTCTTGAGCGATCTAACAAACATGTACACTGCTTGGGTTCATTTTGGTTTTTTTTTTCTAAATGATGCATAGTTCCAACCCTAGCCATGAAAGGGGGGTCCTATCTAGAAATATTGCTGCACCTTAATAAATCCCAATAGTATGGGAAGAACAATGAAAATAATCTTTTGGAAACTGTGGTAGCTGAACATCATGTTATGGAGGAGGGGGATACTGGAGAAAGAAATACTACCTCTGTTATTTTTTGTTAGTACTATTCTCTTGTAGTAGTGTCTTTATAATAAGGGCTGTAAATTCCTTTTATTTCCCTTTTATTATTTATTAGAGTACTGTTCAAAGACAGTGCATCCTGTCATAAGTATCACCAAGCCAACATTTCAGCAGCAGAGTATCTTGCAACACTTTGCACGACAGAGAGATAAATTGAGATGCCAGATGAATCTGCAAGGTCACATCAGAAGTTGCGGAAGGGAAGGAACAGAACCTGGGTCTCCCAAATTCCAGGGCAGTGCATTAATACTGCTTGATTTCCCTGAGGCTGTGATTCTGCAGCTTGAGCCATGGCCCATATGGAGCCCAGAGAACTCTGTGCAGTGCAAGAGATCATCTACATCACTGGGTCAGGATTAAGAGGCAGCTGATATCTGGAGCTCTTTTTAACGTCAACAGAAATGCATTACAACAAAGGAATTAAACACGGCCCTCCTGTTACTCTAACAAGGGGAGAGACTCACATGCTTACCTCCGAGTACAAAGTAGAGTTTGCTAAGGGTGTTAACATCAACAGAGGAAAAGAAAATAATTCTGCTCTAAGGTGAACATTCCTTCAAGCTCTTCAGTGAATTTAAATGTATGTGGCAAGGCAGGACTAATAAGAAAAGCAAATTAGAAAGCTCACAACTGAAAATAAAAGCCAGTTGGGTGTGTATGTGCTTACACCAGCGAACATGCAAACACAAGCTAAAAGTAGAAGGGGGATTTTCCAAACACTGCCAATTGTTACCAACTGCCATACAAACAACAAAGCAAAGGTACAGAGGCTGCTATGTATCTCTTCATGGCAACACCAAGAACACTTCAACCAGAAAGGTGTTTAAATCTTCAAAATATCTCCAAGCACAGACCTGTAATTATATAATCTTAATTGCTCCACTCAACTTACTGATTGCTAGATGTTTGAATTGATCTCAGCAGGAACACTATTCCACCCTGGTTTACTGTGTATGACCGCTTCCCATTTAGGGACTGTTACTGGGTATATTATGACCACAATAATGTGACCACAACCATGGTTAAACCTGGTCAGGAACAAGCACTACCACTGAATTCAGACATTCATATCACATCTGATACAAGAACAACTTCTGATATTTATTTAGATACGATAGTTTTGGAAAGGAAGCATAAAGTGAGAAGTAGACAAGCACCAAGACTGTGCATTAGAGGTGACACAGTGAATAGAATGCACCGCTGAAATAACCACTGCCAAAACTCTGAGTTCATAATTTCATTTCTTAGTGTTCCTGGATTCATTTGTAAAATGACCTTTAAATGTTAAAAAGAAGTGTCTGAGAAATGCATTCTAGTCCCAGCTGGATAGCAGCTGTTTCCAGTAATCTAAGTGGCTTTTTTTTCCCCAATATACGGTATTTAATTCTAATCTATTTCTTGGATGTGAACAGAACAGAAAAATCACTATTCAGAAAAAAGAAACTAAATGTCTGAACAGAGCCAGAGCAGACTGTATAAATCTAGAAAAATACAATCTAAAGAGCACATTAGAAATACTCTGTATTTCTATAACCGTAAGATGCAGCAAGCCGCTTGCTGTAGTGTAAACTTGATAAATAATCATGAGTCCAAGAAGCAGTGTGGCAGTTCATGTTATAACAGATACATATGGAAAAAAAACCTGCCAATTAAAACACAATAATACAAATGTAACTACTTTATTTCTGGAGTGGATTCAGAGGAAATCAGTCACATAAGTTGCATTAAAAATGGAACATGCAAATATGCAGTTAGAAATGAAGCAGAGCTGCTCTCTGGATCAAACCTCTCTCTAACAGCAAGGATGTTGAGAATAGGACTGTAAAAGGAAGAGGAAATAGAAAGTAATCACAGAATACTTCTGGTTCAAAGGGACCTCTGCCATTCAAGCCTCAACTCAAAGCAGGTCCAATTAAACAATGTTAAGTAACATTTGCTATTAAACAGTTATTTAAAAGAATGCCAGAGAGCATTAAAAGATAGGTTTTGGTTTTAATACATAGGATGGCCTTGCACGCCACATTGTTTTTTATGAAAATCTTACTTTACCTCAAAATTTATAATTCAACTTCAAACTCATTGAATAGAATTACTTCCTTGGGACCAAACCAGTAGCTAGCATGCACCAAACCTGATGATATTGTGAGAGCATCCTTGGGGGTCAGGAAAGCAATAACACTATTTCTCCTTTTGAGATCTCACTCTACAAACTAAAGTGCAGTTAAGGAAAACGAAACCAAATCACCTTCTGCGGTGCATTTTTTTAACTATGTCCAAGTGTAGAGTTGTCAGCTCTTCTTTTGAATGACTGACTCTTACTCTACCAGAGAATGCTTACACATCAGATGCAAAATGTTCTGTCCATATTCCATGTCAGAAAGATTGATTTCTTGACTACCTGTGATGATGTTGTGCGTGACCTGCCCCCCTTCAAAGGTGGACTGCCACTTGCAGAAGAATGCAATTCACCACAGCAATAGCAATACAGCACCCAGTACACCAAGGAGCAACACAGCCTGCCTGGGCAGGAGGGCTCTTTTTGACAGATGGGATTAGTTCTCAGAAAGGACTTGTTTTTACATCAGCAGAGCTGCATTCAGACAAGATGTTTCTGTCAACAGACAAAAGAAAAAAAAAAAGGGAAATTATACCAGTATGAGCATTTTTTGTTCGTTATTCTAATGGCTAATATGTTGCCGGCAATGCAAAGAAGAATAGATCGGATAATACCACTTGCAAGTAAAAATTTTACAGGGTGAGATATTGATATCACTGACGTTTCAATGAGAACTTTTCAGAAGAAACTGTTACGTGTCCAGGACCTGAATGCAACGTCATACATGACATCATAGCAAGCGCAAGTTATAATTAGCCCTTGTAAAAGCCAGCTCTCACATGCCCTTGTATTATATCATATAGTCTTGAAAAGTTCTGCTGAACACAATGTATTACATCACACATCCGTCAGAATCTGCTAACTAACCTGTCATAAAAAGAAAGGGCAGGACCTATCCCATCACATGCCAAGCAAGCAAAGAGCAGCATTCCTCCTACAATCATAGGAGGAATGTCACCTCACAGACCACTGCCAAGTTAATTTGGGACAATCTGGTACCTATCTACTGTGCTATTTAAGTCATGGGTTTTAATTCACATTATTTGACTAACTTGGAAATTATAATGTCTCCTTTTTGAAACTTCCTAAAAATATGGACAAAATCCAAATAGTTCTTACTCCTGTAAAGCACCCATTCAAATCAGAAATTATTTGGTTTGAATACCATAAGAGCTGCAGGGTTTGTTTCTATCTAAAGATAGATCTATCAAAAGTTTCTATCGAAAGTTTCTATCTATCTAAAGATAGAAACTGGTTTTTTGGAAGAATCACTATGTACATTTTGAAATTAAACAACAAATTCTGGCTTGCTTCTTTCCCAGCATATTTGATTACTCCTTAGGAGTAACACAGTACTGGGACCGTGCTATTTGGTAGCTGTGGAAAACCTCTAAATCCGGCATATATGATCTCCAAGTAAAGGACTGCTTATTATAATAGTTTATCATCCACTGCTTCCTAAAAATCCTAAACTCCAAGTCTTAAGAGAACACAACAGCATACAATTTGTAGCTTTAGATGAAATACATCATCATGCAACAAATTATTCCAAGCCTTTCATCAGCTATTATCAAAAATTTCTCTGTAGGCATTTAATCACATTCTATCCATTAGTTTTAAAGAAATGTTTGGAGTTTAATTGTTATATTGCCAATGTTGCTTATGCCCTGTCTTTTTGCATCAGAAACATATGAGGGACAGTAGCAGCAACCCTTACGTTTTCTGAAAAAAAAAAAAAAAAGGCAAGGCATTAAAAATAACCCAGGCATTACCTTGAAACTAAAGTTCTTAATACCTTTTCAATTCACAATAGAGGAACAGCATTGTTACTAGCATCCTACTGCAGTCTGGGAAAGATTTGGTTAAATCCTGCTTAATTGGGAGTACGTTATTTTAAAATTAAAGTATGTTAATCTGGCTACTAGCATGCCTCCCAGCAGGGTGAAAACCTTGCTTGCATAAAACATGAGCATAGAACACACACCAGCCTTGCTTTTCCAGCTCCCCAGAAACAACCAGCAGTAGTGTCAATATTTTTTGACGTTCCAAGCAGTGAAAGTGTTTTTTCACTGTGATGAGATAGGGCAGAATTCCACCGACTCCAGCACTCTCTCCTAGAATTTGGAGTGAGCAGCCAGAGGCTCAGGTGACGGGGCTGCTCCAGGTTTCTGTTTTACACTGCAGGTGGCTGGAACTCCCAGTACCTGGTCTGGACTGCAGGAAGCAGGCTGGGCTACCAGTTCAAGTTCTCATCTCATCAGCAAACGCAGAGCTGGTTGGTGCCGGCTGAGAAACCCACGAGGAAATGCACAGCACTTCTGGATCTGCTGCCTGGGATTCAGCGGGTAGCAGTCCTCTCTCTGAATTGGTCACACATCAACACCTGACACCGCCAAGGGCAGCAGCTCATGAGATGCTAAGGATAATGGTCACAGAAAATGGACCGAAATCAAAAGCGTGAACTGGGCACTGAAATGACAGATCTTGCAAGATCCCACTAAAGAGCATTTCCACAGGGGACGATGACAATGCCTACATTTAACAAAAACATTTAAACATTTTCATTGAGTATTAGGCAAACAAGAGTCCAGAAGAATATTCTTGAATTATAATTTCTCTTACTAATATTTACCTACATTACAACAGGCTTGTTCATCTTTTGCGTTCTGGTAAACATTGCATTAATTTTAGTTCGTATCCTTTCTCATTATTTTGTGTCATTTAATTTTAGCTTTTTCTTCAAAATTTACCTTCTAAAGCAATGCTTTAAGACCTATGGTCAAAGCAGAGAGACCCTAAGACCTATCAGCCTCTGCCCAGTAAGTGCAATTCAGGATGTGTCAAACTTACATGTTCATGTGGAGAACTACGCACACAGGCATTTGTATCCAGCCCCTCCCCTAATGCGCTTTTTAGATAGCTTCCTTTGCTCAATAAATACCGTAAATTTTAAGTGTCTTCACGAAGAGCTCTCAGCATATACACACTGTACTTCTGAATCCTGACATTTATATAAAATATTGCTCGGGAACTGTAAGGTCTTTTCCAGGAGATCTTTTTACAAAGGATTGTTAGCACCAAGTACTGTCTGTATCTCACTTAGCTGTGATGTGGTCTGTAGCACGGTAAACCTACTGTACTCCATTATAGAGATTCAAAGGCTTGAAACTATCACCTCCTATCCAATTCTTTCAGTATACCATTTGACCTTTCTTTGTGAATAATGATTTTTGCACAGATACAGGCTAATTTCCTTGGACTGGATTTTGATTTGCAATGATTTGCAATTTGATTTGCAGTATATCACATTTTTCAGAATAGTTACTGGCTGACTTCTCAGATTTAAACATTTTTGCATCTTCAAAAGAGTGCTTCTTGCGCAGCTAAATTTCATAACGAAATTCCATGATTAAATTCTCTCCAACTATGAGCATTAAATTTCTACCTTGTCTGCATATTGCAGTATGTTGTATTGAAAACCACTTGACAACTTCAGACTGGATAATGATCTCATTTTCCTATATGGCATTCATCTTGGTTAACCTTAGAGGGTTATTATACAGCTATATTCTTATTATTATGTCACAGGAGGAGATTGCTCCAGAAGGCATTACACTCAGAGTTATTATATCCAAATATTTAAAATACTGAGCAGCATTTATTGCATATAAATCACAGAATCACAGAATCACATTTTGGTGATGTTTCCAAAGCTCTAAAAGCCTCAGACATAGGTCTCAAAGCTGAACCGCAAAAAGCTCCTCCAGGCATGTGACTCTTCCATCTTCAAGGGCCTCACACCACCCCCTTTCTAAATCTGCCCTGATAGGAGAAGCTACAAATGTGTGAATTATACTCTACAGAGCAAACACGGCCATACTACCTATGTTGGAAAGATTTAAGTGGCCTAAACAAATCGCAAGTTAACATAAAATTTTTGTGATGTTTTGTGAGTCAGACTAATAAATGTATATGCTTGTCACACAGCCAGCCCACCTGATGTATTTTCCCAGGTTCTCACTCCCTGTCACCAACACTGGAGATACAATTATAGCCGCCATGACACACTGGGAGAAGGCAAGACAGATCAAAAGAACATGGACATTTGGACTCTGCCTTAATCCCAAGACCATCATCTCATCCATGACGTGAACCAGCAGGTTACATTTCATCTGATCAAACCAAAGGAGAGTGCTGCCTCGATGTTCACTGCCCTACTAGCACTGGCTAGCTGCTACTTCAATCTATAAAGCACAAAAAAAGTCTATGTAACAACACATCTGCTTACTAAAGTTGGGGTATAATTACACCCAACTTACTGTCATGCAAATCTTTGCCACTGGATAGGAAAGTGGCCCAGCTTTACGCAGTCCTTAACCACACGCATTCCGCGCAGTATTTCCACTGAAGAGGTTTATATGCTCTTCAGAAGAGCTATGTGTGAAGCTGTTGTCAAAGGAACTGACAGGGTTTGCTACCAGAGCTACATTTGCAGTTCACATCAAGAATGGGAACGTGACCACACGCTGCAATTCCAAGTAGGGAACTCGAACCAGGAAAATAAGAAACTCCAGTAAATGTCATAAACATAGAAAGACAAAATACTTGAAGAGGTAAACAAGAAGTGGTCACAGTTCAAATACTGCAAACTGGAGACTAGTCAATATTGCCGCCTTTCACCACAGACAAATTAGGGTGATTAAAACCATTACAACACAGAGAGCTAGTATGTTTCATGACATTGCTTTAAAAAACTCGGCAAATATTTTTTTTTTCCTCTGTTAGACCATCCAGGAGAATAAAAACCCACAAACCTACTATGCAGCAAAAGCAAATCACCTTCTGAAACCCAAGATCACCAACTCACAAGAAGTTACTCTCAAGCCTTTTTGCTAAGCTGCACATAAAAATTTACATCAGACTTCCTTTTTTTATTTGCTACATGAATGAATCTTCACCGTAGCTAAAAAGTAAACACTGTGGGTGTTGATTGGAAGCATTTGTGAAAACTAATTAAAATTGCTGTGCTGCAATCGTGCTTCAGAAAAGGTTTTTTGTATCAAATCCTAATAAAGATTTGTTTGTCTTGTACATGCTTTGTTTAATCCCTTCAGGTAGATAAACAAAGAACTTATTAGTCATATCTTAACAAAGAGAGGGAGCGGCAATTCTCTTCTAATCAAAGTACTTTCTTTACAGTTAAATCTAAAGCCATTAATTAGGGGCCTTGGTACAAGTTATCCCCCAGATACCTACAACTCTTAAAAAAAGGGGTGTCAAGATAAGCACTGGGAAAGCATATTCCCAGGGAAGAGACTCAGGGAACACCGCTTTTGAAAAGGCATTGGTGCGTGCCAGAAGCCACACGAGTAGGTTGGTTACAGTTTGGAAATGAGCTGTTGCTACCTTGCGATCAGCCACCTCAAACATACCTGGCAGGTTCTGAAGTACTCCACTGATGTAGATTTTTGCTCCTCATCTCAAAACAAATCAGCTTTGTACATCCTTCCAATACCAACCCATGCGACCACTGCTTCCACGTGATCATCCCCTAATGAACTAGTCTTCCCTGCTGTTTTGCTCTCATTGAGACTATCCTTCCCTAACGACATGACACGGACCTGATATTTGATATATACTAGCACCCACAAACCCCTCTGAAATCAGCTATGTCTCTTTCCTCTTGTCTGTACCTACACATAACATCTATACTCACCAAAAAATACCTTATTTTTCTCCACCTTTCTGCTACTTTGCTTTTGGAACTCATTGATCCCTTTGGTTTGATTTACATTGTACTGAACTAAATCAGCAAGTGTACCAGGGCACACCTCCTAAAGGTTCTTCACTGTTGTCTTCAGTAAAATCCAGTCACTTCTTTCTTTTCATAAACACTTTGTATTTCACTGCTTCATGACCAATCACCATTAAAACCTCTCTGTCTGAAAGCCTAAAATATCCACTAGCAGAGTATTACCCAGTATACGTGATTGGGATTTACTATTCAGCAAGTAAAGACTCTGTCCTATAAGGGCAGGGCACCATGGCATCCGAGGACACAGCCATACTGTGCAGTTCACAGCACATAGAACCACCTGAGCGAGCACTAATGAATTGCTACATCTGCATATGGAGTGCTATGCAGATGTACCGCCTCCAGGTCTGGGAGCAGCTTGACTGATTTACTTGCAAGACTGAGCCTACAGTACAGGAGAGGGAGGAGAGTTTGTAGATGTTTAATGTTTAAGGTGGCAATGACGAAGAAGTAGTCTTTCCAGTATAAGAAGAGAATAGTAACATTTGTAATAGCAGTATAATAGCAGTAGTTCACAGGGAAGTTCACCCTACGTGTTTTGACTGCATTTCCCTTGGAAGATTCTACTCCAGCCAGGCACGTGCTAGAGCTCTGGCAGAACACTCTGCAACGCCAGGGGAAAGGACCTGTCAGCTATGGTCTTCCGCCTGGAATGCTGAACAAATATTTAGCTGCCTTGGAGCCAGGCCACGCAGCACATCTTACAGATAAAGGCTGAGACCTCAGATCCACTTCAAATTGTTAAAAGAAGTTCATGCAGAGAGTGGGACGGGCTGCTATGTACAGTATGACATAGCTTTGTGACAGTTCCCTTAGAGGCCACCCCTACCTATCTCACGCTCCAGCTGCCCAGCCAAGGAGTGACTGACAGCGCTCGTGCCTGTGGCTGCGCACACCCTTTGGGCTGACTTTACTTACCCAGACCCTGAGGCACGGTACAAAACCACCTAAGTTGGTTCATGCACAGCCATCCCAGATGCATTTCCCTGACAAGTACAGTATCACTTTAATCTTTCATGCCAATATGCCATTCTTAAAATACTACTACCCATTTTCTTTGAATCTGTATTTCTAAGAACAACATTTTAGTCATATGAGACGTTGGTCTGAAGCTCTATCCTTTTAATTTTTGAAGGGAAGGCACTTTTACAACTCCTTAGCATCTAGACATCCGAAATACTTCTGTGAATTAAGATGACAAGAGCAGCTTTGGTGAGAACTATCCAGTGTCTGAATTAAGCAAATACAGTTAGTGAGGCTCAGCTGGGCTCATAGAGCAAAAGAGGTTACATCCACATGCAAAAATGCTGTCAATTTTTTTAACGTTTTAACTTTGTATTTCTGGCTTAAATTTCCAGTCACTAAATCTTTTTTTACCGGTGTTACAAAGATATTACTGCTGTTGGAGATTTTAAAAACCTAACTGGACATGGTACTGGTCAACTTTCTGTAGCTGGCCCAGCCTTGAGCAGAGGGTTGGGACTAGGTGATCTTCAGAGGCCCCTTCCTACCTCAGCCATCCTGTGACTCTGTGATAGAGTTCGCATCTGCCTCGGAGGGAATGCATTGATTTCTTTTGATGCACGCCCATCTTCTAAAAAGAAGCCATAGAACAAGCAGCCATAGAACAAATGGTAACACTGAGCAGATGGCCTGAGAGCAATACAGGAATTGGGACGCGTATGATATAGCCCTTGAACAATTCTGTGAGCTAGCAATGTCCAGTCATAATGTTACCAAACCCAAGATTTTAATCATAATACATTTTCAATCTCATAGACAAAGCAAAACCTTGCCAAGAAACTAAGTGCATGTTTCTGAAGCTGTAGGGTCAAGGTTTTAAAAACTTGAAACTTGACTCCTAAGCCCATGTTTACGTGACTGAATAGAAATTTCCTTATGTTCATAGATCTGCACAGAGACTAATCACTACAGCATTCAGCTGAATTAACAATTTCACCATCATTGAGATAACGGGAGTGTGTCTTTTTCACTAATGCTTATGCAACTCTGCGTATCAGTGACTAAGTAAAATTATAAAACCCTTCCACTTTAAACTATATATATCAGTTAATAAATACAAGTCATGCTGAAGTTATTCTTTGTCCCAAGTCTTCCAACAGCAGCAGTTTGCTAAACAAATTGAGTGTTGCAATTATTTGTTTGCAGATGGTAAATAAGAAAGCATTAATGCAAAGGAATATGGTGGTCTTATGCACCAAAGGTTGTCATGCAAAGAACAAGCTGTAAACCCTTTTACATATATTCTCCACATAAAGTTCAAATGGATTGCAGAGCCTGACTGATTGTTCGTCTTTCATACACAGCAATCTCTGTTTAAAAGCACGTCTCAAAATCTGGTAGTGTGGACAGAGTCAATGTTTTGAATATTACAAAAGGGATAGTAAAGATATCTCTAATGATGCCTATTGGCAAGGGAACATTCACAGCATTGTTAAGGGCTTTCAGAGGACCTAATTTTTCTATATTTGTCTAAGCCTCACAAAATTTTGAGGTCAGAAATTATTTATAGTAGAATAAAAATAAATCCACCAAATACAGAGGGAACTTTCTACTACTGGTTGCAACTTTTCCACCTTCTTCAACAGGAAGAACAGTTCCTGAGATGTTTTTATGACGGTCACAAACTCTAACAGGCTCGTTAGAATATGAAAACCCTGCCCTGAAAATCCACATGCTGGACTAATGACTGAGCATTTATAAACTGCACCTTAGAGCTTTTCCATTTAAAGACCAAAAATAGTTTGACAAATAGAGAATCAAAGACGGCAGCACTGAACAGACTTTGAGAGACCGTCTGGTCCTTCTTCCTGCCCTTCCACAGAGGGAACTGTGTTTCAATTAATCCTGACAGAAGCTCGTCTCATCTCTTCTTAGGTTTACTCAGCAAATATTTGCTGAGTATATATATATGCTCTTTATAGATGGATGAAATGAAGCATACAGTAAAGACCAATATATTAACAGTACACATCAGTTTCTTGTCCGTCAGAGTTAAAAATCACAATACCCCAAACCTATGGTGGTTAAATCTAGATACTTGCATTTGAAACCATAAAAATAACTTACTTCAGACTAACTACTTCAAAAGCCATGAGCTATAAAACAGAAGAACCGCACTAAAAGATCTAAAACTCTTTCCACAGCTCTCCACTGACAAGAATAATTTTCCCTCACAAATCGGAAGACCAAGAGGAACTCTAGAGTTACAAGCACTTTTGAACATTCATAAATATTAACATATTTCAGAAGGAAATGTCATTGTAGCAACTTTGCTTTTTGGGTTGATATTTCAGGATCGCCCTTTGATGGGGAAATGTAATGACAGACAGCAGTATCTCGCATGGCCAAGCTGAAGGATCTTTTTTCTGAGCAGAAGTTCACTGGAAAATGCAGTATCCTCCCACGAGCAATACTGAATAGTCACACCAGCAGCCTGTGGGGGGATGATAGCTCTAACAATTTGGCAAGATGGATAGCTGGCTCTAAACTCTACACAGTCATCAGTAACATTTAAAAACCAGCTTTTATACAGAACATGGAAAAACTGTCCAGATTTGCTCTCTGCCAAATCACTTGAATGCAACCAAAAAAAAAAGTCAAAGAACTAGTTTGAGAAAAAACACTTCAAATACTAAACTGCAGAAGAAATACAGGGAAGGTGTTAAGATATAAAGCTATCCATTTCAATAAAAGAAGAAAAAAATATTTTAAGACTTAAAAGTTAAACAAGAAAAGAATCAAATACATCAAATCACACCACAGACATAAGCAATTCAGGGAAAGGTATTTTACAGCCAATAAAAAAAAAAATAATCAAAATCTACTAAAATCAGCTGACTAAGAATGAAACTAATTTACCATCTTAGACAAAAAGCCTACAGCTGTTTTGTGATTTGCATTGATTTCTCTTTCAGATACAAAATATTTTTGGTTATTTCAATTATTCTCAATAATGTTAAAATTAATAGGGTGACAAGAATCTGTAGCTTGTCTAATAAATATGCCAGGTAGATGCCACAGCACTTACAGTTCCTTGGAATTATTTTTTTTTCATGTGTATACCAAATCTGTGGTAAACTAGCACTGTGTTTATGGAAACCAAGGCACTGATGCTCCTATTCATGACTTAGGGTATCATATGATCTAAATATTTTCATTGAATATAATGGCATTAAGGAGGAGGGGATCCATTATGAGTCTAACTACTAAACAGCACCTTAACCAAGGAGTACCTCACTGTTTCCCGGTGATATCTCACAAATATAAATCACACAACTAAATAAGTCTTACAATCTATTATAAATATACACAATTGGCTGTAAGCAATTAGTTAGGCTTTATGATTAGGGTGACACAGCGTTCAGTCCCTAATGAACAGAACAGGACAGTTAAAAGTGCTAGATACTTTTCAAAAGGGGACTAAATTTTAAGTGAGATTGTCTTGAGCAGACTTGTTCCCATTTTTGCATCTGTGCCAGGAACAGCACAATAGTAAACAAGTTTACTGACAGAAATGCCAAATAAACACATTGAGGAGCCTGGAACCTGACTCCAGGGACAGACCTGAGCAAGCAGTATAATTCCTCAAGCCTTCTTCAGAGCAACCGTGATTTGGCACGTGTTGGAGAGGCATTTATTTCCTAGGGAGAAAGGAAAGAATATCCTGCATGGCCACAACCGCTTTCTGTCATCACTCCTCCCTGCACTGGGATGGCTCACCTATTCCAAGGAGCGTGCGCGGTGTAGATCCATCCCCTAGCACTCCTGCTCCTCCTGCTCTGGAGGCATGTCCTGCATACTCTTGTGCGCTTACTTCACTCACTAGGCAGTTCACCCACAGAAACACGTAAATGTTCGTCTCCTGGAGGAGTTGAACAGTTGGAATCAGTATTGTATTAAAGTATATGTTGCATAATATTTACAGAGAAATCTGACTAAATTTTTCCAAAAGAATACCAGACAGAGCATATGTGCTGCCTCGTACTACCAAAGAAACACAGAACTATTAGGCAGTTATGCAGGTACTCTCAGGATTAATGTATAGTACCTATAGTAGAATTTTTAGAAACAAAGTGCCAGGCCAAGAATGTGTTCAGTGCTCCCTTCAAAACTGTCTGTTTATTCTACATAATTTGTGTATTTCTCAGTTGTCACTAGTCAAGCCCCTTTTGGGATGCTACTGAGCCCTTGGGCTGCAGCTTATGTCAACAAGGGTTCTACTGTTAATAGGATAATGCAGGCAGTTTACCCCTCAATTTCAACAATATCTTTAAGCAAATTATCCAAAACTAACAAAGAATGTCCTTCCATTTCTAAAAGAATCCCCTAAAAAATAGGAACGTATTTATTTTATACTTACTGATTTATTTTATACTTACTGATGTTCCCTTTTTTAGTCAGGAAACTACCGAACAGATAACCGATTACACATGATACTGAAAGTGGTATCAAACTTCAAAAATATAATACAAAAGCAGAGAAAACACTTTTCCCCTATCACAGCCAGTTATATAAATCACAGGAAATTCTACTGTAATGGTACATATGGCACACACAGAAATGCAGTTTTTGCACTGATAGGAACCTTTAAAAATTGCCAGAATCAGAAATCCACTTAGTTCAACTGGAGATGGGTAGGTAGAGGAAGTTAAGCCAGCAGAAAACTTGGCTCTGATAACCAAAGTAACCTGCTGTGACTAAAAGTTTCTGAGTGTGGACCGAAAAATATTTGAAATAAAATCCATCTCCAGCATACAGATTTGCTAACTCTGTATGGCTATATCTTATATGAGTCAAGTGATCACTGTTCTAGATTAAATGAATCACCCCCGTTACTGCTCTAATAAAAAGTCAGCCGGAGTAGCAGCGTAGCAGAGGACAGTCCATCCAGAGAGCTTTGCATTTTTCAAGAAAATACCCTATACAAACTTTAAACCAAGGGGTTTATACAACACACTGCAGCACCATAAAAACTAATGCAATTTGTGGAATATGTTTTGTCATATATCAGGACTAAGCCTCAGTACATAAGATCCTGTGTGAGAGATATAAATCACACACTGCTGTTTTTCATGTTACTTTGATAACTTTGATAATCCAATCCCAGGAAGTCAAATGAACTACTGAAAATACATCTTCCTTTACAGTTCTACTAACAATTCCTCTACTTTCTTCCTGACCTAAAGTCGATTGAGCTATTGTGCAGTAATCCACAGCTGATTAAACTCAGTTTGACATATTCTGATGCAACAGGCATATTTTTCTAGGGCACTTTCCATTATAAGGAATGCCGATTAGACCTGGTTTTTTTTTTTCCATTTTACTGTAACTAAAGCATCTCTCTCAGTGTTCCTCGTTTAGGGCCATAAAATGAAGGTTACTTTAACAAACCATTTTATTAACTCACCTCCCCTGAGGTTCTTCTTTTTAGATACTTTAAAAGACCTCTGACTTCCTAATTTTTGTGCTTTATTAAAAGAGCATAAAAAGAACAAATAGTGGACATGGCTAACCTCTACTGAGCACGCAGTCAGAATTACTTATCTCTGAAAATGACTGAGGCTTAGTTTTACACTCATCTTCCTGGTAGTCTCTGTAGGCCAGTCCCTCACACAGGAGCTCTAAGGAGCTGAAACTTCTGATAAGAGCTGACAGGATCACAGGGGTTCCAGTTACGTCCACTTGGGAAGACAACTCTTTTAATGATGAACCATTTCTAATTTGAAGAATATCACACTGTACAATGCAACCTATTAATGAAAAAGGAAGTCTTAGGAGGCAGGAAACACCCTTCAAGATCAGCCCTTACACTAACAGCAAAACCCCAAAAGCTTTTGACATTTGGTAAAGGTATAATGCTGACATAAGCAAAGGATAAAAAAGCTCTTCCTGTAAAAAAAAAAAAAAAAAAAAAAAAAGGAAAAAACAAACCCCAAAACTTTTTAAGTAAGGGAATATCCTCTTTTTCACCCTTCCATTTTTAAGAATAATTTTCAACTGAGAGCTTTCATGTATCTAATCTTGCTCTTTAGCTTTGATATCACGCGCGTCTAGTTTAATCTCAGCATCATTTTGACAAAAGGCAGAACACCACAACGTAAAAAGAGCTGTTTGTGATGAAAGCTTGAACACTACAATTACTGTACCATTCTCACCTCAGAGACTATTAATGTACATCTGCAAAACTGTCAACAGAAAATCCAATTCTACAGTGTGCAGTAAAATGGCAAATTTGACTGCCTAAAACTGGATTTACTGATCTGTCTTCTGCTGAAGTGCTCATGCCTGCATGACGCCTGAAGCTCTGTAGCGTATTCCAGGCTGTTGTAGGACCATCTAAGAGGGAAACACAGAGTATTTCACATGCTTAGTGTATTTTCAAGGATATGAACCACCAATATTTCCTGCTGTCAGACTCTCTCCAGAGCTCCTACTGGTGCATACAATAATAGAGCCCCTTATTCAGATTTCATATGTAAAGTTAAAAGAAAAGTGGATCAGTGAAAGTTTAGTCAGAGTTGCATAAAATACTGGTACATTTCAGGGTCAACTGAATATCAGGCAACCTGTAAAGTACTGCTGTATCGCTATGTAACAACTGATCTTTTCAGGCTTGTACGATAAAACTAAAGTACAAATTCTCTTATTTCGTCTGACGTGTTTCTCTTCCTATGATCTATGCAATCATTCTCCTGGAATGCCATCTATGCCCACATGTGACAATGCTCTTTTTACCAAGCCATTGAGGTTTCCTGTAACTTCATTATTTTCTGCTGTTCTCTTCTGGAAGACATAATTGCTGAAACGAAGAGACAGACTAGATAAAAATTTCAAAAATCTGTCACTGCTTACTTCAGATAGCTCTAGCAATGTGCAGATCTAGAAAAAAAAATAATGGCAAAATAATCTTGACAGTATTTTTCTTGCCCTTACGTAGTCTTTGGGTGCCCCAGGAAAAGGTAATTCTGGACAAGGCTTGTTTCTCAGTCATAAAATCTCCCTTTCTTTTACACGGCCTACCTTTTTTCTTGGCTATAGTATAGCTAAATCATTCCTCTCTGATATGAAAGCATGTTGCATAGCTTCTGCCTACTGCCACCTTCTTTGTCTCTCTCAATCTCTCCAGTTTGCCAGAGATGCTGGTAAACAACAACTATGAGTTACTAACCTCTCTGCTCAACTTCTGGTGAAAAAGCTTTCCTCAAAGCATAATAGTAAAAATTAATGCTATTTGTGAAATAGGTTTTGTCTTACATCAAGGCTAGTCTCAATACATAAGATCCTGCGTGCGAGATATAAACCATATGCACAGTCACGCAACTTTTGTCACAGTGTTCCTTAAGCTTTATCTATTTGTATGTGTGGGAAATGGTTAAAGAGAAGAAAGATTCCTTTGGAAACTGAGATATCTGATGAGAGAACACAAAACCAGACCCAGTGCTACACAGTTTCACTTGCATGTTCAAAACTGATTGCCAAAGGCACAAAGAAGTCTCAAGGGCACAAATATCACTAAAAAGTCATCTTAGACATTTCATATAAGAAGCAGGCTACAGGGAAATGTTTTAAACTTGTTGCTCATACAGTAATAATAATAGGCAGGGAGACATAGTTATTTGACATGGAGAAGTAAGTACATTTTTCAGGTACTGACATTGCACTTGTTCGTGGTAATAAAAAATGGAAATAATTGTTTATTTGCTGGCACGGGAGTTGTCAACTTGTTTATTTGCTGGCAAATGAGTTGTCAACTTGTTTTCCATTTTAGAAGACTTTGTTGTTCTCTTTCCACTTTGTGCACATGAGCAAAGATTGAGATTAGAGGCAACAGGTCAAGAGGAATAATCATTCCATAGCATGTAAAACTGATAGCCCACATACTTAGCCACAGAAATACATTTAAGCTTCCTAAAACTTCACCATAATTTGATTAGGTATATGGTATGTTTTTCAGATTCATAAAGCATTAAATTCTGTGTGCATCTCATTTTCTTGGGTGGTTTTTTTTTAAATCTTTTTTACTTTATTTTTCCAATTATTTCTACTATATGCAAATCTGCTGGTATTTGTACTGCTTGAAAAGACTGCCTCAAATAGAAGATGGCAGCTTGTGAAACATTAAACAATGATTAGACAGGCATTGGGCCAAAGGAGTGTGTCAGGAGCAAAGGAACAATGCAGCAGCCAACAGTAAGCTATCTTGAGAGAACTGAGAGCACTTAGCAATTCCATCAAGATTTTCCCTGCTGCCAAACGAAAACAACAATGATTCATGCTGCCATATTATTTAGCATTCGTCATGATTCTAAATCATTTATTGGAGACTTTACAGTGCAGTGCAGACAAACCCTGTTAATTTCAATGAAAGGCGAATTGTCCTTTGAATTGGCATCAAAATCATCTGTGAGAAGGCTTTGGAGCATCTACCATTCCTCTCAGATTACACTTGAAGGAAAAATAATATTTAAAAAAAATAATCTATCAGTTTATTTGCAAATTCCACTGCAAAACTCCATACAGGTGTGGCAGAAGGCTACTGCGAATACAGCTCCATGCAGGTCCGCCAGTCAGATGTCTTTGTCAGACTGCCCGAGAGAGCAAGATTTTCCCTGTCCTATATGAAGTAGGTTGCAGAACTTACTCAAAAAACTAACAGACTTCTAGACATTTGTGAAAATCATAAAGAACACGAAGGGTTAGTTTTTAGTATATAACCTGTATCTCCTTCCATACGGACTGGCAGCTCTATTTCTCTCTACCCAGACTCTCAAAACAGACTTCCAGTAAGTGGTGTCAACAAGGACTCTGGTTACGGAGGACCAAGAAAAACAAACCGCCCTTTCCAAATAAACTGGGTGAGGAAAAACAAGCAGAAATTTTCACCCTCTCACAGCCTAACCTTTAAGGCTTCATTTTTCCCATGTTAATTCCATCATTGTAAATGGAAATTTTAGCTTTTATATCTAGTTTAATCACAGTTTCCATAAAGTTTTAAATAGAGCTTCCCCAAGGCTTCCCAGTCTGCTTCTTGAAGCATACTAGTTAAAGTATGTTACTTTTCCAGTGCAAAAGGAAAGAACACCATTTGAGCAACAGCCACACAAATAACTAACAGTGAACAAGTGAAGTCAAGTAACTTAAAATTTGGTCATCCAATATATTTGGAGAACACTTTCAAATGTCAAGCATATCTACAGAAAAAGTATGCCAAAAGAAAAGTCAACATGAACTGATTTTTTTGTTCACAACAAGAATTCATATATCCTTTGATAAAAGGATCTGTACTTGAACTTTACAGTAGGTTGCACAATGTCTTTAAAACATCTAGCAATGCCTGTACAGGTGCCTTTGTGTATGCCTATTGGGTGAACATAGAACAGTCTGCAATTTATTCATATATTTTTTGCTAACTAATTTTTATCATTTGGTGATACACTCAACCAACCTTAAATACTTCCCTAGGCAAATCTCTTATCACGTCTTGGACCCTTCAACATATTAAGAATTTTCAGGTTCTATCACAAAGAAGTTAAGTGTTTGAAATTATTAGCTCTGGTAGGAATTCCTACCGCCAGTTTAAGTTGAGAAATCAGCATTGATTTGATGAAAGTTATCTTTTTATTGTTTTTTCTCTTTCAGAAAAGTATGCTTAGGTTAGGAGGAAAAGCTAAGTTTTAATAAAGTTAATTTAAAAGGTAATTTGTATTTCTTCCTTTATATAGGACACAATCTTTTAACTCCTTTGCCTAATACCACAGAGTATTTTCCCCACCCCCTGTCAAACTCTTGCAACTATAATTACCATTCTCTTGATAAGGAAAGAGAAAGAAATCCTTAAAAACTTCATTCAGGCTCTTAACAACTTACATTACTGGAATATCTCAAATACAAATTCTACTGGATGCAAGGAGATCTCTGGATACTTTATGGGAAAATATGTCAAAAGAAAATAATCTGATCAAACCAGAGTCACCTTACTGACATTAACAGATACCGATACCTCTCTCACAAGTTGTATGTAACTGTTTGTCACCGCACCGGATCTATACATATGGCTGCTACATAAATTTAGTGAGATGTGTTTGAGAATGTTATCAGTGGAAACCGTTCAAGACTTCTTGAAGGCAAAATAATCCCACAAATGTGAGAGAGGGGGAAAAAATTGAAAATAAAAGTTTTTTCAATCATACAATTTCTCAGAGATTTCTAGCAATTAATATTAAGGCTAAAATCACAGTGATGGTACTGAGAAATAGAACAAGGCAACATTTATACACACTGGCACTCACAGTCAGGATGCCACCAGCCCATAGCACTTCCAATGCACATGGGGTGAATACCTCATTGCTACCAGAAGAGCTTAAAACTAACCTGTTCTTACTGAATTTGACTGCAGTCCTTAACACCATGGGCCGCATATGGTTTCTGAATCACACCTGAAACAAGTGATGATATTTCCTATAAGCTGGCCCAAATCATTCTTCTAAAAGAATCCAAAGTACTAACATGCAGCTATTTATCATCACCCAGAAACTTCAGCTGTATTGTCTGTATTGTGCTTCGATATGATCAGTAACCTGAGAGCACGTTTGACTGTGCTCAAACCAAGGATTGTGTCATTAGGGGATGGCAGAACAGACACAGGGATGAAGAACAAGAAAATAATCACTGTGCATTGCACTACTTGACATATATAGGATACACAGCATATATGAAATAAATACGTGAATTGGTACACTGGGATTCAAGCTAAAACAAAACCACAATGAAAAAATGCCAGTATAGCTTTCAGTTTCATTTGCTGTATGAAAAAAAGAGAAGATATAAGAAAAATAAAACTGCAGCTGAAATCGTCCCTGGATTTTGTTTCCTAACTCCAGTTGTTCAGCGTTTCCTATATTATAGTTCAGACACTTCACTTTACTACCCTCCATTAGGATTAAATATGGCATGTAGATACTGCTGAGATGACACATAAATTAGTTCCACGCTGAAATCGGATACATTGTTACTCCAATCTTAAAGCTTAGTTTAATGTCAATGGGCTTTTCTTATTAGGGGGGAAAGGAAAAAAAAAAAAGCATTATCTGGTGATAAGGTTTGGAGGTGTACAAAATAACTTTTTCTCCATTCTGCTGCCTACATTAAACTGCCAGAAGGGAAAATGTTGGTTTTAGAAGGAGGTGCTGTCCTCTTGGGCTTGCTATACTGATTCTGACACAGAAAATGTATTTGTTAGATGGCAACACTGCAATCGTATTAGGACTGAATGAGTTAAATTACCTTGTGGATAGAATGAAAAATAAGATGACCACATATTACCTACTGCTGGCTAGGGAAGATTTGCTTCATATTATTATATGAACATTTGAATCAAAAACTCTGATGTCAGGAGTCTGCAATAAAAGCTCTGCTGCGCACTGATGATCCCTGATGTGGACAGGAACTATGCTATCAGCTTGCACACACATGGAAATTTGGCTTTCCCAACCATACAAACAGACTGTCTATACTGTATTGCAGATGATTAAAGTAACGGTTCTTTTGAAAGCCCACTTTCGGCAAACACCTGCTCAGCACACACTTCCACAGAGGCAAATGATCTAACAGATGCGGGAGTTCTCTGGGATGCACCAAAGAGCCACACTTTGGTGCAGTGGTCCTCCAGCCTCACCCCACTCTCGCAGCACTGGAGCTTCCTAACCTTCCAGAAAACAAAGGCCAAGGACCTTCCACATCAGTTATAAAGAACGGAGAACATGACATTTCCCATTATAAAACAAAGCAAACTGCATGCTGCTTTATCAGACAGCTTTCCTACAACTATAATTACAATGCTACAAAAATCAGTCTTGCCTCCAGCAAGGGATGCTATCCCCGCCCTCACGTGTGACTGAACGCGAGCCAACATTTGAGTCTGATGCAGTATGGAGTTCAGGCATGGGAGAGTTACAAACACTGATCTAAAAGAATACAACGTAATGATTTTTAAATGAAAGCAAAATGGAAAAACATGTCTGAAAAGGAGGCGTCAGAGAGAAAAAGCAGAAAAATGGGAGAACGATAAAAATGTGCCACAAAGGAAGGAGCAGAATACTCTGGGGGGAGAAGGAAAGGAAGGAGGGAGGTAGGGATGAGTCGGGCAGGAGCTCACTTAACGTGGCAAGGAGGAGCTGAATGGTGAGATGGGAAAAATGAAGGAGTGCAGTTTGTGAGAAAGAATAGCAAATACTGGGGTGGAGGAGACAGGGAGAAAATAAGAGGATCGGGTACACTGGAATTTGAAAAAATGGAGAATGGCGACCCCGACTGACGGACACAAGCTTATATAAAGAAACATGAGGTGTGTGGAATAGGTGTGAGGAAGCGAATGTCCGAAAAAATCAGACTGCCAGGATGGAATGAGGAAAAGGGAAGCGGACTGTGGGGATAAAGACCAAGGATACAGACCACCCCGGGCGAAAATGAAGGAACGAGCACAGGAGGTGAAAAAGGTGTGAAAAGTGATAAATCAAAGCAAAAGAGTGGCAAGAATAGTTGGGACAGCCAGCCATCTTTATTGGCAGCGTCCCTCTCTTTTCTGCTCTGTTGTTCGCTTCCCTTTGATATCCTAACTCCACAACCTTTTCGCTTTAAAGCAGGAATCAAATACAATGTCACAAGGACTGACAAGTAAGAGGAGAGAACAGTCTGCAGCTACTCTAGGACATGACCTTCAGGACCTACTGTCCTTATAAAAATCTCACAGTCCATTTACATTAGTGGGTCTTATTTTTTTTCCACAAGAGTTTTGAGCTGCATGGCCAGTCGTTGATGGGACATGAATGAAGCAAAGTGTCCACATACTCCACTCTCTCACACCTCAGAATAAGAACAACATTCCTCATTCTGTAACTTGTGCTGACTGCTGAAAGCGACAGCCAGAGGACTATGTTTTGCTTCTGGTTATTTTCTTCTTACATATTTTCAGATGCATCCAGAGTAGCTGGCACACAAGCCAAGACACATCTCATTGCAGTCTCCTAGAATCAGCACACAGCATGTAGCAGTAAACATATGCTCAAAGAATTGCCTTCATTTATTCAAGTTTCAGTGCTAAATGTTACTGTGCAAGTAAAATGCATAGTTTGTAACAACAGCTAACGTTGTTCGCAAATCTACAAAACAGACAGATTTCCTGGACTATAGATAAAATATATGCTTTTTAGCATCTGATTCCTAACTAGCATTACACAGCCCTCTTTCACGTAAATCCCTGCCAACGCTACTGAAAGTTTGCTTCAGTAAAGGCTCTGCAATAATACGGATTTCAACATAAAGACCTTTAACTAATAGGGGGAATGAATGTAGGCAGGTAAAGCAAAGCCTTCACAAAGCATAAATCATGGCCCAAAAGTGAATGCCGTTTTTAATATAGTTTGTCTTTCTCCTTGTTTTCAAATGTTTTTATTTGCCTTTGATTTTTGCTGGAACTGAGGTAAGAGAAGAACAAGAAGCCAAACAGAAGGACAGCAAGTCTGAAAGTTTTTCTTAGGAGACTTTTACTGACAGGTTTTTAAAGTCAATACTCATAGTTGTCTGGTCTTCAAGTAAGCCATCTTCAAATTATGCTGTAATACGAAATCTAGCATGCATTTGGACAGTACTTTTGAGGTTTATTCACCATTGCTTTTGTAAAGGAAAAAAAAAATAATCAGACAATCTTCTATTCCCACATATCTCTTAAATATAACCAAAGAAGAAATATACCTTTCTAATGGCAAGCTCTGGATGCCTTTTGGAAAGCTTCTTTTTATTCAGTATTTTGAGGACAATGTTGCAAATTTCTCAAAGGTGATACAGTTGCATCTGACCCACTTTCTACCTCTCTGTGCTAATTATCTTCGACAATGCAAGTCATAAAATTAGCATCCTGTGACATCCAGCATTATTACTGCAATTCAATAGCTGTATTCATGGAAATCTCAGGACAAAATGAGAATCTTTAAACTGAACACGTTAGAATATTTCATTCATAAGTAATGATTCAAAGAAAAAGGAAGAAACCTTATGAAATTTGAGCCTCTTTTGCAACATTTATTAACTTTAATATGAAAAAAATGTTATAGAGGATGATAATTATTGCTATAGTATAAAATTTTGTAAGGCATACTCTGGACACATTAATGCATACTGCCTCCCTGTGAAGCTGAGCATATCATGGCTCAGAATGAGGTTTTTAGAGAGATTTCAAATAATCTTAAAATATCTTCACAAGAGGTGCTTCTTAATGCAGCGGGGCATGATGCCAGCAAAAAGACTCAAAAGCCAAGACAGGACTCCAGTGGCACAGAAGGTCACCACCCTGTCCCTAGAGGGCACGATGCATTAAGCCAGAGAGTGAAGGAAATGCTATTCCAGTAGTTCCCCCAGCTCAGGCAATGCCTTTTCTAAATACATGTCTGAGGTCTAATTAACCATCAGCAGATGTGGGCATGGTCACTTAAAGTTTTTTTAAAGCCTCTTCTCTGCAAATCCCTCTCCTCAATTGCATTGAGTCAGCTGGAAAACTCTGCCACTTCCGAAGGCAAAAATGAATAAATTACTTTATTGCCAAGTTATAAGCTAATGAGTATATTATCTCTGAAAAGCAAACAGTGTTCCTGAGGAGAATGGGAAAGATTTTGATCTGACAGACAGGACTTAAAACTACAGTAAAATAGCCGAAATCAGTGCAGTCACTCTATTTACACCAATGTGACTGATACCCAAATAAGATCCAAATTAACAACACTGATACTTGGTTGGGGTTTTTTAATAAATCTTATGTTCTCTTTATACAACACACAGGCAGTCACCGAAATGTACTTTTTTTTAACCTTCAATTAAATTTTAATACTAATGTACCTAACAGCATATATGAAACATTTCAGTGTTATGCTTACCAGAATTCAACCAGAAAAGATGGTATGGTGAAATGCACGCATTAAGCCATGCAAATGGCTTTATCAAAATAAAGGATCAAAATTTTGGGACCTGTTAAATCTATTTTCTACTTTTAAATGGTACACACTGGCATTTTCAGAGTTTCCTAACTTAAAATTTTTATTTTAAAAAAGGGAAACCACAAAGAGATTAATTGTATTTTCCTGCAATATAATTGGGAACTTGAAAAACTGCACTGAGGTTTAGAGAAAGTCATAGATAATTCGCTTGACATACCCTGGAGTGCATGAAATAAAATACTATAGCTTATATTGTTCAAGACAAATGCACAGACGCTGTCCATACACTTGAATATATGGTTTCTAAATTAGCCTTCTCTGGATTTTTAAAAAACTAGTTCTTCCACTGCTCTTTTCTGAAAAAGAGATCTATTGAAATTAGGGATGAATTCAGGTGTTCATTACTAGATTCAGAATTTGTCTTGCAGCAAGGATTTATACCAGTTTACCTGTATATTGCTTCCTCTCAGAAGTGGGAGATTTTGGTGCTCTCCTCTAGTGCCAATCATCATATCTGCTTTTACTTTAAACGACTATACTATGAGAATCCAATCATATAGTGCAAGAGACACAAAATAAAAAATGTGTTCATTTGCACTCTGCCTGACCTCTGCTCTCAGTTTTTCTTTCGAGTCACTTCCAGTAGTGCGATGTTTCTTGCCTGTGAAATCCATGGCTGTGGCATTACAGAAAAAATATGTTACATCGAGTTATAAAAGTTGCCATCCCCGGCAAAAGCCTGAGAGTAAACATACCACTTATAATTAGGATTCTGACAGGTCTCGGCGAGAAGCAGAGTCTGGAGCCAGATGCAAGCGCAAAGCAAGCTTTTGCCCCCTCAGGTAACTTTACAGGGAAACCCAGAGTAACCCACTTATCTTACAAGCAGCAACACTCACAAGCTAAAGAGCTACTAACAAAAACACAGAGTGACACTAAACATAAAGGATTAGTTTCAGCAATGCTAGAAGGGAGAAAAAAAATTGAATATAGAATATTGTAAAAGCAAAAGTAAATTGTAAAATAAATATTTCAGGATTTAAACTAATAATAGAAAAGCCCATAAATCATCTTTACAATCGCCCCCTTTCCTACCGAACATCCATCCTCTCCAAATGGATGCCTATTACCAGGTCTTCAGCATACATTATGGGATAAAGAGGACTGTAGGAATCTAATTTACTACTGCTGGGAAGAGATGCCAGAGAAAGGACTAGAGGAGTAGCAGAAAATCCTGGAGAGCGCTGAATTTTTCTAGGAGACTAAGTATCGCTCTGCACAGTGTGATTTTGTATAGAATGACATGAAACCCCAAGCAAGGACAGTCAAACCAAAGGTTACCCTCCTCTCCATTTCTGTCCTCCTGTTTGGAGTGAGGAACCTAAGGATTTAAGGCACTGGAGGGTAAGAAAGGCAAGCCTGAATGAAGGGCACAGCCAACTATGAAAACATGACAGTGTACAGTTCCGATACTGATACTAACACAAAATGTGGCTGAACAGGTCTTCCTGAAAGATTACGCGGTTCCTGTGATTGCTTATCTATTTCAGGTAAGAAATAATGAAAAAGAATAATTTCGATAAGCACATAGAGCACAGTGCAAGGTGTATTGGTTAGTGAGCTCATCACAGTGATGACAGGCTCTCAGAAAAACACTGATGTTTCTGACATTGCAATGCGCACACTGGAATAACTGCCTGTGAATTACAGAAAATTAGATGCAAAATCTAGAAACCTCTTTTTTCAGCCAGTTTATTTTTCTTCTTCTATAGCTGCCTTCTGGCCAGTTCCTCTGTGTCCAGAGGCCTCGGGCCCTGCAGCACCAACAGCCATTCAGATTTATTGAGTTCCTGGCATCACGTTAACTGTACCTGTCTGAAAGACGCAGGAATGGATTTCTAAAACACAAGTACAAGTCCAAGCACACCAATCAAATTTGTATTTCAATTTTCTTTTTTCCTATCAAACTGCCATGTATTGCATGAGGGAGTGGGCAAAAATTAAGGACAGCAGGAATTCATCAGTAAAACCATGTCAAATGAGTGAACTACATGCTGAAGCAAATAAAAAGTCTTCCTCAGTTCACAAGATGTTTCTGAATGCCATATATATGTGTGTGCACGTGTGCACACGCATGTCGATTTTGCTTTTGGTTTGTTTGTTGGTTGGTTTTTTTTGTTTGTTTGTCTGTTTTTTTTACTTTGCTCATAGTTTACTGTTTCATGTGATTTTTCATTTACTTCATCACATTGCTACATCATAAATTGTGCCATAAACTAAGAATAACAACTCATAAATCCTGCGTGCCAATTTACCCACACTGTTCCAAGAGTAGGTGTTCCAAGAAAAGTTTGGCCAGCCTTTGGTAACTGTAAACATAGTTTTATTCGCTGGTACTGGAATTAGATTTGACATAAGTCTACATCAACTTGGGGTTTGCGTGTACTTTAAAGAGTCAGGATTTTACTTTTTACTTCATTAATAGCCAGCAGAAAATGAGATGATGAAGTGCATAGTCTGGGGTGGGGAATTTATTTACTTGTTTACCATGAGGTTTCTTTTCTGTATAAATCTGAGATATATTTATAATTAGCAGTGAGCCACAGGATCTAACTACAGGGATCACATAACAGCTCTAATGATGGCAAGAATAAGAGAAGCCCTTTGTTCAACATTTTCCTCCAACAGGATAAATTCAGATTCGCCCTGTATTTTAGAAGTTCAGAATTAAAAAAAAATTTGCTGTGCTGGTGGTTTAAGTTCAGCATCTTGTGCTTATTAAAATTTCATCGCTAAAGTTGCCAAAAAATAAAACTTGTAAATAATGCCCAGCATGGCCTCAGTGATATACACCTAGGGCAAGCACTGAGCCATCAGACATGGGCAGTCCAGTCCTTCAGATCACGGAGAGCAAAATCTGAGTACACGCAGTAGAAAAGCAGCAAGGTAAATGCTGCCAATGAGGAGAGAAGAGAACTGGAAATCTAAAGCATATGTCTAAGAAACACAGAAAGATGTTTTATACAAAAGAGAAAGTGAGTATGCACACGCAATCACAACCATACAACTGAAACAGGAAGACCACAGAAAGCATATAATCTTGAAAGCACTCTGAAGTTCTATGAGTAAAGCTTCTTAGGTCTCTAATCTATTGTTACACTCAAAATTCTGCTTACCAGACACCTTAAACATATAGAAACAGCATACTATCTTTGCACATTATCTTTTTAATATACACTGTTTCAGCGTATTTGAAGACAGTCCAGCAAGACTGTGGGATTAAGAACAGAAAAAATATACTAACAACATCTGAAATGCCAATGGGATAAACAGGAGCCAGAATTCCAGGATTCTCATGTATGATCCAATCTCGGGGGGTGGGGGTGAGGGAGGGGTGATGGGACGGGACACAAAAAAAAAAAAAAAAAAAGGGACCCAAACCTCTTACCATTATTACTGTTATCATCAACTAAAATAATCTCTTTGAGCAGGTGAGCAGGAGTCCGGTCAATGGCTGAATGAATGGAGCGCAGAATCACCGAGAGAGCTTCATTAACAAATATGAATACAATGCTGACCTCAGGAAGCCTGTCAGGAAATGTAAGGTTTCTGCACCTAAAGAAAAATGTAAAAAAAAAAACAAAAACAAAAACAAAAAAAGAGATGTAAACTGTTGGAAGTCACACAAACTGTTTCAGAGAAATCTATCGCCAGCCAGACAAGAACGACAAGAGAGCTTTTGTAGGCATGGATCAGAAGCACACCTGTTCAGAGCACATATAGGCAAGGACCAGATGAATTATGATCTAAAAAACAGGAATCCCTGAAAACAATATCCTGAATCTGCCTGTGCAACCAAGGCCTAGAGTGAGCTCACTTTTCTACCCAAGGCCCAAATCACTGAAAAATAGTTTGCACACCAAATGTAAACTCTTGTTTAAATGCAGCTTCCAACAGCACCTGTCCACAATGTCTTTCTGGACAGTGCAGACAGGAATAAACAGAGTTAACCCCTTGCTTCAGAAAGCATCTTCTTAATAGCCACATTAATGATTTTTGCTACAGAATCTACCACCTATCTCAGTCCAAATCAGGGGCTTCTTTCTCAACTCAGTAACAACACAGTAAAAGATCCAGCTCCAAAGAACATCCTGCTACAAAAGCTAAGAGACAGTGTAGCCAGAAAAACAAGTAAAAGGATGGAAAACTTACCTGAAAGCTCAGTCAAGATGTTTAATCAGAATGAGGAATACTTTTGTAACCTGATAGATTTTCCTGTGGTTTTTAAAAATATACATATTTTAGGCGCATTACAATTTGCTTATGCATACAGCAGTATGGAAGTGCCTCCCACAACTTCAAAGTTCCTTAATGTTTTACTGTTTTTTCTCTCCTTCATTTAAAAAAGGATTCACATTTTGTAATTTTATGAAGAATAGAAAGCCCTTTTACCAATTTCTATCTTTAAAACTGTCAGCAAAATATTTGCTTTTTTAAATAAAGCCACAAGTTAATAAAGTAAAAGTATTTCTTTTTCTCCGAAAATTTTAGTATTTTAATGCGATGTTTCTGAACAACAGTTAACTCCACCTTTTTCTCAGATCTGAAACTACTTACTAGGATGAAATTAGGCCACAGGCTGACCCAGGCACCTTTTCTAGATAGGCTCTGTACATAGAAATCATCAGTGCTAATACTCTTCTCTGCCTCCTGACAACACTGAAGTGGTTATCTCCTCTCAAGATGCCTAGAGTCACTACATCCAGGAACTCCTTAAAGCTGTTGAAAGCATTACTAACAGCTGATGTTTAGCATACAGAAAGCATGGATGGATTCAGAATTTTTAAATCATGCTTGAATGTGACTCCTTAATGAAATTTGTTCTTTAGTTCAAAGGGAAAGCATAGCATTTTTTTTTCCTTTGTATTTTAATCTGTATAGTCAAGAAATAAAGAGAAGTATTGCAAAAGCATTCCCCTTCACATGCTGGATATTGCATAAAAATGAAGCTGAATAAAGACAATGAATTTTTATGTATGTTTTTAAAGCTTCTGAAAAGAGTCAGTATGCAGGACACATGACATCTAAAAACACTGAGATACACGTAATATTCAGCTGGTCAACCAATTTTCTCAATTCAGTCATTAGTTTGAAATTGATGGAAATACATTAAAGACATTATTTAATATTTTAGGTACTTTTCTCTCTGTTACCACGTGACAGAATTACACAGACATGTAAAACAGATAACAGCCTTGAAAAAGTAACAACAGTTTTAGTCTTAAAATGTGTACACTGTATTTTTTAATAAGATGGTTCATCTTTCAGAAACAAGAAACCTGCTTACAGAGATCCATAGCTTTTTGTTCCATGGCATCAATACAAGGGAGAAACAATTAACATGGTGTTTGGATTTACCAATTTCCACTCCTAGCTTGATATTTTGGCAGCATAACAAATCAACGCTTACTTTCCAAAAACAGTTTATATTTGTAGTAGTGTGTCAGTTCCCTATTTTCAGTAGTAAGAGAGTTTTCAGCTTCAAGCATCAGACTGAAAAGCTTTCTTTGAAGCTTTCAGGAGAGCTGAAAGCATGTTACTTTTTTTTTTTTTTTTGAGTACCACTGGACAGCAGATCAAACATAACAGCTTGTGGAAGTGTCATTGTGCCATTTATAATCAATTGCTGCCCCTCCCTCCCCGTTGTTTTTTTCTTTAAAGTGAATAGCAATTCATTATAGATGATTTTTAACAAAATTTCACTACTCTTTAAAAATCAGATTCTCATAAATGCTTACATTTGGCCATTAAATCAGGTGCAGTCATGATTCTTACTGGTTTCAGGGAGTTTTGCTGGTAATGAAGAATTTCTAAGAAGGACTCATCAATAGATTCACATAGGAAATCTAAATAAAAATCTAAACATTGTATCTTTCAGCAAAGTGATATGTAACCTGTAAAGTACATAGCTGCTCAGAAGCACAGATACAAGACAGGAGAGGAGCTTTCTCCACGAACTACTGTGGGCCCCCTGCATTAATCAGAGCCATACGTACTTTCCTAGAGATAAGGACCTGAGTGTTTTTTATTCAAAATAAAACACTACGAGAAGCAGAGGGAGCTGCCTTTTCTTCCCAAAGACAACTAGTGCAAGGCAGCACTGGTTTTCTCTTTTAACCAGTAGTTCAGGAGTTAAAACCTTCAACCATGACAGAAGGAGCACAAGTTCAATCTTCTCTGATCTCCCCAGAGAGCTAACTACTTGCCAACTTGGTGTGATTATTTTCACTCCCCCTCTTCAGAGGCATTCCACTTCCTGTGGAGCAATTAAACGTACACTAAGTTGGAGTGATACCAAGTAAGTCTCTCTAGCCTCCTGTTAAGGACAAATTTCTTGGAAGAAGGACCTGCTTTGCAGTACCTGTTCCAATGGATGTTCATGCATTTTAAACACCGGACTTCACTCTTTATGGCTATGTCCAATCTTCTAGATTATAATGCCACAGTAACCTGTGATCACTTTTTTCTTTCTTTTGCAAGCTAATATTTATTGTTTTCATTTAAGAAGTGTTGCTTTGGCTGAAGGAATAAAGGCACCTTCACAAAGCCTGCAAATCAAGTGTCAGAGCACTTTATTGGGAAACAATACAGAATCACAGAATGGTTGAGGTTGGAACGGCCATCTGGAGGTCATCCTGTCCAGCCCCCTGCTCAAGCACGGTCACCTAGAGCCAGCTGCCCAGGACCTTATCCAGACAGCTTTTGGGGATCTCCAAAGATGGACACTCTACAACCTTTCCGGGCAATCTGTGCTAGTGCTCAGTCACCGTCACAGTAAAAAAGTGTTTCAGTCCGTGCCCATTGCTTCTGGTCCTATCACTGAGCACCAACGAAAAGAGCCTGGCTGCATCATCTTTGCAACCACCCTTCAGATATTTATATACATTGGCGACGTCCTCCCTGAGCTTCCTCTTCTCTAGGCTAAACAGTCCCAACTTGATATACGCACCTAAGTTTTCAAATCTTCTTCCGGAGAAAAGACAATTCTCCATACCTGCCTCCTGTACCCTAGAGTGAGTATTTTAGCCTCTGAAATCATTCACTAAAGAAAGGTCATCTTCTGTGGTGAACAATCACTTAAAGCACTGCTTAGAAACATTGCCTAGATGACTGAGTAGGTGAAGCAGGCACAAACTGACTTGGGCTCAGCACTGTCAAATCTGAGGTGAATCTTTGGCGAATGTGAATTTCTAGGTGCCATGAAGGTAAAGTGGCATCTGAAAATAGGATTTTCAAGGTGTGTATTTCAAGCTCAAAGTGTCTGGGAGGCCTCTGTACTTATGATCACACTACAGTTTTGTAATACGAACCCTCGCAGTTTTCCAAAAGTTACTAAGACCATTACGGATCCAGCTCCTTAAAGAACAGACCTATTCATGGCACACGGTGTCTGTGCACGTGCATGCCATTCTGCACTGACAACAAAAACTCCATATGCAATCTGGATACTATTACTTTGTAGATGTCGTCTCTTATACGCAGGTTAGATGTACAAATTTGCATGGACATAATGAGAAATTACTGACAAAATTCCAGTCTCCTGTACACCTTTATAAAGCTAGCACATTTCTGTTTGATGTAATAACTGAAATTTCATCCAAATTTAGAAAATTTGGCTTCAAACAGACTATGAACTTGTTAACAGGCTTAAATATACTGAAATAATTTTCAGTATTAGTCTGTAAAGAACCTTTTAGTGATTCACTTGTAGCCACTATGCATAGAGATATAAAACGGTCCAGCAAACAATGCTACAGCCAATCTATCTTTTAGCTGTCTAGCTTAGGCATAGTAGTATTTCTTATGCTCAGCCATACCAATGCACACAGATGATAAAAACGAAACTCTAGGAAAAATGGTAAGATATGTCACCTATCAGATAAAGAGCAACACAGGGATTTTGGAAAATATTTTAAATGGCAATGAAAATACACTGGAATTAGTTAAAAAAAGTTGCTTCCTTAAAAACTGGGCTTTTTGTCCCATGTCAATTAAGCTAAGGTTGAGATATAGGTAAAATGCACTTTTGTAAGAAATTAGTGACAAACTATATTACAAAAATGTTCCAGATGACAAAACCAGCCCCCAAAATACTGCTGCCCTACCACAAATCCACGCATAAATTGAAACATTCAAACAAAATTTCTGTTTCTCATGTCTTCCATTCATTTAAAGGAAATTGTTTGTATTGTTTTTCCTACCTGCATTCGCTTAAATCCTTTCAAATGACATTACACTGGACAAGATTTTCCATTGTCTCGCACCTTGTGCAGGACAAGAGCAAGGTGTTAAATGCTGTGAAAGTCATTTGACGTTGTCATTTTTGCTCTACCATACATTAAAAGATAACTACGTTTGAGACAAGCGAACAGAACTAGGCTCCCATTATGTCTAATTTCTTTAGTCTTTTCAAACGGATTCTTTTTCGATGAGGGTACGTTCCTAAATTGAATTATTTTTTTCTTTTTTCCATTCAGACTCATTTATCATCTTTACTTCCAGCTTGAATTCACTAATTTTTCAATGTGTAGAGATTTTTTTAAGAAAATGCATTTTCCTGCCTACATTGTTTTTCATATCAGATGATGACAATAAAGATTTATTTAAACAGATCAGAATTAAATCCATACACCTCAGATCATGCACAGAATGCAGAGCACTTGTGCAGTTCCACAAGTATGTCTGTCTTCCTCTTTATGCCAGGTTTTATGAGGAGTAAAATTCCATAATTCTCGGAATGAACAAGAAATAGCTATGAGAAAGAGTGCATGTAATATGTGTATAAAACATATGCTCAAGGGGGGAAAAGGGAGGAAATTGTATGGCTTAAAATCTTAGATCCATTAAGCGCTAAGAATCGAACGGTTGCGTGGCAACTGGCAACATACAAGTTTCAATGACAGCTCTGCTTTGGACTCATCTGGGGGCCTCGGACAAGACCCCCAAACCGCCCCTCCGCAAAGTGAGGCTCTTCCAAAAAAGACAAATCCACGAAGTATAAAGCATATTTCAGTATTATGACTGAGTGATTTTTAAATATAAATTCTAAATATTATTTAGAATTACAATAACGAGTATCATCCCAATGTAGCTAAAAAATTACCTCTAGCAACCTACTCCACTAAATTACATTGGGCTAATAACACCAAAGTAACAGTTGTCATGGTTACGGAAATTTAGAGAAACTCCTGGTATTCTATTTCAAGCACAACTCTGGTAAATGGAGGACAGCATACATTATGAATCTTCTTTCAAATATTTGTCCACAAGAAAATTATATTCCTCTCGCATATATGCATTGTGAAAAGACAATTTAGCCAATCACATTACAATTAGTTTAGCATAACTATGCAGTAGGAACAACAGAGCAAGAATGATTTGCTGTATTAATAACTTATCTCTGAGACCTTCTACAAATATGTATACAAGTTATAAAAAAGAATTATTTTCTGCAATTTTTTAGACCCTTTCAGCAAGACTTACGTGGGTATCGCAGCTAACAATGGCAACAGAACACATTTTTTGTTTTAATCACTAAATTATGTCATCTGTTCCACATTTTGTTAAAAACACAGGATGCAATAAAGCATATTACTAAAACATTTGGGGTTAAGGTATTGTTTCAGGAACATATGTGGGAGGGAGCTTTAGTTCCAACAGAATAAGAATTTCTCAGAGGCACAAGCAGAAATAGAATTGTACTTTCTTCAAGATCTGGTGACATTTTGTCATCAGCCAAAATGGCAAACGGAAAGTCAAGATGTATGGGAGGAAAAAAAATTCCATTCTGGCATAAATAAAATAAATAGCACTAAAACTCTTGCAAAGAAACTGAGTCTTGTAAGAACTCCAGTTCAACTATCTATGTTTATAATTTCATTTTGTGATCATTTTTCATTCTTCCTTTCGCTATTATCAGTATTTTTAGTCTTAACCAAATTATGCTAACAAGGCTAGCATTGAACAACATAAAAAGGGTTTTTTTCTTGATCTCTGGGGATTACAATCTATTATTACAGAACTACAGTCAGTGAGACAGTAATTCTGCTGCAAATCTAGAAATCTTTGTTTGCGGTCACCATCTTCTATTACAAGAGAGCAAAGCCAGGCATACAATTGTGTGAGGAATTTAAATACAGAGTTACCATATAACTATAAGCAACCATGGCTAACTTTTTTTTTCCTCGTGGCACCAATCCCTAAAAACAAACCAAAAATTTGTCATAAGGAAAGATTAGATAACAAGCTGGGAACTCGATACATATGCAGATAAGTTGCAAGGTTGTAACACAAGAGTGATTAGTTCTTGGTCTCCTAAGAATCTCACAGCATAGATTTAATTGTAACAGATTGATTTCCCACTCCTTTTAATAAAAGCTATAGGTCCATTTTTTTCTTGGTACTTAAACCCAAGATCTTTCTCTGAATAAAGCAATAAGAGCAGTAAACTGGGAGTTATGATCTCAATAAAACTCTTTTTTGGATGAACATGAGAAGAATTCTGTATAGGTATTTGGCCAAAAATTGTTAGCCCCTCATGGTACTATGCCATGGATTATTCTGAGTATGCTTTAGTGTAAATCTATGCCAAATGAAAGAACATCCACATGTTATGACACATTAATAAGAGACTGAGCGATCACGTGCAGATTACCGCTTCACATCATCTTTCAGTTAAAGGAGACAATAGGGAAGATCAAACCCAACAACTGTACATCGTTATTAGCTTAGGTTACTATAGCATCTTGGACTGCAGCTGATTTGAGAACACTGCTAGTGGTATTAAATACTTCTAGAGCAGCCATTTGAGGAGATGGGTTCAGCAGGGCAAACTGAAGCACAGATCAGAATCACAGAGGGTGGCCACTCAGGCAGTACACACCACTGCTATGAGTCCGTTTGAAGGCAGGCACAAGTGAGATAAGAAAAAGAAGAATCAAAGGTAGGGAGATGAGTAAAAGAGAGCACGAAATATGACAGAATTAAACACTAGGTATTTAACACGAATGCAGAATAAGTTGGTAATTTGAGGACTTCTGTCCAAAACAATACAATAGATAAAACATCAGGCTTTTGTGCTCTTTTAAAGGATTCCTCTGAAACATCAGATACACCATGCAATATTTATGCTATCTTCCATGAGTAGAAACAAAAGAACTCAGTCAGAAATCAACATGGAGCCACATCCGTAACTAACATAAGCCCAGCAAAACAGAACTGTTCAACAGACACATCTGGAAGTAAATACCTATGGAATGCAAGCCTGTAGGAGCTGGCTTTTGGGGAGAAGCAATGCTCACGTGCAAATGCCCAGCCCCGACCTCACAATTTGAGATCACATGTTTTTCTTACATCAGTTTCAATACAAGAAAACCTACAGGTTTATAGAAGTCTGACATACTGCACATACCACCATAACACTGATGGACGTTTTGGACAGATGTATACACATAAACAGCTTTTGTCTTAAAACAGATCACTCTCTTCAACCAGCAAATGCTTACTTTTTCTTCCTTGTAGTTATATTTGGATTCAGTGGATATCCTGCCTGCTCTGTTTGTGCCCACTTTATCACAAACCTAATTCTGCTGCTCTTCAAGACTTCCACCACTGTCCCTTGCCGAATTAAGCCTCAAAGTAATACAGTTTGGGACTGGTAAACTGCTTGAAACAAGAAATACTTACAAAATGGCCAAAGCCTTTTTCTGCACAGGAAACAGGACATCTCCTCTGCACTTGCCTAGACGCCAAACAGCACTGACTCAGCTAGGAAAAGGGCAAACCTGCTACAAGCCTAATGTTATACCATACTATTTAGTAATATCCATAGAAGAAAATACATCTGAGCTTTAAATGCTGCTTCTCTCACTCCACCCTTCCTGCCTTTGCTTCTTCATACAAATACTGTTTTTATCAATGCAAAAGAAGTTTGGCTGACTGCAGTTACACTGACTGAAAAAGTTGCTTTATGCCTGCTGGTCACGTCCTTCATATCATACAGGCTACACAGGAGCAAAACTCTGCAGAATAATGCCTCTGCTGGGATCCTGCTGCACACCTCTTTTTCCACTACCCCTCATTCTCTCATCACATAAGCAAAGAAGAATGTTATCTCTCTTTCCCACATGTGATTTAGCACACTGGATCAGGCAACAAAAAATTTACAAGCCAACCAAGTAGAATCCTAAGTGCTTCCACGCAAAAGGAGATTTGGTACACAGCTTTGGGAACCCTAAACAACCTAAGTTTTAATAATGTCTTTCTGTGTGAGCTTGTTCAACATTTCACTCATGACAAGCTTTGTGGGTACCGCCTGCCCTACTTAAAGTAATGAGCACAACAGAATTATAACTAACACAGAAGTATTATCCTGTTCCTGCACACAGTAAGGGCAACATTACCTTCCGCAATACTTCCAGGCTCATTAGAGCCAGTAGCTATTTGTTAGTCTGTGATGTAGATAGGTTATGGGCTAACAGATGCACATAAAGGTGGTAAAGAGCAGAGCACCCCATTTCAGCAGTAGAAAATAAATGGAGGCCTCGGGAAAGACAGTATAGGCTGTACTCCACAATACTGCTTGTACTAAGTGCTGCAAAAACAGAGCCTACTTCGGGATGTGACAATTACTTCAAGAGGCTGTCTTATCCAGGGGAGTTATTTACTATAATCTGTATTATAACAGATTAATTTGGACTGTGCTGGGGACTCCACTGTGCTAGCACAAATATTCACAGTGAAAAGTAATCAAATTCTGGACGTTTTATCACAGGACATGAGGCTCATGGCTGCACAGAGGGTTACAAACCACTCTGCAGTACCTAAACATGAGAAGGTCCCATTGCAAGGCGTGACAATTGCCACAGCCTGACCCAGCTGCAATCTGCTGTATGTTTCCATCTGACTGATGGCCATTTTGTTCCAGAGAAGAGTTGAAGTGCTTGGGCAGAGTGCACTGCCCTAACTACTAAATGTGGTCTCTCACCTCTGCATGCCACCCACATTGAAGGATTGTGCAAGGCCAAATATTTGCCCTCTCCTCCACATGTGCTGTGGCTCAGCAATCTCTAATCGTCCTCTGGTTTTCTCATAGCGTTAAAGGTTGACAATATCAACCCTAGAAAATCCTCTGCTATAATACGGGGTTATTATATACGTGGAGTGGCCTTTCTCACTGCAGAACCTTGCAAAGAAACGCTGAGCTCCTCTGCTAAGTTATTTTGACGTAAATTCTCAGAGCATTGCGGGCAGAAAGAAGGTCAAGGCTGAGTCATATCAGTATGATATAAAAGGGGCTACTAACATCACACGCTCCTGGCAGATCACTTAATTCTCCTGGTCTCAGCTGCAGCCAACCATATATGAATTATATTAGACTTCAGCTATACGTATATTTCTGTTGTCTTTCCAACTTACTATGTTTCATATGATACGTTATGAATACAGATGACAGACCACAACTGAGCCCAGACATATCTATATGAACACCATTCCTTTAGCTACTTGCCCACAAGCCTTTGCTGGGATTCCAACGTCATGCTGACTCTTGCAGAACCGCTGCTGAATGCAGGTTAATGAGCTTGACTAGACCTAGGCTAACACCGTTCAGAGCTGTTGTGGTACCTCTGTCATATCTGTGCTTTCACGCATTTCTAGTCAGAACAGGAATACCACAACTGACTAAGGTCCAGCAAAGTTGATTAACTCGGTCTCCATGCCACTTGCTGCGTGCGGTCTTCAGACCAAGCTGTCCTTGGCTTTCATACTATGCTGCTTTAGCCTAGTATCTGCCCATGGATAATTTAAATACATCTATATAGACTCTGGAAGTGACTAATGCAATTGGCTTTAAAAATAGGTGCTACAAATCCTAAAAATTGATTATTATAGTGGAAAACATACTCTTGCAGGGTAGGGTTTTTTTCCACAAGTCGTGTGTGTACTCTCACACAAATGAGAATTTGTATATCAGGAGTCGGAATTCAGCAACTTGATTTTCAGAATGCCCTGTACCTCTGTACTCCACAGGGTGCCATATACACAGCAGACAGTGAAGATACTATCTGGCAACACTCTTCATTTCCCTCAGTATCAGAATTTACTACATTTCAGTGTCGGATTACCTACTTGCTCCTGAACCATGATAAGGAAGGGGGGGATCTTTCTGAGCTACCATTACTAAGCCAGTATTTTGTATGCATGCATCCATAAACATATTGTAATGTCTAACATGTTTCTGGCAGATAGTTAACCAAGGATCAAACATTTCACAAAAATTAGGATCATGATTCATTTCTAACTGGAGTTCCTTTTAAAATCCCAACACTAATTTATTTCTTTCAACTACAGTAACATTTATTTTCTCTGTCTTTTTAATTTTTAAAACCCATAGCTATAAAAAATTTAGATTGAAATCATTCAGGAGACTCATTTCAAAAGAGATATAAGAACAGACACATTTCTGTCATTGATGTCTCGTTAGTTACAGAAGATTAATTTTCCCTCTGAATTAATTTAAAATTTAAAAAAAGATTGTCCCTACTGACAGTGCTAAACCGATTTAACCAAAATACACATATAATTGTATGGACCTTGATTTCCTTAAAGTCATCATTTCACCAAATCCACAATATAAATATTTCTAAACTCTGATATATAATGATATTATTATATATATATATAGCATAAATGTATTTAAAATTGCTGAAGTGTTGCTTGGAATTATGTTCATATAGTTTCATTAATATCGGACAACTTAATACAGGGTAAAATGTACTGCTTACTGCTTTAGTGATTAAAACATTTGGTTAAAGTAAGCGAATAAGATCACATCTGGATTCCTTTTCGAATTGGCAAGGAACTAAGAAGCCTTTCACATCTCGGTTACTGGTTCAATTCAGTAAGTACCCATGATGTTTAAAGATTTATTTTTTTTAGTGAGCTGCAAAAAAAACAGTTTTCCATTCACCCACTTCCCCATCCCCAGAGCTGCTGTTTGTTCAAAGGATCAGATGTATCACCAAGGCTGAAAAATGTGGAGCATTAACTGTCTCTGCAAATGGTCCTACCAGAACAGGCCTCAAATGCACTAAAAGGAAGGTTGTTCACTCCCTTGGACCCATCCATCTCACCAAGCCACTATGGAATAACAGCGGATGTATTTACCCTGCCTGACATGCATGCTTCCCAGCAGAGAACAGCCCAGTAAAGGAGGCTCCACAGGCTTTCAGCTGGTACACACTGCTTGACTAAATTGGGTATTTCGCCACTAGAGCTCAACAGTCTCACCTGCTTACTGATCTTTACCAGACAGTTCCGGGCTTTCAAAAAGTGCAGTTCTTATTTTATTCCTATCTTAGTCAGACCGTCTGATAAAACTGAAATTTAACATGAAAAGGTTATTCTTTTAGCTATGTGATGTAAATTGTAGGTGAGATTAAGGTTCCAAAGGATCCTGGGGAACTTTTTAAATGGATACTTAGTGGGATTTTAATAGCACTTAATTTGGACACTCTGGTCTTTCAGGAGACATTTGAAACTTCCATCCTTCACATATTTCATAGAAATTACTCATTCTGGCCATCGTATGTAAACTACCTTCTACATGATCACACAACACGACTTCCAGGTGAAAAGGAGCTAACAGACTCTACAACTCAGGACCTACAACGGTAGGTTGAACTACAGTACTTACCCATTAGGCCTAAGGTCAGGCAGGGGCCGGTCCAGTGGCAAGCGGTCGCTCAGGTAAGCGTTGTAGCCATAATACTGGAACTGTTTGAGTGCAATACGTCTGTTTTCAGGACTGAGATCCTGGCCCCAGTGAGCAAAGAGAGATGAGTCAGTGAACGCTTCAGCAGGATTTTCTTCCAGTTTTGGTGGAGCTTCTACAAAAGACAAAACACAAAAAGAAACAATTTCAGACTTTCATTCCAACAAGCTCAAGGGTAGGTTACTTTAAAAAGCATAACTTTAGGGAGAACACCACACAGAACATCACATGCTGCCGGCTTACAGCAGCCTGTAAGTCCTTGCATAACATGCCCTTCACCTCTCACGACAGTGTAACTATTATCACCCAAGGCTCAAAATTTAATATTCAAAATACAGTTAAAAACAACTATTTTTCATCACAATCACACTGAGGGCTGGGACCGATAAATCTAAATGAATTAAATTTCAAAAGTATTCTTATCGGACAATAACAAGAATGTTATTTTGTTTTTATATACAAAGATGAATTATTTCATTTCAGACTGAATTATCTTGCCAGAAAAAGATTAAAGTTTTGAAGGGGAAAAACAAAAACAAAGGAAGACAAGAGAGTCTGTACAGAACACACAAAATGGCTGCTGAAGTCTGTGTGTAAAATAAGTTCTTTGAAACTACAGATTCAACAGAGTGAAAAATTCACTGTACTTGGCACCCATGTTGAAATAGCAAACCACTTTCAGTCACGCAATAATTTTATGGTCAAGTTTACCAATCCAGCCTATTTGAATTTGTAGTCCATATTTAGGTGTGTGCAACGATGCTACTGGGATTGTCACTTTGTAATACTTGTGTCATTATGAAATGCTTTTGTTTCACGAGGCCACATCTCTGGCTGCTGTAACAAATAGAGAAGATGGGAAATTACATACCTAGAACTTAATATAAGAAGAGTTCCAGTACAATGAAATCACAGCACCTGTTCTCAATATTTAGTTGCTCAAGAAGTCTGTTCAGGGTGACTAGTAAGGTCTCTAACAGCACTATCTCACCTCTCCAACCAGCCCTTCGGTCTTTACTCAGGTGACCACACAATCTAACCCAGAGATCCCCCTCTCTCTGTAAAGACTTTATGATATACAGTACGCTACCAACTTGTTATCATAAACTAGTGACTCACAAAGAAAAAAAAGTCTTCATTTTCTGGAAGTCGGAATCATTTACAAACGGTCTCCCTAGCCATTAACAACTAATCAACTAAATAATAACTCCTATTTCTGAAGAGCTGTACTCGCAAACCATAACTGTTTGGTCACACAGAGACTTAAGAAAATAAAAGTGAATCTTTGGAAAGTCGTCAAATAGGTCCAATAGGCAGAAACTTCAACTGTGTCCAAAGTCCTCCGCAGTACCCACACCGTCACCTACAGGCCTGACAGCTGGCTTAAGCTAGCTGCATGGAAACACCTACAGCGAGCAGTTTATGTACTAGTAGTATATACCACCAGAATTGTGACTCCCAAAGAACGGCACAAAGCACATTTTTTGATCTCTTACTAAAAAGAACCCAAAATGCAAAAACATAAATTGAGAATATTAAGTTGTTTGATCTGTTGAAGATGTTTTCCTTTTTCCCCCCGACAATGCTGACAGGAAACTAATGACACTTACTTCCCTGCATTACATTCCAACCTCTGTAAATATTTAAAGTTTCTTTCTTTGTCAAAGTACTGCCTCCCAGCCTGAATCCTGGAATGGGCTCCAGGTCTTCAAAGATGAAAGACATGCCAAACCCTGCTACCACACAGACAAATGCGATAGAGTGAAGCTTGGGAGTTTACATACAACCCTGCAATGGAAATTAACAAAGCTTGATAAATTCAGATCATTTCAGAAGGTCCTAACTTGAGAAAGGCAGAATAGTCTTTAAATACCCATCCAAAAATCACAGCAAGGGGGAAAGTCACAGGTATCTCTGTTATTTGACAACTATGTGATCTCCACAAAACCAACCTGAATTTACACAAAGAATCTCACTAACTGTCTTCACATTGTAAGAGGTATTTAGATCAGGTACGTTCCCAATCCTGGACAGTAGAAATTAATGTTGCTTGGCACTTTTCAAGAACACATACATTCATGCTAGTCAAGAAAACTACACAAATATTTGTTCAACCTGTTGTGTGTTACATTAATCTGTATTTCTCCAAATCGAGCATACTCTCCCTGAAGGTTTTAACTTTTATATTTATTATTACACTCATGGCAGAAGACTGTAGGATCCACTCACATGCAAATAGCACAACAATGGATGAAGACACCTGAATAAAAAAAGACTCACATGAAGAATAACGCATGCATGTATATTTGTAACTGTGGGCAGTTCCAAGGATAATTTCTCATGGATGAAGAGCCACCCCAGAAACAACTGCCTTCACAGAATCCCACCCACGCAGGTATCTATTGAATCTTACCTAATGATTTTGTTGGCAAGAGTATTTCCTAAAGTGATCTATGAACCTCTTGCTGTTTTCTGGCTGAAAAGAACACTCAGTAATCTAGGTCGTATCTGCAAGACTAAGATTTTCCAGCAATGGATATATGTGAATTTAGTTTACAAGCTCTAATAAACCACTTGACAAACACAGCCATTTTTTGTATACTGAGCAAACATGTTATTTCAATATGTTGTTCTACAGGAAAAAAGCATTAGCAAGAATTTTCAATTAAAATTCCAATCAATGGAATTAAGCACACATCTCTGATGACAAAGTCTTTCTTGCCTTTATTTGGCTGAAAACCCTTGGGGGAAGCAACTTTATTCACACAAGCGACTTTATTTCTCACAAGAAATAAAACCACTTATTTTTAGACCATCAGCTGCCTTTCGACTAGTCAACAAGTGTATTTGATGCCTTAGTCTCTGAAAACAGATCTTGGCATGAAGTCTCACAGCTAGTTCTTCTTACCACTTGCTTCTACAATTACAGAACGATCATGGGAAGCCAAGGCTCAAAGGTGAACCAGTAATTAGTACTGCCTAAAGCAATACTAAGGTAGGCACATTTATCTGCTCAGGTATTACTAAAAAGGAAAGATCAGTTCCATTTTTCCTGTGGGGAGAAAGCTTACCGCCCACAGCACATTGCTGCAAATGTTAACGTAGGGTCTTACCTACATTAACTTTTCACAATGAGCAAAGAGCAGCACTGTACACAGACAGGTGCCTGGTATTAACTGACAGTTTGCCATTAAATCAATTGGTACCAGAGATAACTCACACAGACGTCAGCTGGATGTACACCTGGGGTGAGGAGGTCTCCTTCCAGACACCTGGCTGGTCATAGCATCAGCACAGGGTTGGTCACATACTGCTTACCTGAGTCAAAAAAACTCACAGTCTGTTTTCCATAAGCATCTGTGTGTCTTTAACTCATACTTTCTGGACCATGTTTACTAGTTCTGCAATTAATATTAATATAAAATCTATTGCTTCATCTGATCCCACTGACTGCAGGCTCCAAGATGGAAATTCACTCTCCTCTCTCTATTGTTCATCATATAGAATAAGTCAGAGACACCAAATCAGAAGACACCACTGAAATCGAGATTGTACATGACATGAAATCAATTCTCTCCTCCTAATAAAAGGTATTTTTATTAGTAATGGAAGCATGAATTAACTTGCATTAACAATGCCCTTGTAACGAAACACGTGCACGCTGGCTTCAATAGCCTTTTCTAGCGTATTGGGCACAAACAGCAAGGTTGATGTTGCAGAGGGGCTGCAGGAGCGGTCTCTGTTTGAGAAGGTCAGGTGCTGCCCTGAGCCAGACATAGCCACTTCCCCAACGGACTCACTGCTGGCCACTTCTGTGAAAAAATATTTAACAAAGGGCAGAAAATGACAAGGATGAAGGAACAAGCATGAAAGGGAGCAGCAAAGGGAAAAACAGCGGAAACAAGGAAATGAGAGAAGAGTAAGGTCAGGAGAGTAGGAGGTGCTCCATGTTGCCTTTGTTTGCTAATACCCAAGTTAGTGATGAAATGTTTGTGTTAATTGGTAACAAATTAAATACTTGCTTTCTTCAGAGGGTGTACAACCAAGCAGCAAATAAACAGACAACAAAACATTTATCCCTTATTATCAGTAAGAAACTGCAGACAAGCAATGTGTGAGATGTAAGAAGAAAAGACAGACGCTATCCCATCAGAAGTTACGCATTTCCTTTTGCTGATCTGTGGGTACTGCTGTGGTGTACCAGTGCATCCCTTTCCTTCCTTTCCCTTCCTTCATTTGTTATCTATTTATAACCTCTGCTTACTTTGTTAGTTTTCCTCAAATACAGATCTGTCTCTGCCATTTTTCATAAGGCAACTCATACCACTGGTACTCAAAGAACAATATGATAAAAAAACCTGATCAGACAGAAAGGAATTTAGGAAAGGATTTTCTTGATTACGACCAAGTGTATATATAGCATCGTTTGATAACAGCTAATGATGGCACAGAAATTGTTCTGCCCACCATGAAAACGCAATTATTTCCAGGGTAGTACAGGACAACCACTTAATTTACAACAGTATTCTTCAATTATGCAAAGAAGGAAATGAAGACTATTGTGTCCAACTGTAATTGTAGTAGTCTTCAAGCATCTTGGCAAAATATAATTATTTAATTACCATTTGCATAATGTAATTATTTACTCATTTTTCTACCCAACAAATGCATCGCTCTGTTTCAGAACCAAGAACGGGACCTCTAACAGCACTGATGCATTGGCTATGCAAAGGTTTAGCACTGACCTTTCTTCAGTTTTGTGACCAGTATAATCTTATGTTGCATCAACCTATTTCTTCCATATCTGCCATGCACATGCTGATCCTGCCCATTTATACTTCTTTATCAAGATTTTAAAAAGATCATGAGAACATCAGTTGATGCTTCAAGTTTCCAATGGCTTTAACTAGTAAGTTCATGAACTCATATAATACAATTTACAGCTGGCATTTAGCAGATTAAATGGGTAAAGGAATATGCCATGTTCAATCTAATTTCAGTGGTACCTAAGGCACAATGATGCTAAAGCATCTATAAGGAATAGTTTTTAAAGCAATTTAGCATTTAAATCTATAATTGGCACTGTGGCTATATTGTATCATGATCCATCTATAGAAGCCTTTAAGACTGAAAATAAATCAGTGGTCCTCTCTTCCATATGTTTCTGCAGTTAACTACTTGGTTTACAGAAGAGGACATAAAGACAACCTTGATCAGTAAGAGTTCAGTACTTTACAAGTCAGTAGACTGCACGTACTTTATCCTCCTCCATGTTGCTTGGACCGTCAACTGCTGCTAATAATAGACTTTTATCTCTTTTATTTTTTCTGATTTATTTTCCTAAGCTGTACATTGCATAACTTTTCTCCAGTTTATGACTGATGCTAAATTTGCTCTGTTGTAATATTTTTCATTATTTCTCATGCCTTTCTCTCCTTGACGTTTCATCATACAAGAACAGCCCCCCCAGCTATTAAGAGCCATTTCTACCAATTGTACCACAAAGCCTTGATGTAAAGAACCCGGATCAAAATATGCAACAGAAAATGCCAACAGAAAGGCCCATCCCTAATGACAACTGGGAAATCCTAGTAACATAGTTACACTATGGTAACTAAATAAATATGGCTCTGCATGATGAACTAGCAAATTTTGTAAAAAAACGTCACTTACGTGCATATTGCATAGCTCAAAAAAGAGACTCCCTTCAGGCCAACCCTGCTGAGAATGATGGAACTAACAAAATAGCCAGCTTCAACAGAAAAGCACACTGACATCATTACCTCTATCTCCATAAAAACCTTTCAAGCTCATTAAGAAATACTCATGTTTTTTTCAGCTTCATTCAGATGTGAACTTTTCTTCCTAAGAAAAGGTTACCATGAACAGGCTTACAATTAAGAAAAAGGGTCAAACCCAGAAAAGGGTTGCAAAAACACTTGCAGGGACAGATTCAGTCCTGGTGTTTGTTGTTACCAGTCCATAAGATTTGTTTTGGTTCTACCCCTCATTTAACTGCAGGTCTACTCGCAAAAGCAGCAGTGTTTCATATCGAAGCTTTACCGTTGTGAAAATGCCTTCCGTGGTATCAGAAGTGCTTTACAAAATTTGCAGTGTAAACTTATATGCTGATTTCAGTGAGTGCCAGTAACAAGAAGGGATAGACAGTAAGTCAGCAAAAATACCTTATCTGCAAAAACACCCCTATGTCAGCTATGCAGAAGGCATCGATAACTGAGAAAAAACTACACATGCTCAGGTGCAACAGGTCACTCACAAAAGAAAAACATGTTAGAAATGATGCCAGGGTGAATACAGAAAGGCTTTGATCACGTGCTCCGAGTTCTCCAGTGCTTGACACCTTGATTTACCAGCCTAAAAAGGAAGGATTAAAGAGGAAATGCAGTAACCATGTCTTACCTTAAAAGGTGGACTCATGATGTGAATCTAAGTGGACTATCATTAACGACAAAATAAACCTCAGCTCTCTTTGATGTTCAGCAGCCAGATTTTTGGGAAGTCAGGATAAACTCATAAATGCTTTTATGAAAGAGTACCATAGTTTGAAGAAACTGAAGGAACTGACTTTCTCACACAGCCTCAGCAGCCTTCACATTCTTGAGACAATCTTGAGAAGCTCACAGCAACTTTATGTGTTAGGATTGTCTCTGATGCTACTTCGGGAATTGTTTCAGGAGTTAAAGTACCAAGTTTTTCACAGGCCTAACGGCCTCAGACTCTGGCTCCCAACACTCAAAAAATTCAACTTCCTGCAGGTAATAGCATTTCATCTTTCTGTGGAAGGAAGGATCCTTTCATCCTTTTCCTCTACATGTGCCCTTCATCTGTTAGCCAATCTATACCCTCTATACCCTCTCGCCAGAGGCTATTCTATGTGACAGGTAAAAATCCCAGACTTGCATTGGGTCGTAGAGCCTTGATATAGTTCTTAAAAGTGTGAAAACTTTACCTAAATTTCGTCACATAGAAAGATACACAGAGGAAGATCCAACTTTCAAAGTCTATTGTAACTAGTGCAAACACGTTATTAGCATCCTTAATAATTACAGTCTGACAAGCCCTTTCTTGGAAGGCTGACCCCATGCAGGACACTGCTATAAATCCCCTACCAGATGAATGAACTTCTGAAATGAAAACATTACCTCCTGTTTGTACAGCATGATTAAACTCAGACAAGCAACAGCAGAAGCAGCTCACCAAGATGCAACACTGCATCAGCCACAGAGAAAAGTTTACTCAGAAGAAAAAAATCTAAAGTTACAGTAACAGCAACAGAGCTTCTCTCAGAAATGTTATTTTATGTGTTCTTTCACCCCTCAAAAAATCACAGTACTGCTGACAAGTTGTCAACATTAATATTGTTTTGTGCTGAAAAGTGAATTTCACTGTTTTGAATATTCAAGTTAAATTAATTCCCCTTGTCATAGTCTAGTTTTGTTCCCAAAGAACTGACTTCAATGGAACTGTACCTAAGAAAAAATGAAATATCTAAACGGGTTAAATTCTGCTTCCACTGTTTACTTACAGCTCAGTAAGTCATACTGAAGTTGCCAGGGTTCCCCAAAGAGAGTGACAGAGCCTGTCAGAGTCTGTCTGTACAGAGCATGAAGAGCAGTGAAGTCCTAATCTTAAAAAAAAAAAAAAAAAGTAATCCAAACTACAAACAAAACACGCAACCACAACTGAACTCAATATCCAGTATATGCATAGTCCAGTACATTCTGTAGTTAGTGTCAACACTGGACAGACCAGACAGACAGGGAATGGGAAAAAAAGAAGCCAAAGAAAAAGGTGATCCTTTCCTGAAGAGCTAACTGTCAAGAAGCCATGATAATACCACAAATAGTACACAATCAGTAAGAAACTTTAAAGATTAAACTGTACATGACAACACATAGAAGGAAATGCCAAAAACTCTCAACAGATTTTTTACGTTTTTGAGAACTTGAAACAGAACTTATTATTATTGATATGTTACCACTATCGCATTTTAGTGTAGTCAATACACATACATAATGGTAAGCTACTAGAGTGCTGGTAACATGTATTTTAATTTGCTTCTAAAAAAACCCAAAATCTCGTGGAAAAACTTGATTTTTTTCTGATAAAAAATCCCATGCTTATTGGGTGTATTAAGGTGGAAATTCAGTCTGGGTCTGCTGCTTAGCAGAAGTTCTTTCTCTCCCTGAAGTCACTCGCAAGTTCTAGAGACATAAACAGCAGACTGTATTTTCCCTATATGAATGACACAAGTAGATATAAACTAAGAGCCAGAGAGAGGAGTTTGGAATCTTTACCCAGATTCCTGCCCACACCAAAGTACTTTGAGGTTTTTTTCTCTTTCATCTTTGGCCAAATAGGCCACCCTGGAACCCTGTGCCCTCAGGAAGCCTGGGACAGACCCGGCTGGGTGTCCCCCTGAGCCCCACTGACACCAGCGCACAGGAATACTACACAAAGAGCCTGAACTCTCCCCAGACCATGGGTGCCACATGTCTCCACAGCATCCTCCCCTGTATTCACATTACCTAGATTTTCCCATTAACTGTTCACTAGACAAGACGGTGGGGAGCTATTCACTTATCAAATACATGCTCATAAAGGGATTAAGTTAATCGTGCCACACATTCTCAATAACATACTGATTTGTCATTTCCTTTAAGGGACTTACCAGAAACATCAAGGTATATTAGATGTTTGGTGATAGAAAGATCCATGAGATCTTTGAATTCAAATTAAGAAGTTCATACTATCAAGTCTTCTCAGATCTGAAATAATGGAATGCGTTAATATATTGCAAGAGACTGAAAAAGGGATGCTAACATGTACTTACTGAAACCCAGTGACAGCAATTCAAGATCTTACACAGCAAATGGACAGCCTGGGTATGGCAAGTTTGGTTTTCAAGTAATGCAGGTAGAGCAGCAACAGAATGGGAATCGTTGCAGTGACAATCCAACTCCTGAACATGTCAGAAGGCAGCTCACTTCTGCTAAAGAGTCACCTAAGACTCTGCTTCACTTTGCTCAGCATAAAGGCACTTGCAAATGTAAGAGATCCCGATGCTTCTTCCAAGGAAGAGACAGAGGAGAAGCCACTGGTGCCAGAAGGCTGCAGGTCACTGGTACAGAATCCTGCAAGACCTTCTACTTACCTGGGCTATGTGTCTTGAACATTTTATGTGATTGTTGATTGGTGCAGATGTCAGGCTGCAAACACAGGCAGCTTTCGGGTTTTGACAAATGGATGTTTGTCCCATTTGTACACAACTCTGCGTGTTCTATATAATATATATGTGAGTAAGTTCACCCAAAAAGGACAGGTGTTCATGTAAAGAAGTTAGATGTTTCCTGCCTTGGCAGACTTCGATATCCTAACAGTTCCTAAAAAGTTATTGCACAAACGCTACTTTACACTGAATGAAGATGTTTGAAGATGACTCTCAAAACGTGCTCAGCGCTAGAGGGCAGTGTAAGAAACGAAAATTTGTCTTCTGAGAGAATTCTGAAGGTTTTAAGGCTTCTTAAGAACTTGTCAAAGAGCTCTCAGAACTGTCAGTAGCAAACTTATAAACTGCTAATTAACCAGCAAATTCTATTACAGTTGTTATTTCCTAAGGGTAAGAAAACATATAGGAGAAAAATAAAATTATTATGTCATCAAGCAAATGCTAAACTATAAACAACACTGTATAGGAACAAGGTCTTGGTAAGGGCTCTCTATTTCTCCTGTACACACTAGAACTAGCCCATTCTGATCTGAATACGCTATAAATCCTGGCCATTGTTGTTTCTACCAGATACCTTCTCACTACTAGCCTATTAAATTTAAATTCCCCTCTAGCCATAACTGTGCCATGGATATAAATCAGGTTACATAGGTCCCTGCACCATTCTGACAAAGTTAACATAAAGTTACTACAAGCCTGGATAACCTGAAACTAGGGTAAAAACTTTTAACTTACTGGAAAGAGATTATAAAAGGAAATACTTATTTCCAAGTACAAATAATTTCCTCTGATAATATTGACCAGATGAAGACACAGAGCACTCGACAGGTACCAATACTGCACTTTGAAGGCTTTCTGTATCCTTTGACACTAATATTTTGTCTTCTCAAATGGGTAACATGCTGATTTTCAAAAAATACACTGTAAGGATATTGAAGATTAAGGAGTACCAAGTTCCAAATCTTCAGACTTTCTAAAATACATTTTTAAGATTGTCAAAAGCAATACTTCTCTGCATGCCTCATACTCGGAAACCAGATTTTATAAAAGCATCGATCCATTTAAAGTAACACAGAAGTGCTTAACTAAAGGCCTTCAAGATAAAGGGAGGTCAGAATAATTGTTTATTGACTCTTGCTTAAAGGACTACTGTTGGTTCATTACAAGAAATACATTTTAAACTGCAGAATTATTTTTCTCATTTCAAAAAATTTTGTACTTAAAGCACTAACAAACTCAACCTGTGGGCAAACATGCAACAATTTTTGGAATAACAGTCTAATGATACAACAATAAACTGCCAAAAATGCCTTAAAATTAATTTGGTGACCTTATTTTAGTCTGTGACACATAGATCTCAACATTACAAACTGCAGTGCAACCGTCATGAACTGATAGTGGTACCCGTAATCAAAACAGAGGAATGAGATGGGCACAATTACCAATCTAATTTTTCAGATAAGCATCATGATAGTCATGGTTCTGGTTAGCAGGAATAAACTCCCCTGCAATGCTGATTAGATCAGATTGTCAACTAAAGTGCTAAACCAGTTTAAGCTCATCATCTCTGGTGTCAGCTGTTTTGAGAGAGTTATGGCACTGGCCTAACACATTTCCTGACTTGGACCAAAAAGACAGCATGCTATCACACATAATGGCCACTTTTTAGTTATTTGTGATAATATTTTGAAAAATCCCCATCAAATTTCATTATAGGGAGCACTGTACAAACAAAAAGAAAAGAATGTACAAATTAGATCCTAATTTTACAGAACAGCCAAATGTTCAGTAACTTCACACAGAGGAAGTTCCATTGACTTTGGCGCCCGCAGGAGGACTTGAACAAACAACTTCCACGCGTACAACCTCATGCTTGCCTAACAGTATCTCAGTAGCTAATTTGGTTACACTGCCTATTTTTTCCAGGCAAGAATGGAAGACAACAGAAATTCACAGATGAGAGACCAGTTTGCATCCAGGAAACAGAGGTGCCAGAAATAGAGACTGCTTCTACCTGATGTCCAGTAACAAAGCTGAATTTCTAAAAATTACTTTCCTCACTTCCTTATTACCATGCAATAAATAAGTGGAAACACAGGAGATAGCTTATGGAAGGGCTAGTATTATGCAGTTACACTACTGCATTTACAAGCATTTTTTATTTGTAAATGGATGTAAAACAAGTGAATTATTGTGGAACTTTGGTTTGGGTTTTGTTTTTTTTTTTAGTTCACACATTTACCTCAGTTTTAACTGGAGTCAGATAGGATTAAGCAAATATTCTTGGGTAAGACCAGTGACTAAAATGGTCATTGGGTTAAAGCTGTAAAGGTTTTTGCTCAAAATGCACACCACTTTTGTCACCAGATGGAATAGGATCTCTCATACAGTACTGAGGCAGAGGTTTTGCATCTCTACTCCTCTGCAATCACCGCTGTCACAGAAAAGAGTGGAAATGTCATCATGGAGCACTGTAGGATGAGTAAGTATTGAACATAAAGCGCTGTAAAAATCTCATTTCAAAGGTGACATTCAGATTATGTAGATACTTCACATTTAATATACACAACTATTTCTTCCAGGTGAAATGATCAATGTTGAGGCCTACTATATTATGTAGAACTTTCACTCCTGTGGCCATTAAAATCTGTACCTTCTTTTATTCTTTGTTGAGGAGCTGACGCTGGTCATGTAATGCCCTGGGCAAATTCCAACGCAACAGAAGCTCTACATGCCAAAAGTGCTCCTGCAACCGGCACTGAATGCCATTTCACGTTTTCCCAACTTGCTTAGCTCCTTTCTTTCACATTGTGGAACTTCTGTTCCACCAAAAGAACTGCATTTTACCAACAGGGAATTTCATTATTACTGGTAGAATGGTTAACAAGTGTAAAGGTTGTTTTAAAATCCAGCTTATTTTGCATTTAGAACTAACATACATGAAGTTCACATGATTAACAAATAACTTTGTTGGGTTTTTTTGTTTTATTTAATTACCACGGTTTAAGGACAGCTTAAATCATAAACAGAGTGGACAGCTGCCTGTGGTGGCAGACCACCTACTTCACCTATTCAAAAGGAAGGGGGTGACCTTCTCCACGGAGGGCCCATTGCGTGGTGACAGGTTACTGCAATTATTGCTCCTGCCCAAGACTTTCCTCTAGCTTCCTGACCCGACCCTGTCCTGGCCCTTTCCTCTCCCCTCCTCTCCCAGCAAGCCAAAAGGGCAAGCAGAAGTTCTCTGAGAGAAAGGAGGAGGAGAATAGTGGATTTTGAAAAGGAGGAGGAGAAGCAGTAGCAAGCCCATGGACCCTCCAGCTGGACTTCCAGGACTGAGTGGACAGGGAGGCAGAGAAAGAAGTGGCCATTCCAGGCTGACTTCCAGCCGCCTCCAGTCTCCTCTCCCCCACTAACACCCAACCAATTCCTCCCAGCACAGTTACTAAAATAATAAAAATACTTGTTCTTTACATCATCCTGTCATCGCAGTTGAATAAATAGTTGAATATATTAGGCACTAGCATTCCTCAGCAAGCATGGAAAGGTTTGCAAAGCAAGCTCGAAGGGTACAGACGTACAGTCAATAAAATCTACGTATAAAGAGCATTCTGCAAAGGCAATAGAATAAACCAGATTCCAGAGGAAGGCTTAGGGTCAGAGACCTCTCAAAGCAGAGCACACTGAGTTCCAGTGCAGGAAAGGAGATAAAAAGACTCAGAATATTCCACTGACTCTAACTGCACATGTTCCTAAATTTAGACATCTGCTTATGTGCTTACTAAAAAAGGAATCTCATCTTCATTTAATGAATAGCAGACCACATTTTTCTTTGGGATTAGTGGAGTTTGCATCTATGCAGCTGAGAGGATTTAAAAGCTCAGTGTGTTTTATATCATAAACCCAAATCTATGTCACCTGAATGAAACACAAAAGCACTTAACTATTTTGAAAACTTTATTTTGCCAAGAGCTGTCAGGCTGTGATGCTAATTAGAGCCATACATAGAGTTTTTACTTTTACATAAAACTGAGTAGTCACGCCAAAAGTAAAGTCCACATGAGGAACTGGAAAATAGCTCTCTTCTGTGCTCACCCAAGTCAAAGCACCAAAAATAGGCTTCCTCTTTCAATAATCACATAAAATAAGAGCTGTACTGAGCTTCCTCAGATTAGTTCTCCTTCATCAACTTCCATTCAGTCCTCTGAGGAATTTTGTTTGGGCCCCTTCTTCACAAACACAAACATTTTAGAGAGCAGCAGCTCCCCCACTCAAGACATCCTTTTCATTTTTCATAAACGCTTTCAACATTATGATAAATGTTCTAAGCTGTTTCACCACTTCCACCAGAGTATACCACTGGCATCTCAGTAAACAGCCATTTTGATAAGTGGACCTGCGCTCAACTGGGCTCCTATTTCAAAAGTACTTTGCAAACACTTGCACATATAATTGTATATGTTCGGAGTTAGTTCACACTTCCAAGATTTTTCCTAAGCTACCCCAAGAGTCAGTGATGTGCTTCAGATTTAAATGTAACTTGAAGAAAACTGAACAGTGCAATTTTGAAGAACCTGCGCACACTTCTGTAAAAGCATCTTCCATCCCCATTTGCCATTGCTCTTTTCATGCTTAAAGCACTGGATATACACAAATGCAGCAGCAGGGAGTCGAATCATAGAATTGTCTAGGTTGGAATTTACCTTTAAGATCATCGAGTCCAACCATCAACCTAACACTGCCAAGTCCACCACTAAACCATGTCCCTAAGCACCACGTCTACCCGTCTTTTAAATACCTTCAGGAATGGCAATTCTACTACTTCCCTGGGCAGCCTGTTCCAATGTTCAATAACTCTTTCCGTGAAGAAAGTTTTCCTAATATCCAATCTAAGCCTGGCACAACTTGAGGCCGTTTCTTCTTGTCCTATCACTTGTTACTTGGGAGAAGAGACATTTTAAAGTTCTGCAAACTACACTGCAATAGAAAAAGAAAACTAAGCGTAATACAGCTTCTCCTCTTTGCAGAAAAAAAATGAACGACAGATTAAAAGCACTCTCCCATCCTTGATACCAAGTAGATGATTTGTGCTAAAGTTAATAGCCATGATAAACTGAGATTGTCAAGATGTCATGAATTCTCCTTGAAATAGTAAGAAAAAGTAAAGAAAATGCAATCAAAGAAAGTACTCAAGTTTAATAGGTATTTGGTGAATACTGTAAGACTATACTTAGTAGTGAAAAAAGTCAAAGACATGCTAAAGACAGTAAGTCAGGTAGACAACCATCAGTCTGCATAAACAGAAGGCAAAGAGGATTTTCTAGATTATACGTAGCAAATACATTGGTTTGTTTACTGTTCTCAGCTGTCTATCCTACAACATTGCACTGTGAGAAATATCTACTACCTGAGGTTTTATCCTCTTCTGTGTTATTTTAAGAACTGCAGATAAAATGGCTTCAAAACTTAAAACATTCTGCATTCCCTTTGCAACTTTAAAAACCAGAATAACTTTTACAAATATTTTTTTATTTGAAGCTGCATTAATTCTACTCTTCCTCTGCTTCAGTCATGTGAAGAATGGAAGGGCCTGACCAACGTTGCCTCTGTGGGGTTCTGCTCCATTAGCAAGCTTGTAAATTTTGGTGAGTTTACACAAATATATTCAAAATTTGATAAACACATCAAAAAAACACTAAGGAAGAGGGTATCTCCCCAGTGTTATCCACTGTTAAGGTGATGAGACTCCTCTAAAGACTGGACCGTAATGAAGAAAGAACAACAGTGTAAAACTCCATAAGCACTGTTACTCCTCAAGACAAGAGGAACAAGATGTGCTCAGTTCTCACCAGAGCATATCATTGCCCACGGACTTTGGTGACCGTTATATGAGGCAAGAACTGGACACTGAGTGTCATTCCACATGAAAGTATATGATGATGAGATGAAAGAAATACA